>NC_143421.1:13252500-14452500 GCF_059467195.1 Physcomitrium patens
TCCCCTCTCTCCTTGTTTCTCTATTGTCCATTTGTAACACCTTGATTTGGTCTCCCTCTCCACATAGCACTTGAAATGTGGGTTATTGTTGTTGTTGATTATTGATTATTGTTGTGCTGCAATGAGAAGCAATCAGGCAAAGGGAGAGAGCAGAGCAACCAGGCAAGGGTATCCATTGTACTCACTCAAAAGAGTATAATAATACAAAAAATAAAATAAAATGATATACCACTTTGATCACATGTTTTTCTGCTTCAATGTCATGTGCTGGTTGAAAGGCATTTGCAAGGTCTCTTGCACTCTCTTCATCCATGGACACTACTTATTTTTAATCCTTACATAGAAGACCAATAGTAAAAATCAAATAGTAATATATATATATATATATATATATATATCAAAACATATCTTTTGTTTCAAGAGTAACATATTAAACAGATTATTGAAGTGTAGTCTTAGGGACCCCTGTTTTCATAGTGAAAATCAATTAGGGGGTTGAGTTGTAATTATGTTCATGTCTTTTTCTTCCTTTCCTTTCTTCTATCTTATGATTATGATAATAATAATAATAATAATATTAGTAGTGTCAAAATGTTTTATGATACTGATGAGTTATTATGCTATTGATGAAATATTGCTCACTTGCTTTTATCTTTCCTTTTGTGACATAAAATAGTCTTGCAACAAAGAATCCTAAACTCCATACATCATGTAATTATTTTGTGACACAAACTATTTTGCACACAAACAGATACTTTATTAGGAAGAGGTACGTAATCACACTTCATTTTTTTTTTTTTTTTTTTTTTTTTTTTAAATTTATTTTGTACAATGTTAAAAAAAATTTAGAAGATAAAAAAAGAGTCATAATGCATTGTTTCTTTAGTTAAAAGAATGTTGAGAAAAGAGGGATCTCCTTCCAAAGTAGAGTTGAAAGAAAACTATTGTTGTACAAATAAGTACACACATGTTTCTCTTGGAATCCAACATTGATAAAACCATCTATTCAAAATCCAGCCATTTATATCTATTTATTTATACTTTAATAATAAATGACTCAAATATACAATGATAAGCAAAGTCATTACATGCAAGGGTGTCAATTCTATTATGTCTCCTATTGTTCATATTACTACTCCTA
The DNA here is from genome assembly GCF_059467195.1 of Physcomitrium patens. Taxonomy (NCBI): domain Eukaryota; kingdom Viridiplantae; phylum Streptophyta; class Bryopsida; order Funariales; family Funariaceae; genus Physcomitrium; species Physcomitrium patens. The sequence continues at coordinate 13,253,642 of NC_143421.1, forward strand.
CCACCACCCATCATCTCCTCTTCTACATTCTTCTTCTTCTTCTTTACAAATTCTCTAATATGCATAAAGAAAATAAAATAAAATAAAAACAACAACAACAACTCCTTCATTCCATACTCAATGTATAAATCTATATTTAAACACACACATGTTTGTGCACAAAATTAGGGTTGTTTGAACATAGTCACTGCTGCATCTTGGGATTCTTTCCTGCCTCACCAAGCTTACAAAAATGGGCTAAACTTGGGCACATGGAGGACCAAGTAACCCCCTAAGAATTTAGGGTTTAGGGTCTGTCAACTGTTGAGAGCACTGATCAGCTAACAAAAAAACGAGCCATGTGGGACTCTTCATGTCAACCAAATCAGGATATGCATACAAACAAATACCAGAAGATTTGCATGCACAAGGGAAGATTTGCTACTCCAATGCATGCCTTGTGTTACACACACTGATATCTTCCATCTAAATAAAAACAGTGATAAAATTATAAAGTGAAAGTTCAAACCACGGACTGTATCCATCACAAATAAAGGGTGCATGCCACTGCTTCATTAAACTGGAACCTTGACCCAACTCCCCACTGCCATATTTTAGGGTTTATTTGACACAGCCAGTGTGTGAGTGTGTGTGTGTGTGTGTTTTTATAAGGGTTTCAATCCAGACCTTTAGTTTTCTGTGCCTGAAGCACCAAACTGCAGGTATCGTGTGAAACGGCACACGTAGGGAGGCAGCCTGGTCAAAGTGAGAGGCTTGGAGGAGACTCCAATGAGTTGTTCCATGCAGCAACAAACGAGAAACTACGCATAATCAGCATAAAAATTGAGAGGACGAGAGAGAGCGCGAACACAGGAAAGAATTTGTATGAGTGATAAGCACAAGCCCTGGCAGGCAGACAGGCAGGCTGCATTGTGGATCATCCATTTGTCTATCAATCGATCTCCCTGGGTTGAACGCTTCCAAAGTCCTTGACCCAGCCTGTGATTGATCGGATCAGAACGAGGTATATCGCCTCAGTATGTTCCTCACGATAAGCACTAGAAAACTGCTCCTCGTCGTGTAGAGGGATTCGGCGGTCGCAAACAACGTTGCTGTTTGTAGTTGCTGTTGTTGTATTACATCAGGGGAGTTTTCCAAAAAGTTCAAGCGTAGGGGTTGTTGGTTTTGGTTAACGTAAGGGCACAAGCTTTGGATGCTGGGTTCATGTGTGTTGTAGATGGAAACGTCTGCACATCACAGCAACCATACAATAAGCTGGAGGCATTGGACCTTGTCAGAAGGTGAAACATTCTGGGATTATATTTTCCATTTTTTCCATTTTTTTCATTACATTAAACTAGGAAAGTTGGTGACTGGGAGATCAGTGACAGTTTATTGACTTTTACAAAAATAATTTTGTGGTCCCATCTCCAGATGTAGACGTGTGTTTCTCCGTGGTGCAAACCTTGGATTTGAAGATAGGAAAGAGATGGGAGGAAGCAGTTTTCTCATCATATTCTGTGTTTTCAACAGCCTCTTTAAAGCCCACCATTGGAGGGATCCAAGCTAAGCTAGCTAGCTAGCTACTGTGGTTCTGGCAAACCCCATTTTCCTATAATATACCATTATGAGATGTGCCTGCAGCCAGACACATATGATATATCTAAAGAAATTAGAATTGCAACTGAGTATCATGCTCGCATTGGGCACTTATGATCAGCAGAATTAGTTCCTCATAATCCTCGTCTGCACATCTCCAATCTATGTACAGGAAGCCCTCGAAAACCACGAAGTGCGTATGCAATGCAAGACGATACAATAAAAATGGGAAACACCCATAAGAGAAAAGCTTAAAACCTTGAATCGGCAACACACACGTGGTAGAATGTAAAACGAAACAAAAGGTGTCCATGAGCAAAAGAGGATTCACTAGATCACAAACGAGGTCGGTCGGCCAGTCAGTCAGTCAATTGCTGTGGAGGGGTGGATGTGGAGCCATCACTTGTTTGATATATATATATATATATATATTTATTACAATGAAATGAATGGAATTCTCTGGCCCACAGAGGTTCCTTGCAACCTACTCGAGCGACAAGTCAAGATCAGGTTCTATCCCTTTGCATTCGGACAATGCCATCAAATTCAAGGTCACCATGCTCTCCAGCTGCGGTGCCCAGCCCCGCCACGAGCTCTTTAGGGCTTGTACTCGGTACTTCCTCTGCTGCTTTTTGGGGAGGCATCAGTGCTGGGCCTGGGCCATAACATCATTACTTTAGTCTTTGATTTGGAATTTGTGTTGCTATCTCACTAGATTCGACTGATGGATTGTCCATACCCTCAAGGCTTGAGAAGAAGGTATGGCACCACCTTCATTGGTGCCCATCTTGTACCGTGAGGATGGTTCCCTGGAGATGGTGTACTACACATGAACCTTGGCAACACGAAACGGCATGAAATGAAATGCATGAAACATGAAGATCATTAGGTCTAGTTGTGAAGAACTACCTCATCTCAGTTTGAGACCAGCGCAGCGTCGAAGCGGTCATCCTAGTCGCAATCCACTGCCCTTACACACACTCGTAGAAGGGCTTAGTCTTCCATATTTGCTTCCTGTTTCCAGTCACAGGGATGAGAAATTTACTTAGAATTCTCGACACTAAATTACGCAACGTCGTCACGTGATGAGAAAAAAAAGAAAAAAAAAAGAAAAAAAAAAAGAATGCAACATCACCAGCAAGGAAATTCAGAAAAAGGATTGGTAGAATTTTGAGGACTTGGGACGCAATGCTTGAGTGTGCAGTGACTGAATCACATCATTTTCCTTTTCAGGACATGAAAAGGCCACATCATGACCAAGGAATGATGGACACCGAGCACATGCACAAGCAGCCAATCAGAAGCAATTAACCACTTCATGGCATCTGCAGAGCCCTGGCTGTGGAATATCGATTCGAAAATATTTATAGTGCTCCCAAACTTGCGTGTGTTGGTCTCAGTTACCACAGAGTTTACGATGTGCTAGCGCCGTGGATGTTGAGCACAATACCTACTCCGATAATGCACAACTGCTTGAAACATGTACATCAGATGAACTGAGGAGAAAATCGCGTACCCAATTTCCTGTGCCACCAAATCCAGGACACAAACGGGGTGAAATTTGATCATATCCTTCAAGATTTCCTACAGCTCCACTAAGGCAACATTATTCTTGATTGTCTTGAAATCTCAAAGCACATAAAGCATCAAAATCCCACTAATCTCCAATCAAAATGGAAATTTAACAGTTATCCTAAAAATAGGTTTGTAGTTCGAGATTTCTAGTTCATGGACATTGGGGTGCAACTATATTCTGTACAGCTGTGGATGAAGTCTTTCTCAGAAGCAGACCAGAAATTTTCATTTTCTAATAGATTCTAAATTGTGAAGTAGATCCACGACGTTGTCACTTCCTAAATTCAAAATATGTCTGACATTTAATCACCTCAGTTGAACTTCAATCGAACACGTTGTTCAACAAGTTGCTCTTCGAGTTCCCATGCATGATATTATACGCCTGTCCAAGTTATCGAAGGGATTGACCCTTTGAAGAAGTTCATTTTTTAAAGTTTTGATTTAATGGAAGCAAAGCAACTCAGCTATTCACAGAAGGAAACAAATATTTAGAATAGTTGTATATGTCTTGAAACATCTGTTTCAAATTTTGTTTTATGCCTAGTTAGTCAGGTATGAACTAGGGCCTAAAATTTGAAGAGATCATGAATCAAGGAATTGAATAGCAACTCTTTGAAGGCGTTGACCAAGTTTCAATGTGAGCGACAACTTGGCTTGCACTATGTTCACACTCTTTTTATTCTTCACGAGTTTGTAAAGTAAAAAGACAAAATATATATATATATATATATATATATATCTTACAGGTACGTTTCTATCATTCCAATGAGACACGTTTCATTCACACCTCGTGCGAGAGCCAATCCAGTCAAGATAGAATAATCAAAACAACAATTCTGAAAGAAATGGAGACCACACATACCCGTAAGGGTTTCACAGCCTTTCGAGTTCTGCAATCAGTAGATCGTACAATACTCCGGTTGGGAATGTGCCTGATTATAAAACGAGTATGTAGCTGAGAATCGTCACACACTCTCTCTGCAGAACTGTCAAAACTGCCAAGCCACTAGGAATCCATTAACGCCCTAAAGGATTAAAGTGGGGCTGAAGATGCCGCAGGGATCGTACCATTTTAAAGTCAAAGCAAATGGAATCGGAACCAGAAGGTCCGACCTTTGCTAATTGCAGTCGAATGTTAGATTCCAGCAACGTTGGGTAGCCATTTTGCGGTGCCAGTATCTGCAGAAAATTCCAAGCACCTTAACATCGATCAACTTGGTACCTAATTGGGACAATTATCATCAACATAACATCTCCCAAGTTTGGCACCAGCATAACGATTCACTTGAATTAGCTCGATCCTTGTGTACAAACAATAGACTTCAAATTCTTAGTTCTTGTCATATGTGAACTCCCTGTTGGGGTTGCAGTGAGAAGTAGACAGAACCAAATGCATTCACCAACTCTTGATTTCACATGAACCGTATGAATAGTGTTGGGGTTCCGACATCAGCTGGGTGGTGCTTGTGCTAAGTTTGGATGTAAATGAACCGAAACAATCACGCCATGCAGAACTTTTGTGGGCGTGATAATAATTCCAGTATTAAGTGTTCCGGGTTGCTCATCAGATCCGATATTCATAGACTAAGGGGTTTATCGTTTAGAGAGACAGATATACTCCTAACAAGAATAGCTCTATCAGTAATTCAGTGAAGCATCGCTCTAATTGATTTAAGAAATGCTCATTCGCTTGCGATGTGTCAGTCGCTTGGTATGATATTTCAAGCATACAAAACCGTTGCCTTGACAAAAAGAAGTGGTCTATTGGAATGCTGCAGCTACTAACTACGAACCCACATTGTGACTAGGTAATTGAACAGCCAGGATGTCAGTGAGACTACAAACTTCGTTAACACAAAAACAACACTTCATACAAAATCCACCTCCTCCTCCTTTTTGGTCAAAGAGAAACTATCCCACATTCCGAGTAAAGGAGGATGAACATTTTTAGTAGATGTTTATACAAATAGTTTTTTTTTAGGTTGATTCGAATATTTTTGGTATGTCTGTTTATCTTGATAACAAGAGCATGATGAGCCCAAATAAAGATACATTACTTTATGACGATAGAGACCTCGTTTATTAAAATTGTTGAGAAAAGAATGACCTTCTCAACTACACAAAATTTTGAACTTGAAACTTTGGCTATGTTTAAGAATCCTTACTTACCAATCACTTTCTCATTCATGCAAGATTCCATGGATGATAATCTTTGGGATGGTATTCATCCACAAGGTTGAGAATGAAAGAGATTATGTGAAAGTACATTTTTTCTTCTTCTTTATCTTTCTTCTCCATGTCATTCTTTATAAGAACATTATCAAAAACTAACTCTAATTCAATTTAGAAACTTTTATTTTATTTTTGATAAACAACTTTTACCTCCCCCCCCCCTTTACGTTCAGAATTGATAGTTTATTAACTCTTTAATTGTTATTTTAAAAAAAAAAAAATTGAAAATTTTAAGATTTACAAAAGTTTGACTGAAAACGGTTGCAAGATTTTATGATTGACATTGAGATTTGAGTTTAACAGAAAATAAAATAAAAAAATTACTAGTTAAAAAAGCAAATTCAAGAAATTGTACAATAGGATCAATTACATGGATAAACATAATGATTCAAATAATCATAAGCTGTAATTTCTATTTTACAAAAGATGCACATTTGCATAGAAATTCTTGCAAATAGATAACAACATGTTATCATTGTTATTGATCATAATAAATTCTTAAACTTATATTAAATTTGTCATTAAATCTATATAATATCAAACTATCTAAGTTTCACTTTCAATGGGATTCTTTTTTTCTTTTTTTTTTTTTTTTTTTAAAATGGAATAATATTAAATCACACTAGAAGGAAATTATTATGGTGCTAGAAACATACATAACTTAAATTGCTTCTAAGCACTTTTATTTTCTCAACACTTTATTCAAATTCATATAGGTCTTCTGTTCGTTTTCTTTCTGCAAACAACTTCCAGTTTACATGTGAACTAAAGGAGCATGATTAAACTGTACTATATTATTTTTCAATACAGTTGGAATTATTTCATACATGACTAGTTTTCTATTTCAATGACCATGTACATTTCACCCCATGTATAAGTAAAAATCAATAGCCTCATGCGGAATTGAAGGCACTATTGTGAGAGTTCACGAAGGTATTCACAATTGCCCATTTAGAATCGAGCAAGGCTAAAATTCATTTTCAAAAATGAACACATTGTTCAACAATCTAGAAGCAGCTCCCAGATGATCGAAGAGTTGCATGCTGCAGGCATCAAATTATTGCTTGACTTTACATGTTAGCAGTAATGGAAATGGTTAAGTGTGGAGAATCTGCAAAATGAACTATTTCAGTATGAGAACTATGTCAACCTTTTGTCAATTCATTCTCTGGGTTGCATGCTTTCGGCAGAAAACTAACCTGATGACAATGCTTGATGCTGTTGAAGGCATAAGCTACAATCCTCTACGAAGTCTAACAATCAAATTCCATGGTTTACTTAAACCCCAGCATGATCTGCTCAATTATGGCTTGCCCAACGATCAGGTCCACTGGAGGCCACAACAGCAAATGCGCCGTGATGAAGATGAAGCCTACCGTAAGGATCCTGGAAACAAGTTTCGGAGACCTGACTTTAGGGTAGTATACCTTCCAAGCCGATTCCACAGCGACAGCGATTCCTCGCACCACAAAGAAGCAAGTTATTTCCCACTTCTGAGGGTTACGCGTTATGTAGAAAAAGGCAAGCTCATGCTCCAGGCCGGACACTAGAAACGTAAGACATAAAGATCACTTTGTGCTTAAGGATTTGATTTCATGATATTTCATATGTGATATTTACTATTATATATAATAAAGAATCATTTTAACAGTGGTTTTTATAACCATTATATTGTGGTTATTACATTTGTTTTAATTGTAAAACTACTTAGATACACTTGTAGAAAATGTTTTAAGATTTGTAAAATATTTTATAATAAATTAAAACTCTTAAATATCCTATACCAAAATAAAAATTTAAAGAGAAACATAATAAAATGAGTTTTCTTTATAAAAACATTATTAAAATATAATGATAAATTTTAAAATCTTTTCAATAGAGTATGTTTAAATTAAATATTCATAAAAAATAAAATAAACTAAAATATAGCCTATCTAGATGTTTATTTCTTGTGCAAAGAAAATAATCAATAATGAATCCTTGTCTACAAAATATCTATGTTTAAGAACAAATTAATGAGTAAATTTTTGAGATAAAAAAATTCAACCTTGGAAACAAAAGTATTGTGTACATTGAGTGCTATAGTGTACAACAACAAAAAAACATTGTTTGAAGCAAGAGTGATGGTTGAAAATTGGGACAGAGAGGTAGCCCCTAAACAAACTTCAGCATCTATGTGTGAATGTGGATCAGTGTGGGCACAATGAGGAACCTGCCTCTCCCCCCCTCCCCCCAGTTCTCATACGTTCCCTCCTTCCGTTCCCATAAATTTGTTTGCACAGTCAACTTGCATTCATTCACTTAGCTATGGAGTGGATGGCTGCTGTTCTTGAATCCATTGCCACTTTTGTGGCGATAGCTGGGCTGGGCTGCATTTGGATTCTGAGATTAGTTTGGAAAAATCGGTGCTCGGTTATTCCATTTGAGGCAACGTTTCTTGGCTGCTCTACTTTGAGCGGTGCTATGCCCTTCTTTTGGTAATTGTACAAGTATGTGTCTTTCAGAGAGATGAATTATCTGTCAAATGGGTCATGAGACTGTGTCTTTTGGAGGATAGAAGGTTCTGATTAGAGTAAGATGGCAAGGCCATTTTGATCACTTGATAAACAGAGCCATAATTACTTTATGAATTTGATAAACTGGTAGCTTCTCGAAGTAAGTGTATAGTTCCACATGCAATTAGTATTTCTAGGCATCAATCTGAGCTCTATTTCTTGAGCTGAAATTCTAGAATGTATGAAGTTAGATTACACTAGCACTGATTTCAGAGCCCAAAAATAGACTGATTAAAAACAATTATCTTAGGCTTAAGAATCCTTGAAGCTATAACTTTGTTATAAGTTTAAATCCAAGTTATTGTCAGAGACATATATAGATATTCTAGTAAATACATATATGATTAGGTAGAAGTAGGTAAAAATAGATAAAAGTAAGTTAATTTTATAAGACCTTTTAGAGAAGCTTCCTAGAAGCTTCATAAATGTTACTTGACTTTATATGTGTTTGTAGTTGATTGGTAGGTTAGAAACTTGGTCAACAAGTTAATCACATATTGATAGCTTGCGGAACAAGCTAATTATATGGTGTACATATAAAAAACTTGTCTTGTAAGTTAAGATACGTGTCTTGCAAAGTCAACATATTTTGGAGGTCCTATAGAACATCGCTACATACCTCTTAGTTAAGAGTATATATGGAGATAAGAATGAAGCCTTCTTCACTCTTATCAACACCTTTTTAGTCCTTAATCTTATTTCAAGAATTTATTTTCTTCTTATTTTTGGCAATAGCCATTCTAGTTTAGTATTATATCATCTTTTGAGTGACTTTCTAGTTCTCTTTAATGGCACAAGAATGTATTGAGGATTTTCTTTCTTGAAGATTCATGTCCTTTATAGTTTGATAAGAGGTTTAATATATTATTTTTGTCTTATTTTAAAAGTGAGTGAATTATCTCACTTCTATTATTATATTTTAAAGGTTGCAGACTATCCACCTTTAAACAAAAAATCTTGTTTTCTAACACTGATCTTTTTCTCAAAGAGAGTGGATTATCTCTACATGTGGAAATTTTTATTAGAGGTTGTAGATTACTTCTTTTTGTTAAAATTTTTATAAGAAATTATGGAATACCATCCTTTAATTTAACTATTTGAATTTGTTTGACTTATCTATGGAAGAAAAGATTATAGATGCTACTCTTAGCAGAAGTGAAAATAAGTTTGCAACTATTGCAGATCTTTATTAGCTTGTCAATACTCTAAGAGTAGAAATCTCATGTATTTTTAATGATAATTATAGATGTACTATACCTATGCTTATGGAAGAAGTTCAAAGTCTATAGCAAGAAGTTGTGCAGTTGAAAGAAGCAAGTTGATCAATCTCACAACTTGTCAAGGATAAGAATTTCATAAAAATAAATAAACAAGTGAGACTTTTCTCAAAGAAAGATGATAAAATAAAAATGATTAAATATGTATATTAAAAAAGAAACTAGAATGGCTATTGCCAAAAGAGAAGAAAAACTAAAAGCCCTTGAAACTAGACTAGAAGTAAGAAAAGAGTTGACAAGAGTGAAGAAGGCTTTACTACTGTCTTTGTATATACTATCTAATTAGGAGCTATGTGGTGATGTTCTATAGAACCTCCAATATGTGTTGACTTTGTAGGACACATGCCTTGACTTATAAGGCAAGTTTTTCTATGTGTAGGCCACAAAGTTAGCTTGGTCTTCAAGCTAACAACATGTGTGGCACATGGCCAACTTGTTGAGTAAGTTTCTAATCCAAAAAGTCAATTAAAGATACCTATAAAGTCAAAACAACATCTATGAAGCTTCTAGAAAGCTTCTATAGAAGATATTATAGAATTAACTTATTTTTACCTACTTTTATTTACTTCTATCTATTTATATATATAATTATTGGCTTACATGCATATGTCCATGACACAATCAAATTCAAAGAATTTTGCCTCTGTAAGTATGATGGAGACAAGGATTAGTATGCTTGGGAAGTTTGATGGAATAAGATAATTTTTTTTTGAAGATTTTTGCAACAAGTTAAGCTCTACTAAGGTTACATCTTTTCCAATATTCTAATGGATTTACTCAAGTCGGATTCATAGATGCACTTCTATTAGGAAGTACTCTTTCTTGGTTTACACCTTTAATGGAAAAAGATTTGCCACTCTTTTATGATTTGATTCATTCTTAGAAGTATTTATGGCTATATTTGGAAAAAGTGATTAAAAAAGAGTAGTGGAGATCAAATTCTTATCTTTACAGCAAGGATCATGGTTAGCCATCACATATATTACTGAATTCCAAAACCTCATTTGCAACATGAATTGGAATTACAAAGCCTTTATCAATCAATTTCAATATGGATTGAAGGATAATGACAAAGACTTATTATTAACTATGTTAAAGACATAATCTTTGAAATAATTTATTGTTCAAGCCATTACATGTAACAATTGATTATTTGAAAGAGATTAAAAATAAAGATATGGCTGAAGAGGAAAAAATCAAATAATGATGGCAGCTCTTAAGTTTTTAGAAATTTATTTATTAAAGCTAGAAACAATACAAATTGATGCGGTATTTTTCAAAATTCTCTTAGAATAGGAAAAGAATTGATGATGTCAAGAGGGCTTATGCTTATATTGTGGAGAAAGTAAACATACTATTCAACATTATCTAAAGAAACAAGATAATTATAAAATAAAAAAAGATAATTGCCATAGAAGATAATGTGTTGAAAAATAAATTGCTCTAGCTACAATAGGGACCATGCGACTGGAATCATATAAAATATCTAATAAAGGTCTTATTCTTTCTTTTGATTCCTCACCTTATTTTACAATAGAAGTTTGTTTAGGACCAAAACATCACAAAGTCTTAACCTTATTGGATTCAAGAGCCTCAGCTTGTTTTATAGATGAAGACTTTATAAAAAAATATGATATATTTTTAGTTAAGAAAATCAAACCTGTGCATGTAGAAGTAATAGATGGACATTCATTGTCTTTTGGAGATGTTACACATGAAATTATTTCTATAGAAGTAACAATTACTAGTCATATTAGTTTAATATTATTTAATATGATTAATTCTTTTTCTAATCCAATCATTCTAGAATAATTGTAGTTAGAAAGATATAATCCTTAGATAGACTAAATTTCTTACAATCTTGATTTCTTCCATAGTTTAGCTCAAGGTCCTACCAGGCAAGTAAAAATCCATAAGTCTAGTATATCCAAATCCTTATTAATAGGTGTAAGAGCTTTTATGCATGCCGTAAATGAAGGGCCATCTTTTGTTGTATATGCCATGTCTATTGTTGATAGTAAAAAGATATTAAGTAGTATTCCTAGCTAGTATCAAGATTTCTGGGACATTTTTGAAAAAAAGAATGCAGATATTCTTTCAAAGCATCATCCTTGTGATTGTACCATTAATCTTCAAGAAAGAACTCAATCACTATTTGGAACAATCTATAGCTTATCACAAAATAAGTTGGTTGCATTCAAAGAGTACATTGATGAGAACTTGGCTAAGAACTTTATATGCCATTCTAAATCTTTAGCCGATTCTTTTATCTTATTTGTGAAGAAAAAAATGGATCTTTGTAGATGTGTGAATTATCGAGGACTTAACAAGATCACCATCAAGAATAAATATCCTCTACCTTTGTGGATGTATGAATTATGGAGGACTTCTTGATCAACTAAATCAAGTAAATATCTATACAAAAATAGATCTAGAAGGAGTACATAACTTGATCTGCATAAAAGAAAGAGATGAATGGAAGATTGCATATTGAATTAGGTATGGATATTTTGAATATAATGTCATGCCTTTTGGATTCACAAATATACCAATTACTTTTCAACATCTAATGAATGATGTCTTTCGTGAGTTTTTTGATGGTTTTTTTGTTTGTTATTTGGATGACATTTTAATCTATCCTAAGAACGTAGAAGAGTATAAAGTTCATGTATGTCATGTGTTACAAAAACTAAGAGATGTAAGATTATATACAAAGATGAAAAATTGTGTATTCCATACTACTCAAGTTGACTTTTTAGTATACATTATTTCTAATGAAGGCCTTGTGATGGATCCAAAGAAGGTCTAAACTATCATAGATTGGAAGATTCTAAGAACAATAAGAGTTGCGCAATACTTTTTGAGCTTTGGCAATTATTACCAAATCTTTATCAATTTTTTTTTTCAAGCTGCACCTTCACTTATATGTTTGACTTGTAAAGACAAACTTCAGTAGAATAAAGAAGCCAAAACATCATTTATTGCTTTGAAGAAAGAATTTAAGTTTGCACCAACTTTGTATTGCATCTATTTTTTTAAGGCATTCTTTATGAAAACAGATACATCAAACTTTGCCTTGATTGTAGTATTGTCATAAATGAGAACAGATAATAAATTCCATCTAGTAGCTTTCTATTCCAAGAAATTTTCAATAGTTGAGATTAACTATAAGATCCATGACAAAGAACTTTTTATAATTGTAGATTCCTTTCAAAAATGACATCATTGTATAGAAGGCACTTCAAGTCTAGTCATAGTATATACAGATCATAAGAACCTCAAATATTTCATATTGACACATATTTTGAAACATTGTCAAGTACGTTGGAGTATGTCATTATTAAGATTTGACTTCAAAATCACATATTGACTTAAAAAATAATAAGGTTTATCAGATATTCTTTCTAGATACTCTTATCTTATATTAAAAGAAAAAAAACATATCTTTTGATCAACAAAGAATAATCTTCTTGAAGCCATAGCATTTTTATCTTCGAGCAATGAAATCAATATTGAATATTGATTCGATTTTTGTCAAATAAATTCACTCAAGTATGTCTTTTGATCCTCTTGTTCATGATATCAAGAATCTTTCTTTTAAGTCTCATGATATTTCAAAGTTTGAGTTTGACAACAAGTTACTCTACTTGAAAGAATACCTATATGTTCAAAAAAAAAACATGTTTACGTGTTCTTCAAGCACATTATGACTTTCTAGCAATATGACATTTTAGATACAACAAGACTTTAGAGCTTATATCTAGAGATTTTAGGTGGCTGTAAATGTGAAAGGTGGTAAAAGACTTTGTCCAGTCATGTAATGTTTATTTAAGATAAAAAATTCTTTGACATCGATCTTATGGACTTCTTCAACTATTGCCTATATCCAAATAACCACGGTCTTCTATTTCTATAGATTTTATTACAGATCTTCTAAGTTCATATGAATCTATATTTGTAATCATAGATTGCTTCACCAAAATGGCTCATTTTGTACCATGTAAAAAATCTATTTCAAGTGAAAAAATAGCTAAGCTTTTCATTGGCAATATCTATTGTGATCATGAATTGTTAAAAGATATTATATTAGATAGGGAGATTCAATTTGTATCAAGATTCTAAAGAATCTTATTTAAGATTTTAAAGATAGATATAAAGCTTTCTTTCGCTTTTCATCCTCAAATTGATGGATAAATGGAACAAATGAATCAAGTTCTAGAACAATATTTGAAGTATACCATCAACTATCATCAAGATGATTAGACAATTCTTTTGCCATTGGTAGAGTTTCCATACAATAATTTGGTATATTTTTCTACTCAATAAACATATTTTTTTACCAATTATGGTTATCATCCATGACTTGATGCTTTTGACTTTTCAAAAGTTGATAATCCTATAGTAGAAGATTTAGTAAATCATTAGTTAGAGCTACATGCAACAATGAAGATACAATTAAAGGGAGCTCAAGAATGACAAAAGACCAACGCACATGCTTATCACAAGGAGCAACTACAATTCAATGTAAGTGACAAGGTATGGTTACTTTGTTGCAATATCAAGTTTACTTGTTTTTGTGATAAGTTGGACTATTATAGGTTGAGATCTTTTTATATTTATGAATAAATCAATCTTGTTGCTTATTGATTACATCTATTGAAGTCTATGAAGATCCACCTTGTATTTCATGTATTCCTTCTTGAATTGTATAAGATAGTGAATATCTTAGGAAGAAGATAAGTACCACTTTTTTTTTTATAGAAGTGGATAAAAATCAAGAGTTTGAGGTGGAAGAAGTCTTAGACTCAATGTGGTGCCAAAATAGATTAGAATATCTTTTTCATTAGCATGGATATGATATTAGTGAACGCACATAGAAGCTACTAAAGAATCTTACAAATGCAGCAAAGAAATTTGAAGATTGTCATCAATGACATCCATCAAAACCAAGATAAAGAATAACAAATCTTTGTTATAAATGAAAGGATTAAAAGAAGATAATATTTTGTCTAATATCTTTCTTTGTAGCTTTTGTGTATTTGTGATGCTAAGGAGATGAAAAACTAACAACTAGCAGATTCAACTCAAGAGCTTTCATTTGCGGACTTGCTAGATGAGACATTATCATTATCACAACCTTCAAGATAACGAAATCAAGATGATTATCATCAAGAATGACATATCTTTTCTTGAATAGATAGCAAGATATAACGTGTTTGGTATCACAACCTTAGAAGAGACTTTCAATGTTTGGTGATTTTATTAGAGGTAGGAACAACTCTTGACGGTGTTCCAAATGTTTTATTTGAAGGAAGTTATAAAGGCCTCAACAACAATTAAATAATAGGATGGTCTTCTTGTCTTAATACAAGACACTATCAATGGTTGAGAGAGCCTATCAATCATCTTCAAAGAAAAAAAAGATTAGAATATGTGGCAAATATAATATGCAACATCTTGGATTTCATTAATATATGAAGACTACTCCTTGTGGAACTTGTCTCTAAAAAGGGAGATAATGTCACAAACATATATAAGTATTTTAATAATTACCTATATGATTAAGTAGGAATAGATAAAAATATGTTAATTTCATAAGACCTTTTAGAGAAGCTTTATAGATGCTGTTTAATTTTACATGTATTTATAATTGATTGGTAAGTTAGAAACTTGATCAACAAGTTAACCACATATTGGTAGCTTATGGTATCATACTATAAAAGCTTACAGTATATAAATATTAGTTAAAATACATTATATGTTAATAAATCTAGATGTATGTTAGAATGGTTAATAGATTAATTTAAAGAGAGTGGATTTAAAAAACTTTATTGTGAGTTTTATCTTTTTTGATTATAGTATTTAAAAAAATCGTAAGACCTAAATGTTTAATATAAAGCCTTGAGAGGAGATTAGAACCTAAAGAAGAAAATCTTAACTAATAGGAGGCTTATTGGAAGGGATGAAAGCAAGGCATGGTTGGATGAAGGTAGGGAATGGAGATCTTCATTCCTATTGGTCAAAGGCCATGCCCAATGGACTTCACGGAGGCTACCCGAGGCCTTATTAGAGATCAGTATTTCTTTTTCGAAGGCATTCGAGCTTTGGAGGCTAGGATCAGTAAGTTTAGGATTTTGGATATAATTTGGGTGAAGAATTTGTGTGATTTCAAGTTTTTGTGAATGAGATATAGATATTCAAAGTTAAGGTGTCAAATTTGTATCTACTGTCACTTTTTGAAGCATAAAATATGCGTATAGAGAGCAATGAAAGATGGATGACTAGAATTGGAGAGAACACTTTCTTAGCTATATTTTACATACAGTGTTTGATAAATTTTAAGTCTCGATGAAGGAGTCATAGGGCATTGAAGACAACACATGTAATTCAAAGGCAATAAGTGAGCCATTTTGTTGATAGAAATGGTTACAGCCATATCTTGAGTTTTTTGACAAATTTTGGACTCAAATTTTTTACAACTATGAATTATTAAGTAAAGAAGCTATAAATCAAAGTTTTATGGTATTTAAATATTTATTTTGTGAGATATGAAGAAAATAGCATGTGGATGTATATAAGCTAGGATTTAAAGCTACTGTTAGGATTTTGGTGATATCGCAAGATTTGTAACGAATTTGTAGTTGAATTTTTTTTGGTAATTTTTGAAAGTATGTCAGTACTTCATGTAAAAATTTAGGTTTTTTGGACAGTTCAATTGTAAGATATGAATTGTTGAAGTTTGGAAAATATTTCTCATAAAGATATATAAGGCTTCAAGATACTTTATCATACATTTGAGTGATTTTTTGGTACTTGAGCTTATGTATTGATGTAATTGCCCTAAAAGAAAAAATATTATATATATATAAACTTGGTACTTTTATATCTTAGACTTGATTGAGCATTTAGTGGCAACCAGAAGCCTAGCGCTTTCTTGAGGCAAACTCTCTCTATCTCAATAATAGAATAAGTTAACTATATGATGCACATATAAAAAACTTATCTTGTAAGTTAAGATACATGTCTTGCAAAGTCATGATGCACTATAATGCACTATGATGTACATGATGCACTATGCTAATGAGTGTAAAATATACTTTTTAATGGCATTATTAGGATTTGAGGCTAAGACATGAAGAAAAGATATATTCCTTGGCTATTTTATAGTGTGGATTTTGTTTACCTACAACTACTAGTTCATAAAAAAACTTCCTTTTGGATTTCTACAATCACTTGCGTCCACACTTGTTAACAAAATCAACCCATCTTAATTAATTTTGGTAGTCTAGTAGAGTAACTTCATTGACATAAGATTAGATATCTTCTATTTTTACTATTTTTAATAAATATTTTTAGTTCTAAAGATTTGAATAACATATTTTTTATCGTTTATTATTTTCTTCACTCCTTATCAACATGATACTATTATTCCTACTTAATCTAATTTTAAACTATAATTTTTTCATCCATTATTATGATTATATTCAAGTCTTAATACCAAAATAAGACTTTTTTTTAATAATTTATTCTATTTAAGTACATCCATTAATAATTTAACTCTATTGATTTATTCTAATATTTATTCTAATTATATTATGAGTCATAAAATTTAACTCATAATTCCTATTTTTATAGTCTATGCATTAATTCTTTTCATTTGGTCTCTAGAGACATATGTAGTAGGCATAGCAAGCTTCTTTATTATCATTACATAATTAAGATCCTTCAAAATGTTGCTCCTATGCTGAAGCAAGGGCCTTGGATATGATCTTTAGGTAGCCTCAAGCTTCTCAAGGTTCCCATTCCTTCTCAAGATACATGTTTATAAATGATTGATAGGTTGAAAACTTTACCAACAAATTAGCCACATATTGCACGTATTATTCAATTGTCATATAAGTTGGATTTGTGGCCCATATATAAGAAACTTATCTTACAAATTAAACATGTGTCTTACAAGTTGGATGCGTATTGGAGGTCTTATAGAATATTGCTACATAGCTTTTAATTAAATATTATATATATAGCAACAAGAATAAGACCTTCTTTAGTCTTACCAACTCTTTTCTTGCTTTTAGTCTAGTTTCAAGAGTCTTTAGTTTTTTTAGTTTTTGATAATAGCCATTTTAGTTTCTTCTTAAATATGCATATTTACTTCTTTTTTTTGTTATCTTTCTTTGAAAAATATTTCTTTTTTTTATTTACATTCTGAGATTTTTTTTAATTTTTTTGATAGTATTAATAATTTGTAATGGATATTGTAGAAGAAGGTTTGATACAATAGAAGAGATAGAAGAGTTTAGATTTCTAGGGATGATGTTTAAGTCTATAGAATGTTTGAGATAACTACTTTGATAATACCAAATAAGATAAATGCCTTGACTATGGAATAATATAATGCATTTAATAAAATAATAAAATCAATTTGATATTTTTAAATGATATAAAGAACTTAATATGAAGACTTCTATAAATTCCTATGCCAATAGAAGGTGGTAGTATTATCTTTAAAATTAAACCAATAATGTAAAGATCACTTTGATAGTTGATTATTTTTTAGGCTTTTATAACTTTCTTCAAATAAAATATTTGGAATACTATTAATAATGGTTTTTACCTCTAATAATATCATCAAATATTAAGAATCTCTTCTAAAGTCAAGATATTATATATGTTATATTTTTCTATTTATTTAAGAAATAAAATTTTCTTGAGGACTGTTATTCTCGTTGTGTTCAAGTTTCAATATACCAAAGCAATTGAACTAATAGAGGTGGGTTCAAACATGGGAAAAATCTGATTATATGAATTGAGTCTGTTAGTGTCACAATTGACTATATTCTAGCTATCTGAAATCAATTATCAAACTACAAAATACCAAGGCTTACTATTTTCGACTTAATTCAACACATAATCTATTTTGCGACTATCAATTCAATAATACTTCTATATTCTTATCAATTCATCTCCCACTTACTCTCTTTGTGGTTTATATATATTCAATTACTGATCTCTAGCTTACTTATTATATTTAGTTTCTCAATTCATCACACAAAATTCAATATCTTTACTTAATACAACACAATTCGATAATCTCAATGCTCAAGGTTACAGATTTTTTTTAAAACGGTCAGTCCAAAGTCATATTCTATAATATTCTAATCATAGTTGCAACAATACTTCTCTCAATCATAATTCTTCATAAGCAAATAATAAAAGCAAAGAAAATAAAGAGGTAGCACCAAGATTACTCTAACTTACGACTCTCACAGTCTGGCCCCGATCTTCCTTTTCTCAACTTCTTTATCCTATCAAATGATGGACCATTGGCCAACAGATTCCAAAGGTTATGATCCTTTGAATTCTTAACCATTTGTTCCACTAACAACCTACTATTACCAACTAAACTACCTAACCATAAGTCTAATTCTCAAGGTTTTCAATAACCAAGCAATAACTTATCACAAAATTTATTTACCTATTCTATAAGGACCTTCATCTCTCTTTTGTTGACTTAAAGATTGTAATAATTATAATACCTTTGTCTATTAAATTAATAAATAATAGCTTTTGAGTTAAATCTATTAGTTATTGATATTTCATTTTTTTACAGCCACAAATATAGTAAAATTATAAACAAAGATAAAAGATAAAATGCAACCTTCAATGAACATTTTTTTTTTTTTTTTATAATAATGAATTATTTGACCTTTCATCTTGATTTTAATGGATATTGAAGAAAAATTTCAATATTTTTTGTTGCATTTGTAAGACTTTTAGTTGGTTTCTATGTAGATTCATCTCAAAGACATGAATCTCAAAAAACTAAATTATTAATATATTCTTACGTCACTTGAAAAGACTAAAAAATCACTAAAAGATGATATAGTATTAGACTAGAATAGCTATTATCAAAGATAAGAAGACTAAAAATTCTTAAAATAAGACTAAAGAGATGAAAGGTGTTGATAAGAGTGAAGAAGGTTTCACTTTTTATGAACTAAAATAAGCCTCCACTAGTTGAAAGTTTATTTTAGTTTGCAATAAGTGAATTAATTATGTAAATTTAAAAAATCATAGCTTTTAATTAAATTTTGATCAAATCACTTTTATTCCTTTTGATTAATCCAAACAATGAAGCCAAGGCTCAGTTATCAACTCACACTTGTACTTAATAAGTCACTTGACAAATTACATGACATAATTTTTTTTAAATATGATTTATTTTATTTAATTTATTTATTATTTCATTTTTTTAGATTAATTTCTATTTATTTAAAATTCATCTATTGATAAAAATTCATTCCTAAATAATAATTCATCCAAATATGAAAATTCACCTAATTAATTTCATTAAATTTAAAAATCTCCATTCAACTTCAATTGTTCATCCCACTAACCTAATTTAATCCTAATCCTAATTCATCCAGCATGAATTGACCTAATTTGAAATTTTACTCCAAGGCTATCACTTTGGATGATTTTGCAAAAGAATAGATACGTTGGGAAGGCTTTGGATTCCACTTCGAAATGAGAGGCTGTTGGTCTTGGTCTACCACAGTTCAACAAGATTCAATTCTTGGAGGCGAGTTTCAAAAACCCCCTGCCTCCTTACAGCTTTTAAGAGTGCTATTTTAAGCATTTGAATCTCTTCTTCTAGTCACGTATTGAAAAACACCACGCACCTCGAGTACTTCCTCGTTCCCTCTTGATCATTCAGACATGTGGTTTTCCTTGTCAAAACAAACAACCCTCACATTTGTTTTTTTTTGTTTTTTTGTGTTTTTTTCACAAAAAAAACGAGAGTCCATAAGCATGGTAAGCAGGTGAATTTTGCTTCAATTTCTAGTAGCCTGGGCCTCGAATATCCAGCAATAACCTTTCACGACTATGCAACGAAACCAGAGGGCAGAATAACTAAAAAGGAAAAAGTAGGACCAAGGGGAATCCAGCAAAACAACTTCTACTCAAAAAATCACAATTCCAGTCATTCATTAACTCAACCTAGGTAGATGTTAAAGTTCTCCTTTAACCAAGCGCCATTGACACTACATTTGTCTAAACCAACAGCACTCATCACTAATCTTCGGGTATAGTAGTAACCAACACCACCACGCCACCGTTTTTTGCAGACTGCAATCCCAGCATTGTCAGCGACCACCATAGACCAGTCTGAACGAAGTCCAGGGCTAATGAGGCTAACTGCATAACTCCGTTGTTGCCTTGCATACCAACATTGTTGAATCTAGAATAAGACCGACATTCCTACTACCGCAGAACCAAACTCGTAGCATCAAGGAACAATTGAATTCCAGCACCGTGTTGCAGCACTGTAATGCTATTAGTAGCAAAAAGAGGGAGTATAGTAATTCTCTTGCCACACAACGGGGAACTGAAACAAAATGAAGAGCCACCACAACTTCAGCCACCTCTCCTCTCTGACCAGATCGGCACACTGTCACCATAATCCACGTGGCCTCACTACAGCAATTGCATGCACCTACCATTTTGAACAACCATAGACTCTACCTAATGCAGAGTTCTCTAACTGTACACAATGCCAACCTCTGACAGCTCATTCCCCGTTGATCTTCAGTGGCTGGAACAAAATCGATATCAACTCAATCCACTAAAAGAAAAAAACAACACAGAAATTGACCACTATGGCTGCATTGATGAGCTCCGCAATGCACCTTCAGCCGCCATGCTGTTGTAGTGGAAACACAAAACGGCTCCAGCTGCCCCGCTTGGGCATGCCGAATCGACAACAGAACACAGACAAAAGTCAAACCGGAGGAAAAAACAGGGAAAATAAGAGGGTGAAGAAGTGCTTCACCATAGCACTCCAACAGAGCACAAAACATAAAAGGAAGAGGAAAAAAAATACTACACCGCAATATCTCCACCACATGAAGGAACGAAATTTTTTTAGGAGCGCCCGGAGTTCATGAAGACGTGAAAAAAAAAATCTCAAGAAAAAAACAAGAGAGTGAAGGATCCAACGACTGGACCCCTATCAATGAAGAGCTACTACCATTTAGGAGCAGCCACTTGCCACCTTGATCACCTTTTAATTTTAATTTATATGTATATATATATATATATATATATATTTTACTTTTTTTTATTTTTTTTTGTTTTCTTTTGTCTTGCTTTCTTTCTCTTCTCCTCTTTCTTTTTTTTCTTTTTTCATTTTTTCTTTTTTCCTTCTTCTATATTTTCTGATTTTTTCTTTCCTTCTCTACCTTCTTCTAATTTGACTTTTCTTTTCCTATTTTTTCCTATTAATTTCTTACCTTCATTTTATTTATTTATTTATTTTTTAATTCTTTTATAATTGACCAAATCTGGTTTACATTTAGCTCCAATCCCAATTAATCTTTAAATGACAAAATCTATTACAAAAAACCTTACAAATTTATATTAGCTAAATTAAAGAGAAGATATATAATTTAAAATCCTTTCTCAAGGACAATATTACAAGAAATCTATTCTTGCAACTAACATTCTATTTTATTTTTTTATTTACTATTTATCTCAAAACTAGTATATTAACTCACAAAATCTATGATTTTAAGTATAATAAGTACATTTTTTGTACTAAATACTTAAGTGAGTCAATTTAGTGATTCTTATATAGTGACAATTTGAGACAACTCCAAGAAGTAGAGAATCTAGAACTCTTGTTCTAAAAGACATCTCATATCTAAAATTGATCTCTTTAATTGTGATATCCTATTAGAATTTAGGAAGAGAATAGCTAAGAATTTAAATAAAACACTCATCAAAAGATTATGGTTAGTATTGGTTTCACTCTTATCTTCTTGTGCTATGTCTCTTGAGATAAAAAGACTATTGAAGGAAATAGACTTCTTATTAAGCTAAGTGAAATGATTATATGAATAAAAAAAGAGACAAAATAAAAGAAGTAGAATAATAGAAATGAAAAAAAAATATATATATATATATTGAGGATAAAAAATCTAAAAATTAGTACTATATAATTCTTATCTAAAGAGAAGAATTTAGGTTAGAAGTAATGAGGCATGTATATCCTTTAGGTTGTACAAGTTTATCACTTTACTGCTCTTATACTAATTCATATGAATAACTACTTTTGCGGATTGGATTTGAACCTAAACCCTTTCTTACATAATTATTTTTGTAGTCAACTTCTCAATAATATGAAGATACTAACTTATTCCAATTTATATTTAAATCTTATAAAATGAGTTTTATTTATTTATTTATTTATTTATTATATAGGATTTATTAACTATTACAAAGTAGAAGAGATAACATTCTAATAGAACTAAGATCCATGTAACAAATAGCTCTTGTCTTTATGATGGGTCAAGTTTCTTATTTTTTTAATAGAAATTAAGTTTGGCTAAGTTTTTTAGCTAGATCCTTACTTGATTAGCTAAACAAAGAATATAGTATTTTTTTCCTTCTATGAAATGAATTTTTTTCACACTTTATATTTCTTACATCTATTCTCAAATGTTCTTATTGGAAATAGTTCATTGTTTAATGTTTCTAATTGTAAAGATTGATTATCAAACACTTCTTTGATATGATAAGGACTTAATCAAAAAGCATCAAATTTACTAAGAAAATCTATTTTCTTGGTATCTTGTAACAATATTAAACTTAAAGTTCATAATGAGTGAAGTTTTTGTGGCATAGTCAGGAATTAATTTTCAATACCATCCGAGATATTCTAAGATCCTTTCTATCTCTTTAACATTTATAAGAGGTTTTATTTTGATTATAACATCTATTTTTTTTGGATTGGAGCATCTTCTTTTTTTAAAAACCACATAATCCAACAAGACCCCTTTTTGAAGTGCCAAGTATATTTTGTTGGAATTTAAAGAAATTCTTGTTTTTCTACACCTTTCTAAAGTTTCTTCTACATGTTCTAGATGTTCTTTGGCATTGGATTGGGTGCTAAAATCATCTATAAACACCGTCATAGATTTGTGTAGCAAATCCAAAAAGACAAAGATTATGGCTTATTAGGAGACAGAATGAGCATTACAAAGTTCAAAAGGCATGATCAAAAAAATAAAAGTACCTCAAAGAGTGATAAAAGCCATTTTATAGCAAACTTTTGAGGCTATGGAAATTTGATTATAACTTGAATATCCATCTATAAATATGTAGGTTTCATGATTTGTTACTTCATCTAAAATATTATTAATAAAAGAAAGAAAAAAATTATCTTTTGAGATATGCTTGTTGAATTTTTATAATCTATGCATATTCTTAATTTATTATTCTTTTTCTTCATAAAGACCATAGGAAAGATTTAATCTGTTATTTCTACTAGCTTAATAAAACTAGCTTATAATAATTTTTTTAACTCTCCTTTAACAATCAATTGGAATTGATGATTCATATGTCTTTTTTTTTCTAATTGCCTTAGTACTAGAAATAATGAAAATGTAGTGTAGAGCCACCTGAAGTATTATATCCTTCAAATCGTTATAAGACTATGCTAAAACATCTTAATATTTTATGATCAAATTATAATATCTAGACACATCTTCTTGATTCAAATGAGTTCTAATTTTAATGGTTTTGGGCTCTTCTCTTTTATGAAAAATATCCATGAGTTTCTATTTTGATTCTTAACCTAAAGATTATTCCAAAGAATTTCTATATCAATGACTAGATTTAGGAGGGTAGTTAATAATTCCATTGTCAACCAAAATTTCCAATGAAGTATTTTGAAATCTAAGAGATGGAACTAAGTTGTCATTTCTTTCAAAGACCTCGATTTCTTCTTCTATTATTCCATCTATGTTAATGCTAAGGGCATGGATATCCTTAATTTTTGAAATCTCCAACATATCTTCCAAAAAATTGACTAATTCATAAAAATCCAAATTTGAGTCTAGATGATCATTTTGCCATTGTTTAAATTTTTCTTCATCCTTTCAATGATAAAGATTGGAACCTAGGTATTCTATTTTCTTTAAATCTTGATCAATTGAATTAATTATTTTTATTAATTTTTTAAATTTTTTTAGATTGTTGGATATTTTTTAATGAATCAATGGAATTATTTTTTTTATAATCAAAGATAGATTGTATAGAGAATTTGGTTCTATTCTTCCATGGACCAAAGATAATTAACTATGGCTTCTAAATCCCTCAATCATGACCTATCTAGCAACAAAGAAAAAAAATCCTTTGATATATGCATCTAAATGACATGATATATCAAGGTATATTATTCTCCTTCAATTCACATCTTACAATTTTCTATTTGGCCCACAAGAATAGATAGGCTTTGATTTGCCATCTTAATAACAAAAGAAAATGGAGTAGTAATATTTAGTCCTAATTTTTCTATGATTTGGAAGGACATAATATTCAAACTACTTCCACTATCTATAATGATATAAGATATTATTTTTTCCACAATAGAAACTTCAATTTCAATTTCTTTCATCTCACTTTATTTTATATAAGCATCTATTTTTGCCTCCATAATCTTAGATATTTTTTTTATTTCTCATAGAAATAAAAATATTTAGTGCCTTTCTAACTATTGAAGCAATATTCAATAATTGAGCAACTATGATATTTACCTTTAACTTATTGAGATCATTCCATTAGTTATAAGTTTCTATAGAGAGTTTCTTTTTTATCCTTATATTATTGAAGGATTTCTATTATGGAGATTTTAGGACCTTCTCAACTATGATTATCTAGACTAATAGTTGGTTTGTATTCAATCCCAAGATTTTAAAAGGATAATTTGTCTAACAAAGGATCAAATCTCATAGATTTAGCTGTGTTATTTTGAGTTGCCTTAATCATATCCCTTGTGATTTGTTTTAAATTTAAGAAGCATAATAGACTCTTTTAAGAAATATTCTCTTCTTTAAGATGGATAGATAAACATATGACCTTAGTTCTAGTCATTACTACTAAGGCTGGTACCATAGGTAGGTTCCTTCTATTTGATTGATTTTTTTTTAAAGATTATTAAATTTAATTTAAAAAAAAAAATTTGACTGATACTAGATTGGGAGGAATTTTTAATAGCTTCCAACTCTCATATGGATTAAAATATGAATTTTACATCTTGAGATCCTTTATTTTATTTTGATTAATTAAAAAGATTTTGAGCTTAATTAAGATTTAATAGAATATATCAAGAGTTAGTTTGTAGGCTATTAGATGTATTTTGATTTTATCTATTATTATTATAGTCATGATATAAATTTGAAGATCTTAGATTTTTATTTTTCAGAGATTGTCATACTCTCTTATAATTGTCAAATGACTATTGAGGATAATTACTAAATAGAGGTTGTAAAAGAACCACTCTATCTGATTTTGTATAAAATTTCATGGAATGGTTACTATCATAATTTCTACACTCTACTTGATTTTTAATCCAACATTGACCAAAAAGGTGTCTTCTCCTATGAAATGCATGAAATTTTACTTATTGTCTTGCTTGATTCATTGGACCTTGATTTCTAGAATTAAATCCTTATTGTCTTAGATTATGCCCTTCAAAGATTTGATTTTTGTATAAGATGGCATATGGTTAGAAAAATTTATTTTATAATGGCAAAAAATACAAAATTAGATCAAATATCCTGATTGTCCATATTGGATACACCACAATCTTGTTGTATATCTTTCTGACTCAATGGGAGGTAGAAGAAGATTGAGATTGGAATTTCTAGCTAATTCAGCTAATTTTTCAATCATCAATTTTATTTGATGAGAGATTTGGATTTGGATTTCTAACTGAGATGCCCTCATGTCTTTTTGAAATTCTTCTTTTTATCTATTATCTTCAATAATATAGATTAAAGTCAATGAAAGAGGTGGAGGTCTAATATTTAAAGATATCAAATAGGCTCTTAGGTTTGTAAGAACTAATGATGATTGTTATTGCAATTGGAAGCTTGATGCATAAGAATTCCTAACATGTATGGATATAAAGCTAAGAATATTTGATCTTCTTTATACCATAGCCTTTCATGTTCTTTGTTGATTTGTTCTATTTCTTTTATTACATAATTGGCTGCTATAAGATCTTTAAGACGTACATGGAAGATTTCTTTAATAGTTTCTTCTTTACCAAATCCTTGAATGAAGAAATTCTTCAAGGTATTGTTAGTGAGCCAGGTTCTTATGAATCTTATGACCACTAATTCAAAACATCAAATATATGATATAATGTTTTCATCCTTCTCTTGTCTAAAGAAAGATAAAGTAATTAAATTTATGCTTTGGTCTATTTCAGGGCGGATGTAACATGGTATAGATAAGATATTTACATAGGAATAAATATTTAGAACCATGGAAGTTTCTAAAATAGAGATTAGATTAGTGGACCAGGTAGGATCCACTATAGAATATTCTAGAAAGAACTTAGGATGGTTGTCTAAGTAAGGCCTACTATAGAATCTTTTAGAAAGAATTTAAGGTAATTATCTAAGTGGAATCTACTACCTATGAACATTCTATAAAATCTAGGATCATAGAACAAAGTATAAATAGAACTGGCTAGGGTCTTTTGGAGCATCTAGTCAAATATGGCTTTGGACCTTTTTTCATAATAGAATTGGATTTTGTATCTTCTTATTTTATTTTGTTCTGTCTTAATTTTGGTTTCTTAGTTTTATCTTTCGTATTCCATTCTGTTTAGTTTTGTTCAATTTTATTCTGGTTTATTTTGTCCTATCTTTTGATGAGTCTTTATACTGTTATGGATTAAAAAGATCTTACATACTTGACATAGACTGGTCCTATTTCATTGGTATTAGAGCAAATGCTAGACTGTTTACTTTTGGTAATGTGTCAATAGTTATCATTTAGTCCAAGATCATTTGTTGTCATCACATTAGATATTGTATTGAGGCTGCTACAAGCTACTCTTAAAAAGTCAACCAAGAAATAAAAATATATTAAAATAGTAGAATTTAATAGAGAAATTATAATATAGAAGATGTGATAGAGCAATCCTAGATGGAGGCTCAAATACAACACCTCTTTGGCCAGATAGCTACTTTGTACAGACAAATAGAAGCCTCAAGGACAAAAAAATCAACATTTGCTAATCTGAAATTGAATAAGCTTAGTACATACTTTGAGATTTTAAGACAAGAAGATGTATGTCAATGGCTCTTCAATATGTGACAATATCTCTAATTATCTGAGATAAATACTACTGAAAGAATTTTATCTATAACCAATTATTTGAGAGATGTGGTAGCCATTTGGTGGTGACATCAAGTTCAAAGCTATGGAGTTGAAGGTAGATTTTGTAATTAGAAGGAGTTTGAAATTAAGTTTAAGAATCAATTTTGCTCCATCAATGCAAAAAAGATAGCATACAATCACTTGGAAAATCTTACTAAGTCTAGGTCTATGTAAGATTATATCTCTTAATTTAAGTCTCTATGTCTCCAAATTGGTAATATTTTAGAGGTAGAGATGATGGATTGATTCCTACAAGGTTTGAAACTTGAAGTCCACCAAGATGTGGAGATAAAGAATTGACAAACATTTAAAGAGGCAATTAGAATTGTAGAGAAGGTCGATGCTATAGATTTCAAAAATCTTGGAGCAAGACCTATAGCTTGAAGTCCTATGCGGCTATCCAATACTATGATATAATAACCAATGTTAATAGAGATTGATGTCATATAAGGATCATTGATACCACAAAGATGACAAATATTGGTACAAAAGAGATTGTATTTCTATTGTTGGGAGCTAGGCCATCAGATTATAGATTATCCAAAACGTCAAAATTCAAGCATTAATAAGATAAGATAGGTGTAGAATAGGTAAATAAACTTTGTGATAAGTTACTGCTTGGTTATTGATAACCTTGAGAATTAGACTGATAGCTAGATAGTTTAGGTGGTAATAGTAGGTTGTTAGTAGAATAAATGGTTAAGAATTCAAAGGGTCATAACCTTTGGAATCCACTGGCCGATGGATCATCTTTTGGTAGGATAAATAGGTTGAAGAAAGGTAAGCCGAGAGCCAAACTGAGAATTGTAAGCGGGGATAAGCTTAGTACTACCTCTTTGTTTTTTTTATTATTTGCTTATAAAGAATTGTGATTGAAAGAAGTATTGTTGAATTGATAATCATAGAATGGATTATGGGTTGAATTAAGATGGAAGTAGTAAGCCTCAGTATTTTGTAGTTTGATAATTGATTTCAAATAGCTAGAGTACAGTTAATTGTGATACAAACAGACCCAATTCATACAACTAGTCTTTTCCCATGTTTGAATCTACTTCTATTAGTTCAATTGCTTTGGTCTACTGAAGCTTGAATGCAACAAGAAAAATATTTTGGTACCCCTGCCGGGGAAATTATAACAATATGAAATGTCAAAAATTGATTGTATGGGAGATGGAATTATGTGTTCAATGACAACGTGAGAAGAACCAGTTTTAGGGTTATAAATATGTGACTTATAATTCAAGGCAATATTGATTTTGTAAAGAAGAATGAAAGATTATGAATAATAATCATGGGCGGGAGGATTATCAAAGAATTAATCAACATACGAAAAAAAGATAGGAGTGATTACTCTTAAGAAATATCCAAAAGGAATGACAAAAAGAAATTGCAAGTCCAAGAAAAACCAAAGGAAGAAAAATTTAGATTCAAATAGTAAGGAGACTAGTGATAACACCAATGGCCACGGGAGTGCCAGAAGTACCAATTGTAGTACAAATGGAAGTAGTAGGAGATCGAACTACAAGTGTGGCACCATTATTTACTTTTAATGGTTGGCCGGGCTCTGATCTTGATCACCATATATGTCAATTTTTGACAGCCTACGTAGCTAATAATGGTAGAATTGAAGACATTTGATTGAAATAGTTGCCAATAACTTTAAAAGATAAAGCTTTTGAATAGTATAATCGACAATCAATGGATAGATTCTCCAATTAGGAGGCCTTGAGGAACGCCTTCCTAATCCATTTTAGACCAATTGGATTTGAAGATTACTTTCAAGAAAATTTTATGAATAGAAGGATGTTTACAGAGGAATTCGTAGAGTCCTATTATGGCCAGATTGTAGATATACTTTGTAAATGGTCAAATAATCAAATGCCAGATGCGTTTATATTATCAATATTAATTAACGATTTACATCCACCAGAATTTAAAATGTTTGTAAAAGAAGCTCGATCAGCTATGGTAGAGGCATCGTTGGCACAAGGAAAGGTGTGGAAAGAATGTCATTATGACTAATTCTTAGTAGTAGGGGCCACGATGATTCCAAGTTTAGGAAGCCAACAAATACAATTGGAAAATGTGCCAATGGATAGTTATCCACAAATGGCTGCCTCCAATGTGAAGAATGTTATATTACAACAACCAATTAATGCTATACCACTCCAAGGAATAGTGCCAATAACGATGATACCTTATTTTACATTGTCAATCTATCAAAAACTGAAGTTGTTTACAAATGCGACTATTAAAGATCCAAATGAAGCCTTGTTATTAAATCTAAGAAAGAAGATGGAAGAATTGGCCATGAATTTGGCTAAAGACAAGAAAAAATGACATAAGCCTTCTAATACGAGATCTAATATATGATGTAATAATTATAAGGAACAAGTTCATTTTGATACGGAATGTCCATCACTCAGACAAACGGGTGTTCAATGTACATTTTGAGGAGGACAGCATGGCTTGTAAAGCTTTACAGGCTGGTTATTGGTGGCCAACAATGTTTGCAAATTTCGACCAATTCGACAGTCATTGTGATCCATGTCAGAGAACAGATCGACCTACTAGAACTTCAGTAATGCCATTGGTATTAATTCTGGCTCAAGCACCTTTTGAAAAATGGAAAATTGATTTTGTGGGACCAATTGCATCAGCCTCGAGAAATGGACAAAAATAGTATATATTGGTAGCAACGGATTACGTAACAAAATGGGCTGAAGCAATAGCTACGAAAATTGATAGTGCAAGTATAGTAGCAACTTTTTGTATGAAAATATTATTATATGTATCGGTTGTCCACGAGAATTGATTAGTGATCGAGGAACTCATTTTATAAATAGTACAAACAAAGCACTCATGGCTAAATATGAGATAAAACATCGAAAGACTATACCGTATCACCCTAGAGCCAATGGACAAATGGAAAAGAGTAATAGAATTTTATGTAAAAGCTTAACAAAAATAGTTTTAGGAGTGGGAACAGATTGGGATACTAAGTTGTTTGCAGCTTTATATGCATACCGTACTGCATATAAAGTTACTACCAATGCTACTCCTTTCTAATTGATTTATGGCTAGGAAGCAATATTACCTATTGAATTGGAAGTCCAAAGTTTACGAATTGCTATAGATAATAGATTGAGAGATCAAGATTCATTACGGCACTGTTTAGAATAATTGAAAAAATTGGATAAAACTAGAGCCAATGCATTAATGATAATAGAAATGACACAAAAACAAAGAAAGACTTATTATGATAGTAAGCTTAGACTATAGGCTTTTATGCCAAATGATTTGGTACTTCTTTATGATAGTCGATTTAAATTTTTTTTAAAAAAATTTGAAGTTCGATGGCATGGGTGATATCGAGTTATTGACGGATTTCCAAATGGTTCAGTACAATTGGAAGATTTTATAGATACTAAATTTATGACACGGATCAATAGCAATCGGCTTAAATTTTACTATACATAAATTTGGGACGGATTAGCTATTATAAAAGGAGGAGTTGATCTAATTGATTGGACCATAGTAAGAAGCAGGAAGGGGGCTCTTGATAAGCATCATGTTTTTTTTTGTGGTTAAGGAGAAGATGGCAAATATGATATTTGAGAAAGTAAGGATAGAGACCGATTAGAAGGAACTGCAAGAACGACTGCAAGTAGAGGTTGCGATGTTACAAAGTAAACTAACCACATTAGTGAAAGAGGCCAATAATTTAGTACGCACCAATATGCCAGTTTCAGCGACAATACCTTCAGAGATACCTTTGAAATCGACAAAAGAATAGCAGAAGATGTTGGAAGAACGTGACAATCAAATTACCCGATGTGAGTCTCAAGTATGGGAATTGGATTTGTTGAATGAAGATCTGATGGTGCATTTGGATGGAGAACCTTCAAATATCGAGGCAAACGACGAAGATGTAGCAGAGGAGAAGGTCACCAATTCAAAGGGTGGTAAGCCAATGCTATTGATTGAAGAAGCCAACGCTGCTACGTCTTTATAAGTTGAGGCTAAATAATGTTAGTGAGGATGCTGCACAATTAGGAGTGGGCCTATGTAGAATAGGTAAATAAACTTTGTGATAAGTTATTGGTTGGTTATTGACAACCTTGAGAATTAGACTGATGGCTAGGTAGTTTAGCTGATAACAGTAGGTTTTTAGTAGAATAAATGGTTAAGAATTCAAAGGATTATAACCTTTGGAATCTGCTCGCCAACGGATCATCTTTTGGTAGGATAAATAGGTTGAGGAAAGGTAAGCCGAAAGCCAGACTGAGAGTCGTAAGTCGGGGTAAGCTTGGTGCTACCTCTTTGTTTTCTTTATTATTTGCTTATGAAGAATTGTGATTGAGAGAAGTATTGTTGAATTGATAATCATAGAATGGATTATGGATTGAATTAAGATGGAAGTAGTAAGCGTTGATGTTTTGTAGTTTGATAATTGATTTCAGATAGCCAGAGTACAGTCAATTGTCATACTAATAGACCCAATTCATATAACTAGTCTTTTCCCATGTTCGAATCCACCTCTATTAGTTCAATTGCTTTGGTCTACTGAAGCTTGAACGCAATGAGAACAACAGTAGGTTCATAGTATTAAAACTCACTAAGTCAATAATAAAGTAGAGCAAAAAAATGGGACTCACTAATAAAGGAATCAGGGATCAATATTAGGGATGCCTACTATCTCTTAGAGACAAATGGTATGGCCTCAGATAACTATAAAAAGAGCCAATTGGTGCATCTAATAAGACTATTAAGAAAAAAATCATGTCAAATACTTGTAGATTAGAGCTCTATAAAAAATTACATTTCAACTAAAATTTCCAACTGGATTGGAATTAAAATTAAGGCAATCAAGGAAGTATATATCTTATAAATGATCAAGAAAATATAATGAGTGAGACATGTGAAGAAGAAACTTTGAGATTGACTGATACCTATATCTTAAGAGAAAGGTTGAAGATGACAAAGCTAAGATATGATGTTATCTTTAGTATGCTATGGCTAAAAATGACAAATAAGTAAGTTGATTCGATAGGAAGGACAATCTCCTTTAAAAATGGTAGATACAAGGTGACTCTTTGCATCTTAATATCAAGTAAAGAAAAAAGTCAATATGCAATCAAAGACAATTATAGGGACGACCTTTATGAAGAAGCAAATAGAGCATCAGCAACCAATATATATATATATGGTGGTTCCAAATTTTGTATTAGTGGTTGATAAGACAGCCAAAAGAACAGAACATGCTTATCAACTCATACAGTGTCATGATATAAAATGGCTAACATGTGAAAGGGTGAAGAAAATATCATATTTTTGAAGATCTTATTTCAAATATATTATAACAAATTATTTTAGAAAAATAGATAATAGTCAAGAGATAGAATAATGAAAGGTGCTAATTCTGCCTTTTTTACAAAATAGGCTTCTATTCAATTTGTAAAACCACAAATAAAATAAAAAAAGATAGATTAAAAAAAAATATAAACACCTTAGGAAAGAAATTAAAAATATTTTGTAGTAAAAATTACCTTAGAAATCCAAGAATTGATACTCAAAGAGGACCGGTTACCAACCAAGGTCGAAATCAGACCCGAGGTACAAAACCAAGCCTTAACAATGATTTTAGAGTTCTTTTTGGAAATCAGAAAGTAAGGCCTAAGAGTTGACTTAATGAAGTTTCTTTGAGCATTAATTTGGAGTGATTTAAGTGTATATTCACTTTGTAAGAGCTTTACAAAATTAAAATTTGTTTTGGATGACTTTAGATTTATGAAATAAAATGGGTGATACTTTTTTAGAAAATTTCATAAGTTTGGTAGTAGATTTATAAGTAAAAATTTCTAAATTTATAGATGTAGTTGTACCTGATGTGTGCTATGAATTTGGATTTGATTGAATAGTTAGAATGAAAGGCATAAAGATTTTTGTGGGTTATAGTTATTTTGAGACCATAACCTACAAAAATCCTAGGATTTTGAGTACTAGTAAGGTTTTTTTAGATATCTGTCAATCCACTAATTAAATTAAGATAATTTTTTTCATAGATATAATTAACTTGATTTTTGATAAGTGTATAAAGTTTAGAAGTAAAGTAATGGTTCAATCAAGAGTAATTGGCTTTAGGTGATTAGCAATAAGGTCAGAGAAGGAGGCCGACTGACACCAGAGCACATTTTTGAGGTTATCATCTATTTGGTAATTTTGATCCTTTCAATTTTTTTTTGTGATTGTTATCAATTTAATTTTTAAGAAGTGTGTAAAATTTGAGTTAAAATCAAAAGTTCATTTATTAATTATTGAAGTTTAAATCTGCTGTAAGAATTACTTGAAATGGATTGGTTTAGGATTAGAATTAGTGTTTTGGATTGATTTAAGATTTGGTTAGGATTAGGATTTGGTTATGATTAGGATTAGGATTTTGGATTTGATTTAAGGTTTGATTTATGTTAGAATTTGGTCAAGATTTATCTAAGATTTGATTACGATTTGTTTGAGGTTTGGTTAAGGCTTATTTAGGGTTTGTCTAGGATTTGACTAGGATTTATTAGGTTTTTATTAGAATTTATTTAGGATTTTATTAGGATTTTATGATGATTTAATTAGGATTTATTTAAGATTTGATTAGAATTTGATAAGGATTTGATTAAGATTTGACTAAGATTTGACTAGAATTTGATTAGGGCTTATTTAAGATTTGTCTAGGATTTGACTATGATTTATTTAGGATTTGATTAGGATTTGGTTAGAATTTGTTTAGAATTTGATTAGGATTTAATTAGGATTTTTCTAAAGTTTGGTTAGAGCTTATTTAAGGATTGACTAGGATTTGACAAAGATTTGACTAGATTTTGACTGAGATTTAATTAAGATTTTATTTTAATATTTTATTAAGATTTCTATTTTAGAATATATATTTTTGAATTTCTATGTTATTCTTTTATGATTTCTTTAAAGGATCTCTAAGAATTTTTTGTATTTTTTATATAATTCTTTTATAATTTTTAATTAAATTTGATTGATGTTTGATTTAATTTTCTAATATTTAATTATAATTTATTTAAGAATCTATTAGAGTTGTGAAGACTTATTGCAATTTTTTGTTTATCTTCTATAGCCATATGTCCAGTACATTTTCAAGCCAAACGCCATGTAATAAGACAATGATGTCGTGTTGTAACACAAATATATGGTAAAAATATAAATAAAAAAGATTTTATTAATATTTAGTTATCTTGGTTGATAAGAGCTCAAGACAATTTGAGAAGGCTTTATAAAAGCTTTTAGAGTATTTTCTTGTCTTGATAGCTAGTAGCTAAAAGCTTGTCATTGAATTTTCTTTCTAGATTTTAGAAACTATTTTATCACTTTAGAAAGTCCATAAATTAGTAAAAAATAAGGTAAATGAAGTAAAAAATGATATGGTAGATAAAAAGGTGAAATTGAGGATAGGGAAGTGCTGAAAAACCTCTAGGATAAGTAGGATTGATATCCGAGAGACGACCGTTTGTGGGTTGGGGTCGAAACCAGACCTCTAGCCACTAAAACGGCTGCTTAGGACAAAGTAGGGAGAGATCTGGAGATCAAGATTTGGGATCGGAGAGCTAGCTTTAAGCTCCTTTCAAAGGTGTAAGACTTAGTTTCATAGGATTTGGGAGGACTTTGCAATCATTGTTCAAAGTCAGTGTTTATATTGGTGATTTGGATTTTTTGCAATAAAGTTAGTATTAGTACTCCTGATTGTTTTGTGAAATTTGAGAAACATCTGTGGTTGAAATTTTAGAGGTGTTTAGATGGTTGAGTATGCCAAGTGTATGCAAAAAAAATTCTTAATCTAATAGTATAGATAGAGGATATTTGATCATTAGTGTAAAGAACTATCAAAAGTTGGCAGATTAGGGTTGTTTAGGATTTCTGCAATATCTGGAGATCTACCAACTAGAATAAGGTGAATTTTAGCGTAGTAAGTTGAGGACTTAAAAGCGGAGCTACATACAAATTTTGAATGAGAATTAACGGTTGGAGAAGGAGAAATTGTAATTCAAAGTTTGTCATCAACTTTCTAGGCAGCGGTCAAGGGATATTAGTATGGATTTACAGCGTTTTCTTGCAATGTGTAAGTTGGATTGGATTGAAACTTCTTGAGCATTTAGAAGACTTGCAAAGACATTAGTAGTAGAAGTTTTATAACAATTGGGTGATCAGATTGAGAATTACAGCTTGCCAAAGCTCGCTATCTAGGGTTAGGGTTTAAAAATTAAAAAATTAAAAATTAAAAAAAAAATAATACTAATAAAAAAAATAACATAAAACTAAAAAATAACAAAAGAAGTTGTGCTTATAATATCTTGAAGTTATTAAAAATAGTATTTATAAGCACTTTGTATTGGGATTAAGCTTTTACATTGAAATCCAAAATAGTTTGTATTTAGATGGTTGAAACCCACTAGACTACTTAGATACTTACAAAAAAATCTTTTTTCTTCCACAGCTAGATGCTCGATGCATTCTCAAGCAAGATAGCACATAATATGACAACGAGAATATAAAAATATCTTCTCAACCAACCTACCTAGTAGTGTGCCTCCTATTTGAGGTACCTTCTTTCAAATAGATTTGTTGCTTGAAGCCAAATGAGCAAGTTGACCAATTTATTGCATAGCACCAAAAGAATTTGAAGAATTGTAGAAGACATTAGATGAATTCTTAGAGAAAGGCTTCATTTGAGAAAGCACATGAGAATGTGGAGCACTTGTATGATTTGCACCTAAAAAAGATGGTGGTCTTTGCCTTTACATCGACTATTGAGGCTTTAATAAGCAGACTATTAAAAATACATATCCACTTTCATGTGTGGATGATCTTCTTAATCAACTTCGAGGTATGACCATCTTTAATAAATTATATCTTTGAAGTAACTAATAGCAAACACCTATTGTAATAGAGGATGTAGAAAAGACGGCATTTTATACGCGCTATGGACATTTTAAATGGTTGGTTTTATCTTTTGACCTCA
The DNA here is from genome assembly GCF_059467195.1 of Physcomitrium patens. Taxonomy (NCBI): domain Eukaryota; kingdom Viridiplantae; phylum Streptophyta; class Bryopsida; order Funariales; family Funariaceae; genus Physcomitrium; species Physcomitrium patens. The sequence continues at coordinate 13,290,133 of NC_143421.1, forward strand.
CCAATACTCCAGCCTCTTTTATTGGTCACATAAGTATATTGTTTTGAGACTTTTTTAACAAGTATATACTCATCTTCATTAATAATATCCTTATATACAGTAAAATTCTTAAAGAGCATGAGTATTACCTACAAGAAAAGTTGCACCGACTACAAAATAGTTGCTTCTATTACAAGCAATCAAAATGTGAACTTTGGAAGTTAAAAGTCACCTTTCTGGAAAATTTGGTATCCTTTAAAGGTATGCATATGGAGCAAAATAAGGTAAAAGCAATAGAAGAGTGGCCAACCTCCAAGGATGCTTCTGAAGTCTATTCATTTTTAGGCCTTGCTAGATATTATTATTGTTTTGTTTGGAAATTTTCTCACATTACTACCTCATTGACAAACCTATTGGATAAGGATGCTCTATTTGAATGAAAATTGGAACAACAAAGTACCTTTGATAAGTTGAAAGAAGCATTCATTATTACTCAAATATTGCAATCGTATGATCCTAACATTTATTGTATACTTGACATTGATACTTCTGACTTTGTTATTGAAGCAATCCTTCGATATGAATTTGGTAAGGACCTTCAACCTATAGCATATGAATCATACAAGCTTAGAAGGACAAAGTGCAATTACTCTGTACGTGATTGAGAGTAATTAGCAATTGTACACACTACAAAGATGTGGTAACACTATCTATTGGAGAAGCCAATGGTAGTTTAGACTGACCATCGATCCTTGTTACACAATTTTTATCTAGAAAATATGAAATCAAAGCATCATCATTGAAAAAAACAGTTGCAACTTTTTGATATCTAGTTTGAGTACAAATAAGGGTAACAACATATTATACTAGATAACTTATCACAAAGATGAAACCTGAAGGACAAATCAGGAGACAAGGTAGAAGTTGCTACCATTAGTAATATCATTTCAAAGCTAACCAAAAAAACAAAATAGAAGGAAGCTATGCATGGAGATATTTATTTCAAGATGGTTAGTAATTTGACTAAAGGTGGATAATATACAGTATTAAAATTATATTCTTAATGATAGCTTACTCTATTTTAAGAAGTAGATTTATATACCAGACAATACTTTACTCCAGACATGCACACTTTAAGAAAGACATGACTTTCCAATATTTGGACATTTGAGATGAAAGAAGTCTTTAGAACAGATCTCAAGGATATGATTTTTTATAGGTTTGGATTGTCATGTTCGAGCCTTTGTACACTCTTACAAGTTATGTCAATATAATGAAGCATGCAACATAGCATTTTTTTTATTATTGTAGCCAATTTTATTATTTATGGCAAATTGAAAGTAGATGATTATGGATCTCATTACATGTTTGTCGCAAATACTTTATAATCATATTATAATTACTATCTTTGTAGATCGACTCTTGAAGCAACTTCACTTAGTTGTAGTGTGCTCAAATATTGATATTTCAAAGTTTGCATAAGTCTTCTTTGATATTATCTTTTGTTACCATAGATTATCTTATGTCATTATTTCAAATCAAGATCCATACTTCCTAAGAAGTTTTTAGTATGTCTTATTCAAACTACTAAGCATATGACTTGCCATATCTACAATCTTTCATCCTCAAACAGATGGACAAATAGAGCGTGCAAATCAAACATTGGAAGATATGCTATGAATATTTGTTGTGGTTTATCATAATGATTGGAATGAATACTTAATACTATTAGAGTTTGCTTACAATGATAGTATTTAAGTAAATATGGATCATTTATCATTTTTTCTTAATACTGATCAACATTCAATTATACTAGCAACTTTCTATAGTTCCATCAATACTAATAATTCAACAACAGAGGAATTTATACAACAACTTACAATGGCTATACAAGAGGCATGGTACCACCTTCTTATTGCATAGAATCAACAGAAGCAGTATGCGGATAACCATCAGTAATATAAGACCTTCGAGGAGAATGATCAGGTGTTACTCTCCAATTCCAACTTGCTACTTACTACATCAACCTAAATCCATAAACTAGTATTTCAATGGCTTAGACCTTTCCACATTTTTGCAATGATTTCTAACGTTGCATACTACCTCAAGCTTCTGCCACATATTCGGGTCCATCCAGTTTTTTATGTTTTGCAACTGAAGGAATTCTATACCAAGCCAAAGTGCTTTCCGAATCGACATCAACTACTACCACCACTAGTTGTCGTTGATGACCAATAAAAATATGAAGTGGATAGTATTTTGGAGCATCGATATTTTTGCTGTGGCAGTGGATATCCACAATTTTAATACAAAGTTCTTTGAAAAGGTTATCCTATTCACGAAACAACCTTGGAACCTGCACAAAAATTCATCCATTGCCAAGAGACAATTTGGAGATACCATTGGGAGCAAAACAAAGACATTCCACATTAATAGAGAAAAATTAATTATAACAGGGTATAAATAAGATATTTTTGTAGAGATAGATAGTTAGAACTATGGAAGTTTCTAGAATTGGGATGAAGTTAGAGGATCGAGTAGGATCTATCATAGAATATTATAGAAAGGGCTTAGAGTGGTTGTTTAGGTAAGGCCTACTATAGAACCTTCTAAAAAGAATTTAAGGTGATTATCTAAATAGAGTCCACTACCTATACTTTCTTCTCTCTCTTCTCTATTTTGATTTTTTTTTTTTTTTTGGTAGATAAGGCAAATGAACACTCTTTTTATTCAAACTACTTGTATTATCTATCAAAGATTTTGAAAACAAGTTTTTTGAACTTCCTTCAAGTTCTTCTAAAGAAAGATCTTCAAATTCTTTAAAGAAGTTTTTAGACATATTTAAATCAAATTTAAGAGTCAAAGTTCAAATATTTGGCAAAAGAAGTTTTTTACTTCTTAAAGACTCTAGATTTTTAAAAGGTTGTACTAATACAATTTTATAGGATTGTGAGTGTAAATTTCACTCTTTAATCTTAATTACAAGATAGCCTCAATTAAGAGTTTCTTGTAATTGGTGGTATAAATTGAAATAATCAATTAGCAAAAACGAAGAGGAAAAACCACAGTACAAGTGAAAGAAATGAAATCAAGTAATCACAATACCTAAAACTAAGTCACAGTCTGTTCATTGGATTTTTATCCAGAAAAAATGAAAGTAAAAAATAAAAATTATATTTTTAGATAGATAATTTTTTATCTTTCCAATGACATAAAAATCATATAATTCTAAGTTATTATGAATAAGTTATGATAGATTAAAAATAGAATATAAATAATAAAATAGTTCAATGAATAATTTTTATCTCAATGATAACTTTCTTAAGAAATTAGGAATTCGAGTCTCACCAAGGCTCACAATAGTTTATATTGGTTGTCTAAAGAAGCCTTGAGGACTTAGTCTTATCTTCCTACCTATACCCAAGGTGCTACAACCCATATGGGAATTGTGCACCTTTCTTTCTATAAGGACTATACTAGCTGTTGGTCCTCCTATTTTCTATTAGTAAAACTATTTTTTTTGAATTTTTGACTTCACCATAGTGTTCAAAAATACCCAATTAGTCTAGAAACCTTGTAAAGTCTTCAAATCTTGCTTCATTTCTTCGTAATGGCTCTCAAGGTGGTAAAACTCAATTTTACCAAAATCTTAAAATTTTCTCTAAAAATTCATAAAACTCCTAAATAAATTCTAAATAAATTATAAAAAATAATATAATATTTTTATGATGCTAATATCAATATAAGTCTATATTTTTCTATCTTAGAGATTTTTTATAGTAATAAAATTAATTTAAATCCACTAAAAATCTTATTTTTTATATAATTAACTAAAAAGATATGAAGTTCTTTTTCATGCTTCTTCCAACCTTTAACTAATCATTGATAGGATTTTATAAGTAATACATGTAGATAGAAAGCCAATGAATATATAAATAGTATTTATAAGTATTTATAAGTATAAAAGTCAATATATAAATAGTATTTATAATAAATATATAAATAGTCAAAAAGACTCTCTAATCATAGTATTTATCTCATTAAATGAGTCAATATTATATTTTTAATCAATCCACAAATTAAAATCCATTGGTAGGATTCAGAAGGACCTAGTAGAGTGGTGCATAAAATTGCTACAATCATAATATTATTTCTAAAAATTAAAAATTTAAATAATTAAACAAGTCAAATTAGTAATTTATAGAATTTATAATTTTATTATCTTATCTTCATCAATTGCACCCTACTTAAATATTCCTTCTGACAAGAAAGAGCAATATAACAGAGATAATCTAAAAAAAAAATACTTACGTAAATATCACTCCAATCAAAACTTTTTTTCTTTTAGATTATAATACAAAACGATCTTGTGTAAAGGTGACTTTAAGAAACATTCAATGAAAAGGCATTTCATGGTCAGCTAGAAATCCAAGCTCTTTTTTTTTTTTTTTTTTTTTTTTTTTTATCTTTTTCACCTATGCACTTAGGAAAATACCTACTATTTGGTTAATAAAAAAAATACTAGAAAAAACAAGTTCTTTGTATGCATCAATTTAATTTGAAGGAAAGCTCACTTAATTGCATCACTAGCTACCTCGTCACTTATTAATGAATCAACATCAAAAAAAATTTAAATAGTTCTTCTAATCAATCATGGATTAAATTAAAAATATAAGGTTACAAGTGTAGGTTCTTTTCTAACCCAATACTTCCATGTCCTAAAAGAAAGAATAGATGAGTACTTCTTATTATTGATTCTTTAATTAAGCTCTCTTCTATTTGGCTTTAAAATTCTTCAAGCTCCCTCTGTAATTTTAATTCTTATACAAAATAATCTACAACAATACTAAGAAGTTGTACAAGTATATGATAAAGCAATTTAGAAGCATACAACAATTAAATGATTGCCTTCCAAGTAATCCTAAGACTTATAAGATCTTTGTCTTGACAAAAGCACAAAAATGTGAACTAAAATAAACCTCTACTAGTTAGAAGTTTATTTTAGTTTGCAACAAGTAAATTATGTGATTATAAAAAATCAAAATTATTAATTAAATTCTAATCAAATAATTCTTATTTCTTTTCATTAATCCAATTATTGAAGCTAAGGCTCAATTACCATCTCATATTTTTACTTAATAATTTATTTGACAAATTATGAGATATAATTTTTTTAATATGATTTTATTATTCATTTATTTATTTATTTATTATTTAATTTTAATTTTAATTTAATTAAAATTAATCTATTAATAAAAATTCATCCTTAATTAATAATTCATCTAAATATAATAATTCATCCAAATATGAGAATTCATCTAATTAATTTTTATCAAATTTAAAAATCTCCATTCAACTTCAATTGTTCATACCACTAACCTAATTTAATTCTAATCCTAATTCATTTAGTATGAATTGACTTTAATTTAAAATTTTATTCTAAGGCTATTATTTTGGATGATTTTTTAAAAGAGTAGACATGTTGGAAAGGCGTTGGATTCCACTTTGAAATGAGAGACTGTAGGTCTTCATCCACCATAGTTCAACAAGATCCAATTCTTCAAGGTGAGTTTCACAACCCTCCAACTTCTAATAGCTCTTAAGAATGCTATTCCAAGCATTTGAATCTTTGCTTCTAATTGCACATTAGAAAACACCATGCACCTTGGATACTTCTTTGTTTCCTCTTGATCATTCAAATATGAGGTTTTTTATGTGAAAACAAACAATGCTCACATTATTTTATTTATTTATTTATTTTTTTCTACAAAAAAAATGTGAGTTTATAAGTATGGTAAGCAGGTAAATTTTGCTTCAATTTCTAATAGCCTAGGCCTTGAATATCCAGCAATAACCTATCAAAACCACACAATGAAACTAGAAGGCAGAATTACCATAAAAATAAATAAAAATAAAAAAAATACAACCAAGGGAAATCCAGCAAAATAACTTTTATTCAAAAAATCACAGTTCCAATCATTCCATAACTCAACCTAAGTAGATGTTCAAGTTCTCCTTTAATCAAGCGCCATTGACATTGCATTTGTCCAAATCAGCAACAATCATAATTAAACCTTGAGTATAGTAGTAACTAACACCACCATGCCACCATTTTTTATAGACTACAATCCCAACACAATTAGCTTGTTTTGTAAGCTACCAACATGTAGTTAACTGGTTGATCAAGTTTTTAACCTACTAATCAACTATAAATACATGTAAAGTCAAAGCAACATCTATGAAGCTTCTAAAAAGCTTCTCTAGAAAATATTATGAAATAAAGCTACTATTATTTACTTCTATTTAATCATATAATTAAATATTAGAGTAAATACATATGTCCATGATAGATCATTAATATCGTATCTGTAGCAATGTATAAGATATTTCAATCTATTTTAGTAAAGTCTTTAATTTAAGACTTCTTCAACTTCAAATTCTTGATTATTATCTATTTTTAAATAGAAAAGAAATCTTTGTCTTCTTTTTGATATATCCACTATCTTATATGGCTCATAAAGAGATACATAGAATATATAATAAGTTTTTATAAACTTTAATAGATATAATAAATAAGAAAATTGATTGATTTATTTATAAATAAAAAATAATCTAAATATGTGATAATCTAATTTATTTTAATAGAAATCAGTCTTGATAATACAAAAAAATAATCATATCTTGTTGCTAATATAGAATAGAAGTTATTCCTTATCATACGCATTTGTTTTGATTAATTATTGCTCTTGAGTTTTTTTTTTCTTTTTTTTTTTTTTTTTTTGTTTTGCCTTTATTGTTGTATGTAGCTCTAATAAATAATTTTTTAAATCTTTTAATACAGGAATAATAAAATTAAAAAATTAAAAAATATTGAGTATAGATAATAATCATAATTAATTAAAAATATATTTGTTAAATAAAAGAATTTACTATATTATTATAAAAAAATCTTATTAATGGCAAATAAGCTATCTAATTATCTTATTAATAGTTAATGATACATCTTATATATTAATTTAAAAATAAATTCACCTATTTTTTTATCTATTAATTTAAAGATAGAAAATTAAAGCTAATTTTATATTTAAATTTAATATTTTGAAAAAAAAATTTCAAAATATTAATACAAATTAGAATCTTTTTATCAAATATAATATTTCTTGTCAATCAATAATAGCAACAAAATATTTTTTAAAAAAAATTAGTTGTTTTTTCATAAATAATAGATTTTTTACATGGTACAAATTGTGCTATCTTAGTTTAAATTAAAAAAATACTTCAACATCAACATTATAGACTCTTCCAACCACTACTTACCTGCACAATTATGGTCTTTTATTTCTATAGGTTTTATCACAATTCTTCCAATTTCAAGTTCTTATGATTCTAAATTTAATAAAAATCACCTATTCATCAATCCTTGAAAAAAAATGAAATAATGTCCTTATTACAATTTTTGATTTTGATATTGCTTTTGATCATAAAACTCTAAAATTTAAATCTACAACCAAGTTTGAGTCATATATTCAGATCTAATATAGATATATATGTAGAATCACATGATCTATAATATCTATCTAATAAATTGACCAAAAATTTCCCATTCTACACTAGATCAAATAAATAAGGTATAACTTTTTTCCTTCATTATAAACGACTTAAATACTAATTGTACATTCTAAGTAGATTTACATTGTTTCTAAACTAGCTTTTTAAGTCCTCTTCTTTGTCCTTCAACTCTTACATCTAACTTCTTATCTTCTCCTATCAACAACAATAAAAACAACATATACCAAAGTATTCCTAAAGAAAGGACTAAAAGTTCTTACTACATTCCAAATCCTAACTACTATCTTTTGCTTTAATTATATTTTTATCCATCTTAATTTGCATCCATCTTAATTTTCATCCATCTAAATCTTCATTCATTATTTCCATATCTTCATCTATTTAATTGATCATATAATCAATTAAACATAGATATTGCAAACTAGACAATAACTATTAAAGATTTGTCAAATAATAATAGAATTTATTAGTCTATTAAATACTTGATTAAAATTATAATAAAATTGACGAATTTGTAATTATAGTTTGCTTTCTAAAATATATGAATATCCATTGAAATAGAAAATATTATTTTTAGACTCAAATTCAAAAGTATCATAAAATTTAGAAGAATTATTTTTAATACCACAAAAAAAAAACTAAAGACATACCTAATTTAACTTGATTAAGAAGAGTTGAATCAATTATCGATTTTGATTTTATTGCTTAAAGATGGAATTTTTTTAGCTTCAAAAGAATAATTTTTTATTAATTAAAAGCTATATTTTTTTTTACTAGCCTAAGATAAAAACATCTAAAAAAGGCATTTGACAAACCTTGTTGTTTTCTAGCAAATAAATAATATCAAATATAAATCTTGATAATCATATGCTCTAATATATTTTTCAATGATTCAAAATATGTATTGACATAAAATACTTGGGATTCTTGTGATTTATATCAACAATCATTGGACTAAAGGCACCTTCAACATAATGATTCCATGCTTGAAATGAATCAATAATGGCAAGAAGTTCTTTTTTATAGATATTATAATTCATCTTAGTTTCTAAATATTTTCTTAAATAAAAAGCTAATGGATGTAATTTGTTGTATGCTTTCATTTACAACCATATTGCATCCAAAGCAAAGTCTAATTCAATTACTTATATAAAAGAATACTTTAAAAAATCAATGCAATATGAGATTGATGCAAAAATAAAAGTTGTCATTAAGGCTTCAAATGCTCCTTTAGCTTATTTATTCTACTTAAGTTTTTCTTTACATGTTGAATGTATAAGAGGAGTTTTGACTTAAAAAGTATTTCTAATAAAAATTTAAAAGTTATTAGAAAATTTCAAAAATAATTGAACATCTCTTATTATTTTTAAAATCTTTTAATCCATGATAGTTTGAATCCATCATAAGATCATTATTTGATATAATATATCTAAGAAAAAAACTTGAATAGTCTAAAATATATATTTTTTATTTTTTTGGGAGTTTTTTCATCTCTTTTTTTTTATGTATATCAAATTATATACTTCTTGTAGATATATTTTTATTGAAATCTTCCTTTAATTCAATTGATTTAGAAGTCTAAATATCAAAAATAGAAGGTATCTATACACATTTGTAGTAATCCAACTTTTTCTTTCAAAAATAAGTTAAAAGCTCCTACTAAAGATTTTGAATGTTGTATGAAGTTTTTAGCCAAATTTTCAACAATATACTCTTCAAGTGCAGCCAATTCATATTGTAATAAACTATAGATTGGTCCAAATGGCAATTGAGCTCATTCTTGAAAGTTAATTGAATAATTATAAGAAAAATACTTTAAAAGATTATTTACATTCTTTTTATCAAAAATGCCTTGATAATCTTAACATTGGCTTAAAATTCTATTTGAAGTCTATTTATTATTAAATAAAATATGGCATAAATAACAAAAGGTGACATTTTTTTTATAACATGCATGAAATCTTTTGTATCCAAAGATAAGGATTTGGTTGTACTAAACTTTCTATTTGATTAATAAAACTCTTAGTTTTATTTTGAAAAAAGTTAAGACTACAAGAAATCTAATATATTAAAGGATTATATTTTTTAAGCCATAATAAATCTAAAATGACTAGATTAAAAAGAGATATAATTATATTAAATATCTTAAAGCTATTATGATTATTTTTTATTACTTTTTTAGGAAGGATTTTATAGATAATATTTCCAAAAAAAACAAACATCCAACCATGACTTCTATGCATATTAGTTTAATTTATTTTTACTAATAATATGCTACATCTTTTAACAAATTCTTCATCTACAATAGAAGTTGAGACTCTTGAGTCTAATGTGGTAGAGACTTTTTGATTTTTAAATCTTAAATAAATATGTATTATAAAACAAAATAAAAATTTCTAAAAGAAAATAAGACCTTGACTAAATATTGTATAAGATTCAAGTCACATAGTTTTTATTATTGTTGGACAAATTTATTTTGACATATCATCTTTTTTAATAATCATATTTCTTATTTTGTAATTGGATTACTTTTATAGATAATATTAAAGAAAGTATTTAGATTTTCTATAATATAAGCATAATCCTTCTTAATAATGATGATTTTTTTCTTGCTTACTAAGAAACTTAAAACATACTATATTAATTTGTATTTCTTCTACTTCCAAATGTATATACTTAAAAGACATTGACGTTCACATTGAATTGTAAAAATATTGAGGTCTACTTGCACAACTCTTATGTTAAAATTTTAAAAATCAATTGTCACATTTCACAAAAAATTAATTGATATTAGATCACGTCATTTAAGAAAAGATGAAAACAACAATGAAGTAGAACATGAAAATAGAATTTTAATAAATTTAACTTGTGATCTTTAAGTTGATTAACTTTGAGGTTGAAATTCAATCATTGGTTTTATTTTATTGATGAATCTTTCAAACTTTAATCTTCTATCATTAAACTTCTCACATAAGGCAACTTTTGGTTCTTTAATGCTTGAATAATGTTCTATCATAGGAGAAGTAATACGATTTAATATAAATATAAACTAGCTCCAATCATCTCTTTATAATCACTTCTTACTAATCTTGTTGTTCTTTGTGGTGGTAAATTTAGTTAATGTATTACAAGAATTAACTACCTCATTTGATCTTATATTTGTGTCATTGCACTCTTTATTTCAACAAGCTCTCCTATGATAATTTAATAGAAAAAAAATATCCAATATCACTTAAGACAAGTATAAGAGAGGACTTGAGAAGTAAGAAAATTCTAAGAACAATATTAGTTTAGAAGCGGGTTATCTACAACTTCTAAGATATGTGTCCAATTTACAAGGCAAGTTTCATATATGTGTACTACATGTTTAAATTTTATCATGATTGACTAACATTTGTAATACATAGCTAACTTATTGACCTAGTTTTTAACCTATGAATTATCTACAAACACATATGAAGGAAAATTTGCATCTATGAAGCTTTTAAAAAGCTTCTTACAAGATACTATCAAATTTATCTATCTTTATCTACTTCTATATATTTACATTATTTATATAATTATAGTATTAAATATATATATTTATAATAAATATCTATTAATTAATAATTAAATTAATAAAATTTAAATAATTTTTATTAAATAACTATTGTTGACTATTAGGCAATCCAAGTATCTTAAAATCATTTTTGAAAGTTTCTTATTTCTTCAAAATATTTTTATGGAATACTTCAATAGAAGTTTTTTTTTTGACAAACAAAATTAGTATCTAATATAACAATAGTATCAAGTGTGATGATTGTCATTTTTTTTTTAATTATCAAATTAAAAATTCTTTCAAATCATATTCAAAGAAGTAGTATCTTTTTGAGATAAATATTAGAGGATCCAATTCTAGGTCTAAAACTACCTCCACTTCTTCTTCATCATCTTTTCTTTCACTATTTAAAAGTCTTAGGAAGTTGAAGATAATTTTATTATTTTTAGAAATATCGTCAAGATTAAAGAACTCAAAGACTTTGTTAATGGTTTCTATCATGTTCTTGTCTTCTAAGCTCTAACATATGGTATTTACTTTACATACATAAATCACATATAATACGGTTATTATTTACTTTACATACATAAATCACATATAATATGGTTATTACTTTAAACCAATATTTAACTTATTGATATCAATCTCTACCACAAGATTCTTATATTAATCATTATCAATAATTTACATTGCAACTTAGTAGTAGTAGGTCCTACTACTATGTTGCTCCAATAATTATTATTTTCTACTCATTTTCCATCTTTTTTTTACCATCTATTTTTTTTCAGTGGTAAAAAATGGTCATCGACCATATTCATTTCTAATTTTTTAACCCATTTTCCATTAATTTTTTACATCCATTTTTTACCACCAATTTCACCTTAGTAGTAAAAAATGGTCACTATTTGTATCTACTTTTTATTTTTTCCATCTACTTTCTCTTAATATCATGCTTTTACCTTATTACTTTATATGAAAAAAATCTTTATACTATTATACTACAAATTATATCAATTGTTTTTTATGTACCATCATTTAGTTTTAAAATTAATCTTTAATTTAAAACTAATCACATTTACTTTATCAAGTGTAAAGTTATGTTCTTCTTTATTATTCTATTTATTAGCATAATTACCATTACTTATTTTTGTACTACAATTCTTTCTTAACAATTTAATAGTTGTTATATTTGCCTAAGTCTAACATCAACAATTCCTACACTTGAGATAATTTTAGAATGACAAGAAAATACAAGACACTTGTACTAATGAACTATTAGATTATTTTATTATTATTATTATTATTATTAATCTTTACTTCTTAACACTTTATTCTTCACCTCTTTTTTCACTTCAAATCTTCTTCATTTTACAAACAAATATACATAATTATATTTAAATAAGTAAAATTCTTACATATGCATATATTTAAAAAAATAATAGCATGGTTCATTCTAACAGTTGGCCACAAAATTTTATTCCCATATAGAGAAAAAATTGATCATTTCTATTTTACAAACAAAACATGAACACTATCTCTAGGGAAGAGAGGCAAGTCGGACATTGTTGCATAAAGCGAAGGGTGCTTTTTCGATCTTGCATTTGGTACTGCTCATCGTGGGAACCAAAACAGATAAAAAAGAAAACAATGTAATGTGAGGCACAAGAGTGAGCTCTCATCACTGCAACGCCGCACCACCCTCCACACTCCGAGCTACTTTGATGAACACATCCTCCAGAGTGGTATCAGAAAGCCCCCACGCTTCCACATGCAACCGGTCCTTCGCTTGCTCTATCACACTGAACACTGTACCCACACTCACTTCTGTTTTCGGCAGCTCAAACTTCTGGGTCCCTGAAAGGCCATAGATTTTCTTCGCGTTGGGCGTGAGAGACTTGACCAGCTCAATCACCTCTAACTCCTCACTTGGGGGTGTTGTAATTGTGAGCACGTAGAGGCCGCCATACCTGGCCGTGAGCTGCTCCAATGCATTGAACATAGGTTAGATTTACAGTGAAAGCTTCTTATCCAGTTCACAGTGCTTTGGCTGATGGTGGAATCAACGTGGTTCTGTGCAATTGAAAGTTGGTCTTCACATGGGATAAATTTACCTCTTTTGCATTGCCGATGCATTGCAACTCGCCGTTCACAAATATCCCCAGACGGTCACACAAAGCTTCGGCCTCCTCCATAGAATGAGCTGCCACCAGATGTGTCGAGAAACGTGTTAATGTAAGGTCAATCTCCTACCATTGAATTCATGCGTCGGCGGGTGTGTTTTGTTGCCAAGGATTATTTCATACTGAACACGATGGTGATTTAAAAAAGACAGTATGACTCACTTGTGAGAATGATTGCACGGTCTTTCTTGGATTGCTTCACCACGTTCCAGAGGTTGTATCGGGATGCTGGGTCTAGGCCAGTGCTGGGCTCGTCCATGTACACTACCTACAAAACATTTTGCAACTCAGCAAGAGATGCATGGAGCTCACTTATAAAAACTTAAGCAAAATGCTATAGAGGTTTAGAGACGGATTATTCTTTGGCAGTGTTGCAGACTTGAGAATTTGTAGTGCTACCAAGTTATCAAGCATGTAGATCTCAAGGTCTAGATGACTGAAAAAGCGTAACAGAGCAAGTGCTTACTTGTGGCTTCCCAATGAGAGAAACGGCAACACTCAGCCTCCGCTTCATTCCACCCGAGTACGTTCGACACTGCTTGTCAGCCACTCCGTTATCCCAAAGGTTTACACTTCGCAAGGATGATTCCACAGCCTGTACAAATTCAATAAATCATTCATCAAACTGAACAGCCTGGAGGCATCCAAACTTTAATGAACACAACCAAAACAGACATGATAAAGCTTCTGAGTGCTAACACTGTTGAGATCTGCTCCTTTCAAGTTCTTCAAGCGACCATAGAATAGGAGGTGTTCACGGCCAGTCAGCTGTCCCCAAAGCAAACTGCACAGAAACTCCCAACCAGCACACACTAATGAGGGACTGTCTTCAGATCATGTGACATGAAACAAAACATAAAACTATCAAAAATAAAAATAAAACAATGTTACGAAAGATAGAGAATGCGGGACGTACTCATGCTGGGGGCAAACACCCATGCACGAGTAGATACGGTCCATATCTGTGAGAATGTCCATCCCTTGTATGTAGGCGGTGCCAGACGATGGCTTCAAAAATCCGATCATCTGCAATTGACAGACAAGTACACCACAGATGAGTTGATGCCAGATCCCTAAAGCCAAAAAGCGTTGGTATCAAAGCTGCATGTCTGCCGAGGTTCTGAAGTGCACAGCATGCATGTTTTCTAGGCAGAGAAAGAGCGAGGAGGGTACCATATTGATGGAGCTCGTCTTGCCTGCGCCATTTGGGCCAAGGATGCCGAAGCACTCACCCTTGGGCACCGCCAATGAAAACCCTCGCACGGCATATTTGGGCGGGTTACCGTCCCTAGCAGGATATACCCTCTTCAGATTATCACACACTATTGGATACTCCTTGCTGGGATGAGCAGCCAGCTCCTCTACTTGTTCTCTCTGTAATAGTTCGTACACAATGAGATGAGAGATGATCTCGAACAGAATATGTACGCAAAGAAGAAATCATCTTTGAAGAGTACAACCAAGGGAAGAGGGAACTGACCTCCCGGGCAACATCTGGTCGATCGATGGCCTTGGCATCTTCGGCGTTCATATACGCCATAGCTCTTGAACTGCCAGAGAATCTGCGAGAACGGGCAGTTGTAAGGGCAGCCTCAGGTTTCGCCCCCTTGCGTTTGAAATTTAGGAAGAAGAGAGGATGCTTGTTGATTCCATTGTCGGATGATACAACTTGGTCCAAGTACAGGGCTAGTAGCATGAATACAATCGCCTCAACAGCCAAGATAATCAATGATGTCTGCAATTTATTTTTATTATCCTTGAGATCGCTCCACTGCATGCCCTTTATGTCTGCATAAACAGCGCCGAAGGCGTACTGTGAAAACTCGTAGAGGCCGTGGTACGTTGTAAATGGAGGAATGCACTGCAATACGGTGACGACCGTTCCTGCGAAGAAACAGAACATCACCCCACTTTCGTTCACAATCAAATTCCATCAAGAAAACTTTTGCGTACGACAATCACCGAGACTCTCAAAACACTCGGACACGTCCGAAACATTCTGAGCTTGAAAGTAGAGTGCATAGGACGTCGACTTACTGCTAGTGTTCAAGTCTACAATAAAATTCTCGTAAAGGAAGGCACCGAGCAGTCCAGACCCAAAGACGTAGATATACCCGAACACTGCCATCACGGAGTCAGAGTCAGAACATGTGGGATTACAACGAGAGTTTACCTCTCTGAAAGAACTCGCTCATGTTTCAATGAATTCACATTCGATGCAATTTGGGTTCAATCAAGGGGTGACATTGAGGAGCAAACCTGTGGCAGTTTTTACGCTCCGAAAGGCAGTGGATACCAAGAAGCTCAACGAAATGATCATGTTGACATACAGAAAGTAAAATAAAGCTTGTATACCGTAATCATTCTTAGTGAAGAAATTTAGTCCTGTAGAAAACAAAGCCCGGCATGAGAACCATTCAACAACGAATAAGAAAATCAAATCTAACAGAAATGTGAACCATCCGAGTGAATCCCCAAGGAAAGCACAAAATACAATTGTCATTAAGAATTTCGAAACTTACGAACAAGGGAGCCGAAGATGATGAAGCAGATCATGTAAATACAGAAGAGAACGAGATAGTAAACGTAGGTGATCGTCCAGTAGGCGCTGTCGCCGAGGCCGTGCATTTTCATCATCATCCGGAGATGGTGCTCCTTCTCATACACTAGCGCGGTCAATACCACCTAAAGAATTCATTCCAATTACAAACAGAGGGTGGGTTAGTTTTCTGAAATGGTGAATTCATCAATAGGTGAACACGTTTAAGGATAAAACACTATATACATAAGGGTGGAAGGTGTTAAGAGTTTAGGGTCGGTTGCTTACAGGAAACAGCAAGCCCAGCACCCACATGTAGAAGAGGGGCCCAAGAAGGGACGAGAAGTCGAGGCGCAATTGCGAGTTTGGCTTTGGGAACTCCTTAACGAAAAGTAATGGCAGCTCCGCGGCTCCCCCCTGCTTGTAGCGTAGGAATGCTTGCGCAGCCTACAAAAATCACATTAACATTGAGCAGACTGAGTGAGCCCAGCGTCCAAATATCCTTCCCCAATTGAGATTGATCCCTCTTCATAAGCAAGATTGAGTGCAAGACTTACCATGTTGAGTGAGCGAGAAACACGAATGACAAACGACGGCTGATCAGTTGTCCTATTGGCGTAGGTGTCATTGTATATAACATTAACATCAAACGATGCCGGGTTCGTGTTTCTGAAGTCAAAAGCTGCAACCATCACAGGCACAAAACTCAAAGGTTGACTGAAACACCAAAAGAAGGTTACCGTGTACTTGTTAAACAAGACTATAACATCGAAGATCTGCCGTCAGTAATCTAAATTATTAAACAAAAACAGAAGACTCACCGGCAGGATATTCGCCTATCTCTTCTGCAGGATTTCCCCTTCGGTAGCCTTTGTAGAGCAAATCGTTCACCACGGACACATTGTCACGCCACAATGGTTTTGTTTCCAAGCATGCAAGATCTGCACCTCACTCAAATCAGCCCCACTTCTGTGCAATCTCAAATTTCCACAATAATCACTTGAACCGATCATGGAGAGAAAATAAAAAAACAAAAAAACAGAGAGGGAGAACTAGGAGTAAACCTGGGCTGAGTACATATCCTTCGCCCACATCAACAGTGAAATTCGCTGTGTCACCCAGCGCGCCTGCACAACTGGGCCGGAGGACAGAGATTGGCCTCGACGAGGTAAATGCGGTCTCGATCAGAAGACTACTCTGTAGAATGGTATCTCCACCCTGCACACAGTAACACCGAATTGTTTAGCTGATCGGTTGCGTGGAAGGGCGGGCACATCTAAGCACAAAACTGCTTGTACTTGCGGAAGATCATGCACTACAATGACTTCGGTCATACGAGCGCCAGACTTACAAGTACAACTTTGGATAAAGAGTACAACAAGTTGTCCACAGAAGTCGAAGACAATGAACTAGCGTTCGTGGCGCCGATGCCTAATAGCAAGCCCGCCATAACTGCCACAAAAGATGGTAACGTACGTCAATCAACAAGCAAAACCCTACACACCACTTTCAACAGCACCCCAGAGGCTAATTCATTCCAGTACACTCGCCGCAAAGATTCCAAGGTGTGCACAGTTTATAAACTAGCACCGAACCAAATCACTAGATTTATTGACCAACAAGTTTTCCTGAGCAGAGACGAGTGCTTACTATCAGCGGTGGTTCTGTTGGTCCCAGTGTAAGGAATTGTAACTGCGCAAGTTCCAGCCACGCGACAAGAAGGGTCCTGCGTCAAGTCAGGGGATTGGTTTCGGGTGGCACGATACTGTGGCTCGGGAATCTGCAAAAGAGCAGGCCATGGGGTTGGATTCGCCATCCCACACCAAACAGCTTGATCATTGTTGGAGTATTCGAGTCCGCATCGTTGAATGCACGGGCCGCCGTTAGGGTCGGGCACACATTTGCAGCCGCACTTGAAGTCGCTGCCATTAAAAACACCATTGACAGCGACTTGGATGATGACAAGAAGAATGCACAGGAGTGCTGGGAAAAGCACCAAACAGCAATTCGTTCTCCAATTTCGTTTCTGCAATCACCGCGCACCCATCAGCAATTCCAATGGCAGCATAGACACTGCGCGACTCTGTGAACACTCGCTAGATCTTGTACATTAAAATGAGGGTGAGAAGAGTGTTTCGAAGCCATATCAATGCAAATCTAGCCCCAATTCTAATCAGCTGAAGAGAAAATTTCTATATCAACTTCAGATTGTACTGTTCAATCACAAAATAAGAACTGACGTGCTTGTTGCAGAAATCTATTGACTAGCAGCTCGAGAGTACCTGGAACGTTAGATTTTTGCGGAACAGCGCATTGGCTTGAGTTTTCTTAGCAGTGACTCTAAGCGGCTCCTCCGCTTGCGTGCCGGCCTCCGGGTCCGCCCTATGACCATTCATTGTGACAGCGAATAAAGCATGAAACTATCTTTCCACCCTATGCTTCGTCAAAAAATTCACCTTCTCTCAAATATGTTTAACGGTGACAATGCAAACAACGGCCTTCACTGCGAGGAATAGAGGGAACTAGCTCCAGAACGTGCCCTCCACGTTTCAAACTCAATCGGCGGAATATTAGAGCGTCCGAACTAAGCCACGTCGAACTGTGCACAATCCCACCGATCGAATCCGCTTCCGTCACTGCAGCGCCACCGTACCTCTGCAATCTCTCGATGAATCGACTGCGCAGCTAATAGATCCAGGTTGAATAATTCGCTGACCCAAAGTCCACCAAGGGCTGTTTTCGAAGCACTAAGCTAATGACTGCAGAACAAGGTTTTACATACTTCGCCAGTCGACCCTATACTCTGCAGCAAGTCTTCGCTCTGCAGCACTTCCGCGACTCTTCGCAACTACGACTAACAGTACCAGACCATCGTGTGTGCGGACCGCGTTGACTAGTCCCTAGTTCCTACAAAATGCTACGATGCTTCCAGCCTGCTTCGATTCTAGCAGCGATGAACTTGCACTTGTCAGACATGGCGGTATTGTGCGACACTGCTGAACCGAACAGCGTCGGCTAGAAACTATAAGCATGAACCGCACCCGGTTAAAACCAATGTTGTTTTTTCACTAGATCAAAGGGAGGCAGCCGCAGAAGTAAAACCTTTGAAGCAATTTGGCCAGGCTTAAACTTTCTCCCGGTTTGATTCTTCCGTCTGAGATAGGGGCTATGATCCAAACCCACGGAATCGGTAGGGACACGTCAAGTTTGATTGTGAACCCTCGCTACTTACATTGATTGGCCTAGATCTCTGTAACGCAGAGAAGTCTCCTTCTGCTAAAGCATCCGAGTGGGATCCTGAAGGACAATTTTGAGTTACAAGGAGATGGAAAACATGTGTTGCCATAAATGCTGGAATGTTCAAAAGTGATACATTCGTTGGAGCCTCGCATCAGCTGATGTGAAATGAGATTTACCTTGCGAGGCTTTCAGCAGCTTTTCTTCAAGAGGACATAGATTGAAAAGAACTGCGCTGCAACTTGGAACCTCACATTTCAGATGTGCTGGTCTACAGTTGTTCTGTAGCATTAAATACTAAAGGTATTCTTCACATTGACCAAAGATTGGGCATCGGAGGGGTCTATTCCGTACCCTTCCTGATTTGCCGTTTTCAACATCGGAAGCGGCATTTCGGGAAAGTAGTTGACATAGAGAGAGTGCACTAAACCACAATACAATGCACTTGATTGAGTTAATTGTATTCCAAAGATCCGCACAACTTGAAGGTTATAGGTCCGGGCTTGTAGGAATAGCGCGACGCTGTTGCAGTCCACCTCTTTATCGGAACCTCCGACATGGCGCATGTGGAGTGGACGATGACCACGCCATCAACCTTGGAGCAAAAGCATACGTTCTGTGAGATGGCTCATTGGATCGGGCTACTTTCTACATGTGCTGAGCATGCAGTAAAATTGAGAAAAACAATCTCTTAACTCTGCACTATTCATTTGCTTTATTTATTGAAGCCATTGGGGTAAACTTATGCATGGGTCCATCGGAAAAGGTTGAGATGTCAAAGCTGGGATACGAGATATTTTCAACCATTCTCTTAACTGGATTGTTCATAACCGGAGAGTTTGAAATTGGCACAACATTCTTCGCCCAGGTGCCGTCTCGTCACAATTCATCCAGAACGCGTAAAACTCAATGCAAAGAAGGAAGTTGAAAATGCGTCCTCGGTGCCTTTCAAGGAAAAAAACCACGATTTTCCAAAAGACCACCCTCTAACCAATTCATTCATCAATCCCTCTACGCACTTTATCCTAAACAAAATATGATATTTTGTTTAGGATTAAGAGTAGACAAACTGGGAATATTTTGATAAAGAAAAAATCAATATTAAATCCTTGTAAATATTTTTTGGCTTGCACACAGAAACAAAAGTATCATGTACATTGAGTATTTTTGTGTATGACAAAAAATAAAAATAAAAATAAAAAAGAAAGAAAAGAAAAAGGGTTGAAGCAAGAGTGATGATTGAAAAATAGGATTGAGAAGCAGCCATGAACAAACTTCAGCACCCATGTATGTGAATGTCGATTATTGTGGGCCCAATGAGGAATGGGTTTTGAGTTCTCAATCTGCTCCCCCCCCCCCTCCCTGTTTCCCCTACGTTCCCTCCCTCCGTTCCCAGAAATCCGATCAGCGGTCGAGATTGCATCTGAGCGGCAGCGGCGATCCGACGGCCCACGATGGCGGATCCAGTCAATTGAGTAGTGAGGTTTCTACACAATTCTACGAGGCTGTCTGTGTGTGTGAGTGGAGAGCAAACTTTTGCGAATGAGCGGCGAGAAGTGACAACCCCCCCCCTCCCCCCCCTGTTACTTTTTTCCTGTGGCAGTACTGTCACGAATTCACTTATCTTGTTATTCTGTTGAGAATTCTCGTGAAATCCGATGAAGCTCCAGGAGATCCCCAGCAACTATTCCTTCCGTCGCACGCTCCCCTTCCACATTGTCGCGCACACTCCCCTTCCACATTGTCGCGCACACTTCCCGAGCCCTCAACAGCCACAATGTAGTGGCTCGCTGCATCGGTTCAGTGCCCACCGAATCAGCGGAAAGGTAGTTGCCGAGCAGATCCTTGCGATGCAGTGCGATCGGAGATTTGTGCTTCGTCGACGATAATAGTTACAATTTCGTGGAACTTGTATTCGGGTGTGTTTCCTAGAAGCTGAGAGGGGTGCTTCGCAGTACCTTCGTGCTGCTGAGTTCGCTGTTTTCCGAATGGCCCCGAATGGTGCTTTATTCTATTTTTTTCCTGTACTTTGGCCTGAATTTTAGCTTTTCCTTGGGTGCCTTTATTTATTTTATTTTATTTTATTTAATATTGGATCATGTTGCTTACTTGGTGCCACGATTGCTTGCCTTGGTTTTTTCTACTACGTGTTCTTGTTTATTTGTGTATAGAAATGCATACATGCATTTTGAGGATATATTTGGAGAATTGTTAACCCTGCATCCCCAATTGATTTTGTTACACTCCAAGTGACCTTCATATAGACAATTAGTTAATAATATGCCTTTTTCTTTTGTGCATTTTTTTTTTTTTTTTTTTTTTTTTTTTTTCTCTTTCCTTTGATTTAAGAAGGTTGAGAGGGAGATAATGAATATTTTATGACAAAATAAGTTGCGAGCTGTTGTTTTAAAAAACTGAATATTTGCTTCACAAACTGTTTAATTCAAAAAAAAAAAAAAAAAAAAAAAAAAAGTACTTTTATATAAGCTACCATTTTTAAAATTTCATTCTATTTTTAGCTTAATATTGGAATTAAGTATTGGGTTGCAAAATGCACCCCTAAGCTTAGAAGCATGTATTTTAGTCAATTTAAGTTGTGTGAAGGTCATGTGGGGTGTAGTGATATCAATTAGGGATGTAGCTTTAATAATTTTCTACATGTAATGATATTCTAATGTTTTTCCTTTTCTTCAGTTGATTATTATTGTGGTTGAAAATGCTGAGATATTGGGTATTGGATTAAATGATTTGAAGTGGTTGTTATTGGATAATGTTTGAATTGCATCCAGTTTTGATAAAAATAAAAATGGTTTGAGTTGAGTCCTTCAATGTGATCTGAGGTGAATATCTGAAATTCAGTTTTTTTTTTTTTTTTTTTTTTTTTTTTTTCCTTCTTCTTGATGAAAGTGTACATTCATTTGGTATTATGTTTAATTTATCATTGAAATTTTTATTTCATTTATTTTATCCAAACATGAAAGTTCACATGAAAAACCACTGATTGCAATATTTGTACATAGTGAAATGACCTATTGCATGTTAACTTTGTTAAGCTTGCAATATATGTTATTTACATATTGCAACACAATACTGGATGAAAATAGCTCTGAATTATTTAAAAAATGCTTAAATGATTATTGAAATTTCAATATTTTTGAATTTATTTAATTTTACAAGATATAAAATTATGAAAATTTTCTATTCATAAAACAATTCATTCATATAGTTTGTTATAATATTATTTAAACAACTTTAAATTTCAAGTGATATATATTTAAAGTTTAAGTACATGTATGTATATATATATATATATGCCTATGCTATGTATACATAATATGTTGAATTTAATTGCCATGACATGGATAAAAAAAAACAATGGATATAGTTGTAGTTCTTCCTAGTTTTATAGTAAGAAAATCATTAAGAATGTATTCTAAATGCATCTTTGATCATCACTAGAGTTACTTATTACAAATTCATTATTTACTCAAATAATAAGAACTAGACAAGTAAGACTAAGTAATGTTATAATACTGATGATATTCTTATCCTTGCCCCCAAAAACTACCCCAAAAAGTACTGAAGCCATGGTAGTTCTTATTTTGGTCTATTTTATTTATTAAAGCAACAAATATACCTCAATTGTATTAAAAGATAATAATGAAAGTACAAAGATTATCCATTGTTTTATAAAAAAGTTATACTAATATTTTTTAGTTATTATATTTAACTATTGATGTTTAAAGTATATTACAAAATATTTTTTAAAAATTTATTTTCTTTTATTTTAGATTTTTTTATTAAAAATAATAAGTTAGAAAGAAAAATTGTTAATAAAATTATTTTACTATTAATTTTTTTTTCTTTTATCAAGTAAGCAACAATCACATAATTTGATATATATTATGTTTAAGTTTTTTTATTTTTTTATTGATGAGGTACATTTTAAACCTCTTAGTGAATAAGAAAAGACTTATTGTCATCAAGAAGGACTATATTTATATTGTGGAGAAGCTAAACACACTACTCAACATTATCTAAAGAAACGATACAATTACAAAATGAGGAGTATGATTGTCAAAGATGAGAAAGTGTTCAAAAGCAAATTTTTTTCAGCTATATTAGGGACTATTGTCATGTTGTGGTTTGGCTACCATATAAAAATATTATATTTATATGTTTGATATATAATTTATTGAGTACCATAATAAGAGCCATGTTAGTAGATTTTAATTGGTTGAAGAATGTAATTAGATTACTATTTTGAAAGGAGGTTGTTTAAAAGAACTATTTTTAGAATTTACATAACATTATTTTTTTTGATAGTGGTTTTTAAGATTAATTTTGGTTGATATTAATTTTTACATATTTAAAGTCACCTTTGTTAGACATTGGTAACCTTTAAAGTCTTATTTTGTTTCTTTTATTTGGAGTTTAGGGCATATTTTATGTAGATCTTGTAAGAAAAATGATTGGAGAGGGATTTTTGTAGCAAAAAGAATAGTTAAGGTGTCCATGTGGATGAATGGAGATAGATGATGAAAATCTCCATTCCAATTGGCCAAAAATCATACCAAATGGGCTTCAAGGAGGCTGTTTGAAGCCTTATTAGGGATTATGATTATGCTTTCAAGGTCATTCGAGCTTTGGAGGCTAAAATCAGCAAGTTTAGGTTTTTGACTATGGTTTTGGTACAAATTTTATATGATTTGGAGTCTTTATGAAAGAGATATGGGTGCTCATAGTTAAGGTGTTGATTTTGTATCTACTGTCACTCTTTTGGACATAACACATGCGTTCCAAAAGCAATAAAAGATCAGCGACTAAAATTGGAGAGACCACTTTCTTGGCTATAGTTTTGACATATTTTTTGATGAATTTCAAGTTGGGATAAAGGAGATATTGGAGTTTGAAGTCAGCTCTTGCAAATCTAAGGATAGTAAGTAATCCGATTCATTAGTAGTTGTGTTTTGGGCTATAACTTGAGAAATTTGATAAGATTTTGGCTCAAAATTTCTTAGAATCTATATAATCATGTTAGTAAAAGTTTTGCACAAATTTTGTAGCATTTAAGTTTTGGGTTTTTGAGATATGATGAAAATAGTGCTGAAGTGCTTGTAAGTTAGGATTTAGAGTATGTGTTAGGATTTCTAAGATGCCAAAATATTGGTATTGATTTCACAATATATTTTTTTTGTAGTAAAACTTAAAAATAAATGATATATTATCTAGAAATTTGAGAGAAATTGAATAGTTGGATCAAAAGATATGAATTTCTAAAGTTTGAAAAGAAAAAATCTTTTGCAAGAAAAATATGTTTTGAAGGATTTTATAACAATTTAAATATTTTATATAAAATAAAGAGGTTTTCACAACCAAGACTTGGTATATAAGTTAAAGGTATAATAAATTACTTATTAGAACTTAGCCAATAAGTTAAAACTAAATTTTTTACAACTAGATACCTTGTATATTTTTAAATTACAAATCATGCCATACGACATTATGCACTTAGAATCTTATACAAATGAAGGTCCTATCCTCTCGTTAGAACTTTCTCCTTGTTTTAAAATAGATATGTATTTAAGACATAATAATCACAAAGTCTTTACCTTTATAGATTCAAGAGCCTCAGCTTGTTTCAAGTTATAGATGATAATCATAATTGACAAAGGAAGTTGTTTGTTGAATAAAAGAATATATAAAATTATTGTAAGGATATTCTACTAATGATAAAAAAATTCTTCAATCATTTTGATGATAGTTGATAGTATATCTCAAATATTACTCCAAAACTTCATTTATATATTCCGTTTGTCTATCATTTTTAAAGATGAAAAGCCAAAGAGAGCTTTGTATTCACTTTTAGAATCATAAAAAGAGTTATTTAGAATCTTGTTATAAATTAAGTCCCTCTATTTGATATATTATCCTTGCACAATCTATGATAGTGATAGATGTTGTCAAGAAAAAGCTTAGCCATTTCTTCACCTAAGATATATTTTATAAATAGTATAAAAAGTTCCATCTTGATAAAATAATCTACTATCACAAATATAAAATCATATAAATTTGAAATTAAAATATATATAATAAAATCCATAGAAATAGAAGACCATGGTTGTTTCAGAATAGGTAATAGCTAGACATGTTTATTAGATTGATGATAAGGAGTTTTTGATCTTGAACAAATATCACATTATTGTACAAAATCTTTAAAAATCTTTTACATTTGAGGCCATAAAAAATCTCTTAATATTAGTTCCAAAGTCTTATTATATTCAGAATATTTGGCTATACAAAAGTCATGATAAGCTTAAAGAACATGTAATCATATTTGGTCTTCTAGAATATATAATTGTCTTTTGAAATAGAATAGATTATTTTAAAATTTAAACTTGAAAGTATCATGAGACTTATAAGACTTGTTCTTGATATCATAAACAAAAAAATCATAAGATATAAGTGATTGGATATGCTTGATAAAGGTTGAATCGATAGTCAATATTGATTTTAGTACTTAAAGAAGAAAATACTTTGACTTCAAGAGGATTGTTCTTTATTGATTAAAAACAATATCTCTTTCTTTTGATACAAGATAAGAATATTTAGAAAAGACATCTGATAGACCTTATTATTTTTGAAGTCAATAAATAGTTTTGAAATCAAATCTTAATAACAACATGCTCCAACAATCTTGGCGATGATTTTAAATACATACTAATATAAAGTACTTGAGGTTCTTCTGATCTATATATAAAATAATTAGATTAGAAGCATCTTTTATATAATGATGCTATTTTTGAAATGAATCCATAATTACAAGAAGTTCTTTATTGTCAATATTATAGTTAATCTGAGCTACTAAGAATTTCTTGGAATGAAAAGCTATTAGATAGAACTTATCAAGTACTTCCATTTGTGACAAGGAAGTATCCATAGCAAAGTTTGATGCATCTATTTTCATGAAGAATGACTTTAAAAAGTTAATATAATACAAGATTGGTGCAAAAATAAATAATATCTTCAAGGCTTCAAAAGATTCTTTAGCTTCCTTATACTACTTAAGTTTGTCTTTACATGTTAGGTATATAAGAGGAGCCACAATTTGAGAAATTTTTTAATATTAATTTGATAATAATTAGCAAATTCTAAAAAATATTACACAACTTTGATTGTTTTTGAAATCTTCCAAATCATGAGAGTTGGACTTTTTTAGGATCTATCATAAGATCATTGTTTGAAATGATGTATTCTAAAAGTCAACTTAAGTAGTATGAAATATACACTTTTTATCTTAGTATATAATCTTATATCTCTTAGTTTTTATAGTATATGAAAAATATGAAGTTCATACTCTTTTGTATTCTTAAAGTAGATCAAGATGTCATCTAAATAATAGATGAAAAAATCATCAAGAAACTTGTAAAAAATATCATTCATTAAATGTTAAAAAGCAACTAGCACATTTTAGATTCCAAAAAGCATGACATTATATTCAAAATATCCCTACCTAATATGAAATGTAATTTTTTATTTATCTCTTTATTTAATATATATTAGAATTTATACTCTTTATAGATCTATTTTTGTATAGATGTTCGCTTAATTCAGTTGATCAAAAAGTCTTAAAATTAAAAATGAATGGTACCTATTTTTGATGGTGATTTTATTGAGTCCTCAATAGTCCACACATTCCCCTAAGATATGTTTTTATTCTTAATTAATAAGATAGGAGCCTTGGTTGGAGATTTAAAATTGCATATGAAGTTTTTAACCAAATTTTCATCAATTTATTTATTAAATTTTATCAATTTATTTTATGATAGATAATAGATTGATTCAAATAGTAGTTGAATTCTTATCACAATGTCGTAGTACATATTTTTCTATCCAAGAATATACTGAGTACCTAACTATAGAGAGCTTATTTTTGGTTTTATGGCTTCATACTCAAAAACCAATTTATCTTCAATGGAAGATCAAAACAAACAACTAAGAAAAGAAATTTATATAAATTAACCAAACAAATCTTTTATATATCATGAGCTTTTGTACATAAATTTTGTCTATATAATCTAAGAAAAGTCTTTATATTCTTAACTACACCTTCAACTTCTTGAATTTATCAAACTATCTTTTAGTTGATAACTATAATTAACTTGAAATTTATTTATACTAGTAAAAAATTATCAAAATCCCATGAATATGGTAACTGCAGTAGTAACAGTAACTAATAGCAATAGCAGTGACAAGAGACAGGAATAATAATTAGCTTTGGTAATAATTACCAATAGTAGTAATAGTAACCAATAGTAGTAACAATAATCAATAACCAGTAACAGTAACTAATAACTAGCAATAATAATCAATAGTAGTAACAACAAACAATAACCAGTAATAGTAACCAATAGTAATAACAGTAACTAATAACTAGTAACACTAACCAATAACTAATAACAATAACTAGTAACACTAATCAATAATCAATAACCAATAACTAGTAACAATAACTAGTAACACTAATCAATAATCAATAACCAATAATAATAATCAATAGTAGTAATAGTAACAAATAACTAGTAACAGTAATCAATAGTAGTAATAGTAACCAATAACAGTAACCCCTCCAAAATTACAAAACTTCAATACTCAATTTTTTCCAATCCAATTATTAGATTGAGCTCAAAATTTTTAAAGAGCAAGATAATACTCTTAAATTCTACCATACAAAAAATCAATTACAACCTCATTACCAAACTCTAGATATTGTCTGTTCAATAGAAGGTTTGGTACATATCACCTATACAGACATATGTATGTTGATTTCACCATATCTCACTAAGCCAAAATTCAAATGCCACAAAACTTATGTATAAAGTTTAATAACATGAAAATACACATTCTTGAAAAATTTTAGCAAAAATTTTATCAAATTGCACAAGATATAGCTCAAAATACAACCACTAGCAATTCCATTCACTTACTACTCCTTAGATTCCAATTGCTCACTTCAACTTCTAATATCTCCTTTGTCCCTACTTAGAATTTATTAAGCAGTATATATAAAGTTTAGTTGAAAAAGTGTTCTCTCCAACTTTAATTGCTGATCCTCTTTTGCTTTCCATACACATATGTTATATCCAAAAGAGTGACAACTAGTACAAAATTAACACTTCAACTTTAAGTGCATATATTTCCTTCATAAAAACTCTAAATGATTCAAATTTTTTACCAAAACCATAATAAAAAATCTAAACCTGTCAATGTTAGCCTCCAATGTTCAAATGGCTCAAAAGTGTAATCCTAATCCCTAATATGGACTCAGACAACTTCCTTGAAGCCCATTGGTTATGATTTTTAGTCAACAAGAATGAAGATTTTTATCATCTATCTCTATTCATCCATATGGATATTCTAAATTCTTTTTTTGCTACCAAAATTCCTCTCCAACTCTCTTCTTTATAAGATGTACACAATACATGTCTTAAACACCATATAAAAAAAAACAAAATAAGACTTTAAGGGTCACCAATATCTAACAAAGGTGACTTTAAATATTTTAAAGTTACTACTAATAAGATCAACTTCAAAGTCACTATCAAAAAAAAATAAAGTTATATAAATTCTAATAGAAGCACTTTTAAACAACCTCTTTTTGAGATAGTAATCTATGCACATCTTATAACCAATAAAAATCCACTAAAATGGCTTTAACCATGCTGTCTAGTATATTGCGTATTAAATATTTAAACACATAATTTTCACATAGTAGCTGAACCACAATACAAAAATATATAAATATATATATATATATATATATATATACATAT
The DNA here is from genome assembly GCF_059467195.1 of Physcomitrium patens. Taxonomy (NCBI): domain Eukaryota; kingdom Viridiplantae; phylum Streptophyta; class Bryopsida; order Funariales; family Funariaceae; genus Physcomitrium; species Physcomitrium patens. The sequence continues at coordinate 13,319,008 of NC_143421.1, forward strand.
TTATTATAATTTTTACATATATGATTAAGTAAAAGTAAATAAAAATATATTTATTTCATAATATTTTCTAAAAAAGCTTCATAAAAGCTTCATAAATGCTGCATTGACTTTACATGTCTTTGTAGTTGATTGATATGTTAGAAACTTGGTCAACAAGCTAACTATGTTTTGGTAGCTTATGAAACAAGCTAACTTTATAGCATATATATAGAAAACTTACCTTGCAAGTTAAGATATATGTTTTGCAAAGTCAACATGTTTTGAATGTCTTATAGGACATCACCACATACTTCCAAGTTAAGAATATATATAGAGGTAAGAATGAAGCCTTCTTCAATCTTGTCAATACCTTTTTAGTCCTTTGTCTTCTTTCAAGACTTTCTAGTCTTTTTGTTTTTTGGCAATAGCCATTCTAGTTCAATACTATATCATCTTTGAGTGACTTTTTAATTCTTTTAAGTAACAAAAGAGTATATTGAAGATTTCTTTTTTAAAGATTCATATCCTTTATAGCTCTTTTTTAAAGACCAATAGAATGATCATAAAGACAATTCTTTAGAAGAATATTTGTATTTTTTTTAAAGGCATCTTGATAATCTTCGTATTGATTTAGAATGCTACTTAAATTTTTTTTCTTATCAACAATAAGTATGGAGTATATTCAACAAAAGTTGGCTTTTCTTTTGCAGTATGTATGAAAGTTCTTGCACCTATTAATAATGGTTTAGATGTATCAAACTTATTGATTTTTACTTGCTTAACAAAATCTTAGACTAAATTATAAAAAAAATCAAAATTATGAGAAATCTAATCTATTTAAAGGTTATACCTTTCTAACTATAATAATCCTAAAATAGTTGAATTAAAAAGAGATCTAATTATATTAAATATTATTAAATTATTATGACCACTAATTGCTACTTCTATAAGAATAGTTTTATATATAATATTCTTAGAAGATAATAAAAAACTATCTATTATTTTTATATATATAGATTTGATTGTCTTAATTAAAAATATATCTTATTTTTTGATAAAATCTTTGACTATAAAACAAGTTGAGGCTCCTAAATTGAATAAAGATAAGACTTTGCAATTTTGGTCCTAAATAGACTTCTATTATAAAACAAGATAGAAGATTTGAAAAAAAAATAAGTTCTTTATTAGAAATTGTATAAGATTTGAATCACTCGATTCTTATTATAATTGGAGAAATTTATTTTTGACACATTGCCTTTCTTAGCAACCATATTCCTTATTTTGTGATTGCATTGTTTCTTTGGACTATATTGATTAGTGTACTTAGATTTTTCATAATATAGACACAAATCTTTTTGTTGATGATGAATCTTTTCTTGTTTAGTAAGAAATTTAAAACATACTATATGAATTTGCATTGGGTTTGACCTTAATGAATTAGTTTCTGAAAACTTAAGAGTTGCCATCATTATTTAACTTATTCCTTTTTAGCAAAATCTTTGTTCTTGATGCCTTGTAAATAATAAATTATTATATGCAATAGCTTCAGAAATAAATTATTCTAAAGATTTTACTTTTGGCATTGTCAATAACAGATCATTAATATTATCATTTAATCTATGTAATTTTTTTTTGATAAAGGCTTTGTTATTCTATTCCACTTTATAAGCAAGGTTTTGAAATTCAACAGTATATATAGTGACTAACCATGATTCTTGTTACAAAAAAAAGAGCTTAATCTCTACTATTCTTTCTGAATCATTTTTTCCAAATGTTATTGTAAATAATTTTTAAGAATGATTTCAAATTATAAAAAAATTATGAATAATTTTTTATCAAAGGTGAAAATCAAGAGAAAGCACTTTCAACTAGAAGTGCACTTATAAATCCAACTTTAGTAAATCCATTGAGGTAATGGAAGAGATGCATCTTTAAGTAGAGCTTGACTTATTATAGAAATCTTCAAATTTTTGATCTTTTTCTATTAAACTTCTCAAGCATACTAATTCTTATCTTTATTGTACTTATAGAAGCATAATTTTTTAGATTTGGTTGTGAAGTCGATCTATTTACTTTTTTCAAGTGCATAACTTCTTGATGTAGGCTCTGAATTTCTTCTGTAGGTATAGGATTAATGTTTCTTTGCTTGGTGTTAGTGATGCATGAAATTTCTATCCTAAGAATGTTAAAATTTTTGTGAAGATCTATAATAGTTATTAATCTATTTTCACTTTTATCAAATATAACATACATAATTTTTTCTTCTAATTCAAACAACTTAATAAATCCATAAGTTAAATTAGAGGAAGCAAACTACAACCTTTGATGTCAAACAAAAATTTCCTCAAAGAGAGATAATCCACTCTCTTTAAGAAAAAAATTAGTATTAAAAAAATAAATAATTTGTTTAAAGGTGGATAATACACAACCTTCAAAATATAATAATATAAGTAGGATAATCTGTTCACTTCTTAAAGAAGAGAAGAATAATGAGTTTATACTCTTATTAAATTATCAAGGATATAAACCTCAAAGAACTAAAATGTTAATACACTCTTATATCACTCAAAAAGACTAAAAAATCATTTAAAGATGATATGGTATTAAACTAGAATGGCTAATGCCAAAGACAAGAAGATTAGAAAGTCTTGAAATAAGATTAAAAATTAGAAAGGCATTAATAAGAGTAAAAAAAGGCTTTATTTTTGCATCTATATATACTCTTAATTAGAAACTATGTAGCAATATTTTATAGGACCTTCAAAACATATTATCTTTGTAAGATACATAGCTTAATTTGCTGGATAAATTTTGTATATGTGCACTACCTAATTAACTTATTTTGTAAGCTACCAATACATGGTTAATTTTTTGACAAAGTTTTTAATCTACCAATCAACTACAAATACATGTAAAATCAATGGAGTATCTATGAAGCTTCTAGGAATCATCTTTAAAAAATATTATGAAATTAATCTACTTTTATTCACTTCTATTTGATCTAACATGACAATATTACAGTAATTATGTATGTTTGTGACACCTATATAGTAGTACCATGACTCAAGTTAATGCTTGATAAAAGGTTATGTAATTTTTTAATAGAATAATCTTTACGTCTTATCCCTTTTTTTTTTATAATATATATTGAGTTTGGTCTCACAAGGTCGTATTTTATACTTACTAGTAATTTCACAAGCTTGAATAATTTTTAGCAACTATCTTGGAAAGCATTGCATGACAAACTCTTAAGAGATCCAATAGAAGATGAATACAAGATCTACAAATAAAATGAATAAAGAAACTAGAACAAGAATGAACATAAGAAGATTTTTTCCTAGCCAATTTGAGTTTGACAAGCAAAATCTAGAAAAAATTGCTATTAATTTCAAAAAGATTGGAGACTTAAAGAGTTAGTTACAATAATATATCACTACAAAGGAAGATTGTTTGAAAATAAAGCTTACAAAAAATATTATAAGAGGGCTATTTTGAAGCTCCATAAGAAAATCTACTTCCGCCATCTATTTTAATTTAGTTAATTGTAGTAAATTTGAAACAACTCAGCTTATAATACCTTATATATGATTGCACAAGTGATTCCTTTAAATACATCAAAGTATACTTAATCATAGCAGAAATTAATAAGGTCAGATTATTAAAAATATTAAAATAAAACTTTGAAATAATGTTAAAAGAACCAAATATTACATATTTTTTTATCTTTTATCTATAGGCATCTTGAGGCTTTATGGAAGGAATTTGAACTATGCTTTGTGAAACAATTTAGACAGATCAAAACCAATAATAATATTTTATTGGAATTATCAAAATTTTTACAAATCAACTATAAGATAATAGAAGATTATTTAGATTGGTATCATACTAAAAATTAATATAATATAATAAAATAAGATAAAATATTATAAAAATTTGATTTTTAATTAAAAAAAACTAGTTATAAATATTGATAATTTATTCCTAAAGATGAGTCAAGATAGGCTGATATTGACTTGAGATGGAGTGGTATGGTGCAAAGGTAAAGAGACATGGACTAAGGTGCTAATATAGACTAAGATGGAATAACATAGACTAAGGTGGAGTGACATGGATATATATTGGCCTTTGGAGTTTTTTTTTTTTTTTTTTTTTTTTTTTTTGTTTTGTTTTGTTCGAAATTTCTCTTTTTAGATATAACTAAGTATTTTTTAAGGATTTTTAAAGAATATTTTTATTATTTTATTTAGAGATTTTGATGAGTAGTTTTTTTTTTTGTTAGTTTTTTAAAAAGTTATTATTTTTTCCAAGAAGAGTTATTATGAAGATGAAGTGTATATTAGAATAAAGATAGAGCTAGCAACTCTTAAGGATCTCTTTTAGTATTTTTTTTGATAGTTTTTTCAGAATATTTTAAATATTTTATTTAAAGATTTTAAAAAGTACTTCTTTTTTTTGTTAGCTTTTAAAAAAGCTCTCATTTGCTTTATAAGGAATTAGTATTAAGATGGAGTAAGTTTTTGGATAAAAAAGAGTCAATTATCTTATATTAATATAATCATTAGTTTTATTTATTTATAAAATATTTTATAAAAAAAACTAAAAAATAAAATTTGATATATATATATATATATATATAAAACCTAAATAGCTCTCTAAAAATTCATAACATACTTAAATCTTATAAAGTGTCAAGGACAAGAACTCGATGAAAAAACAGTTCAAACAAGTAAGCCTTCACTCAAAGAAAAGTAACAAAATATGAATAATAAGTATGTATATTGAAAAGAGAAACTAGAATGGCTATTGCCAAAAGACAAGAAAACTAGAGATCCTTGAAACTAGACTAGAAGCAAGAAAGGAGTTGATAAGAGTGAAGAAGCCTTCACTCTTGTCTCTATATATACTATCTAACTAGGGGCTACGTGGCGATGTTCTATAGGACCTTCAATATGTGTTGACTTTGTAGGACACATGCCTTGACTTATAAGGCAAGTTTTTCTACGTGTGGGCCACATAGTTAGCTTGATCTTCAAGCTAACAACATGTGTGGCACATGGCCAACTTGTTGACCATGTTTCTAATCCAAAAAGTCAATTAAAGACACCTATGAAGTCAAAGCAGCATCTAGGAAGTTTCTAGGAAGCTTCTATATTAAATACTATAGAATTAACTTACTTTTATCTACTTTTACTTACTTCTACCTATTTCTATATGTAATTATTAGCTTACATGATTATGGCTGTGACATTACCCCCCCTTCTAGAGACGAGTTCCACGAGGAGCGGTCATCATATGTTGAGGAAATCTATGATGCGACAAATTGTATTCGCCACATACTCTGATCTCTGTTCTCTTCGAAGATGATTGATAGGGCCTCTCAACCATCGGTAGTGTCCCATACCAGGGCGGGAAGACCACCCAGTTATTTGATCATTGTTGAGGCCTTCGTAACTTCCTTCGAATAGAATATTTGGAACACCATCAGGAGTTGTTCCTACCTCTAGCAAAATTACCAAACATCGAGAGTCCCTTCCCAAATCGTGATACCAAACGCGTTGTATCTCACCATCTATTCGAGGAAGAACATGTCGTTCTTGAAGATCTTCATCTCGATTGCGTTGTCTTGAAGGTTGTGACAATCGTAATGTCTCGTCCGGTAGGTCAGCAAACAAAGGTTCTTGTGTTGAATCCCCTGGTTGTTGGCTCTCCATCTAATTAGCGTCACAAATGCGAAGAAGTTACAAACAAGGATAGGAAATTGAATGTTATCTTGCCTCAATCTTGTCTCTTTTATAAGAGAGATTTTCATCTTGGTTTTGATGGATGTCATTGATGAAAAACTTTGACTTTAGCTAATGCATTTGCTAGATTCCTGGATGGCTCCCATGAGCGTTCACTAATATCATATCCGCGCCAATGAACAAGATATTCCAGCTTATTTCGGTGCCGCCTTGAGTCTAATATCTCTTCCACCTCAAATTCTTCATTATTATCTACTTCTATAGGAGGCGGTGGCATTTGTCTTCTTCCTTGTATATCCACTGTCTTATATGGTTCAAGAAGAGACACTAGAATACAGGATGGATCTTCATTGACTTCGGTAGATGTAACCGATATGCAATTGGGTTGATCTGTTCAAAAACAGAAAAGGGGCCAAGCCTACGATAGTCCAACTTGTCACAAGGTCGAGTAGTCTTGATATTGCGACGAAGTAGCCATACCTTATCACCCACGTTGAGTTGTGGTTGCTCCTTACGATATAGATCTACGTTTATCTTTTGTCGTTCTTGAGCTTCCTTCAATTGCATCTTCATTATTGCATGTAACTCTGACAACCGAGATGCCATATCTTCTGCTGCAGGATTATCAACTTTTGAAAAATCAAAAGTATCAAGTCGTGGATGATAGCCATAATTGGCAAAGAAAGGTGTTTGTTGCGCGGAAGAATGTATCGTATTATTATAAGCAAACTCTACCAATGGCAGAAGGGTTATCCAATCATCTTGTTGGTAGTTGATAGTACACCTTAAATATTGCTCCAAGACTTGGTTTACGCGCTCTGTTTGTCCATCAGTTTGAGGATGGAAAGCCGAAGATAGCTTTATGTCCACTTTTAAAATCTTGAAAAGGGTCCTCTAAAATCTTGACACAAATTGAGTTCCCCTATCTGATATGATATCTTTAGGTAATCCATGATAGCGATAGATATTATCAATGAAAAGCTTAGCTGTTTCTTCACCTGTGATAGATTTTGTACATGGCACAAAATGTGCCATCTTGGTGAAACGATCTACTATCACAAATATAGAATCATAAGATCTTGAGCTTGGAAGATCTGTGATGAAATCCATAGAAACAGAAGACCATGGTTGTTCTGGTATAGGTAATGGCTGAAGAAGTCCGTAAGGTCGATGACGAGGAATTTTTGATCTTGAACAAATATCACATGATTGTACAAAGTCTTTCACTGACTTCCACATTTGTGGCCACCAAAAATCTCTTGATATGAGTTCCAAAGTCTTATTATATCCAAAGTACCCTGCTGCTGGAAAGTCATGACGTGCTTGAAGAACACGTAAACGTGCTTCTCCTTTTGGAACATATAGGCGTCCTTCAAAATATAATAGATTATTCTTGAACTCGAACTTAGAAGGATCATGAGACTTGGAAGAATTATTCTCGATATCATGAACAAGAGGATCTAAGGACATACTGAACTGGATTTGCTTGAGAAAAGTTGAATCAACAGTCAATGTTGATTTCATTGCTCAGAGATGAAATTGCTCCGGTTTCAAGAGGACCGTTCTTTGTTGCTCAAAAGCTGCATCTCCTTCTTTTGGTGCAAAATAAGAACGTCTAGATAGGGCATCAGACAAACCTTGTTGTTTTCCTGGCCGATAAGTGATAATGAACTCGAATCTTGACAAAGACATACTCCAACGAGCTTGACGACGATTCAACACGCGTGCTGACATGAAATACTCGAGGTTCTTGTGATCTGTATATACAGTGACTGGACTAGAAGTGCCTTCTAGATAATGATGCCATTCTTGAAAGGAATCCACGATCGCAAGAAGTTCTTTATCGTGGATCTCATAATTGATCTCGACTGCTGAGAATTTTCTTGAATGAAAAGCTATCGGATGAAGTTTGTCATCTGTTCCCATTTGTGATAAAACTGCACCCAAGGCAAAATCTGATGCATCTGTTTCCATAAAAAATGCCTTGGAAAAGTCAACACGATATAAGACTGGTGCAGAGACAAACGATGTCTTCAAGGCTTAAAATGCTGCTTCCGCTTCTTGATTCCATTGGAATTTATCTTTACTAATCAAGCGTTTAAGTGGAGCTACAACTCGTGAGAAATCTTTGATGAAGATCCGATAGTAATTGGCAAATCCCAAGAAACATTAGACATCTCTTACTGTCCTTGGAATCTTCCAATCCATGATTGTTTGGACTTTCTTAGGATCCATCATGAGACCATCATTTGAAATGATGTATCCTAAAAAGTCAACTTGAGTAGTGTGAAATACATACTTTTCCATCTTGGCGTACAATCCTGCATCTCTAAGTTTTTGTAATACTTGATGAACATGTATTTTATGTTCTTCGACGTTCTTAGAATAGATCAGGATATCGTCTAGATAGCAGACGACAAAATTGTCTAAGAATTCACGAAATACATCATTCATGAGATGTTGAAAAGCAGCTGGTGCATTCGTGAGTCCAAAGGGCATGACATTATATTCGAAATGTCCATACGTGGTTTGAAATGCAGTCTTCCATTCATCTCCTTCTTTGATCCGTACTAAATTATATGCTCCTCTTAGATCTATTTTTGTATAGATCTTAGCTTGATTCAACTGGTCAAGGAGTCCTGATATCAAAGGTAATGGATACCTGTTCTTGATTGTGATCTTGTTGAGTCCTCGATAATCAACACACATTCGTAAAGATCCATCTTTTTTCTTTACGAATAGAATTGGAGCTCCTGCTGGAGATTTTGAATGGCGTATGAAATTCTTCGCTAAATTCTTGTCAATATATGTCTTGAGTTCAGCCATGTCATCTTACGATAAACTGTAAATTGGTCCAAATGGTGGCTGAGTTCCTTCCTTGAGGTCGATTGAACAATCATATGGGCGATGCTCAGGAAGAATATCTGCATTCTTTTTCTCAAAAATATCTTGATACTCCTGATATTGACTTGGAATGCCACTTGAAGTCTTTACATTTTCAGAAATAGGTGCAGCATAAATAACAAAAGTTGATCCTTCTTTTGCTGCGTGTATAAATGCTTTTGCACCTATCAGTACGGGTTTTACTATACTAGACTTATAATTTTTTACTTGGTTGGTAGAGCTATTAATAATGCTCTGGGAAAAGTCAAGTTTATGTGAATTCCAATCTATTCGAGGGTTATATTTTTCTAGCCAGGATAAACCTAAAATAACTGGATTGGATGGGGATTTAATTATGTTAAAAGCTATGTAGCTATCATGACCGTCTATTGTTACTTTTATAGGATGAGTTTCATGAGTGACATCTCCAAAAGACAAGGGACGACCATCTATGACTTCTACATGTACTGGTTTAGGTTTCTGTACAAAGGGTATTTTACGACTTTTAACAAATTGTTCATCTAAAAAACATGCTGAGGCTCTTGAATCTAATAAAGCAGAGGCTTTGTAATTCTTAGGTCCTAAATATAAGTCTATTATAAAACAAGGAGAGGGTTCTGAGGAGAGGATAGGACCTTCATTAGGAATTGTACAAGGTTCTAGTTGCATGGTCCCTATTGTAGCTGGACAAATCCGTTTTCCGACATGTTGTCTTCTTTGACCGTCGTACCCCTCATTTTATAGTTGCGTCGTTTCTTTGGACAATGTTGAGCAGTGTGCTTAGATTCTCCGCAATATAAACATAATCCTTCTTGACGACGACAAATCTTTTCTTGCTCAGTTAAGGGTTTAAAACGTACCACGTCAATTTGCATGTCTTCTACTTCTGAATGTACGTTTGGAAAGATGTTGATGTTGCCATTGAGTAATAACGTTGAGATTCCCGTGAATGATTCTCGGATCGAAATTCGAAAAGTCGATTATCACATTTTATCGCAAAATCGATTGTTTGACTCAAAGTTTGAGGATCAGGTAAGTTGAGCATCAATTTCTTTACTTCCTATTGCAATCCATAAAGAAATTGACTGATGAGTGCAACATCATCCCACTTGATGTCAATTGCAAGTTGTCGAAATTGTAAAGCATACACTGTTACTGAGCGATTTTCTTGTCGCAGAATTTGGATCTTATTTGTTGCAACACGAGTTACATCGTGTTCACCATACATAGATCGAAACTCCGCCAAAAAAGCTTCCAAATTATCCAATATTGGATTTCGTTATTCAAGAAAAGACAAAAACCATGATAATGCAGAACCAGAAAGTAGAGTGCCAATAAACCTGACTTGTGATCCTGGAGTTAGATAGCTTTGCGGTTGAAGTTCAATTGCCAATTGTACTTGATTGATGAACCCTCGAAACTTTGATCTCGTACCATCAAATTTCTCAGGTAAGGCAATTCTTGGTTCTCTAGTGCTTATAGGATGTTGTACAATTGGAGAAGGAACGTGATTTGTTGTAGATGTTGAAGCAGCTCCGATCATCTCTATATCCCCACTTCCTGTTATTCTTGTTCTTTCATGTGTTGGTGAATTGAGTTGATGCATCGCAAGCATTAACTCCCTCAATTGTTCTTGCATTTGTGCCATTGCACTCTTCATTTCAACAAGCTCTGCCATAATGACACTAAGAAGAAAAATTTGTTTGATACTGCTCAAGACAAAAGAAAAGAAAGACTTGATAACAAAGAAGATACTAAGAACAATATCAGTTTAGAAGTAGGTAATCCGCAAACTTCTAATACGCTTATGCCTTGTGAAGAGAAAGGGGTAATCCACTCTTACTCAAGAAAAACAAAGCTCTGATATTGTAAGTACACTCTTGTCAATCTGTCAAGGACAAGAACTCGATGAAAAAATAGTTCAGACAAGTAAGCCTTCACTCAAAGAAAAGTAACAAAATATGAATAATAAGTATGTATATTGAAAAGAGAAACTAGAATGGCTATTGCCAAAAGACAAGAAAACTAGAGATCCTTGAAACTAGACTAGAAGCAAGAAAGGAGTTGATAAGAGTGAAGAAGCCTTCACTCTTGTCTCTATATATACTATCTAACTAGGGGCTACGTGGCGATGTTCTATAAGACCTTCAATATGTGTTGACTTTGTAGGACACATGCCTTGACTTATAAGGCAAGTTTTTCTACGTGTGGGCCACATAGTTAGCTTGATCTTCAAGCTAACAACATGTGTGGGACATGGCCAACTTGTTGACCATGTTTCTAATCCAAAAAGTCAATTAAAGACACCTATGAAGTCAAAGCAGCATCTAGGAAGTTTCTAGGAAGCTTCTATATTAAATACTATAGAATTAACTTACTTTTATCTACTTTTACTTACTTCTACCTATTTCTATATGTAATTATTAGCTTACATGATTATGGCTGTGACATTACCCCCCCTTCTAGAGACGAGTTCCACGAGGAGCGGTCATCATATGTTGAGGAAATCTATGATGCGACAAATTGTATTCGCCACATACTCTGATCTCTGTTCTCTTCGAAGATGATTGATAGGGCCTCTCAACCATCGGTAGTGTCCCATACCAGGGCGGGAAGACCACCCAGTTATTTGATCATTGTTGAGGCCTTCGTAACTTCCTTCGAATAGAATATTTGGAACACCATCAGGAGTTGTTCCTACCTCTAGCAAAATTACCAAACATCGAGAGTCCCTTCCCAAATCGTGATACCAAACGCGTTGTATCTCACCATCTATTCGAGGAAGAACATGTCGTTCTTGAAGATCTTCATCTCGATTGCGTTGTCTTGAAGGTTGTGACAATCGTAATGTCTCGTCCGGTAGGTCAGCAAACAAAGGTTCTTGTGTTGAATCCCCTGGTTGTTGGCTCTCCATCTAATTAGCGTCACAAATGCGAAGAAGTTACAAACAAGGATAGGAAATTGAATGTTATCTTGCCTCAATCTTGTCTCTTTTATAAGAGAGATTTTCATCTTGGTTTTGATGGATGTCATTGATGAAAAACTTTGACTTTAGCTAATGCATTTGCTAGATTCCTGGATGGCTCCCATGAGCGTTCACTAATATCATATCCGCGCCAATGAACAAGATATTCCAGCTTATTTCGGTGCCGCCTTGAGTCTAATATCTCTTCCACCTCAAATTCTTCATTATTATCTACTTCTATAGGAGGCGGTGGCATTTGTCTTCTTCCTTGTATATCCACTGTCTTATATGGTTCAAGAAGAGACACTAGAATACAGGATGGATCTTCATTGACTTCGGTAGATGTAACCGATATGCAATTGGGTTGATCTGTTCAAAAACAGAAAAGGGGCCAAGCCTACGATAGTCCAACTTGTCACAAGGTCGAGTAGTCTTGATATTGCGACGAAGTAGCCATACCTTATCACCCACGTTGAGTTGTGGTTGCTCCTTACGATATAGATCTACGTTTATCTTTTGTCGTTCTTGAGCTTCCTTCAATTGCATCTTCATTATTGCATGTAACTCTGACAACCGAGATGCCATATCTTCTGCTGCAGGATTATCAACTTTTGAAAAATCAAAAGTATCAAGTCGTGGATGATAGCCATAATTGGCAAAGAAAGGTGTTTGTTGCGCGGAAGAATGTATCGTATTATTATAAGCAAACTCTACCAATGGCAGAAGGGTTATCCAATCATCTTGTTGGTAGTTGATAGTACACCTTAAATATTGCTCCAAGACTTGGTTTACGCGCTCTGTTTGTCCATCAGTTTGAGGATGGAAAGCCGAAGATAGCTTTATGTCCACTTTTAAAATCTTGAAAAGGGTCCTCTAAAATCTTGACACAAATTGAGTTCCCCTATCTGATATGATATCTTTAGGTAATCCATGATAGCGATAGATATTATCAATGAAAAGCTTAGCTGTTTCTTCACCTGTGATAGATTTTGTACATGGCACAAAATGTGCCATCTTGGTGAAACGATCTACTATCACAAATATAGAATCATAAGATCTTGAGCTTGGAAGATCTGTGATGAAATCCATAGAAACAGAAGACCATGGTTGTTCTGGTATAGGTAATGGCTGAAGAAGTCCGTAAGGTCGATGACGAGGAATTTTTGATCTTGAACAAATATCACATGATTGTACAAAGTCTTTCACTGACTTCCACATTTGTGGCCACCAAAAATCTCTTGATATGAGTTCCAAAGTCTTATTATATCCAAAGTACCCTGCTGCTGGAAAGTCATGACGTGCTTGAAGAACACGTAAACGTGCTTCTCCTTTTGGAACATATAGGCGTCCTTCAAAATATAATAGATTATTCTTGAACTCGAACTTAGAAGGATCATGAGACTTGGAAGAATTATTCTCGATATCATGAACAAGAGGATCTAAGGACATACTGAACTGGATTTGCTTGAGAAAAGTTGAATCAACAGTCAATGTTGATTTCATTGCTCAGAGATGAAATTGCTCCGGTTTCAAGAGGACCGTTCTTTGTTGCTCAAAAGCTGCATCTCCTTCTTTTGGTGCAAAATAAGAACGTCTAGATAGGGCATCAGACAAACCTTGTTGTTTTCCTGGCCGATAAGTGATAATGAACTCGAATCTTGACAAAGACATACTCCAACGAGCTTGACGACGATTCAACACGCGTGCTGACATGAAATACTCGAGGTTCTTGTGATCTGTATATACAGTGACTGGACTAGAAGTGCCTTCTAGATAATGATGCCATTCTTGAAAGGAATCCACGATCGCAAGAAGTTCTTTATCGTGGATCTCATAATTGATCTCGACTGCTGAGAATTTTCTTGAATGAAAAGCTATCGGATGAAGTTTGTCATCTGTTCCCATTTGTGATAAAACTGCACCCAAGGCAAAATCTGATGCATCTGTTTCCATAAAAAATGCCTTGGAAAAGTCAACACGATATAAGACTGGTGCAGAGACAAACGATGTCTTCAAGGCTTAAAATGCTGCTTCCGCTTCTTGATTCCATTGGAATTTATCTTTACTAATCAAGCGTTTAAGTGGAGCTACAACTCGTGAGAAATCTTTGATGAAGATCCGATAGTAATTGGCAAATCCCAAGAAACATTAGACATCTCTTACTGTCCTTGGAATCTTCCAATCCATGATTGTTTGGACTTTCTTAGGATCCATCATGAGACCATCATTTGAAATGATGTATCCTAAAAAGTCAACTTGAGTAGTGTGAAATACATACTTTTCCATCTTGGCGTACAATCCTGCATCTCTAAGTTTTTGTAATACTTGATGAACATGTATTTTATGTTCTTCGACGTTCTTAGAATAGATCAGGATATCGTCTAGATAGCAGACGACAAAATTGTCTAAGAATTCACGAAATACATCATTCATGAGATGTTGAAAAGCAGCTGGTGCATTCGTGAGTCCAAAGGGCATGACATTATATTCGAAATGTCCATACGTGGTTTGAAATGCAGTCTTCCATTCATCTCCTTCTTTGATCCGTACTAAATTATATGCTCCTCTTAGATCTATTTTTGTATAGATCTTAGCTTGATTCAACTGGTCAAGGAGTCCTGATATCAAAGGTAATGGATACCTGTTCTTGATTGTGATCTTGTTGAGTCCTCGATAATCAACACACATTCGTAAAGATCCATCTTTTTTCTTTACGAATAGAATTGGAGCTCCTGCTGGAGATTTTGAATGGCGTATGAAATTCTTCGCTAAATTCTTGTCAATATATGTCTTGAGTTCAGCCATGTCATCTTACGATAAACTGTAAATTGGTCCAAATGGTGGCTGAGTTCCTTCCTTGAGGTCGATTGAACAATCATATGGGCGATGCTCAGGAAGAATATCTGCATTCTTTTTCTCAAAAATATCTTGATACTCCTGATATTGACTTGGAATGCCACTTGAAGTCTTTACATTTTCAGAAATAAGTGCAGCATAAATAACAAAAGTTGATCCTTCTTTTGCTGCGTGTATAAATGCTTTTGCACCTATCAGTACGGGTTTTACTATACTAGACTTATAATTTTTTACTTGGTTGGTAGAGCTATTAATAATGCTCTGGAAAAAGTCAAGTTTATGTGAATTCCAATCTATTCGAGGGTTATATTTTTCTAGCCAGGATAAACCTAAAATAACTGGATTGGATGGGGATTTAATTATGTTAAAAGCTATGTAGCTATCATGACCGTCTATTGTTACTTTTATAGGATGAGTTTCATGAGTGACATCTCCAAAAGACAAGGGACGACCATCTATGACTTCTACATGTACTGGTTTAGGTTTCTGTACAAAGGGTATTTTACGACTTTTAACAAATTGTTCATCTAAAAAACATGCTGAGGCTCTTGAATCTAATAAAGCAGAGGCTTTGTAATTCTTAGGTCCTAAATATAAGTCTATTATAAAACAAGGAGAGGGTTCTGAGGAGAGGATAGGACCTTCATTAGGAATTGTACAAGGTTCTAGTTGCATGGTCCCTATTGTAGCTGGACAAATCCGTTTTCCGACATGTTGTCTTCTTTGACCGTCGTACCCCTCATTTTATAGTTGCGTCGTTTCTTTGGACAATGTTGAGCAGTGTGCTTAGATTCTCCGCAATATAAACATAATCCTTCTTGACGACGACAAATCTTTTCTTGCTCAGTTAAGGGTTTAAAACGTACCACGTCAATTTGCATGTCTTCTACTTCTGAATGTACGTTTGGAAAGATGTTGATGTTGCCATTGAGTAATAACGTTGAGGTTCCCGTGAATGATTCTCGGATCGAAATTCGAAAAGTCGATTATCACATTTTACCGCAAAATCGATTGTTTGACTCAAAGTTTGAGGATCAGGTAAGTTGAGCATCAATTTCTTTACTTCCTATTGCAATCCATAAAGAAATTGACTGATGAGTGCAACATCATCCCACTTGATGTCAATTGCAAGTTGTCGAAATTGTGAAGCATACACTGTTACTGAGCGATTTTCTTGTCGCAGAATTTGGATCTTATTTGTTGCAACACGAGTTACATCGTGTTCACCATACATAGATCGAAACTCCGCCAAAAAAGCTTCCAAATTATCCAATATTGGATTTCGTTATTCAAGAAAAGACAAAAACCATGATAATGCAGAACCAGAAAGTAGAGTGCCAATAAACCTGACTTGTGATCCTGGAGTTAGATAGCTTTGCGGTTGAAGTTCAATTGCCAATTGTACTTGATTGATGAACCCTCGAAACTTTGATCTCGTACCATCAAATTTCTCAGGTAAGGCAATTCTTGGTTCTCTAGTGCTTATAGGATGTTGTACAATTGGAGAAGGAACGTGATTTGTTGTAGATGTTGAAGCAGCTCCGATCATCTCTATATCCCCACTTCCTGTTATTCTTGTTCTTTCATGTGTTGGTGAATTGAGTTGATGCATCGCAAGCATTAACTCCCTCAATTGTTCTTGCATTTGTGCCATTGCACTCTTCATTTCAACAAGCTCTGCCATAATGACACTAAGAAGAAAAATTTGTTTGATACTGCTCAAGACAAAAGAAAAGAAAGACTTGATAACAAAGAAGATACTAAGAACAATATCAGTTTAGAAGTAGGTAATCCGCAAACTTCTAATACGCTTATGCCTTGTGAAGAGAAAGGGGTAATCCACTCTTACTCAAGAAAAACAAAGCTCTGATATTGTAAGTACACTCTTGTCAATCTGTCAAGGACAAGAACTCGATGAAAAAATAGTTCAGACAAGTAAGCCTTCACTCAAAGAAAAGTAACAAAATATGAATAATAAGTATGTATATTGAAAAGAGAAACTAGAATGGCTATTGCCAAAAGACAAGAAAACTAGAGATCCTTGAAACTAGACTAGAAGCAAGAAAGGAGTTGATAAGAGTGAAGAAGCCTTCACTCTTGTCTCTATATATACTATCTAACTAGGGGCTACGTGGCGATGTTCTATAGGACCTTCAATATGTGTTGACTTTGTAGGACACATGCCTTGACTTATAAGGCAAGTTTTTCTACGTGTGGGCCACATAGTTAGCTTGATCTTCAAGCTAACAATATGTGTGGGACATGGCCAACTTGTTGACCATGTTTCTAATCCAAAAAGTCAATTAAAGACACCTATGAAGTCAAAGCAGCATCTAAGAAGTTTCTAGGAAGCTTCTATATTAAATATTATAGAATTAACTTACTTTTATCTACTTTTACTTACTTCTACCTATTTCTATATGTAATTATTAGCTTACATGATTATGGCCGTGACATAAAGCATGGAGCTATAGAGTCTAATTAAGTGAAAAAATATGACAACTTCTACATGTTATTAAGAGTATTAAGTAGTAGATTTTATTTGAATAAAAGGTAGTATATGACTATATCAAATTGCAGCCATAAACCATGTATTTTCTTAAAGCAAACACTCTTATCTTGATATTTGGTACTTCTACTAAAAGCAATTTTAGAAGTATTAGATTAGTCAAGGTAAGGTGAGAGATATAGTATAAAGAGACTCAAATAGAAGAAGTGATTAGAACCTTGTAGAGAAATTTTTAAGTATTATATAGATGATCATGGATCGACAAATTGCTAATACTAATGGACAAAGGGCCACCAAAGGATTGAAGAATATTATTAATGAAGTGAAAAGATTTGATGAGAAGAATGTCACTAAGTTTTTGAGGGTCTATAATTATAAAACAAAAATCTATTAAGTTCTAAAAGATAAAATGATTGAGACTTTTAATCTAATTATTGTTCCAAAAATTAGAGAAAGAATGAGACAACTATATGGGAGCATTGATGTGAATACATAGGCTATATTTGAAGAAAGATTGAGAGATGAATACTTTAATGAGAATACTAAAAGAATTTTTAAGAGATTTTTTTTTTAATTGAATGGAGCAACAATCAATTAAATATCTGAGATCAAAAAAAATATTAAAGAAATTTGAGAAGAAATTTGAAAATTTTCCTATTATTTGAAAATCATCTTTTAGGGATGAAGAAATCAAAGTTGTTTTTGTAAGCTACAGATGAGGCATTAGAAATTAGATTGATTATCTCTCTTCAAGATAGAAATATAAAAGATGATTTTATTATAAATTAAGAAAGATAAGAAGAAGTAGTATGCATCATTACCAAACATCATTATATGAAGGCTAAAAGATTAAAGACAAGAATAAAAACAACATCAATAATAGTTGTAAAGGCTCTTGCAACTACTTTATCTGCTTTTATTTTATCAAGTTTTTTAAAAGATAAGACTATATATAAAGATATCTTTGAAGAATCAATAAGGGGCATTATAGAATTGAAGGTAGAAATGAGTACTTTAAAAAATAAAATAAAAAGATGAACACTTCAATCTAATATTGAATCTTCAATTGACATGAAGGGCATTTTAGGAGAGAGGGTTTTAGATGACAAGATTGAGTGTATTTTGAGAGAATCTCTTGATATTACTAAGAAAGATTTTCATTAACTCATCATCAATGTGATGAAGAGGAAGAGGTAAATGATAATTGAAATAATAATGGCAAGGGCATTGAATATTATAATCACTAAAGAAAAAGAACATGAAATTAGACAAGTGTTTGTATTGATATGTGATAATGTAGATAACAGTGGCCAAAATAAAAAACATAGAGTCATTTTTGATAAGATTAAAAATACAAAAGTTGAAGTTATGGATGAAGTTTTTTGTGATGAGATAGGAAATTAAGTATTAATAATATTTTTATGTGATGGAATGGCCAACATTAAAATAGAAGCAAATAATAGTAAGAATTAAGAAGAAGAGATTGCCATAGAGTCCAAAGTATTACAATATAAAATAGACAAGCTATAAAAGAGTAATAGTGAAGCTTTAAAAACTTATACTTGCTCAATTTGGATAAGAGCTACTACAAAGATATATATAAAGATTAAAGACTTTGAAGAACCAATTTGAGCATTGATAGATTATAGTTTTGAAATCAATATCTTTTATAGAAAGGTTTATGAGAGGGACAAATGGATAATTGATACCAACCATAGATGGGTATTAAGAGCTACTATAACAAGGTATAGATAAGATAATTATATAGATAATTAGAACCATGGAAGTTTTTAGAATTGAGATTAGATTAGTGGACTAAGTAAGATCTTTTGTGGAACATTCTAGAAAGGATTTAGGACGGTTATTTAAATGGAGTCCATCATAGAACCTTCTAGAAAAGGAATTTAAGGCAATTACCTATATAGGATCCACTACCTAGGAACATTCTAGAAAGTCTAAGATAGTAGGATAAGATATAAATGAGACTGGCTAGGGCTTTTTGAGGCATCTTATTAGGTATGGCTTTGGATCCATTCTCTTCATAAAGTTTTGTTTAGATCTGTTTTGTTCTATTTTGTTTGCTCAGTTTTATCTTTTATATCCTATTCTATTTAGTTCCGTTCAGTTTTGTTTTATCCTATTTTGTGAAAAAATCTTATATTAATGTAGATTGAAAGGATCTTGGATTTTTGAGATAGTCTAATTCTATTACATTGGTATCAGAGTGAGTACTAGATTATTTAGTTTTGGTAGTGTATCGATAGTCATCATTTAGTCCAAAATTAGTTATTATGGTTATACTAGGTATTGTATTGAGGCTATCACAAGCTACTCTTAAAAAATCAATTGAGAGGTGAAAAGGCATTACAATAATAGAGTCCATTGAAAGAATTATGATATAGAAGATATGAAAGAGCAATCCTAGATGGAGGCTCAAATACAATACTTCTTAAGCTAGATAGCTTCTTTGTAAGGGCAAATAGAAGCCTTAAGGATAAGAGAGTTGACATCTGCTAGGTTGAAATTGAATAAGCCTAGTACATACTCTAGAATTTCAAGATGAAAAGATGTATGTTAGTAGCTCTTCAACATGCGACAATAATTTTAATTATCTGGAATAAATACCAATAAAAGAATTATATATTTAACGAGCTATTTGAAAGATGCAGTAGCCATTTAGTGATAACATCAAGTTCAAAGTTATAAAGCTAAAAGGAGATTTTGTGACTAGGAGGAGTTTGAAACCGAGTTTAAGAATCAATTTTGGTCCATCAATGGAGAAAAGATAGTAGACAATTACTTAGCAAATCTTACACAAGCTAGTTTAGTGTAAGATTATGTCTCCCAATTTAAGTCTTTATGTCTCCAAATTGGTAATATTTTGGAGGCAAAGATGATGGATCCATTCCTATGAGATTTGAAACCTAGAATCTAGCGAGAAGTAGAGCTAAGGAATCCACAAACATTCAAAGAGGCAATTTGGATTGTGGAGAAGGTCAATGCTATAGATTTCAAAAATCGTGGAGTACGACCTATAATACGAAGTCCTATGCCACTATCTAATATTATGGTATAACAACCAATGCCAATAAAAATTGATGCTTTACATGAATCATTGACACCACAAAGACAACAAATATTGGTACAAAAAGGATTGTATTTCTAGCATACAAAGAGTTGTAGAAAGACATTTAATAATTGGAAGGTGGAGTTGGAAAGTTGACTTGAAGGGCTTCAACTATTGTGCAAGATTTGATAAAATCAGATGTGAAGTGAGGATGAAATGGCTAGTCAAAGTTAGAGCTTGCAAATTAAGGAAGTAAGTGAACTAAATTATTGATGGTTATGTTTTGAGCCATTTTTTTTGAGCATTTTTGAATGAATTTTGGCTCAAACTTTCCAAAGATGCAATTGTAATATTGAGAAGTTATACAAAAAAAAATTTCATGTCATTTGAGTATTGGGTTTGTAAGAAATCACAAAATCAGTATATAGGTGTTTGTAAGTCAACATGTAAAGGCCGTGCCACTGAAATTGTATTTTCTACAGTTTTGTAAAGAATCAACGGTTGAAAATTGGATATAAAAGAATTCACGGTATTGCCTTACTTTTCAAAAAAACTTGAACTCAATCTAACGGTTGGATTGAGAATTAACAAAATTTAAAGTTCAGTGCAGCAAAGGGATTCGGTATTGAAGGAATTATGGTATTACAAGGATTTTACTACCACAAAAAGGGTTTTGGAAATTACGAAAGATTTGAAAATTATTGATTGATTTTACTATTACTGAAGGTCTGGTAATTATTATTTACTACTACAAATTTTACTATTAATAGAGGCTTGATAATTATTATTTACTACTATAAATTCTACTATTATTGGAGGTCTGGTAATTATTATTTACTGCTATAACTTTTACTATTACTAGAGGTCTAGTAATTATTATTTACTACTATAACTTTTACTATTATTAGAGGCTTGGTATTTGATGTTTATTGCTACTATGTTTAATATCATGGAAAGGAATAAAAAATAAAATTATAAATAATCTTGGAGTATTTTTTATCTTATGATTAATTGAAAATTTAGTGTCAGCCAAAAGCCCAGTGCTTTCTCAAGGCAAACTCTCTTTTCTTCAACATTATTAGTGCTTCTACTGTGAGCGCCTTGAGACATTGAATTCTCTATAAGTCAAGATGGGGGATTCTGGATGTGGAGAAACAAGTGGTTGTCGAAGTCAAAATTTTGCTGAAGAATTTTTAAAGGCTATCCAAATATTTATGAATCAACAAGCCGCAAATGCAACAAGGCAAGGAACTACCAAAGCTTTAAGAGGAATAATTAGTAAGATTAGAAGATTTGATGGTAAGAACATCATGGGCTTTCTCAGAATTTATGCTTGTGAGATGGAAATCTATTAAGTGCTTGAGAATAAAATGATTGAAACCTTTGATTTGGCAATTGTACTAGAAATAAGGGAGAGAGTTAGGCAACTTCATGAAAAAACCTATGAAAATATATGAACAAAGTTTGAAAAAAGACTTCATGACGAATATTTTGATAAAGATACTGAAAGAATATCAAAGAGAACATTTCTTGATTGGGTAGAATAACAACTAGGTAAGCATATGGGACCTAATGAGTTGCTGAGAGAATTTGAAAAGAAATTTGGACAACTTCCATTATCTGAGAAGTACCTTTTGGAGGTTAGAAAATCAAAGTTATTTTTACAAGCTACAAATGAGACTTTAGAAGACAGATTGCTTCTTCTTCTATAAGATGTAACAACAGAAGGTGGATTTATGACTAACTGGAAAAGATTAGAAGAGGCAATAAGTCTTATTGCAAAGCAATAGCATGTGAAGGCTAGAGGGCTAGGAATAAGAATGGAGGCAACTCCAGTAATTGTCACAAAAGCTCTAGTGGCATCACAAGATACTCACATATTAGCAACTTCTTCAAGAGGTAAGACATTGGATGATGGAACTTATGAAAGAGATTAAAGAATTAAAAGTGGAAATGAGTGCTTTAAAAAGAGAGACAAAGCCAAATTCTGAACGATCAACAAAACGTGCAAAAAGATTTATAATATGGTGCATTTGGTGTGATGATCCAAGCCATAAGCATGGAGATTGTAGATCATATGCAGAGGCCATGAAGAATGGAATTATTACCTTTAAAGAAGAAAGAATTAGAGAGGCAAAAATTGATGAGGCTCCTGAGACCAATTTTGGAAGAGGTGGTATGAAATCGTTGATGGAGGAGAAATTGGACAAAGGTAGCTTGTTACGTGGTAAAGAAGCAGAAACTTATAGAATTGAAGTAGAACATAATAAGATAAAAGCTCCATCACTTGAATCTAAAGAGGTAATGGTCCGGGGTGCAGAAGTTATCCGAAAGCTAATTGGGTAGAATAATCCAGTTGATGTAACTACCATTAGAGCCTATTTGATAAGTAAGCATGGAGATTTAAAATCTTATGATGCATCAATGGAAGTAAAGAAATATAGAAATGATGAAGGACAAGAGGTAGAAAGGCAAATAAAAAAGAAAGGGTCACCTATTATCAAAGATCTTTCATCAGAACAAGGATTAGCAAGTCATACAAAGCAAAGACAAGAAATAGAGCCTTTTTCTTTACATCCAAGTAATACACCACTTCCTAAGGAAAGGTGGGAAGAAAGGATGAATGTAGAGAATAGTAAAAAAAAAGAAGATAGGACAAAGTCAAAGCCCAAAGTACCAGCCTACAAATTGCAATCAGATATTGAATCTTTTATTGATGTAAAGGGTATTTTGGAAGAAAGGATTTTGGATGCTAAGATCGAATTTACTTTAAGAGAAGCTCTTGGTATTGCAAAAAAAGACTTTCATGAGCTCATCATTGATGTCATCAAAAGAAAAAGGCAAATGACAATAGAAGCAGTAATAGTAAAGGCATTAGAGACTTTAATGAGTGAAGAAGAGGAAGAAGAGATTGGTCAAGTATTTGCATTAATGTATGAACTAAAGAAGAAGTGTGAAGACTTTTCTGGTGAGTTGGATGAAATTTTGAGTGGAGAAATGGAAGATGAAGTCTTGAAAATATTTATTGGTGCTCATGTAAACAAAAGTAAAATAAAAGGTGTATTTGGCAAGAACCAAGAAGTTAAAGAGATTGTTGAAAGAAGAACGACTCATGTCACAAGTATTAGAAGACTTGAAAAAGAGGCAAGGGTGGCACATTATAGAAAAAGTGAAGGTGAAGCATCTTATTCTCATCTATTTTGGACAAGAGCTACCATGGAAACACATGTCAAGCTTGGAAGTTTTGATGAGCCAATTTTAGCTCTTTTGGACCATGGTTCTCAGATCAACATCCTATCAAGGAAGACTTATGAGAAAGAAAAATGGCCTATTGATACTAACCATAGATGGGTATTAAGAGCTGCTAACAATGAAAAAGAAATTCTTTTTTGTGCTTATCTATCAGTAAAGGTGAAGGTTGGAGATGTGGAAGTAGAACAAAATTTCTTCGTGTAAAATCAAAGAAGTTATTTTATTATTTTGGGGCAGCCATACATCACAGCAATAAGGATGGAAACCAAGGTATTAAATGATGGCTCACACTTTGCCAAAATTCGAAGTCAAGATGAAAAAAGATCAGTTCAGTTTCTTACAGTGAGACCAAATCAAGAGAGGCATAGAGATCAGCTTATAGAAACTCCTATGGATTGTGAGCATGATGATTTTTTGGATTTTTAGACTCCTCAAATGGAATATGGAGTGCCATGGGTGCAAAGAAATTATCTACTATTGCATGCCCTAATGTACAAAAGAATAGTTGTAGAATTTGGAATTTAACCGAAGAAGAACTTCTCAGTTTTAAGAAGGTTGAAGATTTGAATTTTAAATATAAAAGATCAGTTAAGAAAATTGAAAGAAAATTAAAAACAATGGGTATATTTTTGAGTAATGAATTCATTTTTAGAATTGTTGAAGAAGTAGGATTTTTAAATGATATTTTACAAGTTTTAGAGACTTTACAAGGAGAGTAGAATGCATCTACCAATATGATGACAGAGATTCACTCAAGAAGCCTATATGAAGAAATATTAAAGACAATTGCTTATGCAAGGTTGGTTGAAAGTTATGGCTTAGAAACACATGTTATAGTGAACACCAAGTACAAGACTGTGGCAAAGAAGGTGAAACTAGTGGCAACACAACTACCGCTAGACTCTGAAGATCATATTAAAGAGGCTGAAAAAGAGCCTACATGAAGGGAAATTAGAAGGATTGGACACAAATTCACAGAAGAAACATTGGCCAAACTAAAAATTAGAGGAGGTGAATTTTTGAAAGAACCTGAAAAGAAAAGGTTCCAAGAAATGATTTCTAAGCATAGTAAGGCTTTTGCTTCTTCACAAAATGAAATTGGATGTGTCAATCCAAAGGTTATTGCACCAATGGTTATTTTTACTATTCTACATGTGCCTTGGAATTTGAAGCCAATTCTTATACCAAAAGCCTTGCTACCTAAGTTGATAAGTTTATTGAAAGAAAAGTTGTAAATAGAAATACTTGAGCCATCAGTGGCTCCACATTTTAATCGATGGTTCATAGTATCTAAGAAGTCTAGAGCTTTGAGATTCATTCAAGACATGTAGCCAGCCAACAAAGTGACAATTAGAAACAAGGGATCAGGGCCAATTCTAGATGAGGTTGCTGAGGCTTTTGCAAGGCATGCCATTTATTCTATTGGAGATCTTTATTCCGGTTTTGATCAATTTCAACTTACATCAAAAAGTAGAGATTTTATAACTATAAAAACTCCTTTAGGACTTGTAAGGATGTGCACCTTGCCTCAAGGTGCGACAAATTCAATGGCTCATATGGAAAATGCTATGAATAAAATCTTAAGAAATTTTGTGCCTGAAAAGACCATTCTATTTATAGTTGATATTCCTATCAAAGGCTGCAAAGAAGAAGCAAAAGACTTGATTGTGGATGTTGATGGATGCAGAAAGTTTGTAATGGATCACATTGAAGATGTAGAGAGAATTTTAAAGAAACTTGAAGACATGAACTTAACATTATCAATTGACAAGTCCAAATTTGGAATTGGTGAGATTATAGTAGTTAGACACTTGTGTGGGATATATGGCAAAAAACCTAATCTTAAAAAAATTGATGCCATTGCTAGGATGAAGGCATGTAATAGCATCACTAAAATAAGAAGGATTTTAGGTGCTTGTGTCTTCTATCAGATTTGGATTCCTCATTTTGCTCACATAGCTGAGCCATTGTATAATCTCTTGAGAAAAAGAACCAAGTTCAAATGGGAACAGAAGCAAGAAATGGCCATAGAAGGTCTAAAGGAGATTTTAAAATCACTACCAATCTTAAGGCAAGTTGACTATGATTGTGGAAGGCCAATTATTGTTACCGTTGATACAAGCCCAATTGCTATTAGTTGGGCTATTGGTCAAGATGATGCTGAAGGAAAAAGATTTGTAATCAGATTTGGAGCAAGGATTCTCACAAAGAGACAAAGAAAATATCCACAAGTGAAGCAAGAGCTTTTGGGAGTACTCACATCTATGAAGGCAGATAGAAACTATTTGATTGGAACCAATGTGGTGTTGGAAACCGATTGCTTATCATTATTAGGTATGATTGCTAATTGTTCAACTCGTGATATTGCTATGGTAAGGTGGATAGAAAATCTTCATATCTCACAAATTAAGTACTCAAATACTATGAAACTTTGATTTATTGCTTTTTAACTTATTATCTCACGTTTATGGAAATTTTGAGCCAAAAATTCGTCTAGAAACTCAAGGTATGGCTCCAACCATTACTATCAAGAAAATGACTCACTTATTGCCTTTGAATTACATGTGCTGTCTTCAATGCCCTTCAACTCCTTCATCTAGACTTGAAACTTGTCAAACAATACATATTAAGTATAGCCAAGAAAGTGTTCTCTCCAAATCTAGTCGCCGATCTTTCATTGCTTTCCGTATGCATATGTTATGCTTCAAAGAGAGATAATAGGTAAAAATTTGACACCTTAACTTTAAACACCTATAACTCCTTCAAAAAAACTCGAAATCATACAAACTCTTCATCTAAATTATATGCAAAATCCTGAATTTACTGATTTTAGCCTCTTATGCTCGAATGACTTTGAAAGAGAAATCCTAATCCCTAATAAGGCCTCGGGCAGCCTCCTTGAAGCCCATTGGGCATGGCCTTCAACCAATAGGAATGAAGTTTTTCATTCCTTGCCTTCATCCAACCATGCCTTGTTTTTATCCCTCCCAATAAGCCTCCTATAAGTTAAGATTTTTTTCTTTAGGCTCTTATCTCCTCTCAAGGCTTTATACTAAACATTAAGGTCTTACAATTATTTTAAATGTTATAATCAAAAAAGATAAAACTTAAAATAAAGTTTCTTAAATCTACTTTCTTTAAATTAATCTATTAACCATTTTAACATACATCTAGATTTATTAACATATAATATGTTTTAACTAATTTTTACATATTGTAAGCTTTTATAGTACGACAATGGTAATTGGCTTTGAGGTGCCTTCTAGATAATGTCGCTATTTTTAAATTGAATCCGCGATTGCAAAGAGCTCTTTGTCATGGATTTCATAATTAATCTTGGCTGCTGAAAATTTCCTGAAGTGAAAAGCTATTAGGTGGATTTTATCATCTATTCCCATTTGTGACAATATCGCACTTATAGCAAAATCTGATGCATCTTTTTCCATAAAAAATACCTTGGAGAAGTCAACGGAATATAAGATTGGTGCAGAAATAAATTTCTTCTTTAAAGCATCAAATAATGCTTTTACTTCTTTATTCCACTCAAGTTTGTCTTTACAAGTCAAATGTGTAAGTGGAGTTGCAACTTGAAAAAAATTCTTGATGAAGATTCAATAGTAATTAGCAAAGCCTAAAAATGAATAGACATCTCGTACTATTATTGGAATCTTCCAATCTATGATAATTTGAACTTTCTTGGGATCCATCATATGACCTTTGTTGGAAATGATGTATTCTAAGAAGTCAACTTGAGTAGTGTGGAATACACACTTTTCTAATTTGGCATATAATCTTACATCTCTAAGTTTCTGTAATATGTGACAAACATGAAGCTCATATTCTTTTGTTTTTTTTATAGTAGATTAGAATGTCATCTAAATAGAAAACAATAAAATCATCTAAAAGCTCATGAAAAATATCATTCATAAGATGTTGAAAAGCGGCCGGTGCATTTGTGAGTCCAAAAGGTATAACATTTTATTTAAAATATCCATACCTAGTTCGAAAAGTAATCTTCCATTCATCTCCTTCTTTGATACAAACTAAGTAGTATACTCTTTGCAGATTTATTTTGATATAGATCTTTGCTTGATTGAATTGGTCAAGAAGTCCTGAAATCAAAGGCAAAGGATACCTATTTTTGATGGTGATCTTGTTGAGTCTTCGATAATCCACATACATTTGTAGAGATCCATCTTTCTTTTTCACAAATAAGATAGGAGCCTCGGCTAGAGATTTAGAATGGCGTATGAAGTTATTTACCAAATTTTTATCAATGTAGTCCTTTAATGCAGCCAACTCATTTTGTGATAAGCTATAGATTGGTCCAAATGGTGGTTGAGCTCTTTCTTGCACATCAATTGAATAATCATAAGGTCGATGCTCGGGAAGAATATCTACATTCTTTTTTTCAAAAACATCTTGGAATTCTTGATATTGCTTAGGAATACCACTTGACGTTGTTTCACCATTAGAAACGGGTGTAATATGTATAACAAAAGATGATCCTTCTTTTGAAGTATGTATGAAAGCTTTCGCACCTACTAGTAAAGGTTTGGATGTAGTGGACTTACATACTTCTACTTTACTAACGCAATCTAAGATTATACTATCAGGATAGTTAAGGTTATGATGTCGTGATGTAACACGGATAACAAGTAAAAGGGTGAAAAAAAATATCATGTTTGAAGATCTCACTTCAAAAATATTGTAGCAAATTATCTTGGAAAAATAGATATTAGTCAAAGAATAGAAAAATTAAAGGTGCTAATGCTGCCTTTTTGCAAATTATGCTTCTATTTACTTTGTAAGGCCAGAAATAAGACAAAACAAGGTAGATTAGAAAAATAAAGAATATAGGAATATGAAGGGAAGAGTTAGAAGTGCAAATTAGTAAAAATTACCTCAAGAAGACGAAAGTTGATACCCGAAGAGGACCGGTTATGAACCTGGGTCGAAATCAGACCCCAAGGCACAAAACCATGCTCTGACGGCGATTCAAGGACTCTTTGGCAGATCGGAGAGTGGGGTTTGATAAAAGATTGGATAGGGTTTCTATAGGTGTTGATTTTGGGTGATTTCGATTTGTATTGACTTTGTAATAGCTTTGAAAAGTCAAGGTTTGTTGTGGATGATTTAGATTTTATGAAATAAAATATGGTTTATGTTTTGGATGGTTTCAAGAGTTTTGTTATAGATCTATGGGTGGAATTTTGTGGATTTATGCTTATATTTGTGTTTAATATGAGTCGTGAATTTGAGCTTGATCTAACGATTGATTTGAGGGATATTGAGGTTTAAGTGGATCAAGGTCTCAAAAAGTAGAATTTTAGATTCAATAGGGTTTTTTAAGATTTCGTGCAATCTACTAGTTGGATTAGAGTGAAACTCATGTGAAAGGATATTAGACTTGTTTTTCTATGTGTATGAGAATTTTGAGATCAATCAAACGGTGCAAAAGAGAGATATTGGCTCTGGAAGATTGGCATCAAGATTGGTGAAGGAGGCCGGCCAATACCCGAGCACATTTTTGAGGATATCATCAATTTGGTACCTCCGATCCTTTTCAATTTTTTCGTGCTTGTTTTGAACTTAGTTTTTAAGAAGTGTGCAAAATTTGAGTTTAGATCAATGGTTTATTAATTAATTATTCGGGTTTAAATCTGTTGTAGGAGATACTAGGATTTGGTTTAGGATTTGGTTAGGGTTTGGTTAGGATTTGGTTTAGGATTTTGTTTAAGGTTTGATTAGGGTTTGGATTAGGATTTGATTTAGGATTTAGGATTTAGGGTTTGTATTAGGATTTGGTTTAGGATTAGGATTTGATTAGGATTTGGTTAGGGTTTGGTTTAGGATTTAGGATTTGGATTAGGGTTTGGTTTAGGATTTAGTTAGGATTTTATTTAGGGTTTAAGGTTTGATTTGGGATTTGGTTAGGATTTGGTTTAGGATTTGGTTGGAGTTTGATTTAAGGTTTGTTTAGGGTTTGATTTAGGGTTTAGGATTTTATTAGGATTGTTATTCATTTTGTTATTGTATTGCTTCTTTGGATAATATTGAGCAATGTGCTTAGTTTCTCCACAATATAAATATAATCCCTCTTGGTGACGTCGAGTCTTTTCTGGCTTCGTGAGAGGTTTAAAACGTATCATATCAATTTATATTGGTTCTAGCTTTGACGAATATGTTTCAGAAAACTTGAGAGCTACCACCATTACTTAATTTGTTCCTCTCTAACTAAATCGTTGTTCTTGATGCCTTTCAAATAAATGATTAACGAATGCAATGGCTTGAGTAATAAATTATTCTAAAGATTCTACTTTCGATATTGTTAATAACAAATCTTTGATGCTATCCTTTAATCCATATCAAAATTAGTTGATAAGTGCTTTATCCTTCTAGTCCATGTCGCAAGCAAGATTTTAGAATTCAGTAGCATATGTAGTAGTTGATCGTGATCTTTACCATAAGGATAGACACTTCATCTTTGCTACTTGTTCTTGATCACTTTCTTCAAATGTGGCCGTAAACACTTCTAGAAATGTATTCAAATCATAAAGGAGTCGTGAATCTTTTTTCATTAAAGGTGCAAACCAAGAGAGAGCACTTCTTAATAGTAGTGTGCCTATAAATCCGACTTGGGTAAATCCATCAAGATATTGGAAAGGGTGAAATCTTAGATAGAGATTCACTCATAGCAAAAATCCTCGAAATTTTGATCTTCTTCCATCAAACTTCTCAGGCATATTAATCGTTGTCCCTGTCATACTTGTAGAAGCAAAACTCCCTGGATTTGGTTTTGACGTTGCTCTACTTGCTTCTTTCAACTGTACAGTTTTTTGCCATAGACTATGAACTTCTTCTATAGGCATAGGCATAGTACTTCCATGATTCACGTTGAAAATACGTGAGATTTCCACTCTTAGAGTATTGAGAAGCTCATGAAGATCTGTTATAATTGCAAATCTATTCTCACTTCCATTGAGAGTAGCATCCATAATCTTTCTTTCTATAAATAACTCAAATAAATTCAAAAGTTAAATTAGAAGAGGATAATCTGCAATCTCTAAAAACAAATCCTATTAAGAAGGATAATCCACTCTCTTTAAGAAAAAGATTAGTGTTAAAAAATAAGATTTTTTGTTTAAAGGTGGGTAGTCCATAACCTTCGAAATACAATAATAGAAGTGGGGTAATCCACTCACTTCTAGAACAAGATACAAAAAATATGTTAGCACTCTTATTAAACTATCAAGGACATGAATCTTGAAGAAAGGAAATTCTCAATACACTCTTCTATCATTGAAGAGAACTAAAAAGTCACTCAAAAGGTGATGTAATATTAACTAGAATGGCTATTGCCAAAAACAAAAAAACTAGAAAGTCTTGAAATAAGACCAATTCTAGAAAGGCATTGACAAGAGTGAAGAAGGCTTTACTCTTGCCTCAATATATACTATCTAACTAAGAGCCACATGGCGATGTCTTGTTGGACCTCCAACATGTGTTGATTTTCCTAGCCACATGTCTTATCTTGCAAGGCAAGTTATCTATGTATGAGCCACGTAGTTGGCTTTTTCTACAAGCTACTACACGGAGGTAACTTGTTCCATAAGCTATCAATACATGATTAGCTTTTTGGCCAAGTTTCTAACCTACAAACACATCTAAAGTCAAAACCGTGTCTATGAAGCTTCTAGAAAGCTTTTCTAGAAGACTTTATGAAATTATTCTATTTTACCTACTTCTACTTAATCTTATAAGTAACTATTGAATTAAATATATATGTCCGTGATATTAAGCCCTAATCTATAAACACCCAAAAATTATTTTCTTTATATTTCAAAAATCTAAAATTCAAATACTATAAAATTTGTATATAAAATTTATTAATATGATTACATACATTTTTAGAAATTTTGAGCCAAAATCTTGTCAAATTGCTCAAAATATAGCTCAAAATACAACCACTAGTGAATTTCATTACTTACTACTTTAAGATTTGTAAGTGATGATTTCAACCTCTAACATCTCATTCATCCCAACTTGGAATCCAAAACTATAGCAAAAAAAGTCATCTTTCCAATCCTAGTTGCTAATCCCTTGTTACTTTCTGTACACATGCATTATATCTAAAAGAGTTACTGTAGGTATAAAATCAACACCTCAACTTTGAGCACCTATATTTCTTTCATAAAAACTTTAATTAATTCAAAATTTGCACCAAAGCTATAGCCAAAAACTTGAACTTGCCAACCTTAGCCTCTAAAAGCTCAAATGGCTCAAAAGTATACGCTAATTTCTAATAAGGCCTTAGACAACCTCCTTGAATTTCTTTGGTTATGATTTTTATCCAATAGGAATGGAGGTTTTTATCATCCATCTTCATTCATCTATATAGATGTCCTAAATTCTCTTTTTGCTACCAAAATCCTTCTCCAACTCTCTTCTTTATAAGTTTTACATGATACGTATCCTAAACACTATATTAAAGAAATAAAATAAGACTTTAAAGATCACCAATATCTAATAAAGGTGACTCTAAATGTTTAAAAGTTACTACTAATAAGTTCAACTTCAAAAGTCACTATCAAAAGAAAATAAAGTTATATAAATTCTAATAGAAGCCCTAATAAACAACCTCTTTTTGGATTAGTAATCTATCTATATCCTATAGACAACAAAAATCTACTAATATGATTTTTACCATATTGTCTAACATATTGTATATTAAATATATAAAGACATTATTTTCATATGGGAGCCAAATCAAAACATGACATTAGCTTGGAATTAAAACTAAGAAAATCAAAGGAGGAAGTATATACCTTATAAATAACTAAGAGAATGTATTAAATGAGATGTATAAAAAAGAAACCTTAAGATTGACTGACAACTATATCTTATGAGAGAGATTCAAAGTAACAAAGCTAAGATATGATGTTATCTTTAGTATGCCATAGCTGGAGATGAAAATTAAATAAGTTAATTAGGTAGTAAGAATAATCTCTTTTAAAGATAGAAGACGCAAGGTTACTCTTTGCACCTCTACATTAAGTGAAGAAAAAAGATAGCTACAACCAAAGACTTACTTGTAGAGATGACTTTTATGAAGAAGCAATTATAACATGAGTACCTACTATATATAGTAGTTTCAAATCTTATATTAGTAGTAAAAAAGATAGCTAAAAGGATAGAACATGTAGAATAACTTATATAGAAATATCATGATGTCTTTCCAACTGACCTACCTAATAGTGTTGTTGACGTAGAGAGAGTTTGCCTCAAAAAAGCGTTGGGCTTCTGACTACCACTAAAAGCTCAATCAAGTCTAAGATATAAAAGTACCAAGTTTATATATATAATATATTCTCTTTTAGGGCAATTACATCAAAACATAAGCCAAGTACCAAGTAAACACCCAAATGTATGATAAAGTATCTTAAAATCTTATATATAATCTTATGAGAAATATTTCTCAAACTTTAACAGCTCATATCTCACAATCGGACTGTTCAAAAAATCCTAAATTTTATATGAAGTATTAATATACATTCAGAAACTACCACAAAAAAATTAAATTATAAATTCATTACGAATCTTGAAATATCACCAAAACTCTAAAAATAGCTTTAAATCCTAGCTTACATACACTAGTGTACTAATTTCTTTACATCTCACAAACTTTTTTCAAATTTCAAATTTTTATTTATTTATTCATAAATTTTATTATAAAAAAAATATTATAAATTTAATGTAAATTATTTGATATCTTAAAAAGCTAACATAATTGAAGTTATTGTCGCATGTTGAAGAACTATTTACATACATCTTCTCATCTTGAAATTCTAGAGTATCTACTTAGTTTACTCAATTTCAACCTAGCAGATGTCAACTCTCTTATCCTTGAGGCTTCTATTTGCCCTTGCAAAGAAGCTATCTTGCTTAACATGTATTATATTTGAGCCTCCATCTAGGATTGCTATGCCATATCTTCAACCCTTTATAATTTCTTTATCCAAACTCCAAATTCATCAAATAATACATCAAAAGTGTAGTAAAAAAAGTGCTCTTTCTAACCCTAGTTGTTGATCTTTTGTTTCTCTTTGTAAACGTATGTTATGTCCCAAAGAGAGACAATAGATATGAAATTGACACCTTAACTTTGAGCACCAATAATTCCTTCATAAAAACTCCAAATCACACAAAATTTGCACCCAATCCATATCCAAAAACCTAAACTTGATAATTCTAGCCTCCAAAGTTCAAATGACTTTGAAAATAAAACCCTAATCCCTAATATGGCCTCTAGCACCCTCCTTGAAGCCCATTGGGCATGGCCTTTGACCAATAAGAATAAAGATCTCTATTCTTTGCCTTCATCCAACCATGCCTTGCTTTCATGCCTCCCAATAAGCCTCCTATTAGTTAAGATTTTCTTCTTTAGGCTCTAATCTCTTCTCAAGGCTTCATACTAAACATTTAGGTCCTATAATTTTTCTAAATACTATAATCAAAATAGATAAAATTCAAAATAAATTTTTTTGTATCTACTTTCTTTAAATTAATCTATTAACTATTCTAACATACACCAAAACTTATGAACATATTATATGTCTTAAATAATTTTTACACACTATAAGCAATTATAGTACTACAACATGTGTGTAGCTTATGATACAAGCTAATAATGTAATGTACATATTAAAAACTTATCTTATAATTTAAGATAAGTATTTTAAAAATTAGACATGTATTGGAGGTCTTATAAAATATCACCACATAACTCCTAATTAGATAGTATGTATAGAAACAAGAGTGAAGCCTTTTTCAATCTTATCAATGCCTTTCTAGTCCTTAGTCTTGTTTCAAGACTTTTTAGTCTTCTTATCTTTGGTAATAGCTATTTTAGTTTAATATTATACCATCTTTAGATGATTCTCTAATCTTTTTAAGTGATAAAAGAATGTATTACTTTTTTAGTTCTTTGAGATTTATATCTTTGGCAATTTGATAAAAATGATAGTTCATTGTTCTTATTTTTTTTTAGAAAAGAATTGATTATTCTACTTATATTGTTATATTTTAAAGGTTGCAAATTATTGATCTTTAAACTCATATTTTATTTTTTAATATTAATTTTTTTCTTTAAAGATAGAGAACTATTCTACTCTATGGAAATTTTTATTTGATATTAGAAGTTACAAATTACCTTCTTCTAATTTGATTTATGGTTTTGTTTAAATTTTCTATAAAAGAAAAAAAATATGAATGCTATTCTTAAAGGAAGTGAATATGGATTTGTAACTATTGCAAATCTTTATGAATTTTTCAATACTCTTAGGTAGAAATCTCAAGTATTTTTAATGTGAATTGAAGAGGTATTATTTCTACATCCATGAAAGAAGTCAACAATGAAGTCCAAAGACTATCGTAAGAATTGCATAATTGAGAAAAGTAAGTAAATCAAGTTTTAAATGAAATTTGAGAAGCCTTATTATGAGATAAAATAAACCCTTTTAGATGGAGTGGCTTAAATTCCTCTCACAAATTAATTAATTTAAATTTCTTAAGTTAAATAATAAATAAATAAGTTTTTTTTTTTTTTTTTTTTTTTTTTTCTTTAAGTCCAAAAATCTAATTGACTTGTTTCTAAAATGATAAAATAATATTAAAAATTAAAGTTCAACAATTAAGATAATGGTAAAAGTTAAAAATTAAATTAAATATAAAGTAACATAAGAATGAAAAATTGGAGGTAAAAAATAAAATTGAAGTTAAAAAACAAATTAAAATAAAATAATATAAAGATTTTAATTTAAAGATAAAAACTAAAATAAAAATAAAAAATTAAGTTAAAATATAATAGCATAAAGATTAAAAGTTAAAAATAAAAAAATAAATTTAAAGTTAAAAGTGAAATAAAAATTGAATTGACATAAGATTAAAAATCAAAGGTAAAAAGATAATTAGAAGCTAAAATTTAAAAAATAATTATAAGAATGAGATAAAAGATTCTATTAATGTATAATTAATTAAAGATGATAAGATGTGTAAGGAATTAATCTAATAGTTCATGTACTAAAAATTGTATTTAGGAAAGAAAAACATTCCTTCATCAGGCCAAATTGAGGTAGCAACTCCTTTCTAATTGAAAATATATCAAAATCTTCTTTAGCTCCAATATAGGTGAGTTTTTTTTTTTTTTTTTTTTTTTTTTTGTATGTGCTAAACCTTCACTTAGATGAGCTCTTATCGTCCAATTTTAACAATATTCTAATATGTAATGGTTGAGATGTGATTTTTCAAAGTTGAGCTTCCAAAATTGCTAAGGCAATAAGTAACAATTTTTTTGAAGTTGGCAGTTTCTCCTTACTAGAGCAGAGCACTCTTCTTCACTTGAAAATTTACCAACAATTCATTAGAGCTCCAAATAATACATGCTTGGCATTCCTAGGAAGCTAGTAATTAGTTGAAGGTGATTAAAAAATATTACAAAAAAATTTTAAATTTTTTAAAAAACATTAAATCAATTGAGAGGCAAAAATCTAAGAAATCAAAAAATAGAGGGAGTTTTTATTGAATTAGAAGCAAGGAGGAGAGAAAAAAAATTGGCATATCTTTGTTCTACAAGAAAAAAGAAAAAGAAAAAAAGAGAGTGGATGTTCATCACCTCTTTAATTTAGTGAGAGGAGGCTCCTAGATACCAACCACATTTCTACTATCCAGTCCTATAATTTCTAACGAAGATCAAGGATCCATAGTAATCTTAATTCTAAATCCAATTTCAAGGTTGGAAATGCCTATAATTCAAAAACTAATACCTTTTTGGTAAAACTAATACTATTAATGTATCCAAAACATATTTTTATCTTAAAATTAATTAAACTAAAAGTCCAAATCTGAATTTTAAATCATTAAAATCTATTAATTTATTAATTTCGTTTTAAATTTTAATTATAATTTAAATTCTAATTAGCCTACTTAGGAGATTAGCAAGAATTTTTGCTATCAAGGCCATTATGATCACCATTCTTCAATTTAATCTCTTTTAAATACAAACTCTTTACAAATCAAAATCTCAACTGCAATTTGATTTTGAATTAATATACTTTTGATTTTTTTGATTTTTGATGTTTTTTTTTGTGTTGAACTTCAGATAGTGATTAAAATCACAAAATGAGGAAACTCTACTACAAAAAATAGCTCAACTCTATCTTCTAAAGATCGTCATTAATTTAATAATTATATTTTATATTTTCAATCCATTTTAAATGGCAAAATATAATTTAAACTTTGAAATCTTGAAATTAATTAGAAAGATAGAGAAATTAGATTTGAGGGATTTTTAACCATATTCAAATTAAAAATTAGTCTTGGAATTGAACATTAAGATTTTACATTAATTCAAAATATAATTTCTATAAATTAAAAGAATTTTTTTATTTAAATATTAATTTTAGTATTAAAAAAATTTTAAATCAAATAAAAAAAGAAATTATAGACATTTTAAATTTATTGTTTAAGATTTTATAATAATCAATTAATCTAATAATTACAAGTATCTATCTAATTATTAACCTAAAAAATATAATAAAAATTAATATTAATTAATAAACTAATTTGGATCCATTAATTGATCATTTTGGTATTAAAATTAATAAAAATATATTAAAAATTATATTAATATAAAAAGATTCACAACTATTTTAAGATTTAAATTCATTCTTAGTAGTATTTATATTCACATTTAGAAAAAGTGATTGAAAAAAGGTAGTAGAGAAAAAACTTTTATCTTTACATCAATGATCACATTCAACTACCATATATATTGTTGAATTTTAAATCCTTACTTGTAACATGGATTGAAATAACAAAGCCTTTATTAATCAATTTCAATATGGATAGAAAGATAATATTAAGAATTCATTATTAATAATGCTAAGAAAAAATTCATTAGAATAATTTATTACTCAAGTTATTATATGTAATAATTAATTCTCTGAAAGATGTCAAGAATAAATATTTGATTGGAGATGAAACAAGACTAATCTATCTTAAGAGTCTAAGATTCTTTTAATCCACAATAACATGAAATAAGACAAAATAGATGAAAAAAAATTAAATATAATTAAATAAAATAGGACACAAAAGAAAAAATTAAGTAAACAAAAATAGAATAGAACAGAACTGAATAAAAAGATGTAAAACCAAACTTTACTAAAAAAGAAGGACCGAAGCAATACTTGACTAAATGCCCAAAAGGCCTCAGAAAGCCCTATTTATATTTTGTCCAACCATCTTCAAACTTTGTACAATATTTTTAATATTGAACATCCTTATTTTGCTTCCAATGGTATCTCCAAATTGTCTCTTGTCAATGAATGAGATTTTGTGTAAGTTCCTACATTGTATCATGGATAAAAAAATATTTTCAAAGAACTTTCTACTAAAGTTGTGGATATCTATTGCTACAATAAAGGTTGTGATACTCCAAAATACTATCCACTTCATATCCTTATTAATTACCAACTATAATAAGTGGTGGTAGTGATTAATGTCAATCCGATAAGCACTTTGGCTTGGTATGAAATTTCTTTAGTTGCAAAATATAAAAGATTGGATAGACCTTAATATGTGGCAAAAGCTCAAGGCAATATGCAATATCAAAAATTACTACAAAAATTCTAAAAAGGTCCAAGCCACCAAGGTATCAATTTATAGATTTGGATTGATGTAGTAAGCGGCAAGTTGGTATGGGAGAATAACACTTAATCATCTTCTCGAAAGGTCTTATGTTGCCAGTGGTTATTGACATATTGCTTCTGTCGATTTTGCGCTATAAAGAAGTGGTGTCGTACTTTTTATAAGGCCATTGTTAGTCACTATATAAACTCCTCAATTGTTCGATTGTTGGTATTAATGGAATAATAGAGAACTATTGGCATAATTGGATGCTGACTGGTCTTAAGAAAAAATGATGAATGACTAGTACTTGCTTGAATACTATCATTGTAAGCAAATTCCAAGGGTGTCAAGTATTTATCCAATTATTATGATGAACTACCACAAATGCTTGTAGTATATCTTCTAAGGTCTGAATTGTACACTTTGTTTGTCCATCTCTTTGGAGATAAAAGATCGTAGATATGGTAAGTTGTATGCCTAGTGATTAAATAAGGCTTGTCAAATTTTTTTTGTGAAGCATGGATCTTGATAAAAAATAATGAGACAAATTAATCCATGGTGATAAAAGATAATATTAAAGAAGATCCATGCAAGTGCTAAAGCATCAATATCTGAGTACATTATGACGAAGTAAAGTTGTTTTAAGAGTTGGTCTACAAATACGACAACCACAATGTAATTATGAGGCATTTGCAGCAAATATGTAATGAGATCCATTGTCACTTACTTCCAATATGTTGTAAGTAGTAAAATTGGCTGTAATAATCCATGAAATATTACATTGCATACTTTATTACATTGACATGATTTGCAAGTGTATACAAAAGTTTAAATATCACAATCCAAATCTACCCAAAATCATATCTTTGAATTCTGTTCTAGAGTCTTTTCTTGCCCTAGATGTCTAGATATTAGGATGTCATATCTTTCTTGAAGTATATGTATTTGAAGTATAATATTATTAGATATATAAATCTACTTCTTAAAATAGAATAAGCCATCACTAAAACTGTAATCTTGATATTATATATTATCTACCTTGAGTCGATTGTTGACTATCTTAAAATAAGCATCCGAATGCGTAGCTTCTTTCCATTCTATCTCTTTAGTTAAGTTTGAAATGATACTATTAATGGTAGTAACTTCTATCTTGTCTTTTAATTCAATCTTCAAGTTTGATCTTTGTGATAAGTTGTCTAGCAAAATATATTATCATCTTTGCTTGTATTCAAGTTAGATATCAAAATATTACAATTGTTCTTCTCAACAATGATATTGTGATTTCATATTTTTTAGATGCAAATCATATAGCAAGGGCCAATAGTCAGTCCAAACAATCCATGGCTTCTCCAACAGATAATGTCGCCACATCTTTGTAGCATATACAATTGCTAATTTCTCTCAATCATGTGTAAAGTAATTGCACTCTATTCTTTTGAGCTTGTATGATTCATAAACCATAGATTGAAGGCTTCTACTAATATCTTATTGAAGGACCGCTCTAATAACAAAGTCAAAAGCATCAATATTAAGTGTATAAGGAATTTTGATATTATATGGTTATAATATTGGAGGAGTAATGAGTGCTTCCTTTAACCTATCTAAGGCACAATTTTGCTCTAGTTTCGACTCAAATGGAGCACTTTTTTCTAATAGGTTTATCAATGAAGCAATGACGTGTATAAATCGTCAAACAGAGTGAAAATAATGTCAAAAAAGCTTCAAAATAAACGAACTTCAGAAACATCCTTAGAAGTTGGTCAATCTTCCACTGTATTCATCTTATCTTGCTCCATGCGCATGCCTTTGGAGGACACCACATGCTCCAAAAAGGTGACTTTTACCTTCTAAAGTTTATATTTTGATTGTTAATAATAAAAACAATTATCTTACAACCAACATAACACTTCTTGGAATTGTTGCTCATGTTCATTAAGGATTTTACTATATATGAGGATATCATGAATGAAGATGACTATATACTTGGCCAAAAGGTTCCAAAATAATATGTTCATGTGACCTATAAAAGAAGTTGGAGCATTGGTGAGGCCAAAAGATAAAATAAGCTATTCAAAAATGTCTATAGCGTATATAAAATGCTGTCTTTTTTATATCTTCTCTTACAATAGATATATGCTAATAGCTACTCTGAAGATCCAATTTGCTAAAGGTGGTCACATCTTGAAGTTGATCAAGAAGATTATCTATGCATGAAAGTGAATATGCATTTTTAACAATGTGCTTATTGAGGCCTTGATAGTCAATGCAAAATTGAAGTCCACCATCTTTCTTAGGTACAAAGAGTATAGGTGATCTTTACAATGATGTACTTTTGAATGAGGTCTTTTTCCAAGAATTTGTCTAATATTTTTTTTAGCTCTTCAAATTTATTTAATGTTAGACAATAAATTAGCTGACTTACTAGTTTGGCTTCAAGCAATAATTCTATTTGAAAGGAGGCATCTCGATCAAGAGACATGCCACTAAGTAGGTTGATTGGAAAGATATCCTAATATTTTCATATGAGTTACTCTATCCATTTTACTTCTTCAATTGTCTTATCTACCACTGATGCAAGATTTGAAACCACCATATATACTAGTTTCTTATGCTGTATTTGCTTCTCTATAAAGGTCAATCCTAAAAATAAGACTTTAGTTGTATATTTTTTTTTGCCTTCACTTGATGGAGAAGTACAAAAAGTCTCTTTATGTCCACTATCTTTAAAAGAATTTTTTCTTGCTATCCAATCAACTTACTTATTTTTCACATCTAGTCATGGCATAGTAAGGATAATATCATATATTAGCTTTGTTACCTTGAATCTCTTTCTTAGAATGTAGGTGTCAGTCAACCTCAAGATTTTTTCTTCACATATCTTACTTAATATATTTTCTTGGTCATCTATAAGGTATATGCTTCCTCCCTTGATTACCTTATTTTTAATTCCAAGTTGGTCGATAGTTTTAATGAAGATGTAATTTTTCATAGAGCCACAATCTACAAGCACTTGATATGGTTGTCCTCTTAGTAGTCTCGTTAGATGCATTAGTTGACTTTTTAATAATTGTCCAAGGCCATGTCATTTGTCTCTAATAGATAGTAACTATTTCTAATATTGGCCCTCAGTGCCTTTATTGAGAAGCCTCATTTTCCTATTCTAACTTATTATCAACTTGATAAGTCTTAAAACTATGAACCCACCTTATTTTATTGGTGATTGAATTTTGACATTTTGAACAACCTACAATGTGATGGCTTAATTTTCAATAATAAAAACATAATCTGTTTTGCGTCAAACTTTGTCGTCATTGAGGTGTCAATGATCTTTATAGAGTATCAATCTCTATTGATATTGATTTTTGTTCTATAACATTAGATAGTTGCATAGGACTTTGTAGTATAGGTTGTATTTCACAATTTCAAAAATCTATACCATCGACTTTCTCTGCAATCTTAATTGCCTCTTCAAATGTTTGTGGATCCCTTAGTTCTATCACTCCTTGGATCCTAGGTTTCAAACCTTGTAGAAATTGATCCATCATCTTTGTCTTTGAAATATTATGAATTTGGAGACATAGAAACTTGAATCAAGAGACATAATTTTGCACTAACTTAGATTGTATAAGTTTTATCAATTGATTGCATACTATCTTTTCTACATTAATGGATCAAAATTAATTTTTAAACTTCGTTTCAAATTCTTTATAATTACAAAATCTACCTTGAGTTGCATTGCCTTGAATTCAATATTGTGACCAAATGGTTGTTGCATCTTTCAAATAGATGGCTGCACACATTATTCTTTTAGTGGCATTTGTTCTAGATAGTTGGAAGTATTGTCGCATGTTGAAGATCCATTGACATACATCTTCTTGTCTTGAAGTTCCAGAATATGTACTAGACTTACTCAATTTTAGTATAGGAGTTGTCAACTCCCTTGTCCTAGAGGCTTTTATTTGTCCATGCAAAGTAGTTAATTGGCATAAGAGGTGTTGTATTTGGACCTCCATTTTGGATTGCTTTGCCATATCTTCCATACTATAATTTCCTTATTGGACTCTACTATTGTAATGCCTTTTCATTTTTCAATTAATTTTTTAAGAATAGCTTGTGATAGCTTCAACATAGTATCTAGTGTGACTACAAAGATTGATTTCAAATTAAATGATGGATATTGACACACTATCAAAATCAATCTAATACTTGCTTTTATATCAATGAAACAAGAAAAATCTATCTCAAAAATCTAAGATTCTTTTAATCCAAGGCAACATTAAATAAGATAAAATGAACCAAAATAAAACTAAATAGAACTAAATAAAATAAGATACAAAGGATAAAATTGAACAAATAAAAATAGAACAAAAAAAAACTAAACAAGAAGATGTAAAATCAAACTTTATTAAGAGAGAAGGTCTTAAGCTATATTTGATTATATGTCCAAAAGGCCTTAGCCAGTCT
The DNA here is from genome assembly GCF_059467195.1 of Physcomitrium patens. Taxonomy (NCBI): domain Eukaryota; kingdom Viridiplantae; phylum Streptophyta; class Bryopsida; order Funariales; family Funariaceae; genus Physcomitrium; species Physcomitrium patens. Next base: position 13,361,412 of record NC_143421.1, read on the forward strand.
TATTTATACTTTATCCAATCTTTCTAGAACTTTGTAGAATATTTTTAATGATAGACCATTCTTAAATAATCTCCCTAAAATTTTTCTAGTAGGTTCCATGGTAGATCCCACCTAAATAACCTCTCTAAGTCCTTTTTAGAATATTTCATGGTGGGCCTCATTTAGATAACTACTCTAAACTCTTTTTAGAATGTTCTATGGCAGATCTTTTATAGTTTACTAACTAGTTCTAATTCTAAAAACATCTATGACTTTTCAAACATAATTCTAACTATCTATTCCTATATATCTACAATATAAATATCTTATTTATACCTTCTTATAAGAGAAGTACAAGTCAAGTCATAGTAACACCTTCTTAATTGTTGAAAGTTTATTCATTTAAGCCAAATCTAAATAAATTGACACAATATATTTTAAATATCTTATTCATCAAGAAAAGACTTGATATTATCAAGAAGGTTTATATTGAAATTATAGAGAACCCAAACACACCACTCAACATTATCTAAAGAAGCAATGTAATCACAAAATAAAGAGCATGATTTCTAAAAAAGACAATGTGATGAGAAATGAATTTTTCTAATTATAATAGGAATTTTGTAGCTAAAATCTTATGCAACATCTACTAAAGATCCTATTCTTTTGTCGAATCCCTTACCTTATTTTATAATAGAATTTTGTTTAAGACCAAAAAATCACAAAATCTTTGCTTTATTAGATTTAGAAGCTGTAGCTTATTTTATATTGTGAATCATTAAATCAACTCATTAGTTATTTTAGAATAAGAATATACATTTAGAGTGATTAAAACCACAATATATGGTGAATAATATAGAAATATTTAGACAAATAAAAAATTAGAATATTAGTTATAGAAATAGAGTCTCAGTAAGTCTTAAAAGTAATTATCTTAGTTGATTTAGTATTTTTTACTTATTATTGAATATTAAGGATTATTTATTAAGGTTAATATTCATATTAGCCTTCTATCTATACATATTAATTATAAAAAACTATAAATATTAGTTAGTAGCTAGAAGAAGCATAAAAAAGAATCTCATGTCTTTTTATTTATTTATATAAAAAGTAGAATTTATAATAGATTTAAAATAATTTTATTATTATAAAAAAATATCTAAGATATTAAATTATAGACTTAAATTAATATTATTATTATAGAACCATTATAGGAATTTTTAGAATTTATTTAGAATTTATTTAGGAATTTTTAGAGTAATTTCTAAGACTTTGATAAAAATAAATTTTATCACTTTGGAAGCCATTATAAAGAAATAAAGTAAGATTCGAAGGCCACTGATTTTTTTCAATCTAATTTGATATTTTTAAACACCATAGTGAAGTAAAAAATACAAAAATATTAGTTTTACTAGTAGAAAATAGGAAGACCAGCAATTAGTGTAGTTCTTATAAGAAAAGAGATGCACAAGTCCCATATGGGTTGTAGCACCTTGAAGGTAGTTAAGAGGATAAGACTAAGGCCTTGTAGCCACTTTTAGTCACCCATATATACTATATGTGAGTCTTAGTGAGGTTTGAACCTTTGATCTATAAGTAAGTTATTCTTGAGATAAAATATTTTCACTTAATTTTTTATTTATTTACTTATTATTTTTAAACCTTCATAACTTATTTATAGTAATTCGGATTTATATGTTTTTTATATTATTAGAAATATAAAAAAAATTAAATTTCTAAAAATATATTTTTTACTTTTATTTTATATTTTTTACTAGATAAAAACTTATTGAATAAATTAAATCAAGTTTTGGATTGTGTAATTATTTAATTTCATTTATTTCTATTATTGTGTGCTTTTTCTTCTTTTATTTTTATTATTTTATTTATCTACTTTATACTACTAATTAAAAGTAATTCTTAATTGAAGCCATCATATAACTTGGGATGAAGAGTGAATTTTATACTCACTTATATACAAAGATTTTATCAAAAATAAGAAATATCTTTAATCAAGAAAATCAAACTTGTGTATGTAGAAATCATAGATGATTATTTGTTGTCTTCTAGAGATATTATCCATAAAACAACTTCTTTAGATATAGCAACTAAATATTTTAATAGCTTAGTAATATTTAATTTTATTAAATCTCCTTCTAATTTAATTATTTTAAGATTTTCATGGTTAGAGAAATATAATCCTTAACTAGATTGGATTTCTTATAATCTTGATTTTTTTCCATGTTTTAACTCAAGATTTTACTAATCAAGTAAAAATCTATAAATCTAATACAACCAAATCTTTATTAGTAATAATAAGAGCTTTCATGCATGTTACAAAAAAAAGGTCATCTTTTGCTATATATTCTATATATATTTTTGATGGTAAGAAAACTTCAAGTAATATTTCAAGCCAATATTAAGATTACAAAAAAAAAATTGAAAAAATAAATATAGATATTCTTCTCAAGCATCATCCATATAACTATTCTATTGATCTTCAAGAAAGAGCTCAATTACCATTCGAATCAAATTAATAAGAACTTAGCTAAGAACTTCATACACTATTCTAAATCTCTAGCAATAGCTTCTATCATATTTATAAAGATAAAAGATTGATCTTTGAAGATGTATGTGAACTATTAAGATTTCAACAAGTTTACCATCATGAATATTTATTTTTTACTTTAGATTTTGAAATATCTTGATCATTTCAATCAAGAAAAGATCAATAAAAATATAGATCTTTGAAGAGTATATAATTTAATATGCATTAAAAAAAGAAATGAATAAAAAAATTATATTTTGAATAAATTATGAATATCTTGAATATAATGTCATGGCTTTTAGACTTATAAATGTACCAATTACTTTTCAACATCTAATAAATGATGGCTTTTATGAATTTTTTAATTATTTTATTATTTATTATTTTAATGAAATTTTAATCTATTCTAAGAATATAAAAAAAATATAAACTTTATATTCATTGTGTATTACAAAAACTAAAAAATGTAAGATTATATGCCAAGATAGAAAAGTATATATTTTATACTACTAAAGTTAATTTCTTAAGATATATCTTTTCAAAAAATAGCCTTATAATAGATCTTAAGAAAATCCAAATTATTATGGATTAGAAATCTCAAAAATGGCCAAAGATATATAATATTTTTAAAAATTTATCAATTATTATGAAGTTTTCATCAATTTTTTAAAACATTGTGGCCTTTTTTATATATTTGATATGTAAAGACAAACTTGAATAGAAAAAAGAAATTGAAGCATCTTTTGAAGCCTTAAAAATAATATTTATTCATATATCAATCTTATATTGCATCAATTTTTTTAAGACATCTTTTATAGAAATAGATCCATCAAACTTTGCTACAGATACAATGTTGTTACAAATGAGAGTAGATGACAAGCTCTATTCAATAAATTTTTATTCTAAGAAAATTATGGGTAATTTATAAGATCATTTATAAGAATATTTATAACTAAGATCATTTATAAAATCAACAACAAAAGACTTCTTAAAATTATGGATTTGTTTCAAAAATGGTGCTATTATCTAAGAGATGCTTTTAATCTAGTCTTTGTTTAAATAGATTACAAGAATTTTAGATATTTTAGATTAGCAAATATTTTGAATAATCACCAAGCTTGTTGGAATATATCTTTGTCAAGATTTGAATTCAAGATCACTTATCAATTAAGAAAATAATAAGATTTTTCAAATACTCTTTCTGGACAATTTCATCTTATACTAAAAGAAAGAAATGCTACTTTTAATCAATAATGAAGAATTTTTTTAAAACCACAATAATTTCATCTTCAAGCAATGAAATTGATACTAATTGTTGATTCAACTTTTTGTAAGCAAGTTTAGTTAAGTATGTTATTTGATTCTTTTCTTTGTAATATTAAGAAAAAATCATCAAAATGTCATGATACATTTGAATTGGAGTTCAAACATAATCTATTCTATTTGGAAGGTTGCTTGTATGTTCTAGAAGGTGAAGTATGATTATGTGTTCTTCAAGCTTATCATGACTTATTAAGAGCTAGATTTTTTGAATACAATAAGATTTTGGAACTAGTATCTAGAGATTTTTGGTGGCTTCAAATGTAGAAGGTAATTAAAGACCTTGTACAATCATGTAACATTTATTCAAGATCAAAAACTCCTTGTCATTGAGCTTATGGACTTCTTTAGCCATTACTTATTTCAAAACAATTGTAGTCATTCATTTCTATGGATATTATCACGGAACTTTTAATTTCAAGTTATTATGGCTCTATATTTGTAATAGTAGATCAATTCACTAGATAAGAAATATTAGATAGAATATAAATGTATATAGATTTGATATTATCTTATAGCAAAGCTTCTCAAAAGTTTTATAGATGCATATTTGACTTTATACATATTTATAGTTAATTAATAGGTTTAAAACTTGACCAATAAATTAGCCATATGTTACATGTGTAAGTAGCTTATTATATAAGCTAATAATATGGTATACATGTAGAAAACTTGTCTTATAAGTTAAGACACATGTTGGTGATTTTATAGAATGTTGCCATATAGCTTCTAATTAGATAGTATATATGGAAGCAAGAATAAAGCTTCTTCAGTCTAATTAATGATTTTTTAATCTATGGTCTTATTTCAAGACTTTTCAATATTTTTGTCTTTGAAAATAGCCATTTTAGTTTAATATTATATCATATTTGAGTGATTTTGTAATCTTTTTAAAAGACATAAAAATATATTAAATTTTTAATTTTTTGAGATTCATATCTTTCATATCTTGATATCAAGCAAAGTTCTTTAAGAAGACCATGTATATGGCTACAAAGAACTTATTTATTACTCAACATTGTGATATTTAATGATATACTTACATTTATAGAAAAACTTATCAACTTCAATTGCAAAGATTCTCTAAAAGATATTATATATATTTGGAATATGAGGTGTCTACAATACTTAATATTAGAGTAAGGCACATAATTGTTTATATCAAGGATGTATTGTCAAGTAGTGTTTTTTTATTTTTTATAGATAAATGCTAATGTAAGTCGCATATAGCATTCTTGATACCACCTTCTTTGAATCTTTTTTTAAAAGATTGGATTTGTCCTCATTGTAGGAAGTCTTCTATACATGCTTCATCTAGTGACAAGGATTAAAGATTCTTTCTTTTATGTTTGTCACACATTATTGGTGAACTAGCTATTAAGACATTGACTTACTTTGATAAAATTCTATAGTAATATCATTGTGACATTCATCTCCAACAATATAATCTTATATATATTAATATCCTAGTAGAATAAATGGACTCCTAGTCAATTACAAAGGCAACTGAAAGTGTATTGATTGTACATTTGTATTTAATTTACATTACATATTTTATGATTGATTTATAATATTCAATCTATTATATATAATAATCTTTATTTTTACAACATTTATCAAGTGATGTAGCATTAAATGCCAAATTTAATTAAATATATGCAATATAGTTAGATTTAGTGGATTTTTATATATTAAAATTTTTTGTTAGTTGAATTTATTGGTGTCAACTAGAATTAAAGATTTAAGTAGAAAAATTTCTTTGACTCGATATTTTTGTCAAATCAATTCTTGTGTGTGATTTTGAGAAAGAAAAAACTTATGTAGTAACTATTTTCTTAGCTATTGTGATTTAGCCATTTTAATAAAGCTTTGGAATTTTTTCTACTTGCACTTTCATTCTTATATTTTCTCTTTGTAATATAAAAGATAGCTTGATTGATTTAAGTGTAAATTCATTATCTTTCTTTAAAAGTGCATTGATTATGCATTTTTATTTGATTTGAATTACATACTATGTAATTGATTTAGGCACTTAATTTGTTATGTATAATGATTTTTATTTACATAAAAAATATGATATGAATTCAGTAGTTTTATTTAAGCTATTGCTGTTATGATAAGAATAAAGTAGTTTGTAGAAATGATATATCTAATTATTATGTAAGGCTACTTGTACAAAATATTTCAAATCTCTACTTTTACTTAATAAAATAGAATAAATAAAACCATATTAAGCACTAATAGCTAGAGCTAATTTTAAAATAATAAAATTTAAGTATAAATATGTAATTTTATGCTATAAGTGTGATTTGCTCTAGACTTCAAACAAGTAGAAATTTTTGTAGAAGTAAGAATCCTCTAGATTATCTTATGTGGTGGTTAGCACTGTAATTTTTTTTTATGCCTCTAAATTTCAATGATTATTTATTAACTATTCTAAAATAATTAATTGAACATCTTAAGTTTTATAGTATCATATTGTAATTTTTTATAGTATGTAAAAATTAACTAAAAAATATAATATGTTTATGAGTGTTGACATGAATTAAAGTGTTTAGTAGGTTAATTTAAAGAAATTTGATATAAGAAAAATTTATTTTGAGACATACTTATGTTGATTATTGTATTTAAATTATATAAAATTTTAGATATTTAGTATAAAATTTAAGAAAAAAATTGGAGCTCAAAGATGAAGATCCAAACTTCTAAAAAAACTTATTTGGAGGGATGAAAGTAAGGTATGGATAGATGAAGGCAAAAGATAAAGATCTTCATTTCTATTGATCGAAGGTCATGCCTAATAGGCATTTAGTAGGCTGTCTATTACCATAACAAGGATTTCGGCAACTTTAGAAAGAGCATTTGAGAATCAAAAGTAAGGATTATAAGGTTTAGGATTTAGACTACAATTTATTTACAAATTTTAGAGGATTTAGAGTTAGGATGATGAAGTTATAGCCACTTGAAGTTAAGGTTTCTTTTTAAGACATATTGTTGCTCTTTTGAAGATACAAAGAGTTTTATAATAGATTTTGGAAATTGAAAGAAATAAACTTAAGAATAATTTAAAGATCTACATCTTTTGTGAAAGAATTTATGCATTTAGAATTTTTATGAAGAAATTATAGAGCATTGAAGATAATATATGTAATTCAAAGGTAGTAAGTTGTTTTATTGATAGTAATGGTTGGAGCCATATCTTGAGTTTTTGAATGAATTTTTGGCTCAAAGTTTCTAAAAGTATGTATTATTAAGTTAAAAAGCTATATATCAAAATTTTATGATATTTGAATACTTGGTTTGTGAGATATGAAGAAAATTGCTTATAGATATATATAAGCAAGGGTTTGAAGCTATTGTAAGGATTTTGGCGATATCTCAAGATCCATAACAAATCTGTAGTTGAAAATTGTTGTGGTAGTTTTTAAAAGTACATCAGTACTTTATTTAAAATTTTGATTTTTTTGGACAATCCAATCGTGAGATATGAATTATTGAAGTTTAGAAAAAATTCACCTTAAGGATATACAAGGTTTTATAGTATTTTTATTATATTTTTAATGATCTTTGATACTTAGGGCTTATATATTAATATAATTACTCCTATAGGAACAATTTTATATATGAACTTGGTATTTTTTCATCTTAAGACTTAGTTGAATAATTAGTGATATCCAAAAGCCTAGCACTTTTTTAAGGTAAATTCTCTCTACCATGACAATGGTAAAAAATCTCTATCTATTCAATTTTATCTACAAAATTGATACTACTACCAAAATAAAGTTTATTTGGCTTTAAAACATAAACTTCTATAAAGAGTTTCTTTGATGCTCCTAAAATTGGTTCTATAACAATCTTTACTTCAATATTATCTACACCAATAGAGATTTTTTCTACTAATCTATCTATAGAAGCTTAGAAATTTTTTATAGAGAGTTAATTCAATCACCGAGTAAAAGTATCAAATAAGACTTCATGCAATTCAACAAAGACCAAAGACATGATTTAACAATTAAAAAACATTGTCTTTAGCCTTAATAAATTAGATAGAAAATTCAATGAGGAATTAATTTTCTTACTTTGATAAAAATTACATCTAGGCCATTCAACTTTAGAATCAAATTTCAATATGGCTAATTAGACCTCTAAATGGCACTACCTAGTATGTGAAGATCTATCATATTCCACAATAGATTTGATCTTAAATTCCTACCTATTATAATGCATGCTAAATTATTATTTAAATTTTTAAAGATCCAACAATAGAAAGTTGCAAAATTTTCTAAAATTCTTGTTTCATAATGTATATACAATAATAGACCAATTCTTATCTCTCTTCCAAAAACCGCTTAGGTATAGAGATATTTCTTTTTTATAATATAATAGATATGCTCCTAATAATTTTGATTGTAATTTAAAATTTTAATCCAAAAATTACTATATTAATTTAAATATATTAATATTGAATTTAAATTCAAGCTAAACCAAATATCCTTGCTTAGTAAAATAGTTTCAATATATTTGCTCTTACACACTTTACTTTGAAGTTGCATACATTGCATTGTAAATAAAATCTATAGAATAAACTTATTGCTATAAGCCTTTGAATGAATTATATAATTAACATTGTAAGAAAAAATACTAAAATCTCTAATTTAGTTGGAGCACTTTGAGTAAATTGTATAGAAAGTGCTAATAGAAAGGTAATTGCTTCATGTCAAATTTTATTTTTTAAAGCTTTTAAAACTTAGTAATATCTCTTCACCTTCATTTTATATATATTTAAAAATAATGTTACATCTCTAATAAATCCTCTCTTCCAACAAATACATTTTAGATATTTTCTTTCAGCATAAACTCAAGATACATCTTCAAAAGATCTTCTATTACATAGGTACAAGCTAAACAATCATTGTTGTATTGTAGTGTAATTATTAAATGAAAAAAAATATTATATTATAAAAGAATTATTTAAAAATATAGATAATATTTAAAGAAGTAGTAAAATTAATAAATATGAATATTAATTTTTTTTTAAAAATAACTTCTATTTACTTTTTAGAGCCATAAAAAAGGCAAAAAAAATATATCATTTAATTGAATATGCATAGCATGGTGTTGAAATACATTATGTTGCAAAGAAGTGCATAATGTTGGATTTTGGCTACAAAATTATATTGTTAAATTACTTAGGATTAAACAATTTAGCAAGCTGAATTATATTTGATTGAGAATTTTGTGGTTTTGGATTATAGCCTAGAAATTTAGACATTGGGGGTAACAATCGGTTCTAATTGATGTCTTCACAGAGTTTTTAAATAATAGATTATAATATCTAGACTAATTGCTAAGTTTGGTGAGTACTAGGTAAAGTTGTATTAATTTTGCAATAAATATAAGTAAGCCTTGCAACCACCCACCACCCATTAGTATAATAAAAGAACAATTTAGTTTGGTATTCTTGAAAGATTACTCTAGCTAATAGAATTACAAGGTTAGTTTCCTTCAAGTAATCATCCTCCACATTGTACTTTGACAAAGTGGCATCCCAATTTGAAGGCTAATCATCATTGTTGCTGAAAAAATTTCTTCAAGTAACTACCAACCTCGAGGGAGTAAATTCCCTGCATCAGATGAATATTTAGATGTAGATGGAGTTTAGAAGCTAGATGAATTAGATTAAAGGGGCATTAGGTTAAAATGGATAATTTTTATATAGATAAAAAATTAATGGATTTGATAAATTAAAATTTGATATAGATGATAAATTATAGATGAAGTTTAATTAAATTTAGATGAATTTTTAATTTGTAGATAAAAAATTATTTGTAAATAAAAATTCATTCATAGATAGAAATTTTTTTTGATGAATTTTTAATTTTGGATGAAAACTAATACTAAATAAAAATAAAAAATAAAAATTCTATAAACTTAAATTAAATCATATAAAAAATTATCTTTGAAATATGAATTTTTGTTGAGTTATTTGAGTGCCTTGTATTGATTATGTGGTATATAAGTGATTTTTTGATAGTTAAGAGTATTAAAAATTTAAGATAAAGTAGAAGAAAATTTAATTAATTAAATTAGAAGCCAATTAATAATTATGAATTAGAATAGATTTTCAATTAGTAGGAGTTTATTTTACTTTATAACAATCATAATTCAATATGAGTGATAAAGTATGATTACTTTGTTGCAATATTAAGACTATTTTTCATTGTGATACATTGGACTATTGTAAACTTAGATCTTTTCCTATTTGTAAAGAAGTCAATTCTATTGCTTATTGATTATATCTACCAAAATCTATGAGGATCCATTCCATATTCTATATGTCTCTTTTTGAGCCATATAAGATAGTAAATATCTTGGAAGGAAGACAAATGCCACTTTCTCCTCTAGAAGTAGATAATAATCAAGAGTTTAAAGTAGAAAAAGTCTTAAATTCAAGGTAGTACCAAAATAGGTTGAAATATCTTATTCATTAGTGCAAATATAATATTAGTGAATGCACATAGAAGCTAGTAAAGAATCTTACAAATGCAATAAAAAACATTGAAGCTTTTTATTGACAACATCCATCAAAAATAATATGAAGAAAAATAAGATCCATGAAAGATGATGACTGCTTCTCTTGAAACTACTTTCTAAAAGGAGATGTAATGTTACAAATATACATATTTATTCTGATAATGATCTATATGATTAAATAGAAGTAGATAAAAATAAATTAATTTCATAATATTATTTAGATAAGCTTTTTAGAAGCTTTATAAAGCCTATTTTGACTTTATTCTTATTTATAATTAATTGATAGATTAGAAATTTGATGCTACCTTAAAAACTTGCCTTACAAATTAAGATGTATTCTTTGCAAAGTCAAGACGTATTAGAGGTCCTATAGAACATCTTTATATAGCTTTTAATTGGATTGTATATATGGAGGCAAAATTGAAGCCTTCTTTACTCTTGTCAATGCATTTTTGTCTTTATTCTTATTTCAAGACTTTCTAGACTTTTTGTCTTTGGCAATAGCCATTCTAGTTTAATATTATATCATCTTTAAGTGATTATTTAGTCTTTTCAAATGACATAAGATTGTTTTGATCTTTCAATTTTTCAAGATTCATGTCCTTGATATAGAGTCAAATCCATATCTAGAAGTTGATATAGTTTTTGTTTTAATCTAACAATAGCCTTGTAATACAACCACCAAGGTATCTAGTAAAGTTTCTCATATTCCAATGTAGTATTGTGTTGTGTAAAAATTAGTTTAAAAATGTACTAGAAATTTGGCTATAGGAGGATTTAATCTTACCTTAAATTTGAATTTATAATCCAAAAAAAAACAACATATAAGATATTTAAAAACACCTTTGTAAACTTAAAAAAACTAAAAAATCTTATCACACTATATTTAATTTTAAATAAAATAATTTTAAAAAATATTAAATAAGTAAATAAAATAAAAATAAAAATAATTCTTAAAAAAATATTATGAAATTCTAAAGAAATTCCAAAGAAGTCCTAAAATTTTTTAAAGATGTTTTAAATAAATTCTAATTGAAAATTAATCAAATTTTAATAGAATCTTAATCAAATTCTAATTGAATTTTAATATAATCCTAAAAAATCCTAAAAATCCTTATTAAGTCTCAAGTAAGTTGTAACATATCCTAATCAAATCCAAATTAAATACTAAAATAAATTTGAATCTCAATAATTAATATTAATTCAATTTTTTAAAAAAATTAAATTTATTAATTAAAAAAAATCACATAAAATTTAAATATGATCAAACTCATAGATTGGAAAGAATGCTCTTATTCTACTTAGATATTAGCCATCATCTTTTTCCAACCTCAATACAAAACTTCTAGCTTTAATATATCTCTCTTAAATTTTTAATTTTTTAAAAAATAATTCTTAAATATAAAAAATTAAATAAACCCTCAATAATAAAAAAAACTATTATTTCAATCTAATAGGAAATTTTTTCAGAATCTAAGAAATATTATGTAAAACCTTATTAAATCTACTCTTAAATCCTATTTTTCAATTAATAAAAGAACTCTTCATCTATTGTAGGTATATAATTTTGTGCATGAGGATCTAATTTCAATTTTAACTCATAATCTACCTTCTTTTAGTATCAATCTAATTGTTGCTAATAAATACTTTATATTTTCATATTAAAATACCTATGATGTTATTTTTACTAATTTACTTTTTATTGACTTATTTTTGGTCCAACGAAGTAAGTTAAAGTTTTTTTAAATTAATAAATAGTATTAATTTTAAATTTTTTAACTAACTCTTTTATTTTATTTTTATTTCTAAAATAATTTGTACTATAAAATCTTGTATAATATAAATAATTTCTTTGACTTTTACTCAATAGTTATAAGTCAAGGATATGAATCTCAAAGAATTAAAATGTCAATACCCTCTTGTATCACTCAAAAAGACTAAAAAAATACTTAAAGATGATATGATATTAAACTAGAATGACAATTGCTAAAGACAAAAAGATTTAGAAAATCTTAAAAGAAGACTAAAGACTAGAAAGACATTGACAAGAATGAAGACGGCTTCACACTTGCTTCCATATATACTCTTAATTAAGAGCTATGTGGTGATGTCCTATAGGACCTCTAAAATGTATTGACTTTGCAAGACATATTTCTTAACTTGCAAGGCAAGTTTTTTATATGTGTGCCATATAGTTATCTTTTTTTCCAAGCTACCAATATATGATTAACTTGTTGAACAAGTTTCTAACCTATCAATCAACTAAAAATACATGTAAAGTCAAAGCACCATCTATGAAGCTTCTGGAAAGCATCTCTAAAAAATATTATGAAATAAATCTACTTTTACCTATTTCTACTTAATTATATAGATAAATTTTAAAATAAATATGTATATCTATGATACTATATTAAAATAAGATAATGGTTAAATCATGATATAGCTCTATCCTCTCAACATTATTTTTTTGAATGAGAAGATTTAGTTTTTGTAATCTCACTTAATTTTTTAGTTTCAACATTTCTTTTGTCATTCTTTTCATCTTTATTTATTCAACTAATTTTCTTTTTATAATTTATCATCTATGTTATAATCTTTTTAAAGATGTCTCACAATAAACTTCTATAATAGACTATTTTAATAAATAATATCTTTACATCAAGATTTATGTAAGTTTTTATTTTAAACTTAAATATAATTTTTATAATATGCCATCTTATTACATAATGGCCTTAGTAATAAATTGTATAAAAGAATTAATAGAACATAGATTATATTTTTTGTATTGATTAGATTATTTAAATTATATTTTAATTTTAAGTAATCTTATCTCTATCCTCCTCAAATTTATTGTCTAAACTTTATTTTGAGTTGATTCTTTATTATATTTTAATTGACATTCTAATAAATATAAGTTGTCTAAGGATACTATTCTCATGCAACATTTTGGTCTTTTATTACTTAGCTATCTTAAAGCCTAGTTTTGTATAAGGATAAAATTTATCTTCCAATTCAAATTACAAGATGGTTTCAATTAAGAGTTGCTTATAATTAGTGGTATAAAATAAGAGACAAAATTAATAAAAGACAAAAAAGAAGATAAAAAAATAAGTAAAAGAAATACAATTGAATAATTATATATTTCAAAAATTAGTCATAATCTTTTTATTAGATTATTATTTAAAAATAAATATAAAAATTAAAGTATATTTTTTTAGTATATAATTTTTTTATCTTTATAATGACTTTAAAATGTTACAATCTAAGTTATAATTATTTAAAGATAAAAGATAAAAAATAAAAAATCTAAATGAATAGGTTTTATTTTTAAAATAACTTGTTTAAAAGATTAATCATTTGAACCTTGCTAAGGTTCTTAAGTAGTGAATATGGATATTTTAGAGAGGCCACAAGGCCATAGTCTTATCTTCTTACTTACATCTTAAGTACCACAACCTATATAAAACATGTATATTTTTTTCTTTCAATTATTATATTAGCTACTAATTTTTTTATTTTTTATTAGTAGATTTTTTTTTTTTTTTTTTTTTTTTTTTTGACTTTACTATGGTATTTTTAAAACATCTAATTGGCTTGAAAACCTAGTAGGATATTTAAATCTTGCTCAAATTTATTGAAATTATTTAGAATCTTCCAACAAGAAAAATGTCCATTTAAAATGCATCTTCTTCCATGATAAATTTGTTGAGTGTCTTATTCCACCTATTCTTTAAAGGTATCAACTTTTCAATTTTCTTACTTTTAACTATTTCTCCAACTTCAACATCAAATAATGTTTAACTAAAGTACTTTATTTCATATCTATTATTTAGATTCTATTAATTTTTTTAATATTATAATCTTATTTTTGAGTAGATTTGGATAAAAATCTTCTAACATCTTTTAAAAGAATTAAAGTATTATTCATCAATAATCTATATAGATCATATTATCTAAACACATCTTCAAATAGAATTTTTATTTTACATACTCTCATGGAATACCTCCCAATAATTAAGGGCTTCTTTCTATATATGATTGGTGGACAAAAATAAAGCTAAATTTTAAATTCTTCTTCCAATAGTCTTATACATCATTACTTTTAAGAATGGAGCTAACAACTTATTATTAACTAACTTTGTAGAGCATAGAAAGTAAATTAAATATTCTACTGATATGTTGGTGGACTTTTGACTTACAATAGGAATTCATAATGTAAAAAGGTATAGATAAGATATTTGTATTATTGAAAAATAAGAATAGATATTTGGAACCATGTTTGAAAAGTTAAGAAAGTTTTTAGAATTGGATCTAGGTTAGTAAACCAAGTAGGATCTATTATAGAATATTCTAAAAATAATTTAAGATAGTTATTTAGATAGGTCCTACCATAGAACCATCTAAAAGGAATTTAAGGTGGTTATCTAAGTGAAATCCATCATCTAAGGACATTCTAGAAAGTCTAAGATAATAGAATAAAGTATAAATAAGACTAGCTAGGCCTTTTGAGGTAGCTAATTAGATATGGCTTTAGACCTTTTTTCTTAGTAAAGTTTGATTTTGCATCTTCCTATTTAGTTCTATTTTTTTTGTATTTTTTTTGTATAGTTTTGTCTTTCTAATCTTATTATGTTTTATTCTATTTAATTTTTTTCTAGTCTATTATGTCTTATTTTGTGGTGAGGTTTTATGTTGCTGTGGATTAGAAGAATCTTAGACTACGAAGATAGACTAGTCCTATTTCATTAATATTAGAGTAAGTATTAGACTATTCTTTGGTAGTGTGTTGATAGCCATCATCTAGGTTAAGGTCAATTGTTGTCGTCACACTAGATTCTATTTTGACGCTATTATGAGATATTCTTAAAAAATCAACTGGAAGGTGAAAAAAAGTTACAATAGTAGAGCGTAGCAAAGATATAACATCATAGAAGATATGGCAAAGTAATCCCAGATGGAAACTCAAATATAACACCTCTTAGGCCAAATAGCTAATTTGCAAGGACAAATAGAAGCCTTGAAGACAACAAAATCAATATTTATTAGACTAAAATTGAGTAAGCCTAGTACATATTTTCAGACTTCAAAACAAGGAGACATATATTAATGGCTCTTTAAAATGCAATACTACCTTCAAATATCTAGAGCAAATACCACTGAAGAAATTATATATGTAATCAACTATTTAAAAGATGCAGCAACTATTTGATATCTACATCGAGTTGAAAGCTATAGAGCTCAAGGTGGATTTTGTAATTGTAAGAAATTTGAGACCGAGTTTAAGAATTTATTTTGGCCAATCAATACAAAGAAGATAGTACATGATCAATTGATAAATCTTATACAATCTAGGTTAGTACATGATTATGTCTCCAAATTGCCAATGTTTCAAAGGAAGAAATAATCAATCAATTTATACAAGGTTTGAAACCTAACATCTAGCAAGATATAGAACTAAGGAATCCACAAACATTTGAAGAAGCAATTCAGATAGCAAAGACGGTCAATGCTATAGATTTCAAAAATTATAGAATATAACCTATAGCACAAAGTCCTATGCCATTATGTAATATTATAGCTTAACAACCAATGCCAATAGAAATTGATGCCTTACAAAGATCATTAATACTACAAATATGACAAATATTGGTACAAAAAGGATTGTATTTCTATTGTTGGGAGCCAAGCCATCAAATCAAAAGTAATCAAAAATATCAAAATTCAATCACCAATAAAACAAGGTGGATTCACAATCTCGAGATTCATCAAATCAATAATAAAATAGAGTAGAAAAATAAAGCTTTTTAATAAAGGTATTGAGGGCTAATATTAGAAGCTATTACTATTTCTCAGAGATAAATGGTATAGCCTCAAATAACTATAAAAAGAGTCGATTGGTGTATCCAACAAGATTAGTAAGAGGACAATCATATCAAGTGCTTGTACATTATAGCTTTATGAAAAATTACATCTTCATTGAAATTATCAAATGACTTGGAATTAAAACTAAAGTAATCAAAGGAAGAAATATATACCTCACAAATGACCAAGAAAACATATTTAGTAAGACATGTGAAAAATAAACCTTGAGTTTGATTGACACCTACATCCTAAGAGAAAGATTCAAGGTAATAATTCTAAGATATGATGTTATCATTGGTATGCCATGGCTAGAGGTAGAAAATAAGCAAGTTGATTAGATAGCAAGGAGAATCTCCTTCAAAGATGAAAGACGTAAGGTGACTCTTTGTACTTTTCTATCAAGTGAAGATAAAAAAGAATCTATAATTAAAGACTTACTTATAAGGATGACCTTTATAAAGAAAAAAATATAATATAAGCAACCAGTGTATATGGTGGTTTTAAATCTTGTATCAATGGTGGGTAAGACAGTCAAAGAAATAAATTAGGCAGAGCAACTCACACAAAAATATTGGAATGTCTTTCCAATCAACCTACTTAGTGGCATGCCTCTTGATTGAGATACTAACTTTTAAATAAAAATATTGTCTGAAGTCAAACTAGCAAGTAAGCTAATTTATTGCCTAGCACCAAATGAACTTGAAGAGCTACAAAAAATATTGGACAAATTCTTGAAAAAAGACCTCATTCAAAAAATCACATCATAATAAGGAGTACATGTACTCCTTGCACCTAAAAAAAATGGTGGACTTAGCTTTGCATCAACTATTAAGGTGTCAATAAGTAGATTATTAAAAATCCATATCTATTTTCAGGTATAGATGATCTTCTTGCTCAATTTTAAGGTGCAACCAATTTTAGTAAATTTTATCTTCAAAATGAATATTGATAGATATCTATTGTAAGAAAGGATATTAAAAAAATAATATTTTTTATGTACTATAAACATTTCGAATAGCTTGTTTTAACTTTTGGCCACACCAATGTTCCAGTTTCTTTCATAGATCATATAAATAGATTATATTGGGATCTTTTAAAAAAATATGTAGTTGTCTTCATTGATGATATCTTGAGATATAATAAGATTTTTTAAGAGCATGAGCAACATCTACAAGAAGTATTGCACCAACTATAAGATAGTCACTTTTATTACAAGAAATCAAAATGTGAACTTTGGAAGTCAAAAGTTACTTTTTTGAGACATGTGGTATCTTTTGAAGGCATTGTCGTGATGTAATATGACTATATAATGAAACTATAATCAAAATTAAATTTCTAATTAATATCTAATTATCTTGGTTTAATAATAATTTGAAGTATCTAAATATAGCTTTTATAAAAGCCTCTTTGATTATTTTCTTATCTTAATAGTTAGTAGGTTGAAGGTTGATTAGTACTTATACCTTCATGGTTGTAGAGATTCTTTTACTACCTTAAAAAGACCATAAATTAATAAAATTAGATTAAAAGAGATAAATAATTAATATAGTTGATATGAAGATTAAGTTGAGGATAGGATTGGGCTAAAAAATCCTTAGGATAGGTTAGATAGATACCTAGGAGTCAATCATTTGTGAGACAAGGTCAAAATCAGACTATTTGCTACTAAAATGACCGCGTAGGACAAAATAGGATTTCATTCAAAGATTAGAGATTAAGATTTGATAGATAGGTTAGAGCTTATTTCAAAGACATAAGGTTGGTTTTGTTAGGATTTGATTAGATTTTTTAATTGTTGTTGGAAGTCAAGATTTGTATTGGCAACTTGGGATTTATGTAATGAAATTAGGGCTTGCACTCTTAGCTAGTTCGTAAAATTGGTGTCCCATCTATAGTTCAAATTTTGATAATGCTTGGTTAATTAGATGTTCTAAGTGTATGTGAAATTTTGTGATAATCCAACAATGTAATTGAAAGATATTTGGGTTTTGGTACAAGAATATACCAAAAATTGGCAGTTTAGGATTGGATAGGATTTCTATGATATTTAAAGATGTACTAATTGGATCAAAGTGAAATTTAGCATGGTATTGGAGGACTTAAAGATCAAACTATACACCAATTTTGAGTTGAAGTTAATGATTGAAAAATAAGAAATCACTTCTAGAACTTCTACATCACCTTTTAAATTGGCAGTCAAGTGACATTAATGCAATTTTTGGAAGTTTTTGGAAGTGTATGTTGAATTAGGCTGAAATTTCTTAAGCATGTAGAAGACTTACATTGAAAATTGCATACAAAATTTCACATGAAATAGACGATAAAATTAGAAGTTATAGCTTGTCAAAACTCAATAATTAGAGTAGGACTTTTCAAAAAAAATCTAAATTGCTTAAATATGAAAGTAATAAGGTAATTGGAATTTATGTATGATTGAAGCTATTAAGAAGAGTATTTTTTAGCACTTTTGAATTGAAATTTGGATTATATTTATTTCATATGGATAAAATCTATTAAGATTTCTTGAATACTTGTGAAACACAACCTCACCTTCCACAACTAGGTGCCTAGTACATTTCCAAATAAGACAATACATAATACAATAACATACGCATGGAACAAGAGAAGATGAAAGTTATAGAGAATTGACCAACTCTCAAAAAAAAATTTGAAGTTTGCTCATTTGCACACATTGGTCCCTCATTGACAAATCTATTAGAGAAAGGTGCCTCATTTGAATGAAAACTGGAGCAGCAAAGTATGTTTGATAGATTGAAGGAGGCACTCATTATTGCTCTAATATTGCAACAATATGATCCTAGCTTTTTTTGTACACTTGATATTGATACTTTTGACTTTGCTATAGAAGTAGTCCTTCAATAATATTTTAATAGGAGCCTTCAACCTATGGCATATGAATCATGCAAGCTCAGAAGAGCAAAGCACAATTACTTTGCATGTAATCAAGAGCAATTAGCAATTACACATACTACAAAGATGTGGCGATACTATCTGTTGGGAAAGCCAATGATTGTTCAGATTGACCATTGATTCTTGCTACATGATTTATATCTAAAAAACATGAAATCACAACAACATTTTTGAAAAGAATAGTTGTAATTTTTTGATATTCAACTTGAGTATAAGTAAAGGCAAGAACATACTCCATCAAAAAATTTATTGCAATGTCATATTGTGACATGATTATATAATGAAAATATGACTAAAAATAATTTTTTAATTAATATTCTATTATATTAATTCAAAAAAATTTTGAAATGTATTAATAAGGCTTTTATGAAAGTCTCTTAGCCTATTTGCTTATCTTAATAGCAAGTGGATAAAATTTATTTAATATTTTTATCTTCTAGGATATAGAAACTCTTTTATTGCCTTAGAAAGGCCATATATTAATAAAATCAGGATAGAAGAAGTAAATGGTTGATATAGTTGATACTAGGATCAAGTTGAGGATAGGATTGCACTAAAAAATCCTTGGATAGGTTAGATTAATATCTAGGGGTCAATCATTTGTGAGAGAGGGTCAAAATCAGACCTCTAGTCACTAAAACGACTGCCTAGGATAAATTAGGGATTCATTTGAAGGTCGGAGATGAGGATATGAGAGCTAGCTTGAAATTCTTTCCATATGCATAAGAGTTTTTTTGGTAGGTGTGAGTATAAATTTTATCCCTCTACCCAAATTACAAAATGGCCTCAATTAAGAGTTGCTTGTAATGGATAGTGTGAAGTGGAAGATGAAATGAACAAGAACAAAAGAAGAAAATACACAAACAAGTGAAAGGAATGTATACAAGGAAATACACACTCTAGAACTCGGTCATAGTTTGTTCACAGAGTTTTCATCTAATAAAAAGTAAAAAGTAAAATTAAAGATTATATTGTTAGGAATTAAATTTTTTAAGCTTTCCAATGATGTAAGAAACACGTAAATCCGAGTTACTATGAATAAGTTATGAAGGTTTAAAAATAATACGTAAATAAATAAAAGTTAAGTGGAAATGTATTACCTCAAGGATAACTTGCTTATAGGTCAAGGGTTTGAGCCTCACCAAGGCTCACATGTAGTATATATTGGTTGTCTAAAGAGGCCTTGAGGCCTTAGTCTTATCTTCCTACCTATACCCAAGGTGCTACAACCAATGTAGGACGTGTACACCTTCCTTCCTATAAGGACGAGACTAGCTGCTGGTCCTCCTATTTTCTACTAGTAAAACTCATTTTTTTATATTTTTGACTTCACCATGGTGTTTAAAAATATCTAATTATCTCAGGAACTTGGTGTGGCCTTCAAATCTTACTCCCTTTCTTCATAATGGCTTCCGAAGTGGTAAAACTCATTTTTACCAAGATCTTAAACATTGCTCTAAAAATTCCTAAAAAATTCTAAATAAATTTTAAATAAATTTTGAAAAATCCTATAATATTTCTATAATGTTAATATCAATTTTAGGCTATATTTTCCTACCTTTGTGATTTTTGATAATAATAAACAAAAATTTAAATCTACTATAAATCCTATTTTTTATATCAATAAGTAAAATGACATGAGGTTCTTTCTCATGCTTCTTCTAACTACTAAAATTTATAGTTTTTATAAATAGTATATATAGATAGAAGACCAATATAAATATTGGTCTTAATAAATAATCCTTAATACTCAATAATGAATAAAAATACTAAATCAACAAAGATAATTGCCTCCAAGACTTATTAAGACTCCATCTCCACCACTAACATTTTAATTTTCTATTTCTCAAAAGATTTCTATACTACTCACTATATATTGTGATTTAAAGCATTCTAAATACATATTTTTATCTTAAAACAACAAGTGAGTCAATTTGATGACTCACACATGGCAACCATCTAGGACTATGTGTGATTGAGGCTACTAAGAAGAGTATTTTTTTAACACTTTTGAATCAAAATTTGGATTATATTCTTTTCATATGGGTGAAATCTATTAGGATTTTTTGGATGTTTGTGAAACACAACCTCACGTTCCATAGCTAGATGCTCGGTGCATATCTAAGAAAGACAATATGTAATACAACAGCGAAAACTAGATTTGAAGGCAAAATTAGAAAAAAAAGTAGAAGTCATTATTTTTAATAGTATCATTTCAAATCTAAGTAAAAAAATAGGATAGAAAGAAGCTACGCATTGAAATACTTATTTTAAGATAGTTAGCAATGGACTGAAGATGGACAATATATAATATCAAGATTATGGTCTTAACAATGGCTTGCTCTATTTCAAGAAGCAAATTTATGTACCTGATAATGCTATACTCTAAATACGCATACTGTAAGAAGAATATAACATTCCAATATTTGGACATCTAAAGTAAGAAAAGACTTTAAAATAGATATCAAGGATATGATTTTGGACAGGTTTTGATCATGATGTTTGAACTTTTGTATACTCTTGCAAGTTATATCAATATAATAAAGCACGTAACATAGCATCTTCTAGACTATTACAGCTAATTTCACTACCTATAAGATATTAGGGATAAAAGACTATGGAGCTTATTACTCGTTTGCCATGAGCACCTTATAACCACACAGTGGTATTGTATTGTAATTACTTATAATATATAAAAATTAGTTAAAACATATAATATGTTCATAAGTCTTGGTAAAAGTTAGAATGGTTAATAGATTAATTTAAATAAATTGGACATAAGAAACTGTATTTTGAATTTTATCTATTTTTATTATAGAATTTAAAAAAATTATAGGACATAAATGTTTAGTATGAAGCCTTGAGAGGAGATTAGAACTTAGAGATGAAAATCTAAACTAGTGGGAAGCTTATTGGAAGGAATGAAAGCAAGGCATGGTTGGATGAAGGCAAAGAATGGAGATCTTCATTCCTATTGGTCAAAGGCCATGTCCAATGGGCTTCAAGGAGGCTGCCCCAAGCCTTATTAGGGATTAGGGTTTTTTTTTTCAAAGTCATTTGAGCTTTGGAGGCTAGAATCATCAAGTTTAGGTTTTTAGATACGGATTGGATACAAATTTTGTATAATTTGGAGTTTTATGAAGGAGTTATTGGCGCTCAAAGTTAAGGTGTCAATTTCATACCTATTGTCACTCTTTAGGGCATAACATATATTTACGAAGAGCAAAAAAAAGATCAGCAACTAGATTTGGAAAGAGCACTTTTTTGACTACACTTTTCATATATTATTTAATGAATTTGGAATTTGGATGAAGAAGGTATAGAGGTTTGAAGTCAACACATCCAAATCAAAGGCGGTAAGGAAGTGATTTTGTTCATAGTAATGGTTGGAGCCATATCTTGAGTTTTTGGATGAATTCTTGACTCAAACCTTTTATAAAAGACAGATTATTGTGTTAAAAAGCGATATATACAAATTTTGTGGTATTTAAGTACTTAATTTGTGAGATATGAAGAAATTTGTACATGGGTGTATAAATCTTGGGTTTGAAGCTACTATTAGGATTTTGGTGATATCTTAAGATCCACCACAAATTTGCAATTGAAATTTGTTTTAGTAGTTTTTATAAATACATCAATACTTCATGTAGAATTTTATTGTATTTGAACAATCCAATTGGAAGATATGAGTTGTTGAAGTTTGAAAATAATACCCCATAAGGATATATAAGAATTTAGAGTTTTTTTAATCATATTTTGGATATTTTGAGAACTTAAGATTTATATATGTGGTGTAATTGCTCCTAAAAGAGTTATATATATATATATATATAAAATTTGTCTTTCTTATTTCAAGTCTTCATTGAGCAAGTAGTGGTAGCTAGGAGCCTAGTGTTTTCTTGAGGCAAACTCTCTCTACCTTGATATATTGGTGCTTCCACTTAGAGAGCTTTAAGGTACTAATTATTTCAAGAAGTTAAGATAGAGGATCGAATCCTTGGATTTGGATTACTAGGTGGAGTGGATGCCTATTTTTTATTCAGAGCAATTGCTTAATTTTTGGAAGAAAGGCAACAAGTGCATAGGAAGGATAGAAATACGATCAAAGCTTTACAAGTAGTAGTGGATAAAATTGGAAGGTTTGATGGAAGGAACATCACTAAGTTCTTTAAGATTTTTACATGCAAAATGGAGGTACATTAAGTTTTAAAAATGAAGATGATTACTACCTTTGATTTAGTAGTGAGATGAGAAATCAGAGAAAGAGTAGAAGAGTTGCATATTGAAACTATATCATGGAAGAAATTTGAAGAATTCTTAAAAGATGAATTTTTTGAAGAATACTCAAAAAAAATTAAAAAATGAACTTTTTTGGAGTACATTGAACAGAGGCCAAAGGGCTCCAAATGAATTAATTAAGGAATTTGAGACTAAGTTTGGATAATTATCAAGGCAAGAGATGCAACTCTTGGAAACAAGGAAAACTGGATTATTCTTATAAGCAGTTAATGAATACTTGGAAGATAAGTTGCTCTTTTATCTAGAAGACAAGACATGTAAGAGTGGTTTTACAAATAATTGGAAGCTAGTAAACAAGACAGTGGAGCTTATGGCTAAACAACAGAAGATTAAGACTCATGGTTTAATATCAAGATTGGAACTAGTGCCTATATCTCAGAATCAAGTACCACCTCAAAAGGTGATCAAGACTATCAAGCATGGTACTCTTGAAGAATTAATCAAGGACATACAAGATTGGAAGGTAGAAATGACTGAGTTGAAGAAATCCTAGATAGAAAATTCATCAAAGATAATTGAAGGCTCAAAGAAATTTGTAGAGAGATATATGTGGTATGACAATCCAAACTAGAAGTGTGATGAATGTGACAGCTATAAGACTGCAATCAAGGATGGTATTTTATATTTCAAAGAAGGCAAGATAAATCTCTTAGGATCAGATGAGCCTTTAAAGACTAATTTTGAGAAGGGTGGCATAAAAAATTAGTAGAAGAGCAAATATCAAAGAATAATGCCATACAAGAATAAGAAGCTAAGTCTTACTCTATTACAATTGAACAAAAAGTAGATAAGACTAGTTCTTTATCAACTACAAAAGTCATGATCAAAGGAGTTGAAGCTATCAAAAAAATGATTAGATGGAATGATCCAATTGATGCTATTAATATTAAAGCATATTTATGTGGAAACAAACATGATGATGATCTGCATGATACTATGGTTGAAGAAAAAAGAAGTAAAGCTATTTATGAAGAAGATGTTGAGCTTAAAAATAAGAGAAGATCTCTAAGAAACAAAGAAGCTTTTAAGGAGAAAAAATCAGAAAAAATGCCTTGTTCCACTCATCTAGGTGGTATACTATTACTAAAAGAGTGGTGAGAGAAGGGCATAGAGAAGGAGAAAGATGATACAAACAAACCTAAAGATAAAAATCTTACTTATAAGCTTCAATCTGACATTGAAACATCTACAATATAAAGAGCATTTTAGAGGAGAAGATATTAGATGCCAAAATTGAATTCACTCTAAGAAAGGATCTTAGTATAGCTAAGGATTTCCATGAGTTGATCATCAATGTAATAAAGAAGAAGACACAAATGACAGCTGAAGCTATTATCGTAGAGGCATTAGATACTCGGATAACTATAGATGAAGAAGAAGAAATAGGGCAAGTATTTGCACAATTTATAATATTTGAAATTGGAAATAAGGTTGATATGGGAAACAAGACTTTAATTAAATATGAAGAGACTATAGAAGATCATCAAATGAAATGTATATCTATAAGATTTATTGAGATAAAGAAGAATGTACAAGAAGCATGTATAAATACTTGCTCTATATGTCATAATGATGGAATAAAAAGTAGTAGCTATTTAGTTCATTATTGGGCTAGAGCTACTACAGAGATATATATGAGGTTAGAAGAATCTAAAGATCCAATTTTAGCCTTAATTGATCATGGATCTATAATCAATATCATGTTAAGGCAAATATATGAGAAGAATAAGTTGCTACTTAATACCAATCATGGTTGGATAATTAGAGCTATAAACAACCAATAAGGTGATTTATATGGAGCTTGTCTAATTATAAAGAATAGGATTAGAGATGTGGAATTCAAGTAAAATTTCTTCATACAAAACTGTGCTATATATCTGATAGTACTTAGTCAACCATATATTACAGCTGCTAAAATGGAAACTAGAGTCTCGGATGATGGTTTATTGTAATGGCCATAATCATGTAAGCTAATAATTACATATAGAAATAGGTAGAAGTAAATAAAAGTAGGTAAAAGTAAGTTAATTCTATAATATTTAATATAGAAGCTTCCTAGAAACTTCCTAGACACTACTTTGACTTCATAGGTATCTTTAATTGATTTTTTGGATTAGAAACGTGGTCAACAAGTTGGCCATGTGCCACACATGTTGTTAGCTTGAAGATCAAGCTAACTATTTGATCCACACATAGAAAAACTTGCCTTGTAAGTCAAGGCATGTGCCCTACAAAGTCAACACATATTGGAGGTCATATAGAACGTCGTCACGTAACCCCTAGTTAGAGAGTATATATAGAGACAAGAGTGAAGGCTTCTTCACTCTTGTCAACTCTTTTCTTGCTTCTAGTCTAGTTTCAAGGGTCTCTAGTTTTCTTGTCTTTTGGCAATAGCCATTCCAATTTCTCTTTCAATGTATATACTTGTTTATATATATTTTATTGCCTCTCTTTGAGTGAAGGCTCACTTGTCTGAATTGTTTTTTCATCGAGTTCTTGTCCTTGACAGATTGACAAGAGTACACCTACAATATCAGAGCTTTGTCTAATCTTGATTAAGAGTGGATTACCCCTTTTTTTTTATAAGATATAAGCGTATTAAAAGTTACCGATTACCCTCTTCTAAACTGATATTGTCCTTAGTATTTTCTTTGTCTGCAAGTCCTCTCTTCTATTTGTCTTGAGCGATATTAGACATCTTCTCTCTTCTAAGTGTTATCATGGCAGAACGTCTTGAAATGAAGAGTGCAATGGCACAAATGCAAGAGCAATTGAGGGAGTTAATGCTTGCAATGCATCAATTCAATTTACCACAACAAAGAGCAACAAGATTGATAAGAAGTGAAGATATAGAAATGGTTGGAGCTGCTTCAACATCTGCACCAAACCATGTCCTTTCTCCTATGGTAGAACGCCCTTCAAATGTTAGAGAACCAAGAATTGCCCTACTCGAGAAGTTTGATGGCACCAGATCCAAGTTTTGAGGATTTATCAATCAAGTGCAACTTGTGATTGAACTTCAACTCCAAAGCTATCCAACTCCAGGATCACAAGTTAGATTCATTGATACGCTTCTTTCAAGTTCGGCACTATCGAAGTTTTCATCTTTTCTTGAATGACGAGATCCAATATTGCATAATCTAGAGGCTTTTTTGGCAGAGTTTCGATCCATGTATGGAGAACATGATGCAATTCATATTGCAACCAATAAGATCCATATTTTACAATAAGGCAATCGATCAGTAACGTTATATGCTTCATAATTTCGACAACTTGCAACTGATATCAAGTGGGATGATGCTGCACTTATTAGCCAATTTCTATAAGTATAAATAGAAATGCTATAGTGGAAATATATTCAAGAGAGACTTATGAGGAGTTAGAAAAGATAGTAGCAAATGGTGGACTTAATACAAGCTATGGATTGAAACATGAGGCTAGAGTACAAACTAAATATAAAATTGTGACAAGAAAGGTAAAGCCTATAGCTACCTAATTATCAATTGATACTATGGAACATATTAAGTAAGCAATTAAAGAGCCAAGTCTAAGAAAAAGGTACGGAATTAGACACTAATTTACTCAAGAATCATTACCTAAATTGAAGCTTACAAGGAGTGATTTCTTAACATCAATAGAAAAAAATATATTTTAAAAAATGCTTACTAGGCATAGTAAGGCATTTGCCTTAACTCTTGAAGAAATTGGATGTGTGGATTCTAATGTTGTCGTACCTATTGTAATCTTTACTGTGCCACATGTTCCAAGGAATTTAAAGTCTATATCTCTGCTCAGAGCTTTGCTTCCAAAATTAATAGAATAATTAAAGAAGAAGGTGAAGATGTGTCACGGACATAGAAATACAGACTTGAGATCTAATAAGAAGTTCAAGAAGAACTGGCAAGAACTAGATTAATCAGATGAATACAAGAACAACACTAGAGAGGTGAGCTAGAGCTCCAAGAGATGTGTTGTCGAAATTGAAGAACTCTTCAGCCTCGATTCTAATATATATTCCTATTTAGGGAGCTTCTCAAGCAACTTCTACTAACTAGGAAGCTTCTAGAAGGTTCCAGAGACTTGTTTCTAGAAGGTTCTAGAAACTTATCTCTAGAAGGTTCTAAGGACTATGTCTCTAACATCACCCCCTCCTTTAGCTTCGAGGTCTTTGAGAAGCAATGTTGTTATTAATTAGTACCAACACAAGAAAATGAAGATCTGTCGCATAACGTTTGCTATGAACTCCAACTATTGTTCACGAGGTAAGTGGTTCATCGACCCTTGAAGCTAATGGTAGTGGCCCACTCCTTCGACTTCTGACCAAGCATGAACTTCCGTGTCCTCATTGTGAAATTGTCTTCTAAACATGCCTTCTGACTAACCATCATAAGCAAGCTCGAACTCAAATACAATCACTAGTGATCAGTTACTCGGTATCCTTCGTCATCGTCGTAGTGTAGGTAGTTCTTCATCTCGGGGTCGCCTTCATGAGCTAGTCGGTTGAGATAATCTGACTGGCATAGTATCTATCTCTTGGCTATCCATATCAGAAGACCAAACTATGGCTACTGAAAAAATTCTACTTTATCTTGGAAAAAATAACTATATCAACTGCGAATTTTGGTGGTGCTCTCCTCCTTTCTTATATTCTTGGATGAGTAAGCTTTAGAAAGAAGCTATCGTCAAACCAGCTTAGGTTTATGAAGATGTTGTTGATGAAACTACTATATCTTTTGTGGCACATTGGCGAGATTTTGAGCTGGCTCCTATGTTCGCTCATTAATGTCGTAGCCGCACCAATGAACAAGATACTCCAACTTATCCCACCTTCGCCATGAATCTAGCACCTTTTCAACCTCATATTCCTTGTGGTTCTCGATCTCAATACTAGGTGGCAGACATTGCACTCTTCCAAGAAAAGACGACTCTCGATAAGGCTCCAACAGAGAAACATGAAAGACTAGATGTACCTTCATAGAAGTCGGTAATTCCAGACGGTACGCCATTGGATTGATTTGCTTCTAGATGATAAATGGTCCCAATCTTTGATAGTCCAACTTATCACATGGTCGCTTGGTTTTGATATTTTGTTGAATAAGCCATGCTTTATCTCCAATTTTGAGAGTAGGTGCTTGATTCCGAAATCTATTTATAGATGCCTTGTAGGATCCTTGAGCGGATTGTAATTGAAGCTTCAACGTAGTTTAAAGCTTTGATAGTTGCTTCACAAATCCTTCAGCTGCTAGATTGTTATTTGTTGACGGACTCAATAAATCAAGCTTTAGGTGATACCCATAGTTGAAAAAGAATGGTGTGTATTGAGTCGATGCATGGAGGGTGTTGTTATATGAAAACTCGACTAGCGGCAGATATGTGGTCCAATCGTCTTGCAGATAGTTGATGCTGCATCGTAAGTATTGTTCCAAGACTTAGTTCACCCATTGTCATGTTGTAACATGAGTATACCGTGAAAATATAAAGAAAGGGGACTTTTATTAATGTTCAGTTATCTCAAATATTGAGAGCAACGACCAATTGCACTATAAATACTGGGAGGCCAGGTTCAATCACCCCGTTACAGTCAGCCGGGACATACTGAAATGCTCCATTCGATTCCAATATCGGGAGTCAGTAGGAAAGGAAGGACCAATGCAACGAGAGGTGAGCCTAGTTCGAAGAGCCAATTAGATCCAATTTCAAGACATCCAATCCAGGTCCTCTCACCTAATATGAGACCTGACTTGGTTGGGCAATCCAATGCAGTCCAATTGCGGGAACATCCAGGTCTTACTACGGGCCTCTTAGCCAATATGAGACGTGAATTGATCGAGCGACTCAATGTTGTCCCGATTATGAGGCTCCGATTTTGTTTCAGGTTGTTCCATCTTTTGTGCTATTCCGGGAACATCCTTTCAGTAAAAGAATCTCTTAAAGGTAAAAATGGAAGAGAAAGCCTTGACAGCGGAGCCAATTTCGGATCCAAGACAGAAGATTGAAGAAATTCAGAGGCTAGGGTTTGAAAGAGGAGAGAATTAGGATTAAAGGGGAGGATAGGTTAAGAAATGGAAGGGGGAAAAATAAGGTTTTTAGAAGGATTGGAGAGCTAGCTTCATGCTTCGGAGCAGGGAAAAAAGACAGAGAATTGGGATTTTTTTTTTTTTTTTTTTTTTTTTTTTTTTTTTTCTTTATAGGGTTTTGGGAAGACTGAGACAATCGTTGCTGAAGTCAGTGCTGTGCTGGTGAATCATGGTTTTAATGAAGTGGGTGTGATTATTCTTCACTGTTTTGTGAAATCAAGGTTACGTCTGTGATTGAAGGAATAAAAGGGTGTCTATAGGATTGAGTATGCGGAGTGAATGAAATTTATTGGGTTAATCTAACGAGACAGTCAGTGGATACAAGATCGTGAGTATAAAGTGGTATCGAAGATTAGCAGTTTGGGTTGTTCGGGGTTTTTTGTAACGTCTACAGACCTACCAGCTGGGGCAAAAAGGATTTCGGCGAGTAGTCGAAGGACATCCATATAGATTTACGGTACATTTTTGCAATCATTTTTATTCCAACAGTCAAAAACCGATAGACTACTTGAATATTAGCGAATCTCCATACTACCTTCTACAGCCAGACGCTGGGCGCGTTCTCCAGCAAGAAAGCATGTAATACGACAAAAGTGGTGAACTCAACGTGAAAGCTTGAAGTGGAAGGTATTGGATTTCATTTGATTTTATTTTTATTTTTATTTTATGGAGAACGAAAATAAAAATTTTGAAGGATTTTTGGGAGGAGTTTCTAGTGGGGGTTCTTCTAAAGGACAAGGTATGCACATGGATCCATCAATTGCTAGTATGTTTCAAGCCTTCTCATTATCAATGCAGCAATAACAAAGCAATGATCGAAAGAAAGCTTTGGCAACCAAAGCATTGCAAGCAGTGGTCAATAAAATTGATCAATTTGATGGGAGGAATATTTTAAGGTATTTAAGATGTTATATTCGTGAAATGGAATTAAATCGGATTTTTGAGAAGAAAATGGTTGAATTATTTGGACTTGCCACGATACGGAAGATAAGAGACCATATTACATCGATTACGGATCATAATGGGAATTCATGGGAGATTTTTTCACATGCATTGAAAGATGAATATTTCTTGGAAGATGCTGATCGCATTATTAAGAAGCTATTTCTGGAATAGATTGAACGGCCTAATAAGAATTTGCAAGCAACAAAGCTACTTAGGGAATTTGAGAGGCAGTACTCTCAATTATTGAAGGTAGAAACGTTGACATTGGAGCCAAATAAAGTTGATCTATTTCTTCAAGCTGCTGATGGAGAATTGCAATGGAAATTAGAACTCCTTCTTGAAGACAAAGAAGAAGATGAAGGATTGACAACAAAGTGGAAGAACGTTGAAGATGCAGTGGGGTTGCTTACGAACAGAGAAAGGAAGAAGGACAGGAGCGATATTCCAAAAACAGTACAAGCATCCAAAGCTCCAGTACGTACAACACCACCAACAATGCCTACAGTTCAACCTTCGACATCCTTATCAAAGAAAGCAGATATGGGGATGGAAGAAATTATACGAGGAATGCGAGATCTTCAAATCAAATTGGTAAGACTTGAAGAGAATACTTCTACAAATAATTCGAAGAATGTTTCAAAACAAGGATATGTACAAAGATGCATTTGGTGTGATGACGCTTCACACACTAGGAAAGATTGCAATGAATTTAATAATATGATACGGCAAGGAATTATTTGCTGGAAAGATGGGAAGATAGCATTAAAAGATAGGAAGGATCTTCTTCAAACCAATTTTGGCAAGGGAAGAATGAGAGCATTGGTTCAAGATTACTTAAAAGAGCATAAAATAACAACACGAGAAAGTGCAAGTTATGGTGCTAGAGTAGATGATGACCTTGGTGGAAGAACAAAAACTAGTGAGTTTTGGGCTTCTGCCATTTCTACAATGCAAGAAGAGAAATTACCTCGAGAAGCGTTATTGAGAACTGCAACTACAATACGAGGTAGAACATGTTGGGAGGATCCTGTTGAGTCTCTTTCAATTCATGCATATATTGCTAAGAGCCAACATGAAGCTTTGATGGAAGAAAAGAGACGAGAAAATTTTGATGATACGAGAGAAGGAAATTCTTCTAAGGGGCAAACTCGAGGAGACAAGGCTTGGGAGGCAGCTTCACAAGAATTGCCTGTAAAGGATACCTCAGCATCATTGGAAGAAAAAACAAGGGAGACAAAAGATAAGGGCAAATCAATTGCTTATAAGCTACTTTCTAACATTGAAGCGGCAACAAATTTGAAAGGGGTGTTGGAAGAACGTATATTAAACGCTAAGGTGGAATTCACATTGAAAGAAGTTTTGGGAATTACAAAGAAAGAGTTTCATGATGTTATCGTTGACAACATTAAGCAAAAGAGGCAATTAATGGGCGAAATTGGAATGAGTGATGCTATTGATGCAAGAATATATAAAGATGAAGAAGAGGTTGATATTAGTTATAAGCAACCAACAAATGAAAAGAATGGGTATAATCAACGAGTACGTTTCAAAGATTATATTGATAAGGAAATGGAAAATTTGAGCCATTATACTCGAAAGCATTGGTCAAGGACAACTACTGAGGTATTGGTGAAAGTAGGAGATATAGAAGAACCAATTGTTGCTTTAATCGACCATGGTTCTGAAATAAATCTCATGTCTAAAGATCTTTATAAGAAACAAAAATGGCCAATTGATATGGAACATGGATGGGTAATACGAGCAGCTAATAACACACGGGGCGAATTATATGGAGCTTGTCCAGATGTCAAAATTTGGATTGGGAATGTTGCAACGGAGCAACATTTTTTTGTTCAAGATACGTCTTATCCGTTGATTTTAGGACAACCTTATATTACGGCAACACATATGGAAACAAAAGTACTTGACGATGATTCTGCTTATGTAAGGGTACATAGCGAAGATGAGAGGAAAGCTGTACAATTTCTAATAGTACCTCCATAATCTTGCTTTATAGTGGTACCTCTCCAAAATCCTTAAATCCTTCAACAATCTTTCATAATGGTTTCTCCCTCAACCTATCTCGATTCCGTTCATGAGATGAAGGTGCCTTTGATGTGAGTTTTATTGGTATTTTGGAGAACGGAAATATTATGTATAAGAAAGTTGATGATTTTAAAAGAAAAGAAAGAAAAGAGATTATATAATATTGAAGGAGAATTATGCAAGTTAGATACGCAGCAAGAAGATGAAAGTGATTTGGATAATGAAGGTCATGAAGACGAACTAGACAAAGACGTAGAGAATATATTATAAATCAAACAAAAATTGGGTAAATTGGTGCATACCGGAGGATGCACAAGTTCAGAGGGGGTGGATGTCATATTGTAAGACGAGTATATCGTGAAAATATAAAGAAAGGGGACTTTTATTAATGTTCAGTTATCTCAAATATTCGGAGCAACGACCAATTGCAGTACAAATACTGAGAGGCCAGGTTCAATCACCCCGATACAGTCAGCCGGGACATACTAAAATGCTCCATTCGATTCCAATATCGGGAGTCAGTAGGAAAGGAAGGACCAATGCAACGAGGGGTGAGCCTGGTTCGAAGAGCCAATTAGATCCAATTTAAAGACATCCAATCCAGGTCCTCTCACCTAATATGAGACCTGACTTGGTTGGACAATCCAATGCAGTCCAATTGCGGGAACATCCAGGTCTTACTACGGGCCTCTTAGCCAATATGAGACGTAAATTGGTCGAGCGACTCAATGTTGTCCCGATTACGGGGCTCCGATTTTGTTTCAAGTTGTTCCATCCTTTGTGCTATTCCGGGAACATCCTTTCAGTAAAAGAATCTCTTAAAGGTAAAAATGGGAGAGAAAGCCTTGACAGCGGAGCCAATTTCGGATCCAAGACAGAAGATTGAAGAAATTCAGAGGCTAGGGTTTGAAAGAGGGGAGAATTAGGATTAAAGGGAAGATAGGTTAAGAAATGGAAGGGGGAGAGAATAAGGTTTTTAGAAGGATTGGAGAGCTAGCTTCATGCTTCGGAGCAGGGAAAAAAGACAGAGAATTGGGATTTTTTTTTTTTTTTTTTTTTTTTTTTTTTCTTTATAGGGTTTTGGGAAGATTGAGACAATCGTTGCTGAAGTCAGTGCTGTGCTGGTGAATCATGGTTTTAATGAAGTGGGTGTGATTATTCTTCACTGTTTTGTGAAATCGAGGTCATGTCTGTGATTGAAGGATTAAAAGGGTGTCTATAGGATTGAGTATGCGGAGTGAATGAAATTTATTGGGTTAATCTAACGAGACAGTCAGTGGATACAAGATCGTGAGTATAAAGCGGTATCGAAGATTAGCAGTTTGGGTTGTTCGGGGTTTTCTGTAATGTCTAAAGACCTACCGGCTGGGGCAAAAAGGATTTCGGCGAGTAGTGGAAGGACATCCATATAGATTTACGGTATATTTTTACAGTCGTTTTTATTCCAACAGTCAAAAACCGATAGACTACTTGAATATTAGCGAATCTCCATACTACCTTCTACAGCCAAACGTTCGACACATTCTCCAGCAAGAAAGTACGTAATATGACACCATTCCATTTGGCCATTAGTTTGAGGATGAAAAGCCGAAGAAAGCTTGATATCCACCTTTGGTATCTCAAAGAGAGATCTCCAAAACTTTGATATGAACTGGGTTCCTCGATCTCATATGATATCATCTGGTAGTCTATGATATCAATACACATTATCGAGAAAGAGCCTTGCTGAGATTTCATTGGACGATGTCTTCTTGCAAGGGACAAAGTGCGCCATCTTTGTAAGTCGATCTACCACGACAAAGATGCTATCAAATGAGTTCGATGATGGCAGGTCCATGATGAAGTTTATGGAAACTGAAGACCATGGTCGACGTGGAATCGGCAATGGCTGTAGGAGTCCATAAGGGCGATGCCGAGGATTCTTCGATCTTGAACAGATGTTGCAGGAGAGGACAAAATCTTTCACACCCTTCCTCATTTGAGGCCACCAAAAATCTCGAGAAATAAGCTCTAAGGTCTTGTTGAATCTAAAATGTCCTGCAGCTGGAAAATCATGGCGAGATTGAAGAACTCGGAGTCGTGCTGGTCCTTTTGGAATATACAACCACTCCTCAAAGTATAAAAGATCTCCCTCTACCTTGAACTTGTCATATTTGGCACATTGCTTGATATCAATGGCTACTGAATCTTCAATGGTCACGATACGTACCTGATTCAGGAAGTCACCATCAATTGGCATAATAGTAGCGCAAAGCCAAAATTGCTCTGGCTTCAATAACATCGTACATTGTTGATCAAACGCTGCTTTTCCACCCTTTGGTACAAGATAGAATATCTCGATTAGGCATCAGATAGTCCTTGCAGCTTTCCAGGACGATAAATAATAATAAAATCGAATTTAGATAGCGACATACTCCACCAAGCTTGACGTCGATTTAAAACTCGAGCCGACATGAAACACTCCAAAATCTTGTGATTTATGTATACGGTCACTAGGTGTGCAGCTCCTTCAAGAAAGTGACGCCATTCTAGGAAAGAATCCACTATAGCAAGAAGTTCCTTATCGTGGATCTCATAATTGATTTCAGCAGCAGAGAACTTTCGAGAATAGAATGCAACTAGATAGAGCTTCTTGTCTTCTCCCATTTGTCAAAGTACAGCTCCCAAAGCAAAATCCGAAGCATGAATTTTTAAATAAAAGGCCTTTGTAAAGTCTGGATGTACCAAGATTGGAGCCATAGTAAATGCGGTCTTTAGGTCTTGAAACGCCTTCTCCGCTAGATGTCCCTATTCCAGCTTATCCTTGCATGTCAACCGAGTGACAAGAGCAGTAACTTGAGAGTAATTCTTAATGAAGATCCGATAGAAGTTAGCAAAACCAAGAAAGCATTGTACATCTCTAACCGTCTTTGAAACCTCCCAGGACACGATTGCTTCCACCTTCTTAAGATCCATCTTCAAGCCTTCAGTAGTCGCAACGAACCCCAAAAACTCCATCTCTATTTAGTGAAATAAACACTTCTCCAACTTGGCATATAGTCCTCGCTCGCGTAGTTTCTCCAAGACCAAACGAACGTGCTTTTCATGCTCTTCCTCGTTTTTGGAGAATATTAGAATATCATCCAAATAGATGACAACAAAATCGTCAAGGTGCTCTCAAAAAATGTCATTCATCATATGTTGAAAGACCGTTGGAGCATTGATAAGACTAAAGGGCATGACATTATACTCAAAATGGCCATACCTTGTACGAAATGTTGTCTTCCACTCATCTCCTTCCTTGATTTGTACGAGGTTGTAAGATCCCCTTAGATCAATTTTTGTAAAGATCCTTGTACATCTAAGTTGTTATAAGAGACCAAAAATCAAGGATAATGGATAACGATTCTTCTTTATTACCTTGTTGAAGCTTCGATAGTCCATGCACATCCGTAACAAGCCATCTTTCTTCTTCACAAATAAGATGGGTGCTCTAGTTGACGATTTTGAATGACGGATGAAGTTCTTGGCTAGATTCTCGTCGATGTACTTCTACAACTCTGCCAACTCCGTCTGCGATAGATTGTAGATTAGGCCAAAAGGCGGTTGTGCTCCTTCCTGTAAGTCTATGGTGCAATCATATGGTCGGTGTTTTGGTAGCATGTCGGTATTCTTTTTTTGAAATACGTCTTTAAAATCCTTATATTGCTCAAATATACTTGCTGTCGAGATCTTCTCCTTGGTAGTTGGAGCCGCATAAATGACAAACGGTGTGCCTTCCTTGGACGATCTTATAAACGCTCTTGCTCCAATGAATAAGGATTTCTCTATTCGGGGTTTTCTACTAGGCTTGCTCTTGGGTGATTTTGTGGGAAAGGTCATCTTCCGCAACCTCCAATCTATGGATGGGTTATGCTTTTTCAATTAGGAAAGACCAAGAATAACAGGATTTGATGGGATTCTAATAATATTGAAAATAATATGACTACTATGGCACTTAAATGTCACTTCTATAGGTTCTGATTCATGGGTGACACTACTAGACAATAAAGATCGTCCATCTATGACCTCAACGTAAACAGGTTTGGATTTTTATACTAAAGGGATCTTATGAGACTTCGCAAATTCTTCATCTAAGAAACAAGCAGATGTTCTTGAATCTAATAATGCTAAGGTTCTTAGTTTCTGAGGGCCAATAAGTAAAGAGATTGTATAGCAAAGGGCTAGTTGAGCGGAAAGAAAGGAACCTAGTTGTTATTGCGATATTTCACTATCCAGCCGCACGGTTCCTATTGTGACTAGGCATCCTCGTTTTCTTGAACAAACGCGCTCCTAGTCCTGACAATATGTCGATTTTGGTTCTTGGAACAGTTTCCAACTTTGTGGCCTTCTTCACCACAATACAAGCATAGACCTTCCTCCATACGTCACTTTTTTTCTTCTAAAGTAAGGGATTTGACACGTACCGCATCAATTTACATGTCTTCTAACTCTGAGTGTGAATTCACGGTGTTTGTCGACATAGTTGGGGTGTGGCGAACCGTATGTTGTCTTGAACATTGGTCTTGGCGACATTGGAATAGGCGATTATCACACTTCATAGCTTGGCTAATAGCTTCGTTGAGCATTGATCAAGAAGAGTTAACAGCAAATCCTTCACATCGTCCCTTAAACCCCAATAGAATTGACTCATCAACGCTTCTTCGTTCTAATTGATGTCGCATGCTAATTGCTTGAAGTCTGATGCATAGCCTGATGTAGAGCGCATCCCTTGTCGTAGTGACCGGATCTTTGTTGTAGCCCATCGAACCTTATCGTGTTTACCAAATGCTTCCGCAAATGCCTCCAAAAATGTTTCAAAGTTGTTTAGTATGGACGATCATTTTTCAAACAAAGGAGCAAACCATGATAGAGCTTGTCCTGTAAGTAAGGTTCCAACAAGCCCAACATGTGATTCCTCTGTTGGATAGCGTTTTGGCTATAAAACTGTTATCAACTTGATTTGATTGACGAATCCTCAAAACTTGGAATGCGTACCATCGAACTTGTCTGGAAGGCTAACTTGGGGCTCTTTATGTTGTAGAACCAGCGATGCTTGTCGAACTTGAAGCAAAGTTGCTTCTCCAAGTGTAGAAGTTTGAAGCTGGTGCAACCTAGATTGTGCCATCCTAGATGCTCCATCATTATGAAGCCTTACCACGACTCCTTCAATCTTTGCAGTTCTTTGCAATAACGTAGCGAGGGCATTCATGATAGCATCCAACTTGGACTCCGAACTTTCTGTCATACTAATGTCTTGGCCTCCGGCCATTCTAAGAAAAGGACAGAAATGACTGTACAAGAAAACAATATTGGTTTAGAGGAGGGTACTCCGCATCCTCTAAAATGCCTTAAGAGCTTCAAGAAAAGGGGTAATCCACTCTCTCCAAGAAGAATAAGACTCCAATATTATAACAAAAGAAGTATCAGTTTAGAGGAGGGTAATCCGCAACCTCTAAAATGCTAGTACACTTCCAAGCAGAGGGGTAATCCACAGTCTAACAAAGAAGAAACTAGCTCTGATATCTGAGGTGAGTGAAGTCTCGACAAACTGTCACGGACACAAAAATACAGACTCGAGATCTAATAAGAAGTTCAAGAAGAACTGGAAAGAACTAGATTAATGAGATGAATACAAGAACAACACCAGAGAGGAGAGCTAGAGCTCCAAGAGATGTGTTGTCGAGATTGAAGAACTCTTTAGCCACGATTCTAATATATACTCCTATTTAGGAAGCTTCTCAAAGAACTTCTACCAACTAGGAAGCTTCTAGAAGGTTCCAGAGACTTGCTTCTAGAAGGTTCTAGAAACTTGTCTCTAGAAGGTTCTAAGGACTATGTCCCTAACAAGATAAGGCAAATTGAAGGATATTGGAATTTATTTAAGTACAATGAAGAAACAAGAAGTGTGGCTAGATAAAACCTTCAAAGATATTAGATATCAATCCTATGATTATTTGCTTAGGGATGGATTTCTATGCAAGAGGCCAAAAAGACGTGACAAAATCCTATTGAGGATAGTAGGAGATCTTGAAACTAAGTTTAAGGTTTTAAGAAAATATCATGATACACTTTAGGCAAGACACAGAGAAATTTGGACCACATATACCAAGATCAAGGAGAGATATTGGTAGAAGGATTCATACAAAGATGTAGAGGACTTTGTGAGCTCTTGCATAAAGTATCAATTACAATCTAAAGGTAGGTACAAAGATGGATTACATCCTATTTATCCATCTTCAATATATTTTCAATGGGTAATTGATTCGGTATTGATCCCATGACTACTTTAGGGTATAAAATATTTGATTTTGGCAACAAAAGAGCTATCAAATTATGTTGAAGGAAGGGCTTTGAGAACCAAGACTACAAAGGTAATATGTAGATTTATATTGGAAGACATCATTAGCAAATATGGTAGCATTGGAAGGATGAAAGCTAATAGAGGAGAATTGGATATCGTTGAAGTAAGAAAAATTTTCAACGGGTATGGAGTTCAATTGAAATTGACTACTTTTTATAATCCTAAAGCCAATAGAAAGAGTGAGAGAGGTCATCCTCCAATCATTTATGTATTAGTTAAGGCATATAAGAGTAAGTCAATTTAATGTCCTAAACTGCTTCCTTTTGCTTTATGGACTAATAGAACTACTCACAATATTGTCATTGGTTATATGCCCATGGAGTTAGTGTTAGGACAAAAACCTATGTTGTCAGCTAAAGAAACTTATCCTACATGGATGTTTTTATCTTCGAAAAAGACTATTAGAGCTTTGAATCTAATAGTTGGATAGGTTACCTGAAGATCTACAAATTGCAGCTAAGAGGTTAAAAGAAGTAAGATTAAAAAATAAAGAAATATTTGATAAGATTCATAGATTGAGGCCTAAGCCTATAGAAATGAAAAACTGGGTTTTATTTTATGATAATAGCCTTGAATATCAGCATAATACTTGTGATTATCATTTTATTTATTCTACAAATTTCTTTCAAAATAAATCCGTATTAGGGAATTTAAATACAAGGATAGACTATTGCATGAGCTTACACATTAGGATCACACAATTAACCATAATCTAAACCATTAAAATACTAAGAAATACTATGATGCTTTCTCCCAATAACAATACTCCTTCATCAATTGATAACAATAATGTGCAACTCTGCACTCTCAAAAGATCGCTCAAAACACATAAATTCCATCCAACACTAGAAATAATAGACTTTATTCCAACCAATCTAGATTCACATAATTTCTGAAATCACAGACTTCCTCTGTCAAAACACACACAATTCTCAATAAAGAACAATCATAATTTTCTATCTATAATCAATCTTTCAAAAACTTCTCATTTAATTCAATCACACAATACTTTTATTACTTAATCAATAATTCATAAATCAATCTTTGATTTATTCCACATATTCACTTTTCAATATTCAAAAACTATCCATTACTCTTCAACAATAAAAAAATAAAGAAGTACCACGAAGTTTACCCCAACTCATGACTATCATAGTCTGGCCCTTATAATATCTTTTTTACTTACTTATACTTTACTTCTAAAATTCTAGATTCTAACCATTATTCCTTAAACCCTAAACCTTTAGTCTTGTTTCAAGACTTTCTAGTTGTCTTATTTTAAGATTTTTTAGTTATTTTGTCTTTCATAATGGCCATTTTAGTTTAATGCTTTATCATCTTTGAGTAATTTTTTAGTCTTTTTGAGTGTCACAAGAGTATACTAATATTTTAGTTCTTTGAAGTTTATGCCTTTGATACCATATACTAAAATGAGGCTAATAAAATTTGGTTTGCAATCAATATCTTACTTATACAAGAAAGTTTTATTGTGCCTCAATAAATAATTTTTTTCTTTAATATCTTTAGAATTGAATTAAAATAAATATATGCTTCAAGCTTATTTCTATGCTTAATAGTGGATAATTTTATTTTTTGTCTTTTCTTACACTCAATGATCTCTACAAAGCAAAGTCTATCTATTTTCAAAATTTATACTTCTATATATAAAGAAAAAAGATAATTTATGATCTTTTATAGGTAGTCATAAAAAGACCTAATAACTTCCTATTGCAAGTTAAATATTCACCAATGCATTAGTAGACTGCTCTACTATTCTTTTCTCCTTTTCAAAATCAATTAAGGATTAGTTGTTAGTCTTATTATTAAGAGTGATGATATGTCAAAAAATTTGCAAAAATTTTTGTATTCTAATTTCAATTTTGTTGATCAATCAAGTATAGAAGAAGGCCCTTAGGACCTTTTCTTATTCTCAATGGATAGGTGTGAGTCCCATTAATGAATCTTAATTGGTAGCTTGATTAAAAATATAATTTAAAATAATTTAATTATAGAAATATTAAAAATAGAAATTTTATTATATTATTTAAGTATATATTATAATTTAGTAGTGATTGTAAGTCACAAGATTTTTATTAGAAGAAATGTTTTAAGAATAGAGTTGTAATAAGTCTTAGACGCAATTATCTTAGTTGATTTAGTAGTTTTGCTTACTATTAAATATTAATATTTGATTATTGAGATAATTTTTAATTTTTTAACATATATATATTAACTATAAAAGAAGCCTATAAATATTAATTAATATTTTTAAAAAGTATAAAAATAAATTTCATATCTTTTTAGTTATTTATATAAAAAAATATGATTTTTAGTTGATTTAAATTTATTTTATAAGTATAAAAAAATTTAAAAAAATAAGAAAATTGTAGCCTTAAATTAATTTAAGTATTATAAAAATATTATAGAAATTTTTAGAATTTATTTTGGAATTTATCTAAAATTATTTAGGAATTTTTAGAAAAAAATTTAGGACTTTGATAAAAATAAGTTTTACTATTTTGGGAGCCATTATGAAGAAATGGAGCAAGATTTGAAGGCCTTATAAGGTTCTTAGTCTATTTGGATGTATATAATACTATAGTGAAGTCAAAAATGCAAAAAAATTAGTTCAACTAATAAAAAATAAGAAAATCAATACCTAATTTAGTCTTTGTAGAAAAGAAGGTGTATAATTTCTATATGAATTGTAGCAACTTGAATGTAATTAAGAAGATAAGACTAAGTCTTTGAGGCCTTTTTAGAATACCTTTATATATTACATATGAACCTTCGTGAGGCTTGAATCCTTGATCTATAAGTTATTATCGAGGTAAAATATATTCATTTAATTTTTTAATTATTTATTTTTATCTTTAAATCTTTATAAATTAGTCATAATAAATTTTATTTACATGTTTATTATATTATTATGAAGATAATAAAAGTAATTATCTAAAAATATAATTTTTATTTTTTATATTTATTTTTTATTAAATTAAATTCTAACAAATATATTATAATTAAGCTTTAGAGTATGTTATTGCATGAATATATTTCTTTCACTTGTTTTTTTTTTTATTCTTTTTTTTTCTTATTACTTTTTTATTTCACTTGATACCTTCAATTATAAATAATTCTTAATTAAAGCCATCTTCTAATTTGGATTCAAAGATAAATCTTACTTTCATAGTGGACAATCATATTTTTGAACTTTGTCCCTTCCTGATATTTTTTTGCAAAGCAAAGTCCATATAATTTCAAAAAAATTACTTCTATATATAAAAGAATGAAGCATTTTATGACTTAGGACTTTCTTATATAATATTAAAAAGAAATAAAAAGTGTTCAAAATTTTCTCTTGAATAGACAAGTGACCTTTCATAAGATGTCAAAAAAGACCTTATGTGAAATAAGACTAATCTATCTTGAGAGTTTAAGACTCTTCTAATCCACTGCAACATAAAATCTTATCACAAAGTAGGAAAAAATAGACTAAAATAAAATTGAATAGAATAAAACCAAATAAGATACAAAAAATAAAATTATACAAATAAAAAGAAAATAAAATAGAATTGAATAAGAAGATACAAAAACAAACTTTATTAAGAAAAAAGGTCCTAAGCCATATCTGACAACTATCCCAAAAGACCCTAGCTAATTCTATTTAAACTTTTTTTTATTACCATGGACTTTCTAGAATGTTCTCAAATTATTGACTTTACTTAGATAACCACCTTAAACTCCTTCCAGTAGGTTCTATAGTAGATCCTACCAAAATAACTACCTTTAGCCTTTTTTAGAAGCTCCATAGTAGGCTCTACCTAGGTAATTGCCTTAAATTCTTTCTAAAATATTCTACAATGGATCCTACTTAGTCCAATAACCTAGTCCCAATTCTAAAAACTTTTCTAACTTCTTGAACATGGTTCCAACTATCTATTCCTATGTATCAATAATACAAATATCTTATATATACCTTGTCATGATTAATTCTCATCTACTATTACAAAACATCTTTATTTTACTTTTGATAGTATCTCCAAATTATCTCTTGATAATGTGTGAGGTTTTGTATAGATTCTCACATTGCATTATAGATAGGATAACCTTTCTAAAAAACTTTATACTGAAGTTATGGATGTCTATTGCCACGGCAAAGATAGGGA
Source organism: Physcomitrium patens (assembly GCF_059467195.1). Lineage (NCBI taxonomy): Eukaryota > Viridiplantae > Streptophyta > Bryopsida > Funariales > Funariaceae > Physcomitrium > Physcomitrium patens. The sequence goes on from NC_143421.1 coordinate 13,404,501, forward strand.
TGCTCCAAAATGGTGTCTACTTCATATTTTTGTTAGTCATCAACTATAACTAGTAGTGGTGGTAGTTAGTGTTGATTCCAAAAGTGCTTTGGCTTGGTATAAAATTCCTTCAATTACAAAAGATGAAAGAATAGATGGACCCAAATATGTGGCAGAAGCACAAGGTAGTATATAACATTAGAAATCTTTGTAGAGATGTAAAAAGATTCAAGCCATTGAGGTGCTTATTTATGGATTTGGATTGATGTTGCAAGTAGTAAAATGGCATTGGAGAATAATACTTCATCACCTTTCCGAAAGGTCTTATGTTGTTAGTGGTTATTTGTATATTAATTTTGTCAATTTTGTGCAATAAGGAGGTAGTACTATGTCTCATGTAAGGCAGTTGTAAGCCATTAAATAAACTCCTTCAATATAAGGTCATTGGTATTGATGAAATAATAGAGAATTATTGGCGTAATTAGATGTTGATCGGTGTCAAGAAAAAATGGTGAATGACTAGTAGTTACTTAAATATTATCATTGTAAGTAAACTCTAAGAACATCAAGTATACATCCTAGTCATTATGATGAATTATCACAAATGTCCACATCATATTTTTTAAGGTTCAAATTGTATGCTTTGTTTGTCCATATATTTGGAGATAGAAGGCTACAGATATGGTAAGTCGAGTACCTAGTAGCTTGAACAATGCTTGCCAAAAACTTCTTCTCAAGCATGGATTCTAATTTGTAACAATGAGATGAGATAATCCATGGTGATAAAAGACAGTATCAAAAAAAATCTGTACAAGTGCTAAGGCATTAACATCGAAGTATATAGCAGCCAAGTAAAGTTGTTTTGAGAGATGGTGCACAAAAACAACAATTATTGTCAAAGTAGAGAGAGTTTGCTTCAAAAAAATACTAGCTCTTAGCTGCCACTAATTGCTCAATCAAGTCTTGAAATAAGAAAGACTACATATATATATATATATATATATATATAGATATATAATACTTTTAGGAGCAATTACACCAAATATATAAGTCTTAAGTTTCCAAAAACATCCAAAATATGATAAAAAAAAAAAAATCTAAATCCTTATATATTTTTATGGGATATTATTCTTGAACTTCAAAAATTCATATAGCTTATCATCTGCTCTCGTTTGTGATAAAACAACATCCATAGCAAAGTTTGATGCATCTATTTCTAGGAAGAATGCCTTGAAAAAATTAATAATATATAAAATTGGTACAAAAATAAATGCTATCTTCAAGGCTTCAAAAGATGTTTTTGCTTCTTTGTTCTACTCAAATTTGTTTTTACATATCGGACATGTAAGAGCAGCTACAACTTGAAAAAATTTCTTGATAAATTTTTGATAATAATTTTCAAATTTCAAAAAACATTGCATAGCTCTGATTTTTTTTGAGACCTTTCAATCTATGATAGTTTAGATCTTAAGATCCATCATTAATCCTTCATTAAAAATGATGTACTCTAAAAAATCAACTTAGGTACTATGGAATACATATTTTTCCATCTTTGCATATAATCTTACAACTCTAAATTTTTGTAATACACAAAAAACATAAAATTCATGATTTTTTATATTCTTAAAGTAGATTAGGATGTTGTCTAAATAATATATAATAAAATCATCAAAAAATCTAGAAAAGACATCATTCATGAGATGTTAAAAAGAAACTAGTACATTCATAAGTCCACAAGGCATGACATTATATTTAAAATATCCATATCTAGTTTCAAAAGTAATCTTTCATTCATTTTTTTTCTAATATAGAATATGTTATATATTCTTTATAGATCTATTTTTATATAGATCTTTGCTTGATTGAATTAGTCAAGAAGTCTTGAAATTAAAAATAAGAGATTCTTACTTTTGATAGTGAACTTGTTAAGTCTTTGATAGTCTATGCACATCCATAGAGATGTATATTTTTTCTTTACAAATAAGATAGGAATTTTTGCTAGAGATTTTAAGTAGTGTATGAAGTTCTTAGCTAAGTTCTTGTCAATGTATTCTTTTAGTGCAGCAAATTCATATTGCCATAAGCTGTAGCTCAGTCCAAATGGTGGTTGAGTTCTTTCTTATAGATCAATTATATAATCATAGGATCAATGCTTTAGAAGAATATCTACAATTTTTTAAAAAAATATTTTTGAAAATCTTAATACTAGCTAGGAATATTACTTGATGTCTTTTTACTATCAAAAATGGATGTGGTATATATAGCAAAAGATGGTCTTTCTTTTTGTCACATGTATGAAAGCTCTTGTACCTATCAATATAGGTTTGGATGTACAAGACTTAATTATTTCTATTTCATTATCAAAATTTTGGATTAAGCTATAAAATAAATTAAGGTTAAAAAAAATTCAATCTATTCAAAGATTATATTTTTTTAACCATAATAATCTTAAAATAATTGGATTAAAGAGAGATCTTATTATATTAAATATTACTACTCTATTATGATCTTTAATTATTAAATTTAAAAGAAAAATATCATGAATAACATCTCCAAAAGATAACAAATGACCATCTATGACTTCTACATGTATGGATTTAGTTTTCTTAACTAAAGATATTTCTTGTTTTTTGACAAATTCTTTGTTTATAAAACAAGTTGAGGCTCTCCAGTCTAATAATGCAAAGATTTTATAATTTTTAGATCCTAAATACACATCTATTGTAAAATAAGGTGAGGGATTTAAGAAAAGAATAAGACCTTTATTATGTATTGCTCATGATTACAACTAGACAGTCCCTATTATAGTTAGAAAAACTTGTTTTTTGACAAATTATCTTCTTTGGCAATTGTGCTCCTCATTTTGCATTACTTCTTTGGATAATATAGAGTAGTGTATTTAGCTTCTCTTTAATATAAGCAAAAACCCTCTTGATAATATCAAATCTTTTCTTATTTTAAGAGGGATTTAAAACATATTGTATCAATTTGCATTGGTTCTAGCCTTGATGAATAAATTTTTGAAAACTTAAAAACTACATCATTACTTGATTTATTTCTCTTTAATCAAGTCTTTGTTGTTGATGCCTTTCAAATATTCGATTGTTGCATGTAATGGCTTGAGCAATAAATTGTTCCAAGGATTTTGCTTTTGGCATTGTTAATAATAAATCTTTGATATTATCCTTCAACCATATCAAACTTGATTGATAAGGGCTTTGTTATTCTAGTCCACATTGCAAGTAATATTTTGGAATTTAGTAGCATATATAGTTGTTGAATGTGATCTTTATTATAAACATAAGAGTTTGATCTCTATTTTTTTTTTTTGATTACTTTCTCCAAATGTAGTCGTAAATACTTTTAGGAATGAATTCAAATCATAAAAGAATCGTGAATAATTTTTCATTAAAGAGAGGGTACTTCCAGATAGAAGTGTATTTATGAATCTAACTTAATTATATCCATCAAGATATTATAAGAGATGCAATCTTAAATAGAACTTGATTTATTATAAAAATCCTCAAAATTTTGATTTTTTTCCATTAAACTTATTTGGCATATTAATCTATATCTCCATCGTACTTGTAGAAGCAAAAATTCTTAGATTTGGTTATAAGGTCAATTTACTTGCTTCCTTCAATTACTCAACTTTTTGTCATAGGTTCCGAACTTCTTCTATAGGCATAAGATTAGTATTTTTGTTGTTGGCACTAGTGATATATGAAATTCACACTCTAAGAATGTTGACAAGTTTATAAAGATCTATAATAGTTGCAAATCTATTCTCACTTCCACTAAGTATAGCATCTATGATTTTTCCTTCCATTTCAAACAACTTAAGAAATCTACAAGTCAAATTAGAGGAACATAGTCTGCAACTTCTAATAACAAATGAAAATTATCACAAAAAGAAGTAAATCTACTTTCTTTAAAGAAAAATATTGGTGTTAGAAAATTAAATAATTTTATTAAAGTTAGATAATCCGCAACCTTCAAAATATAATAATAGAAGTAGAATAATCCACTCACTTCTAAAACATGATAAGAACAATAAATTAATACTCTTATCAAACTATAAAGGACATTAACATCAAAGAACTAAAATATTAATATATTCTTGTGACACTTGAAAAGACTAGAAAATTATTCAAAGATGATATATTATTAAACTAAAATGGCTATTACTAAAGACTAGAAGATTAGAAAGTCTTAAAATAAGACTAATGACTAGAAAAGCATTGATAAGATAGAAGAAGGCTTCACTCTTGCTTCCATATATACTCTTAACTAGGAATTACATGGAAATAATTTATAGGACCTCCAAAACGTGTTGACTTTGCAAGACATGTATCGTAACTGATAAGACAAGTTTTCTATATATATATATATATATATATATATACCGTATAGTTAGCTTGTTTTACAAGCTATCAACATGTGATTATCTTATTGACTAAGTTTCTATCTTATCAATCAAATATAAATATATGTAAATTCAAAGTAGCATCTATGAAGCTTTTAGAAAGCTTATCTAAAAAATATTATAAAATAAATCTATTTTTACCTTCTTCTATATTATCATATAAGTAAATATCATAATAAATATGTATGTCTATGATACATGGCCACTTGTTAGACTCCTCAACTGCATTCAATAAATAAGATATATTTACTACTTGAAAATTATATTTAGTCAAAGAAGGCTAGAAACAAAATTTGTAGAGCAAAGGATGCATAGTAATCATTAATTGTCTTATAGCAACTTAGAAGATTCAAGCTACTTGATTCTAAACTTTAGATGCAAGCACTACATGTATGAGCTAAAATAAACCTCTACTAATTGGAAGTTTATTCTAACTCACAATAAGTAAATTAACTATATGAATTTAAAATAAAGCTATTATTTAAATTCTAATCCACTTATTACTTTTCCTTCTTAAAACACCAAGTTATTAATAAAATCTTCTAACATTACTCACATTCATAATGATAATTCACTCTTTAACATCATGCAAAACAATTCTTTCTTCTATTTCTAATTAGATAATTTAATTTAATTATTATTATTTTTATTATTATTATTTTATTAGGTCTTTTTCATTACTTTTTATTATTTTATTATTTTATTATTTTTTAAAAAATATATAAATTTTTATTTCTTAATTAACTGATGATAAAAGTAATTAATTAAATTATTATCTTTAATCTATAGTAATTTTTTTAAAAGGTTGGGTTAAAAATTAAAAGTCAAAAGTTAAAATTAAAGTTTAAAAAATAAAAATAAAGTAAAAGTATAAATAAAATAAAGGTTAAAAATAAAATATAAAAGTAAAAAGAAGAAGATTAAAAGTTAAAAATTAAAGCCAAAAGTGAATGTAGAAGTTATAAGTTACTGTAAAAAATAAAATAAAATAAAAGAATTAATAAATAAAGAGAGGTACAAGCAGAAGTACCTTGACAACGCCCAAGGATTGAGGGAAACACCCTCTTTTTACTCCAAAATTTTCCAAAAATCCAAATTAGCTCCAAATCTAATGATTTTTGTTGTGTTGGAAATTTAACTTTAAGGCGCTTTTGATTTGTAATTTTATTGGTAATCTAATATCTGAGCTGCGACCAATGCTTCTTCAAAGTTGGATCATTGGCCTGCCACTACAACCTATTCCCATTCACTCAAAAATTCGTTAAAAATTCAAATTTGTTTCAAATTTAATGAAATTTGTGCCAGTGGAAGTTTAGCTTAAAGGTGCTTGTACTACCAAATTTTCAAAATGATCCCTTTAAGTGGCACTAAGGAATGTCTTTTCAAAGTTGGATTATTGAAACTCCCAAGGCAGCCGCCCTCTTTGCACTCAAAAATTCACCAAAAATTCGGTTCAACTCCAAATTGAGCAGGCCTTAACTCGTTGGAAAGCTAATAAAAAGAGCTATGTGATGAAAAATCTTCACTTAAAAAACATAAAAAACCACAGACTGATTGAGGAAAATCCGAGGCCCCTCAAACCCTTTTGACTATGGAAATGGTTAGTGACCACTAATTGCAAAGGGATGCCTTTTAAACCACAACAAGCACCACCCATGACACAAAACCAATGCCCATATGTTCCTAAAGTTCACAATGAGATCTAAGATCAAAAAAGAAGTAAAAAAATAAGATTAGGATTAGGGTTGAGATGACACATTGGCATGGCTTCGCCCTCATCAAAAGAAAGAGAAAGAGAGGCTTGGAAAACCAAACCACTCTTATAAAATTGAGTGGTGGCTTGTGGAAGGGCGGCCACATCTCCACCCTTGATCTCTAAGATCCCTAATGTAGATCTATGGCCTTCCTTTATTCAACAGCTAATTTCGTGACCAAAGCTGATGGCTCTTGTAAGTGGAAAAAAAAACATTTTTTGATAAATCTAATTTAACTATTGTGTTTAAAACACCTTTTTATGCTAAGATTGACTACTCACATGCATCAATCTATACTCCTTTGCAACTTTTATGAATATTTTTTACTTATAAGAATTTAGGTAATATTTATAAAATTCTTCAAAAAATGAGAATTTCATTTCTCTACTTGTACTTTAAAGGAAATGATGCTAATCTTGTTTTCTTCACTCCACATGATACATTTGATGCCTCCATTGCATTTAAAAGGCTTCCATAAATTAGAAGAATCATTTTGCCGCTTGGATTTGTTGAATTTGGAAAAAATCTTCAAAGCAATCATAATTAAACCTTACTAGATTTTCTTTTTTTGACACCAAGTCTGCTTCCTTTGTAATTCCTCTACTACTAGCTAACTAGAAAAATATAGTCTTTATAGTTTTTTCTTACTAAATTCTATCCTAGATTGCATGTCCACTACTAACAATCTTATTTTCTATTTTTTCCTAAAATTCTAGTATTAATTCATAAAATTTGTGTTTTAAGCACAATAAGTACATTTTTTATACTAATTATCAAAGTGAGTCAATTCAATGACTCATAACATGCCAAGTTTATGATACAAGGTTTATTATTAGAGTCAATACCATGGAAATTTTTAATTCAATATTGTATCTATTCATTGTAGCCTAAAAGAGGAAATAAATGGCTACCAAACATCTATTTTATACTCTTTGTTCTAATAGTCTATGGCTTAAGATCAGACATATGATGGATAATTTGAAAAATATAGTTCCATCTTTGGTATTGATTGTAGTTTCAACAACTACTAATAGTAGAAGCAATAGCAAGACAATGCCTATTTTGGAATGCCAAACTATTTGGTCTCAATAATATAATGCAAAGGAAATGAACCTTATTCCTTTGAGAACACTTGGATGTGGAAGGCTATTATGCAAATCAAAGATTTATAGAGTGAGGTCCATCAAAACTAAAAAAAACCATTAAAGAATTCATTGCCTTAGTTGGCACCATCTAAACAAAAGTAAGAAGTTTTTGCCTCTTGAATTCCATTCGTAGGCATTGGAGCATGACCCAATTCCCCAGCTTCCTTGAACACACATGGGTATCCTCAGTCTCAATTATTGGACAATTTCAAGAATTGTACCAACTTCACGGGCAACACGATAGCCAGATACATACAACTCAGCTCCAACTTCTTTTCTAGGCACCCTAGACCATAACAGGACATCACAGGTTTGAAGCTACGCCGCACAAGAGTCACCACCATGAGAGGCGATCTCAAATCCACTGCAATCAATCCATCAAATGAACACTTCGGCCATACCTGGTTTATTGGGCTGGTGCGTGACTTATTCTTTGACTCTCTAAAATTGGTGTGGAACCCATCGGCTCTGCTTCACACCATAGCCTTTTTCAACTACTCAACCCGAGCTGGGTTTAAAATTGCCGTAACAGCCAAACCACAAAATTTGCAACTGCGGGTTAAACAGCAACGGCTTGAATTCACACAAGAGAAGATTGATAGATCCATTGCAGCGGTATGGAACAAGTATAAACCAGCCAAGGTACAAACCTTCATTTGGCAGATTAATTCAGGAGGATTGACTACAGGCAGCTGGTGTGAGGTAATGGATTTCCCAGCCACTTGCTCTGGTTGCAATCGTGAGGTCAATGAAACCCTGGAGCACTGCCTCAGTGTCTGGACGGCGTACGATCTGGTCTGGAAGACATTGAATTGCCCTCCAATTCGAGCGTGGAGAGAGCTACTCACATATACCTCCAGGCATACAAGACGCCACAAGGGTATGTCATCCCAATATGAGGCCCTTTTACCAACCTTAGATGTGCTACAAGTAGCAATTTTATGGCACCTCTGGTGCGCCAGATGCCGATTAGTGTTCTCACAAGAACGCATCAATGCTCATCTTATTTGCCACCTAGCTTGGGGGGAGACAATCTTTGCCAGAATGGCGGATAGGAACCATATTCTTAGCTCCATCGATAGATGTGGTGAAACCAGAAAGACAAAATGTATAACCAACTTTCAGTACACCTGGTGTTATCAGGACGTGTTCTGTTCAGGAGTACTATTCTCCACTCGGTGGCACCTAGCCCCCACCCTCATTCATCTGCCAACCTGTATATGGGACCCAGATTGAGTTGTATCCTACTTTATTTTATATACAATGATACCTAAATTTAAACAAAATTAAAAAAAGAAAAAGAAGAGGCCCGAAGTCTCCTCCCGCTGACTGAGGTCTCCAGCCTGTCCGACCCATGTGAGCATATCCACTAGGTTAATCTATTAAATTGTGCAGTCGTGGAACTCTCACCATTGCAAAAGTGAAGGGGCACATCTTTCCTGTTTTTAAAATCTTACTATGCAGAAGTATGAAACCAGTGAGTTCCGTAGAGTACTAAACCATTCCGTGATCCCGTTTACAGTTGCTACCGAAGTCAAGGACGAGATGCCGTTTTTGCCAGCTCGGCATTGACATCAGGTGCAAGTGGGAATTGTCAGAACTCTTTGTAGACAATAGACTATATATAACCACCACTTGGACTACAGAGGTTAAGAATTAGTCTAGGGGTATTGAAAAACTTATCACCTGCCTATATCAATGGAAATTGTTGTGTGTTGTGCAAAGAAATTCGCACTGTAATTTGTTTTTTTTCCAACACCACCGAACAAAGTGGAAGAGGAGGAAGAATAACTATTTTTATGATTTTCCTGCATTCAAATTGATGGGGTTTAAAATTAGATGACTGCATAAGTCAAAGTGGCATACCTACACTTCAGAACTTCAACGCTGCATTTGAGAGTATCCTTACCGACGATATCTTCTCCCCTGATCCTCGGCGATTCCATGTGAGGCTGTTTCTTCGTTATAGTTTGCTAGCACTTGTAGGAAGACCGACTAAAAGTTCTACCGCCTGGAACACCGAAACAATCGAGCTGAACTATGCATGAAAGGAGAGACTGCGGTTTCTGTGTCAGTTTTATCCCACGTACAATGAGAAATTTCTGCGTTCATTACTTTCATTCTATGGCGTGTAGCAGGTGCGGAATCTGTGCCTCCAGCAAATAGAGTTGCAACATTCCGGATCCGACTATTTATGTTGAACATTGGGAAAATTGTAGGGGCATTCAGCAGTTCACAACCGTTGGTGTGCAGGCGGCGTCATTTAGTGGATTGGTTTGTTGAAGCGGCGTCAAAGACTGAATCTCAACTCTTAGCCTTCCGTAGTATGAATGTGGTGCAAGGCGGAGATAGCCTGTGAAGTTGATCAATGCGAGATTAAGGTGAATATGATGTCGTTTTGTTCTTCGCCGCATCGTGTTGCGTCATCACCGCACTAGATATCGTGTATGTCCAGTGATTTCACGAGCCACAATTTTTTCTTTTGTAGAACTTCTAGAAGGTTTTGTCAAATCAAAGTCCTGCCATGTCAAATTTATTCTCTTTCTTCTGTGGCTCTAAGCCGCAAACGATAGAAGGCGAGAGCGACCCTCCCTTCCGGCATTACATTCCACCCCACCCGGAGCCCAACCCTGTCGGCTCAAGTTCTCCATGGCCCGACCCAATCCCTGGGCACAATTCTGGTTTAATAGAACCAGTGGATCAGCCACGGTCGTTGCGTAGTATGAATCGAACCAGACCAAACGTCAGATGGATAATAGGGCTCGATTTTGGTACCACATTCTCAGGGTTCGCGTATGCGCAAGCATCAGGACCGGAAGAGATAAGTGTCTACTTCGACTGGCCTTCTAGACAAGGAGAGAAGGTGTACTGCAAGACGTTGTCAGGATTGTACTACATTCAGGCAGAGAATGGCGAATGGGAATGCGTGTCATGGGGTCATAACGCGCGATCGGATTATTTGGATAGCCAAAGGAGAAACCGTCCGAATGGAGTGTACTTGTCAAAATTCAAGCTGCTGCTAAGTAGAGATGTTAATGATCCCGCTTTGGCAGCCAGTGTGCCTCCACCCCTCACGGTGCACTCTGTCATTGTCGATTATCTGCGGAGAATTGGTGAATATGCATTGCAGGTGGTCAAGACGCACGATGGGAATGAGTTGTTTTGCAGGGATTCAGTACAGTGGTGTGTGACGGTGCCGTCGATCTGGGACGAGAATGCCAAGCAGAAGATGAAGGAGTGCATGGTGGATGCGGAGCTCGTTTCCGCTGAAGCTGGAGGCAAAGAGGCAGTGCAAGTTGAGTTCGAGCCGGAGGCCGCTTCGTTCCACTGCCATCAAATGCTGCGCCAGAGTCATGCGAATGTGATCTTGGAACCCATGGATAAAATGCTCGTGGTCGACGCCGGTGGCGGAACGGTGGACATTGTCGTTCAAAGGTTGCTTTCGAGATCATTCGAGAGGTTCAAGGTGGAAGAAGTGACTCCAAGCACAGGGAGCTTTTGCGGTGGTACTTATGTTGACGAATCCTTCATGCGGTTTTTGTCCGGGAAGATTGAATGTCTCGACGAGTTTTTGGAAAATGATGTGCCGAGCTACAGGACGCGACTACTCAAGGAGTGGGGAGAAGTCAAGTGCTCCTTCGGCCATGACATGGGATCAAGATCACAAACAATGGAGATCGACCTTCACTCCAGGTTACGCGATAAATGGAAGGAGCACGAGACCAGACAAGGCTATCCAGCCCGTGAGAGCTACAGCGAGATTGAACTCACCGAAAAGGATCTGAAATCCATTTTTGATCCTGTGGTGGATGAGATTCTGGAGATGATTGCCGCGCAGCTCAGACTAGTGTCAGACGTCAAGGTTATGTTCGTTGTAGGCGGGTTCGCTGCTTCCCCTTACCTCATGAGTCGGATCCGTGAGCGTTACGGTAACGCCGTCCAATATATCGTTTGCCCACAAAACCCTGGCAGCGCCGTTTGCCAAGGTGCGGTTTCCCTCTCACGCAATCCCGACACCGTTTTCTCTCGAGTTCTTAGGAAGACTTATGGGACTAGCGTGACCCTACCCTTTAGGGACGGGGTGGATCCCATTGAGTATCTGAGAGTTGGCACAGGTGGAGTGAGATGGTGCCGCTATAGATTCGACAAGTTCGCCACAAAGGGTGAAACTGTGGAGGTTAACCAGTGCGTGCAGAAGGCCTACGTCCCGCACTCTCCTGGACAGACTCGAATATTGTTCGATTTGTATAGTTCTGCGGAGGAAAATCCGAGATATACCCAGGGAGCGAATGTCACAAGAGAAGGCGGATTCCACATTGATTTGCCTGCAAGTTACAACAGAGAACAGGCAACGTTTACATTTTCGGTGTTCTTCGGACGGATTAGCATCGAGCTCCATGCTAAGGCGAGAATGGGAAGAGGTTCGGCAGGAAGGGAGGCACGGACCATGAGTCTCCCTGTTTCATACTATCGTTGATCTTCTTCCCAATTTTTCTTGAGGAATTGCTTAGTTCCTTCTCTGCATGAAGATAGTGTACCATTGCATCAAAACATCAGGCGGCCGAATTTCTGAGCTGAGACTGTCAATCTCGTCGCATCGAACTCCCATTCTCGGATGGGGTCTGCATATTTGAATTTGAGTTTAGCTATTTGCACTGAAGCACCAGATAGCAAGTGACGCGAAGACTGCATCCTAATGTCCAAGCCTTCAAGCTTTGCGGCAGGCCATCTGGTTGCTGGATTTTGATGATGTCGAGTGCGCGCTCGCCATGATCCGATTGACGGCGACAAATTAACCATTGTCACTATCCATGGTCGTTTGCATTCCAAGCTTGGCACCCTTTTTGTTTTGATGCGCTACTGGTCGTGATGCATCACTCACCAAGATCAAGGTGTGTGCTGCTCCATATCCCCACTGAACACTTGTGCCTGCTCGCGTTTATCAGTTTTCGAGATCTGTTAACAGCATCGTAGTTGAATGTTTCTGGTAGCACCGAGCAGGATAGTTGCATTACATCCTGTGTACATCACAGATTTGATGTAGTTTTATAATAGAAATTGCTGTACCCCTTTCACAGCACATTAGAAAGTCAATTACGTGTTGGGGTAGGGTAGGAGAGATGGATCTTGAGAGGGGAAAGCGAACCCATATTATGAATGTTTGGGTGTAGAAATATGTATCTTGTTATAATTAAACTATTCTCTTGTGAACGTTGTGACATATTTTTGTTCCATTTCAACTATTTCTTTTACAATTTTGAAGGCTTTGTAACAACAATCTTTGTTATTTTCTATGAGCTCATCTCAGTTTGTGTTCTTTTGAGTAAGTTTTTATATAAACATCACACTGAATTTTCTACTCTCAAACAATTCGAAAATATTCAATTGTTACTATTGCCTGTAGCAAATTCCCATCTTTGATATGGTGAATACTTTCCCCAAAAAATTGTTATTGATGTCCTTGCAGTAGGTTATAGTGCACTTGATGAGCATTTGTTGATAAGAGTGCAAAGTACACTTGTCTCCCACTCCCACATACTCTGGTTTTGGTACTTGCAGAACTTGTCAAATACAAATTTCCAGGAGAGAATTCATGTCACATCTTTTCTTGTCTAAAGTTGTTATTTATGATCTTATTGATATATTAGCCAAATAAGTCGAGGTACTTATTTTATCTTGGCTTATTTTATTGAAAATTTTAATATTTTGGAAATCGAGTTTTAAATTAAATTCTATTTAGCCACTTAAATTAAAGAGGAGAAATATATTTCCAATGAATTGTACTTTTTTTCTTCATTTTGTATTCTTCTAATATAAAGAGTCTTAATTATAAATAATCCAATGATTCAAGACACATAATTGAACCAAAAACATTAATGGGGAAGTTCAAGTGGTTTGTGGTAGAGGCTTGTTTATGAGCATTCCATATTTCTCATTAATCCAAATATAATCCTAAATCCTCTTTGAATCTCATTTTAATTACAATCTTTTAGTTCTAAGAAATTTATTCTTTATATTTCAATCATATCATTTAGGAGTAGGAGTAATAGATCACTAAAGCATATAAATAATTATGAGAAATAAAATCTACAAGAATTTTTAAATATAAAAATAATACAATTTTCTTTTAAGAAAATTTTAAAAAATAAGTAATGAACTCCAAGAAACTTTAGTACTGCATTGATGTCAATATAAATCTTTTCATTTTTTTAAATTAAAAATATTATATATATATATATATATATATATATATACATATATATATTATAAAATTAGAAACAATCTCTAAAATTAGTCAAATATTTATTTGAAGAGCATGATTGTACCTATAACATTTTTTTTTTTTTTTTTTTTTTTTAATTTATTTTCTAATAAAATTATCCACAAAGATAAACCAATAATATATAACAGACAACAAAATCATCTAAAAACTCCTGAAAGACATCATTCACTAGTTATTGGAATGTTGTTGGTATATTTGTAAGTCCAAAAGGCATGACGTTGTATTCAAATTGTCCATACCTTATTCAAAACATAGTCTTCTATTCATCTTCTTCTTTGATGTGTACTAGATTGTATGTTCATTGTAGATCTATTTTTGTATAGATCTTAGCTTGATTCAACTGATCAAGGAGTCCAGATATCAAAGGTAGCGGGTACCTGCTCTTGATGGTGCTTTGTTGAGTCCTTGATAATCGATACATATCCGCAATGATTCATCTTTTTTCTTCACAAATAAAATTGGAGCTCTTGCTCAAGATTTGGAATAGTATATGAAGTTCTTGGCCAGATTTTCTTCAATATATTCCTTGAGCTCAGCTAATTCATTTTGTAATAAATTGTAGATTCATCCAAATGGCGATTGTGCTCCTTCTTGAAGGTCAATTGAGCAGTCATAGGAACAATGTTCCGAAAGAGTATCTACATTTTTCTTCTCAAATATATCTTAAAAATCTTGATATTGGCTTGGAATGCCACTTGAAGTCTTTCCACCAGTAGAAACAGGTGTGGCATAAATGACACAAGGTGATCCTTCTTTTGCAGCATGGAAGAAAGCTCTTGCACCTACAAATATAGATTTAATTGTACTAGACTTATGACTTTCTACTTGATTAACTACGTTCTTAGTTATACTTTCAGAAAAGTCAAGACTACGAGAAGTCCAATCTATGTTAGGATTATATTTTTTTAGCTATGATAAACCTAAAATGACTAGATTAGAAGGAGATCTAATGATATTAAATATTATAAAGCTACTATGACCATTACTTGCTACTTCTATAGGAAGGGTTTCATGAGTAACATCTCTTGAAGATAATGGACGACCATCTATGACTTCTACATGTACAGGTTTAGTTTTCTTCACTAAAAGTATGTTATATTTTTTAGCAAATTCTTCATCTAAGAAATATGTTGAGGCTCTTAAATCTAGCAAAGCAGAGGCTTTGTGATGTTTAGGTCCTAGAATAATATTTATCGTAAAACATAGAGAGGGTCCTAAGGAAAGAATGGGACCTTCATTAGGTGTTGTACAAGGTTCCAGCCGCACAATCCCTATTATAGGTGGACAAATTTATTTTTTAACATGCTATCTTCTTTGATCGCCGTACTCCTCATTTTATGGTTGCATTGCTTCTTTGGGCAATGTTGAGTAGTGTGCTTAGATTCTCCACAGTACAAGCACAATCCTTCCTAACAACGACGAGTCTTTTCTTGCTCAATAAGAGATTTGAAACGTTCTGAATCATTTTGCATATCCTCTACTTCCAAATGTATGTGTTGAAGAGATGTTGGTGTTGCCATTGAATTATAGTAACCTCGAGGTTCACTTGTATGGTTCTCAGATCAAAATTCAAAAAGACAATTGTCTCACTTCACAACAAAGTCAATTACTTAGCTCAATGTTTGAGGATCAGGTAAGTTGAGCATTAATTTTTTTACCTCATATTCTAATCCATAGAGAAATTGGCTAAAAAATGTAACATCATCCCACTT
Source organism: Physcomitrium patens (assembly GCF_059467195.1). Taxonomy (NCBI): domain Eukaryota; kingdom Viridiplantae; phylum Streptophyta; class Bryopsida; order Funariales; family Funariaceae; genus Physcomitrium; species Physcomitrium patens. The sequence goes on from NC_143421.1 coordinate 13,419,800, forward strand.
GATATCAGTTGCAAGTTGTTGAAACTGTGAAGCATACAACATTATTGATTGATTTTCTTGTCACAAAATACGGATCTTGTTGGTTGCAATACAAATTGTATCATATTCTCCTGTCAAGGACATGAATTTTGAAGAAAGAGAATCCTCAATACACTCTTCTATCACTGAAGAGAACTAGAAAGTCTCTCAAAAGGTGATATAATATTAACTAGAATGGCTATTGCCAAAAAGAAGAAAGATTAGAAAGTCTTGAAATAAGACTAAGACTAGAAAGGCGTTGACAAGAGTGAAGAAGGCTTCACTCTTTCCTCCATATATACTATCTAATTAAGAGCTATAGGGCAATATCCTATAGGACTTCTAACATGTGTTGACTTTGCTAGCCACATGTCTTAACTTATAAGATAAGTTATCTATGTATGTGCCACGTAGTTAGCTTATTCCACAAATTACCAATACATGGTTAGCTTTTTGGCCAAGTTTCTAATCTACAAACACATTTAAAGTCAAAACCATGTCTATCAAGCTTCTAAGAAGCTTTTCTAGAAGACTTTATGAAATTATTCTATATTTACCTACTTCTACTTAATCATATAAGTAACTATTGAAATAAATATATATGTCCATGACATTACTCCTCCTTCTAGGGACGAGTTCTACAAGGAGCGGTCTTCATATATTGAGGAAGTCCAAGATGTGACAAATTATATTTACTACATACTTTGATCTTTGCTATCTTCGAAGATGGTTGATAGGTCCTCTCAACCATCTATAGTGTCCTATACCAGGACGAGAAGACCACCCTGTTATTTGGTCATTGTTGAGGCCTTCATAACTTCCTTCAAATAAAAGATATATACATTTGAGATGTATCTCCATTTCTATGCTACAACGAAAGATAGAAGATAGAATGTTATTTTCCTTTGATCTTGTTTTTTTTACATCAAAGATTTTTTATTCTTCATCTTGATTTTGATGGATGTTGTTGATGAAAGTCTTCAACTTTCTTTGCTGCATTTGCAAGATTCTTTGATAGCTGCCATGTGCATTCACTAATATCATGTCCACGCCAATGAACAAGATATTCTAACCTTTTTCAATGCCACCTTGACTCTAAGACTTCTTCCACCTCAAACTCTTAGTTATTATCCACTTCTATAAGAAGAGGTGGCATTTGTCTTCTTTTCAAGATTTTTATTGTCTTATACGGCTCTAAAAGAGACATGAAATACAAGATGGATCTTCATATACTCCGGTAGATGTAATCGATAGGCAACATGACTGATTTATTTACAAATAGAAAAAGGTCTCAGCTTACAATAATCTAATTAATCACAAGAACAAGTAGTCTTGATATTACAACGAAGTAACCATATATTATCATCCATATTATATTGTGGTTGCTCCTTGCGATAGGCATCCATATTGGTCTTTTGTCGTTCTTGAGCTTCCTTTAATTATATCTTTATTGTTGTATGTAGCTCTGACAAGCGATTTGTTAAATCTTTTGCCGCAAGATTATCAACTTTTGAAAAGTTAAAAATATCAAGATGTGGATGATAACCATAATTCGCAAAGAAAGGTGTTTATTGAGTGGAAGAATGTACCAAATTATTATATACAAACTTTTCTAATTGTAAAAGAGTTGTCCAATCATCTTGATGATAGTTGATGGTACATTTCAAATACTACTTGAGAACTTGGTTTACCCGTTCTGTTTGTCCATCAATTTGAAGATGAAAAGCTGAAGAAAGTTTTATATCTACTTTTAGAATCTTGAATAGGATTTTTCAGAATCTTGATATAAATTGAGTCCACTTATCTGATATAATATCCTTTGGCAACTCATGATAGCGATAGATATTATCAATGAAAAACTTAGCTGTTTCTTCACTTGTGATAGATTTTTTACATGGTATTAAATGTGCCATCTTAGTAAAACGATCTACTATCATGAATATGGAGTCATAAGAACCTGAGATTAAAAGATCCGTGATGAAATCCATAGAAACAGAAGACTATGGTTGTTTTGGAATGGATAACGGCTAAAAAAGTCCGTAAGATCAATGACAAGGAGTTTTTGATCTTTAGCAAACATCACAAAATTATACAAAATCTTTAACTGCCTTCCACATTTGCGGCCACCAAAAGTCCTTGGATATTAGTTCTAAAGTTTTATTGTACTCAAAATGTCCTACTGTTGGAAAGTCATGACGAGCTTGAAGAATACATAATCGAGCTTTACCTTCTAGAACATATAAGAATCCTTCAAAATATAATAGATTATTTTTGAATTCAAAATTGGAAGTATCATGAGACTTAGAGGAAGTATTCTTGATAACCTGAAGAAAAGGATCAGAAGACATGCTTGATTGAATTTGCTTTACAAATGTTGAATCAACTATCAATGTTGATTTTATAGCTCGAAGATGAAAATGCTTGGGTTTCAAGAGAATTAATCTTTGTTGATCAAAAGATGCAGCTCTTTTTTTTGGTGCAAGATAAAAATATCTAGAAAGAGTGTCTGATAGACCTTGTTATTTTTTGGATCGATAAATGATCTTGAAATTGAATCTAAATAAAGATATGCTCCAATGGGCTTGATGATGATTTAAGAAACATGCTAACATGAAGTACTCGAGGTTCTTATGGTCTATATATATAGTAATTGGACTTGAGGTGCCTTCTAGATAATGACGCCATTCTTGAAATGAATCCACGATTGCAAAGAGCTCTTTGTCATGGATTTCATAATTAATCTTAGTTTTTGAAAATTTCTTGAAATAGAAAGCTATTGGGTGGAGTTTATCATTTATTTCCATTTATGACAACATGGCAGTTATAGCAAAATCCGACGCATCTGTTTCCATAAAAAATGCCTTGGAGAAGTCAACACAATATAAGATTGGTGCAAAAATAAATTCCTTCTTTAAAGCATCAAATGATACTTCTGCTTCTTTATTCCACTCAAGTTTGTCTTTACAAGTCAAATGTGTAAGTGAAGCTGCAACTTGAGAAAAATTCTTGATAAAGATTCGATAGTAATTAGCAAAGCCCAAAAAGCATTGAACATCTCGTACTGTTCTTGGAATCTTCCAATCTATAATAGTTTGAACCTTCTTAGGATCCATCATAAGGCCTTCGTTGGAAATGATGTACTCTAAAAATTCAACTTGAATAGTGTGGAATACACACTTTTCTAACTTGGCATATAATCTTGCATCTCTAAGTTTGTGTAACATGTGACGAACATGAAGTTCATGTTCTTCTATGTTCTTAGAATAGATTAGAATATCGTCTAAATAGCAAACAACAAAATCATCTAAAAACTCACAAAAAACATCATTTATAAGATGTTAAAAAATAGCCAGTGTATTCGTGAGTCCAAAAGGCATGACATTATATTCAAAATGTCCATACCTAGTTCAAAAAGCAGTCTTCTATTCATCTCCTTTTTTTATACGAACTAAGTTGTAGATCTTTGTAGATCTATTTTGGCATAGATCTTTGCTTGATTGAGTTGGTCAAGAAATCTTGAAATCAAAGGCAAAGGATATCTATTTTTGATGGTGATCTTGTTGAGTCCTTGATAATCCACACACATTCGCAAAGATCCATCTTTCTTCTTCACAAATAAGATAGGAGCCTCAGTTGGAGATTTAGAATGGCATATGAAGTTCTTTGCCAAATTCTCATCAATGTACTCCTTTAATATAGCCAACTCATTCTGCAATAAGCTATAGATTGGTCCAAATGGTAGTTGAGCTCTTTCTTGCAAATCAATTAAACAATCATAAGGTCGATGCTCGGGAAGAATAAGTGCATTCTTCTTTTCAAAAACATCTTGGAATTCTTGATATTGCTTAGGAATACTACTCGACGTCGTTTCACCATTAGAAATGGGTATAACATATATAGCAAAAGTTGATCCTTCTTTTGCAACATGCATGAAAGCTTTTACACCTACTAATAAAGGTTTGGACATATTGGACTTATGTACTTCTACTTTGCTAATGTGAACTTAGATTATATTATGAAAAAAGTTAAGATTACGAGAAATCCAATCTATTTGAGGGTTATATTTTTCTAGCCATGATAATCCTAAAATAACTAGATTAGAGGGAAATTTTATTACATTAAATACTACTACGTTGTTATGATCTTTAATTGCTATATCTAAAGGAATAGTTTTATGGGTAGTATTTGTAGAAGACAACGAACGACCATCTATGACTTCTACATGTACGGATTTAACTTTCTTCATTAAAGATATTTTTTGATTTTTAGTAAAATCTTTGTCTATAAAATATGCTGAGGCTCTTGAATCTAACAAGGCAAAGACTTTGTGATTATTAGGTCTTAAATATACTTCTATTATAAAACAAGGTGAGGAGATTGCAGAGAAGATAGGACCTTTACTAGGTGTTGCATATGATTCCAACCGCACGGTCCCTATTGTAACTAAAGAAACTCATTTTTTGATACATTATCTTCTTTGGTAATTGTGCTCTTTATTTTGTTATTATATTGCTTCTTTAGATAATATTGAGTAGTGTGCTTAGCTTCTCCTCAATATAAATACAACCCTTCTTCGAGACGTTGAGTCTTTTCATACTTCGTGAGAGGTTTAAAATGTATCATATCAATTTGTATTGGTTCTGGCTTTGAAGAATACGTTTCTGAAAACTTGGGAGCTGCCACCATTACTTGACTTGTTTTTGTCCAATTAAATCTTTGTTCTTGATACCTTTCAAATAAACAATTGTCGAATGTAATGGCTTGAGTAATAAATTATTCTAAAGATTCTACTTTTGGCATTGTCAATAACAAATCTTTAATGTTATCTCCTAATCTCTATCAAAATTGGTTGATAAGTACTTTATCGTTGTAGTCTATGTCACAAGCAAGATTTTGGAATTCGACTGTATGTGTAGTAGTTGATTGTGATTCTTGTTGTAAGAATAAAAGCTTAGTCTTTGCTACTCGTTCTTGATTACTTTTTTCAAATGTGGCCGTAAACACTTCTAGGAATGAATTCAAATCATAAAGGAGTCATGAATCTTTTTTCATTAAAGGTGCAAACCAAGAGAGAGTACTTCCTATTAATAGTGCATCTATAAATTTGACGGGTAAATCCATCAGGATATTAGATAAGATACAATCTTAGATAGAGCGTGACTTATTGTAAAAATCCTCAAAATTTTGATCTTATTCCATCAATCTTCTTAGGCATATTGTTATTCTCATTGCATTCAAGCTTCAGTAGACCAAAGCAATTGAACTAATAGAGGTGGGTTTGAATACGGAGAAAGATTGGTTATATGAATTGGATATGCTAGTATCACAATTGACTCTACTCTGGCTATCTGAAATCAATTATCAAACTACAAAACACCGAGGCTTACTACTTTTGTTTTAATTCGACCCATAATCCATTCTACGATTATCAATTCAACAATACTTCTCCTAATCATAATTCTTCATAAGCAAATAATAAAAAAAACAAAGAGGTAGCACCAAGTTTATCCCAGCTTACGACTCTCACAGTTTGGCTCTCGGCTTACGACTCTCACAGTCTGGATCTCGGCTTATGACTGTCACAGTCTGGCTCTCGACTTATGACTCTTTCAGTCTGACTCTCGACTTTTGACTATCACAATCTGACCCTCGACTTACGACTCTCACAGTCTGGCTCTCGGCTTACGACTCTCACAGTTTGGTTGACAGCCTACTTTCCTCAACCTATTTATCCTACTAAAAAGATGATCCATCTACCACTAAATTCCAAAGGTTATGACCCTTTGAATTCTTAACCATTTATTCTACTAACAACCTATTGTTACCAACTAAACTGCTTAACCATTTGTCTAATTGTCAAGGTTGTCAATAACCAACCAGTAACTTACTATAAAGTTTATTTATCTATTCTATATAGCCCCACTCCTAATTATGCAGCATCCTTACAAACATTATTTAGCCTCAACTTATAAAGACGGAGCAGCGTTGGCTTCTTCAATCAATGGCATTAGCTTACCATCTTTTGAATTGATGACCTTCTCCTCTTTACATCTTCATTGTCTGCCTCGGTGTTTGATGGTTCTCCATCCAAACTGTCTCAGATACCATGTTTGCTATCTTCTCCTTAACCACAAAAGAAAATACAATAATTGTCAAGAGTCCTCCTTTTATTTCTTACAATGGTCCAATCAATTGGATCAACTCCCCATTTTGTAACAGAAAACCCGTCTCGGATTTATGAATAATAAAGTTTAAGCCGATTACCATTGATCCGTATCATAAATTTAGTACCCATAAAATCTTCCAATTGTACTGAACTATTTGGAAATCCTTCAATAATTAAATATGGCCCATGCTAATGAACTTGAAAATTTTTTGAAAATTTTTTAAATAGACTATCATAAAGAAGTACCAAATCATTTGGAATAAAAGTCTTTGGTCTAAGCTTACTATCATAATAAGTCTTCCTTCATTTTTGTGTAGTTTCAATTATCATTAATGTATTGGCTCTAGTTTCATCTAATTTTTCCAATTCTTCTAAACAGTGTCGTTATCGTATTACATGCTTTCCTGCTCGAGAATACACCGGGCGTCTATCTGTAGAAGATAGTATGGAGATTCGCTAATATTCAAGCAGTCTATTGGTTTTTGACTGTTGGAATATAAACAATTACAAGAATATACCGTAAATCTATACGGATGTCCTTCGACTGCTTGTCAAAATCCTTTTTGTCCTAGCCAGTAGGTCTCTAGACATTACAGAGAACCCCGAACAACCCAATGTGCTAATCTCCGATACCGCTTTATACTCACTACCTTGTATCCACTGATTGTCTTGTTAGATTAACCCAAAATTTTTTATTCACTCCGCATACTCAATCCTATAGACACCCTTTTAATTCTTCAATCACAGATATAACTTTGATTTCACAAAATAGTCAAGAGTAATCACACCCACTTCATTAAAAATCCCGATTCACTAGTACAACACTGACTTTCAGCAACGATTGCCTCAGTCTTCCCAAAATCCTATGAAAAAAAAAAATCCAAATTCTCTGTCTTTTTTTCCCCCCAAAGCATGAAGCTAGCTCTCCCCCCTTAAAACCCTAATTCTCCCTTCTTTCATTTCTTAACCTATCCTCTCCTTTAACCCTAAGAAGATCCTATTCTCTTGCCTTGGACTCCCCGAATTGGAACAGCCAACGGAGCTTTCTCCCTCATTTTTACCTTTAAGAGATCTTTTTTTTGAAAGAACGTTCTCGAAATGGCACAAAAAACGGAACAGCCTGAAATGGAATCGGAGCCCTGTAATTGGACCGCATTGGATTGCTCGACCAAGTCAGGTCTCATATTGGGTAAGAGACCCGTAATAGGACCTGGATTAGAGGTCTTCTGAAATTGGATCCAATTGACTCTGCCGTCAGAGCTTTCTCCTCCGTTTTTTTTTTTGCCTTTTAAAGGATTCTTTTTCCAGAAACAATGTTCCTTGAAACGGCACAGAGAAGAGGACAGCCTGAAACAGAATCGAAACCCCCGTAATCGGAACCACATTGAGTCGCCCAACTAAATCAGGTCTCATATTGGCTAAGAGGCCCGTAGTAAGACTTAGATGTTCCCGTAATTGAGTCAAATTGGTCCTTCGCGTCAGGATCGCTCAGTCATCGATTTAGTCCTTTCGATTTTGTTGACTCCCACTATTGGACTCGAATGGAGAATTTTGTTACTAGTAAGTATGCCCTGACCGACTATGACGGGGTGTCTGAACTAGCCCTTGAATATTGGCACTAGAATCGGTCGTTGCTCCCAATATTCATAGTTACTGAACATTAATAAAAGTCCTCTTTCTTTATATTTTCACAGTATACTCATGTTACAACACGACATCCACCCCCTCTGAACCTGTGCATCCTCCGGTATGCACCAATTTACCCAATTGCTGTTTGATTCAGAATATATCCTCTACGTCTTTGTCCAGTTCGTCTTCGTCACCTTCATTATCCAAATCACTTTCATCTTTTTGCTGCAAAATCTCTATACCTTCATTAAGGTCTTCCATATTCATCTCCGCGTGTCTTCCTTTAAATATTTTTACTCGCTTCCCTGTAATTGGTATTTTCAATTTTATACCATCTAACTCCCGTAATGAGTAAGTCACATTACCATCAACAGTTGTTACTACATATGGTCCAAACCAACGTTTTAAAAATTTTCGTAAAGTGCTATATTGGTTGTCTAAACTACTATCATAAACAAGTACTCAATCACCTTCTTCAATTGCTTTAGGTCTCAATTGATGTTGTTTATCGAATTGCGCCTTGTTTTGTAATCTTGCTCTTTTTAACCTTTCCAATGCTATCTATACATCTTCCGATCTTTGCTCTAATTGTCGAATCCTAACAGCCAAAATTTCTTCTCTTGTCAATCCATCTTTCCATGGTAGCATACTCCAAGTAAGTACCTTTTCTTCAATCGACATAATTGATTTTCGACGTGTCATAAGTTCTACTGGCATATATCATGTCACCGAACTATGTGTTGTTCGATCAGCCCATAATGCAAATGACAAAAGTCGTGGCCACTCTTTAACTTTTCCATTACAAGCTTTAACTAATGCTTTCACAATCGGTGGCTGACCACGTTTGCTTTTTGCATTCCCTTCCAGATTATAAGCAGTAGTCAGTGATAGTTTAACTCCACATCTTTCAAAGAACTTACAAGCTTCTTGTGCATTTAATTCTCCACAATCTGCAATGATTTTTCCTACGCATCCGTAGCAACAAATGACATCTTCAAGCAAAAACCTACAAATTCCCTCTGTAGATTTTGTCCTCAATGCTCTTCTTTCTACTTGATTTGATAAAACTTCACGAGCTAAAACCAAATATCTCATCTGCCATAATCCAACTGGCATAATAACCAAATCAACAACCCATTTAAAATGAATAGCCAGAGGATACATAGGATGAAGACCATCTCGATGTCGGATATTAGAATACGATTGATAGATTTCACATGACTCTATAAATGAGAGCACATCTTGATACATATTTTTCCACCAATATCATTCCTTGAGTTTAGCAAAAGTAGCCTAGATTCCTCTATGTCCTGTCCATAAACTATCATGAAACTCCTTTAATAATTTTAGTTTTTCTTCCCTTTTGCCTATCATTCGTCGTGGCATTTCAATTCCTTTCTTCGGTCTCTTCCATAAGAATCCATCTCGAAGTAAAAATCCATATACTTTTTTTCTTATTTGTTTGAATTTTTCTGTAGACCAATTCTCCTACTTAGTCAAGGTATTCAAGTAATGACCAATATCCAATAATTTTCCTTCATAAGATTCTTCAAGAAATAGCTTGTCTTCTCTGTTGAGATTTGATATTGAATAGAATTTCGATCAGAAGTCATTAATGACTTCAACCATTTCGTCCTCCCTCTCGTATCTTGCTCGAGATAGCATGTCTGCTACTAAATTGTCCTTCCCAATAATATGCTTAAATTTTGGATTTAGTGACTTAATATAAGCAATCCATCTCAACATTGCAATATCTGGCGTTGAACAGTTAATAATCATTCCAAGCAATGGCAAGCAATCTGATTCAATTACTACTGCTGCCCCAATCAAATAATCCTTTTCAGCTTTCATAGCCGAAACGACTTTCCAAAGTTCTCTTTTGACTTGCGAATATGCATGCTGATGAATACTTAAAACTTTAGCTCCAAATCAAATTGCAAATCTATTTCCACTTGAATCATTTGACCCACAGCCCATCCAACGGCAATTGGATTAGCGTCCACAGTAAGAATCACTGGTCTATTGCACTTATAATCAACCTTCTACAATATTGGAGGTGACATCAATAATTTCTTCAATCTTTACATTGCCTGAATATGCCTTTCTTTCCATTTAAATCGGTAGCCTTTGTGTAACAGTTCATATAATGGATCCGCTATGTTAGCATAATGCGGGATCTAGATTCGATAAAATACACATGCATCTAAAAACCTGCGAACCTCTGTTAAAGAATCACAATCCTCTTTCATCCTTCCAATTGCATCAACTTTAGTTGGATCTGGTTTTCTTCCGTAAGATCCACATAAATGTCTAACAATTACAACCTCTTGTACTCCAAATACGGACTTCATACCCGATAATGTAAGATGAACTTCTCCAAGCCGAGTTAAAATCTTTTAACAATCTTGTATATGATCAACAATATATTTACGACACTCCATCTTATCTAAAGTTTCATCCTTGTCTCCTTCTCTACACCCTTTTATAGGAACATCATCCAGAAAAAGCATAGTCTTTTTCGGAATAAAATCTCTCAATACCTTATTCATCCCATTCATCATATGCGCAACTGAGTTGGTCGCGCCTTGAGGAAGAGTGCACATTCTAACTAATCCAAGTGGTGTCCTCATTGTTGTCATATCTCTACTTCCTTCGGCAAGTTGAAATTGATCATAACCTGAATACAAGTCACCCATTGAATAGATCGCCCTTCCTACAAATGTCGCAGCAAATTCAGCCACAATAGGCCCAATTCCTGCATTCCTGACAGTTACTGCATTCACCGGTTGTATATCTTGAATAAACCGTAGTGACCCATTCTTCTAAAGTACCGTAAATCTCGACTAGAATACGGTGTAAATGAGGGTTCCAATATTTTTATCTTCAACTTTTCTTTTAATAGTTCCACCAATTTAGGTAAATGTGCCCTCGGTACTGGAATCGGTCTTAGATTCCAAGGTACATGCGGTATAGTGAAGATAACTATAGGTGTTATAATATTCGGATCTACACACCCAATTTCATAAGATTCGAAGGTAATCGATCTACCTTGTTTAGCCAACATCTTTTTGAAGCAAGTAATTTCCTCCAGCAATAAAGAACCATCAGAACCAATCTTCAAATCTTCAAAAGTCTCTTTAGTAAACTGATGTCCAATTTTCATTCGATCTCTTAAACTTGCTTCTTTTGATGCCTCTCCCATTTGTTCCTTAGAATCTACTAGTAATGGTCCGGCAACAGGCTTTACCTTCTTATCTGTTGTTTTATATCTCGTCTCTATAATGACTTCTAGTGCTTGAAAAGATTCAAGTATGGTATAAACCTCTCTTGAATGAATCTCAACAATCTTATCATTATCTCCTAACCCAATAGATGTAATCAATTCCAATGAATCTTCCAGTCCATTTTCTTCATAAACACCTAAAATCCTCTCATCATCTTGCAATGTACTTAACTTGCGTAATTGTCCTTCAATGTCATATAATCTTTTTCTTTCTTTTCTTTTAAAATCATCAACTTTTTTATACATAATATTTCCATTCTCCAATATATCAATAAAACTCGCATTAAAGACACCTTCATCTCGCAAGAGTACCTCCTCTTTTGTACCTCCATAATCTCGCTTTATAGTGGTACCTCTCCAAAATCCTTAAATCCTTCAACAATCTTTGGTAATGGTTTCTTCCTCAACCTATCTCGATTCAGTTCATGGTTAGGAGGTACTGTTAGAAATTGTACAGCTTTCCTCTCATCTTCGCTACGTATCCTTGCATAAGCAGAACCATCGTCAAGTACTTTTATTTCCATCCGTGTTGCTGTGATATAAGGTTGTCCTAAAATCAACGGATAAGACGTTGTATCTTGAACAAAGAAATGTTGCTCCGTCGCAACATCCCCAATCCGAATTTTGACATCTGGACAAGCTCCATATAATTCGCCCCGTGTGTTATTAGCTACTCAAATTGCCCATCCATGTTCCATATCAATTGGCCATTTTTGTTTCTTATAAAGATCTTTAGACATGAGATTTATTTCAGAACCATGGTCGACTAAAGCAACTATTGGTTCTTCTATATCTCCTACTTTCACCAATACCTCAGTAGTTGCCCTTGCCCAATGCTTTCGAGTATAATGGCTCAAAGTTTCTATTTCCATGTCACTAGAATCTTTGAAACATACTCGTTGATTATACCCATTCTTTTCATTTGTTGGTTGCTTGTAACCAATATCAACCTCTTCTTCATCTCTATATATTCTTGCATCAATAGCATGACTCATTCCAGTTCCGCCCATTAATTGCCTCTTTCGCTTAATGCTGTCAATGATGACATCATGAAACTCCTTCTTTGTAATTCTCAAGACTTCTTTCAATGTGAATTCCACCTTAGTGTTTAATATACGTTCTTCTAACACCCCTTTCAAATTTGTTGCCGCTTCAATGTCAGAAAGTAGCTTATAAGCAATTGATTTGCCTTTATCTTTTGTCTCCTTTGTTTTTTCTCCCAATGATGCTGAGGTATCCTTTACAGGCAATTCTTGTGAAGCTGCCTCCCGAGCCTTGTCTCCTCGAGTTTGCCTCTTAGAAGAATTTCCTTCTCTAGTATCATCAAAATTTCCTCGTCTCTTTTCTTCCATCAAAGCTTCATGTTGGCTCTTAGCAATATATGCATGAACTGAAAGAGACTCAACAGGATCCTCCCAACATGTTCTACCTCGTATTATAGCTGCAGTTCTCAATAACGCTTCTCGAGGTAATTTCTCTTCTTGCATTGTAGAAACGGCAGAAGCCCAAAACTCACTAGTTTCTGTACTTCCACCAATTTCATCATCTACTCTAGCACCATAACTTGCACTTTCTCGTGCTGCTGTTTCATGCTCTTTTAGGTAATCTTGAACCAATGCTCTCATTCCTCCCTTGCCAAAATTGGTTTGAAGAAGATCGTCTCTATCTTTCAATGCTATCTTCCTATCTTTCCAGCAAATAATTCCCTGCCGTATCATATTATTAAATTCATTGCAATCTTTTCTAGTGTGTGAAGCATCATCACACCAAATGCATCTTTGTACATATCCTTGTTTTGAAACATTCTTCGAATTATTTTTAGAAGTATCTCTTCAAGTCTTATCAATTTGATTTGAAGATCTCGCATTCCTTGTATAATTTCTTCCATCCCCATATCTGCTTTCTTTGATAAGGATGTCGAAGGTTGAACTGTAGGCATTGTTGGTGGTGTTGTACGTACTGGAGCTTTGGGTGCTTGTACTGTTTTAGGAATATTGCTTCTATCCTTCCTCCTTTCTCTTTATGTAAGCAACCCCACCGCATCTTCAACATTCTTCCACTTTGTTGTCAATCCTTCATCTTCTTCTTTGTCTTCAAGAAGGAGTTCTAATTTCCATTATAATTCTCCATCAGCAGCTTGAAGAAATAGATCAACTTTGTTTGGCTCCAATGTCAATTTTTCTACCTTCGACAATTGAGAGTACTGCCTCTCAAATTCTCTTAGTAGCTCGGTTGCTTGCAAATTCTTATTGGGCCGTTCAATCCATTCCAGAAACAACTTCTTAGTAACGCGATCAGTATTTTACAAGAAACATTCGTCTTTCAATGCATGTGAGAAAACCTCCCATGAATTCCCATAAGGATCCGTAATTGATGTAATGTAGTCTCTTATTAAGGTGTCATGGTAAGTCCTATTATTGCAACCATTTTCTTCTCAGAAACCCAATTTAATTCCATTTCACGAACATAACATCTTAAATACCTTGAAATATTCTTCCCATCAAATTGATCAATTTTATTGACCACTGCTTGCAATGCTTTGGTTGCCAAAGCTTCTTTTCGATCATTGCTTTGCTGTTGCTGCATTGATAATGAGAAGGCTTGAAACATACTAGCAATAGACGTATCCATGTGCATACCTTGTCCTTTAGAAGAATCCCCACCAAAAACTCCGCCCAAAAATCCTTCAAAATTTTTATTTTCGTTTTCCATAAAATAAAGATAAAATCAACCGAAATCCAATACCTTCCACCTCAAGCTTTCACGTCAGGTTCACCACTTTTGTCGTATTACGTGCTTTCCTGCTCGAGAACGCATCGGGCGTCTAGCTGTAGAAGGTAGTATGGAGATTCGCCAATATTCAAGCAGTTTATCGATTTTTGACTGTTGGAATACAAACAACTGCAAGATTACACCGTAAATCTATACGGATGTCCTTCGACTGCTTGTCGAAGTCCTTTTTGCCCCAGCCGGTAGGTCTCTAGACGTTACAGAGAACCCCGAACAACCCAATCTGCTAATCTCCGATATCGCTTTGTACTTACGATCTTGTATCCACTGATTGTCTTGTTAGATTAACCCAATAAATTTCATTCACTCCACATACTCAATCCTATAGATACCTTTTTAATCCTTCAATCACAGACGTAACTCGATTTCATAAAACAATCAAGAGTAATCAAACCCACTTCATTAAAAAAAATCCCGATTCACCATTACAACACTGACTTCAGCAACAATTGTCTTAGTCTTCCCAAAACTCTATGAAGAAGAAAAATCCAATTCTTTGTCTTTTCTTCCCCGACCCGAAGCATGAAGCTAGCTCTCCCCCCACTAACCTTAATGAAACCAAACTAATGACCTTCAAAAGAACTTGAAGCTAGCTCTTCGATCCAAAAAACCCAATCTGAAAAAACCCCCCCCCCCTCAAGAACTTATTCTCTATCCTAACCTTATCCTCTGAATTTTTTTAATCTTCCGTCTTGGATCCGAAATTGGCTCCTACCATCAGAGCTTGGATCTAAAATTGGCTCTCGCCATCAGAGCTTTCTCCCCTATTTTTACCTTTAAGATATCTTTTTATCAAAAACAACATTTCTTGAAATGGCACAGAGAACAGGACAGCCAGAAACAGAATCGAAACCCCGTAATCGGGACCACATTGAGTCGCCCAACCAATTCACGTCTCATATTGGCTAAGAGTCCAGTAGTAAGATCCGGATGTTTCCAAAATTGGATCAAATTGGTCCTTCGTGTGAGATTGGCTGAGGCCCGTAGTAAGACCTGGATTTTCACATAATTAGACTGCATTGGGTTGCCCGACCAATTCAGGTCTCATATTGGGTAAGAGGATCCAGATTGGATTCTTGAAATTGGATCTAATTGGCTCTTCCAACCTGGCTCATCCGTTGTGTGAATTAGTCCTTTCCCATCCTACTGACTCCCGTTATTGGAATCGAACGGAGAATTTCAGTATGCCTCGGCTGACTGTAACGGGGTGACTGAACCTGGCCACTCAGTATTTGTACTGGAGTTGGTCGTTGCTCCCAATATTCGAGGTAACTGAACATTAATAAAAGTCCTCATTTTTTATATTTTCATAGTATACTTGTATTACAACACGACACCGTCGCAACATCCCCAATCTGAATTTTGAAATCTGGACAAGCTCCATATAATTCGCCCCGTGTGTTATTAGCTGCTCGAATTGTCCATCCATGTTCCATATCAATTGGCCATTTTTGTTTCTTATAAAGATCTTTAGACATGAGATTTATTTCAGAACCATGGTCGACTAAAGCAACTATTTGTTCTTTTATATCTCCTACTTTCACCAATACCTCAGTAGTTGCCCTTGTCCAATGCTTTTGAGTATAATGGCTCAAAGTTTCTATTTCCTTGTCACTAGAATCTTCGAAACGTACTCGTTGATTATACCCATTCTTTTCATTTGTTGGTTGCTTGTAACCAATATCAACCTCTTCTTCATCTCTATATATTTTTGCATCAATAGCATGACCCATTCTAGTTTCACCCATTAATTGCCTCTTTCGCTTAATGCTGTCAATGATAACATCATGAAACTCCTTCTTTGCAATTCCCAAGACTTCTTTCAATGTGAATTCCATCTTAGCGTTTAATATACGTTCTTCCAACACCCCTTTCACATTTGTTGCCGCTTCAATGTCAGAAAGAAGCTTATAAGCAATTGATTTGCCTTTATCTTTTGTCTCCTTTGTTTTTTCTCCCAATGATGCTGAGGTATCCTTTATAGGCAATTCTTGTGAAGCTGCCTCCCGAGCCTTGTCTCCTCGAGTTTGCCTCTTAGAAGAATTTCCTTCTCTAGTATCATCAAAATTTCCTCGTCTCTTTTCTTCCATCAAAGCTTCATGTTGGCTCTTAGCAATATATGCATGAATTGAAAGAGACTCAACAGGATCCTCCCAACATGTTCTACCTCGTATTATAGCTGCAATTCTCAATAACGCTTCTTGAGGTAATTTCTCTTCTTGCATTGTAAAAACGGCAGAAGTCCAAAACTCACTAGTTTCTGTACTTCCACCAATTTCATCATCTACTCTAGCACCATAACTTGCACTTTCTCGTGCTGCTGTTTCATGCTCTTTTAGGTAATCTTGAACCAATGCTCTCATTCCTCCCTTGCCAAAATTGGTTTAAAGAAGATCGTCTCTATCTTTCAATGCTATCTTCCTATCTTTCCAGCAAATAATTCCCTGCCGTATCATATTATTAAATTCATTGCAATCTTTTCTAGTGTGTGAAGCATCATCACACCAAATGCATCTTTGTACATATCCTTGTTTTGAAACATTCTTCGAATTATTTTTAGAAGTATCTCTTCAAGTCTTATCAATTTGATTTGAAGATCTCGCATTCCTCGTATAATTTCTTCCATCCCCATATCTGCTTTTTTTGATAAGGATGTCGAAGGTTGAACTGTAGGCATTGTTGGTGGTGTTGTACGTACTGGAGCTTTGGGTGCTTGTACTGTTTTAGGAATATTGCTTCTATCCTTCCTCCTTTCTCTTTTTGTAAGCAACCCCACCGCATCTTCAACATTCTTCCACTTTTTTGTTAATCCTTCATCTTCTTCTTTGTCTTCAAGAAGGAGTTCTAATTTCCATTATAATTCTCCATCAGCAGCTTGAAGAAATAGATCAACTTTGTTTGGCTCCAATGTCAATTTTTCTACCTTCGACAATTGAGAGTACTGCCTCTCAAATTCTCTTAGTAGCTCTGTTGCTTGCAAATTCTTATTGGGCCATTCAATCCATTCCAGAAACAACTTCTTAGTAACGCGATCTACATCTATCAAGAAATATTTGTCTTTCAATGCATGTCAAAAAACCTCCCATGAATTCCCATAACGATCCGTAATCGATGTAATATGGTCTCTTATCTCCGGTATCGTGGCAAGTCCAAATAATTCAACCATTTTCTTCTCAGAAACTCGATTTAATTCTATTTCACAAACATAACATCTTAAATACCTTGAAATATTCTTCTCATCAAATTGATCAATTTTATTGACCACTACTTGCAATGCTTTGGTTGCCAAAGCTTTCTTTCGATCATTGCTTTGTTGTTGCTGCATTGATAATGAGAAGGCTTAAAACATACTAGCAATAGACGAATCCTTGTGCATACCTTGTCCTTTAGAAGAACCTCCACCAGAAAATCCTCCCAAAGATCCTTCAAAATTTTTATTTTTGTTCTCCATAAAATTAAAAATAAAATCAAACGAAATCCAATACCTTCGACCTCAAGCTTTCAAATCAGGTTCATCACTTATGTCGTATTACGTGCTTTCCTGCTCGAGAACGCATCGGACGTCTGGCTATAAAAGGTAGTATAGAGATTCGCGAATATTCAAGCAAACTATCAATTTTTGACTGTTGGAATATAAACGATTGCAAGAATATACCGTAAATCTATATAGATGTCCTTCGACTCCTCGCCAAAATCTTTTTTGCCCCAGCCGGTAGGTCTGTAGATGTTACAGAGAACCCTGAACAACTCGATCTGCTAATCTCCGATATCGCTTTATACTCATGACCTTGTATCTACAGACTGTCTTATTAGATTAATCCAAAAAATTTCATTCACTCCGCATACTCAATCCTATAGACACCCTTTTAATTCTTCAATCACAGATGCAACTTCAATTTCACAAAACAGTCAAGAATAATCACACCCCACTTCATTAAAACCCCGATTTACCAGGACAACACTAACTTCAGCAATGATTGCCTTAGTCTTCTCAAAATCTTATGAAAAAAAATTCCAATTCTCTGT
Source organism: Physcomitrium patens (assembly GCF_059467195.1). Lineage (NCBI taxonomy): Eukaryota > Viridiplantae > Streptophyta > Bryopsida > Funariales > Funariaceae > Physcomitrium > Physcomitrium patens. Next base: position 13,437,712 of record NC_143421.1, read on the forward strand.
CTTTTTTCCTCGCGTGAAGCATGAAGCTAGCTCTCCGACCCTTAAAAACTCTTATACTCTCCCCTTCATTTCTTAACCTATCCTCCACTTTAATCCTAATTCTCCCCTCTTTCAAACCCTAGCCTCTAAATTTCTTCAATCTTCCGTCTTGGATCCGGAATTGGCTCCGTCATCAGAGCTTTCTCCTCCGTTTTTACCTTTAAGAGATCTTTTTACTCAAAGGACGTTCTCGGAATGGCACAAAGGACAGAACAGCCTGAAACCGAATCAGAGCCCCGTAATTGGGACCACATTGAGTCGCCTGACCAATTCAGGTTTCATTTTGGTTAAGAGGCTCGTAGTAAGACCTTGATTTTTCCGTAATTGGACCGCATTGGGTTGCCCGACCAAGTTTGGTCTCATATTGAGTAAGAGGCCCATAATAGGACCTGAATTGGATGTCTTGAAATTGGATCCAATTGGCTCTTTGAACCAAGGCTCACCCATCGTTGAATTGGTCCTTTCCCTTTCTATTGACTCCCGTTATTAGAATCGAATGGTGCATTTCAGTATGCCCCGGCTGACTGTAATAGGGTGACTGAACCTGGCCTCTCAGTATTTGCACTGGAATTGATCGTTGCTCCCAATACTCGAGGTAATTGAATATTAATAAAAGTCCTCTTTCTTTATATTTTCACGGTATACTCGTGTTACAACACGACAACGTTGTATTTATTAGACTGAAGTGCATACTATATTGGAAGGTTGCTACTTGGACAATTGTGGTGGATATTTTGCGAGGGACAGCACGGCTCGTAAAACTTTATAGGCTAGTTATTGGTGGCCAACAATGTTTGCAGATGCCCACCAATTTGTCCGTCATTGTGACCTATGTCAGAGAATGGATCAACCTACTAGAACTTCAGTAATGCCATTGGTACCAATTCTAGCTCATATACCTTTTAAAAAATGGGGAATTGATTTTATGGAACCAATTACACCAGCCTCGAGAAATGGAAAAAAATGGTATATACTGATAGCAATGGATTATGTAACAAAATGGACTGAAGTAGTAGCTACAAAATTTGATAATACAAGTACAGTAGCAACCTTTTTGTATGAAAATATTATTACACGGTTCGATTGTCCATGAGAATTGGTTAGTGATTAAGGAACTTATTTTATAAATAGTACAATGAAAGCACTCACAACTAAATACGAGATAAAAAAGTAGAAGACTATACCGTATCTCCCTAGAGCCAATGGACAAATCCAAAAGACTAATAGAATTTTATGTATAATCTTAACAAAAATAGTTTCACGAGCGAGAACAGATTGGGACTCTAAGTTGTTTGCAGCTTTATGGGCATACCATACTGCATATAAAGTTACTACCAATGCTATTATTAGGGACATAATCCTTAGAACCTTTTAGAAACAAGTTTCTAGAACCTTCTAGAAACAAGTCTTTGGAACCTTCTAGAAGCTTCTTAGTTGGTAGAAGATGTTAGCGACATAGTCCTTAGAACCTTCTAGAGATAAGTTTCTAGAACCTTCTAGAAGTAAGTCTCTAGAACCTTCTAAAAGCTTCCTAGTTGATAGAAGTTGCTTGAGAAGCTTCCTAAATAGGAGTATATATTGGAATCAAGGCAGAAGAGTTCTTCAGTTTCGACAATACATCTCTTAGAGCTCTAACTCTCTTTTCTGGTGGTGTTCTTGTATTCATCTAATTAATCTAGTTCTTACTAGTTCTTCTTGAACTTCTTATTAGATCTCGAGTCTGTATTTTTGTGTCCGTGACACTTTGTCGAGACTTCACTCACCTCAGATATCAGAGCTAGTTTCTTCCTCGTTAGACTGTGGATTACCCCTCTGCTTAGAAGTGTACTAGCATTTTAGAGGTTGCGGATTACCTTCCTCTAAACTGATACTTCTTTTGTTACAATATTGGAATCTTATTCTTCTTGGAGAGAGTGGATTACCCCTTTTCTTGAAGCTCTTAAGGCATTTTAGAGGATGCAGAGAATCCTCCTCTAAACCAATATTGTCTTCTTGTACAGTCATTTTTGTCCTTCTCTTAGAATGGCCGGAGGTCAAGTCATTAGTATGATGAAAAGTTTAGAGTCCAAGTTGGATGCTATCATGAATGCCCTTGCTACGTTATTACAAAGAACTGCAAAGATTGAAGGAGTCATGGTAAGGCTTCATAATGATTGAGCATCTGGAATGGCACAATCTAGGTTGCACCAACCTCAAACTTCTGCACTTGGAGAAGCAACTTTGCCTCAAGTTCGACAAGCACCGCTGGTTCTACAACATAAGGAGCCCTGAGTTAGCCTTCCGGACAAGTTTGATTGTATGCGTTCCAAGTTATGAGGATTCGTCAACCAAATTAGGTTGATAACAGTTTTACAGCCCGAACGCTATCCAACGGAGGAGTCACATGTTGGACTTGTTGGAACCTTACTTACAAAATAAGCTCTATCATGGTTTGCTCTTTTGTTTGAAAAACGATCGTCCATATTAAACAACTTCGAAACCTTTTTGGAGGCATTTGCGGAAGCATTTGGTGAACACGACAAGGTTCGATGGACTACAACAAAGATCCGGTCACTATGACAAAGGATGTGCTCTACATCAATCTATGCATCGAACTTCAGGTAATTAGTATACGACATCAATTGGGACGAAGAAGCATTGATGAGTCAATTCTATTGGACTTTAAGGGACGATGTGAAGGATTTGCTGTTAACTCTTCCTGATCTGCAAACGCTCAACGAAGCTATTAGCCAAGCTGTGAAGTGCAATAATCGCCTATTCCAATGCCACCAAGACCAACGTTCAAAATAACATATAGTTCGCTACGCCTCAACTATGTCAGCAAGCAGTGTGAATTCACATTGAGAGGTAGAAGACATGCAAATTGATGTAGTACGTATCAAATCCCTTACTCTAGAAGAAAAAAAATAACGTATGGAAGAAGGTCTATGCTTGTATTGCGGTGAAGAAGGCCACAAAGTTGAAAACTGCCCCAAAAAGCAAAATCGACGTATTGTCAAGACTAGGGGCATGTTTTTTCAGGAAAATGAGGATGCCCAGCCACAATAGGAACTGTACGGCTCGACATTGAAATATCGCAACAACAACCAGGTTCCTTTCTTTCCGCTCAACATGCCCTTTGCTTTACAATCTCTTTGCTTATTGGCCCTCAGAAATTGAGAACCTTAGCATTATTAAATTCAAAATCATCTACTTGTTTCTTAGACGAAGAATTTGTAAAGTGTCATAAGATCCCTTTAGTACAAAAATCCAAACCTGTTCACGTTGAGGTCATAGATGGGCGACTTTTATTGTCTAGTAGTATCACCCATGAATCAAAATCTATAGAAGTGATGTTTAAGGGCCATAGTAGTCATATTATTTTCAATATTATTAGAACCCCATCAAATCCTATTATTCTTGGTCGTACATTATTGATCTTGTTGAGTTCTAAATCGAGATCAAGCTCGATAGAGTATGTTGCTATCCAGGTTCGATTTTGTTATCACTTATCAACCAGGAAAGCAGTAAGGACTATCTGATGCCTTATCGAGTAGATTGTATCTTGTACCAAAGGCTGGAGAAGCAGCGTTTGATCAATAATGTACGACGTTATTGAAGCCAGAGCAATTTTGACTTTGCGCTACTATTGTGCCAATTGATGCTGACTTCTTGAATCAGGTACGTGCTGCGACCATTAAAGATTCAATGGCCATTGATATCATGTAGCATGCCAATGATGAAAAATTCAAGGTGGAGGGAGATCTTTTATACTTTGAGAAGTGGTTGTATATCCCAAAAGGACCAGCACGACTCTGAGTTCTTCAATCTCGCCATGATTTTCCAACTACAGGACATTTTGGATTCAATAAGACCTTGGAGCTTATTTCTTGAGATTTTTGGTGGTCCCAAATGTGGAAGGATGTGAAAGATTTTTTCCTCTCCTGCGACATCTGTTCAAGATCCAAGAATCCTTGACATCGCCTTTATGGACTCCTACAGCCATTGTCGATTCCACGTCGACCATGGTCTTCAATTTCCATGGACTTCATCACAGACCTTCCATCATCGAACTCATTTGACAGCATCTTTGTCATAGTAGATCGGCTTACAAAGATGGCACACTCTATTCCTTGCAAGAAGACATCATCTAGTGAAGTCACAGCAAGATTCTTTCTCGATAATGCGTATCGATATCATGGACTACCAGATGATATCGTATCAGATCGAGGAAACCAGTTCGTATCAAAGTTTTGGAGATCTCTCTTTGAGATACTGAAGGTGGATAACAAGCTTTCTTCGACTTTTCATCCTCAAACTGACAGCCAAATGGAACGGGTGAACCAAGTCTTGGAACAATACTTACGATGCAGCATCAACTATCAGCAAGACGATTGGACCACATATCTGTCGCTAGCCGAGTTTGCATATAACAACACCCTCCATGCATTGACTCAATAGACACCATTTTTTTTCCAACTATGGGTATCATCCGAAGCTTGATTTATTGAGTCCGTCAATAAATAACAATCCAGCAGCTAAAGGATTTGTAAAAAAACTATCAGAGCTTCAAAATACATTGAAGCTTCAATTACAATCCGCTCAAGAATCCTACAAGGCATCTGCAGATAGATTTTGGAATCAAGCACCTAATTTCAAAATTGGAGATAAAGCATGGCTTCTTCGACGGAATATCAAGACCAAGCGATTATGTGATAAGTTGGACTATCAAAGATTGGGACCATTTATCATCTAGAAGCAAATCAATCCAGTGGCTTACCGTCTGGAATTATCGACTTCTATGAAGGTACATCTAGTCTTTCATGTTTCTCTGTTAGAGCCTTATCAAGAGTTGTCTTTTCTTGGAAGAGTACAATGTCTGCCACTTAGTATTGAGATCAAGAACCATGAAGAATATGAGGTTGAAAAGGTACTGGATTCACGGCGAAGGTGGGTCAAGTTAGAATATCTTATTCATTGGTGCGGCTACGACATTAATGAGCGAACGTGGGAGCCAGCTGAAAATCTCGCCAATGCGCCACAAAAGGTATAGTAGTTTCATCAACAACATCTTCATAAACCTAAGCTGGTTTGATGATAGCTTCTTTCTGAAGCTTGCTCACCCAAGAATATAAGAAAGGGGGAGAGTACCACCAAAATTCGTAGTTGATGTAGTTATTTTCTCCAAGATAAAATAAAATTTTTTCAGTAGCCATAGTTTGGTCTTCTGATATGAATAGCTCAGAGATAGATACTATGCCAGTCAGATTATCTCAACCAACTAGCTCACGAAGGCGACTCCGAGATAAAGAATTACCTACACCACAATGATGGCGGAGGATACCGAGTAATCGATCACCGGTGATTGTATTTGAGTCCGAGCTTACTTACGACAGTTAGCCAAAAGGCGTGTTTGCAAGATAATTTCACAATGAGGACACGGAAGTTCATGCTTGGTCAGAAGTTGAAGGAGTGGGCCACTACCGTTGGCTTCAAGGACCGATGAACTACTTACCTCGTGAATAACAGTTGGAGTTCATAAGAGACGTTGTGCGACAGATCTTCATTTTTTTGCGTTGGTACTGATTAACAACAATATTACTTCTCCGAGACCTCGAAGCTAAAAGAAGGGGTGATGTTAGGGACATAATCTTTAGAACCTTCTAGAACCAAGTTTCTAGAACCTTCTAGAAATAAGTCTCTGGAACCTTCTAGAAGCTTCTTAGTTAGTAGAAGATGTTAGGGACATAGTCCTTAGAACCTTCTAGAGATAAGTTTCTAGAATTTTCTAGAAGCAAGTCTCTAGAACCTTCTAGAAGCTTCCTAGTTGGTAGAAGTTGCTTCAGAAGCTTCCTAAATAGGAGTATATATTGGAATCGAGGCTAAAGAGTTCTTCAGTCTCGACAACACATCTCTTGGAGCTCTAGCTCACCTCTCTAGTATTGTTCTCATCTGATTAATCTAGTTCTTGTCAATTCTTCTTGAACTTCTTGTTAGATCTCGAGTCTGTATTTCTGTGTCCGTGACAGCTATCTCTTTTCAATTGGTTTATGGCCAAGAAGCAATATTACTAATTAAATTAGAAGTCCAAAGTTTACAAATTGCTATAGATACTACATCTGGAGATCAAGATTCATTACGGTGTCGTGTTGTAACACGAGTATACCATGAAAATATAAAGAAAGGGGACTTTTCTTAATGTTCAATTACCTCAAATATTGGGAGCAACGACCGATTCCAGTGCCAATATTCAGGGCCCAGCTCAAACACCCTGTCATAGTTGGTCAAGGCATACTTACTAGTAACGAAATGCTCAGTTCGAGTCCAATAGTGGGAGTCAACAAAATCAAAAGGACTAAATCGATGACTGAGTGAGTCTGACGCGGAGGACTAATTTGACCCAATTACGGGAACATCTAGGTCTTACTACGGGCCTCTTAGCCAATATGAGAACTGATTTGGTCGGGCGACTCAATGTGGTCTCGATTACGGGGATTTCGATTCCATTTCAGGCTGTCCTGTTCTTTGTGCTGTTTCAAGGAACGTTGTCGTGTTGTAACATGAGTATACTGTGAAAATATAAAGAAAGGGGACTTTTATTAATGTTCAGTTACCTCGAATATTGGGAGCAACGACCAATTCCAGTGCAAATACTGAGAGGCCACGTTCAGTCACCCCGCTACAATCAATCGAGGCATACTGAAATGCTCCATTTGATTCCAATAACGGGAGTCAACAGAAAGAAAAAGGACCAATTTAAGGACGGGTGAGTCTGGTTCGAAGAACCAATTGGATCCAATTTCAAGACATCTAATCCAGGTCCTATTACAAGCCTCTTACCCAATATGAGACCTGACTTGGTCGGGCAACCCAATGCGGTCCAATTACGGGAACATCCAAGTCTTACTACGGGTCTCTTAGCCAATATGAGACTTGAATTGGTCGAGCGACTCAATGTGGTTCCGATTACGGGGCTTCGATTCCGTTTCAAGCTATTCCATCCTTTGTGCCGTTCCAGGAACGGCCTTTCAATAAAAGGATCTCTTAAAGGTAAAAACGGAGGAAAAAGCTTTGATGGCGGAGCCAATTCTGGATCCAAGACAGAAGATTGAAGAAATTCAGAGGCTAGGATTTAAAAGAGGGGAAAATTAGGATTAAAGGGGAGGATAGGTTAAGAAATGAAGAGGAGAGAATAAAGGGATTTGAAGGGTCGGAGAGCTAGCTTCATGCTTCAGAGGGGGAAAAAAGACAGAGAATTGGGGTTTTTTTCTTCATAGGATTTTGGAAAGACTTCTCGCGATCAATGCTGAATAGTCGATGTGTTTTACTGATGAATTGGGGTTTTAATGAAGTGGGTGTGATTACTCTTGACTGTTTTGTGAAATCGAAGTTACGTCTGTAATTAAAGAATTAAAAGGGTGTCAATAGGATTGAGTATGCAGAGTGAATGAAATTTTTTGGGTTAATCTAACAAGATAGTCAGTGGATACAAGGTCGTGAATATAAAGCGGTGTCATATTACGTACTTTTCTGCTGAAGAATGCACCGGGCGTCTATCTGTAGAAGATAGTATGGAGATTCGCTAATATTCAAGCACTCTATCAATTTTTGACTGTTGGAATATAAACGGCTCCAAGAATATACCATAAATCAATACGAATGTCCCTCGACTGCTCGTCGAAGTCCTTTTTGCCCCAACCGATAGGTCTCTAAACGTTACAGAGAACCCCAAATAACCCAATCTGATAATCTTCGATACCGCTTTATACTCACGACCTTGTATCTACTGACTGTCTTGTTAGATTAACCCAATAAATTTCATTCACTCCGCATACTCAATCCTATAGACACCTTTTTAATTCTTCAATCACAGACATAACTTCGATTTCACAAAATAGTCAAGAGTAATCACACTCCACTTCATTTAAACCCCAATTCACCAGTACAACACATTGACTATTCAGCAGCGATTGCCTCAGTCTTCTCAAAACCCTATAAAGAAAGAAACTCCAATTCTCTATCTTTCCCCCCACCCCCTCCCCCCCCCCAAAGCATGAAGATGGCTCTCCGACTCCTAAAAAATCCTTAATTCTCTCTTCTTTCAAACCCTAGCCTCTGAATTTCTTCAATCTTCCATCTTGAAGCCAAAATTGGCTCTGCTGTCAGAGCTTTCTCCTCTGTTTTTACCTTTAAGAGATCTTTTTACCGAAAGGACGTTTTCGGAACGGGAGAAAGGACGGAACATCATGAAATGGAATCGAAATCCCCGTAATCGGAACCACATTGAGTCGCCCGACCAATTCAGGTCTCATATTGGCTAAGAGGCCCGTGATAAGACCTGGATGTTCCCCTAATTGGGCCGCATTAGGTTGTCCGACCAAATCAGGTCTCACATTGGATAAGAGGCTCGTAATAGGACTTGGATTGGATGTCTTGAAATTGGATCCAATTGGCTCTTGCAACTAGGCTCACCGCTCGTCGAATTGGTCCTTTTTCTTTCTTTTGAATCCTGTTATTCGAATCGAACGGAGCATTTCAGTATGCCCCGGTTGACTGTAACGGGGTGACTGAACCTGGCCTCTCAGTATTTGCACAAGAATTGGTCGTTGCTCCCAATATTCGAGGTAACTAAACATTAATAAAAGTCCCCTTTCTTTATATTTTTACAATATACTCGTGTTATACCACGACATCCACCCCCTCTGAACTTGTGCATCCTTCGATATGCACCAATTTACACAATTTCAGTTTGATTTATAATATATTCTCTACGTCTTTACCCAGTTCGTCTTCGTCACCTTCATTATCCAAATCACTTTCATCTTCTTACTGCATACCTAACTTGCGTAATTCTCCTTCAATATTATATAATCTTTTTTTTCTTTTCTTTTAAAATCATTAACTTTCTTATACATAATATTTCCATTCTCCAAAATACCAATAAAACTCGCATCAAAGGCACCTTCATCTCACGAGAGTACCTCCTCTTTTGTACCTCCATAATCTCACTTTATAGTGGTACCTCCCCAAAATCCTTAAATCCTTCAACAATCTTTGGCAATGGTTTCTCCCTCAACCTATCTCGATTCCGTTCATGGTTAGGAGGTACTGTTAGAAATTGTACAGCTTTCCTCTCATCTTCGCAACGTACCCTTACATAAGCAGAACCATCATCAAGTACTTTTGTTTCTATCTGTGTTGCCGTAATATAAGGTTGTCCTAAAATCAACGGATAAGACGTTGTATCTTGAACAAAGAAATGTTGCTCCGTCGCAACATCCCCAATCCGAATTTTGACATCTGGATAAGCTCCATATAATTCGCCCCGTGTGTTATTAGCTGCTCGTATTACCCATCCATGTTCCATATCAATTGGCCATTTTTGTTTCTTATAAAGATCTTTAGACATGAGATTTATTTCAGAACCATGGTCGACTAAAGCAACAATTGGTTCTTCTATATCTCCTACTTTCACCAATACCTCAGTAGTTGCCCTTGACCAATGCTTTCGACTATAATGGCTCAAAGTTTCCATTTCCTTATCAATATAATCTTTCAAACGTACTCGTTGATTATATCTATTCTTTTCATTTGTTGGTTGCTTGTAACCAATATCAACTTCTTCTTCATCTTTATATATTCTTGCATCAATAGCATGACTCATTCTAGTTTCACCCATTAATTGTCTCTTTCGCTTAATGTTGTCAATGATAACATCATGAAACTCTGTCTTTGTAATTCCCAAAACTTCTTTCAATGTGAATTCCACCTTAGTGTTTAATATACGTTCTTCCAACACCCCTTTCAAATTTGTTGCCGCTTCAATGTCAGAAAGTAGTTTATAAGCAATTGATTTGCTCTTATCTTTTGTCTCCCTTGTTTTTTCTTCCAATGATGATGAGGTATCCTTTACAGGCAATTCTTGTGAAGCTGCCTCCTAAACCTTGTCTCCTCGAGTTTGCCTCTTAGAAGAATTTCCTTCTCTCGTATCATCAAAATTTCCTCGTCTCTTTTCTTCCATCAAAGCTTCATGTTGGCTCTTAGCAATATATGCATGAATTGAAAGAGACTCAACAGGATTCTCCCAACCTGTTGTACCTCGTATTGTAGCTGCAGTCCTCAATAATGCTTCTCGAGGTAAATTGTCTTCTTGCATTGTAGAAATGGCAGAAGTCCAAAACTCACTAGTTTTTGTTCTTCCACCAAGGTCATCATCTACTCTAGCACCATAACTTGCACTTTCTCATGTTGTTGTTTTATGCTCTTTTAAGTAATCTTGAACTAATGCTCTCATTCCTCCCTTGCCAAAATTGGTTTGAAGAAGATCCTTCCTATCTTTTAATGCTATCTTCCCATCTTTCCAGCAAATAATTCCTTGCCGTATCATATTATTAAATTCATTGCAATCTTTCCTAGTGTGTGAAGCGTCATCACACCAAATGCATCTTTGTACATATCCTTGTTTTGAAACATTCTTCGAATTATTTGTAGAAGTATTCTCTTCAAGTCTTGCCAATTTGATTTGAAGATCTCGCATTCCTCGTATAATTTCTTCCATTTCCATATCTGCTTTCTTTGATAAGGATGTCGAAGGTTGAACTGTAGGCATTGTTGGTGGTGTTGTACGTACTGGAGCTTTGGATGCTTATACTGTTTTTGGAATATTGCTCCTATCCTTCTTCCTTTCTCTTTTTGTAAGCAACCCCACCGCATCTTCAACGTTCTTCCACTTTGTTGTCAATCCTTCATCTTCTTCTTTGTCTTCAAGAAGAAGTTCTAATTTTCCTTGCAATTCTCCATCAGCAGCTTGAAGAAATAGATCAACTTTATTTGGCTCCAATGTCAACTTTTCTACCTTCCATAATTGAGAGTACTGCCTCTCAAATTCCCTTAGTAGCTTTGTTGCTTGCAAATACTTATTGGACCATTCAATCCATTCCAGAAATAGCTTCTTAATACTGCGATCAGCATCTTCCAAGAAATATTCGTCTTTCAATGCATGTGAAAAAATCTCCCATGAATTCTCATTATGATCCGTAATCAATGTAATATGGTCTCTTATCTCCGGTATTGTGGCAAGTCCAAATAATTCAACCATTTTCTTCTCAGAAACTCGATTTAATTCCATTTCACGAGCATAACATCTTAAATACCTTAAAATATTCCTCCCATCAAATTGATCAATTTTATTGACCACTCCTTGCAATGCTTTGGTTGCCAAAGCTTTCTTTCGATCATTGCTTTGTTATTGCTGCATTGATAATGAGAAGGCTTGAAACATACTAGCAATAGATGGATCCATGTGCATACCTTTTCTTTTAGAAGAACCCCCACTAGAAACTCCTCCCAAAAATCCTTCAAAATTTTTATTTTCGTTCTCCATAAAATAAAAATAAAAATAAAATCAAATGAAATCCAATACCTTCCACCTCAAGCTTTCACGTCGAGTTCACCACTTTTGTCGTATTACATGCTTTCTTGCTCGAGAATGCGCCGAGCATCTGGCTATAGAAGGTAGTATGGAGATTCGTTAATATTCAAGTAGTCTATCGGTTTTTGACTGTTGGAATAAAAACGACTGCAGAAATATACCGTAAATCTATATGGATGTCCTTCCACTACTCGCCGAAATCCTTTTTGCCCCAGCTGGTAGGTCTCTAGACGTTACAGAGAACCCCGAACAACCCAAACTGCTAATCTTTGATATCGCTTTATACTCACGATCTTGTATCCACTGACTGTCTCGTTAGATTAACCCAATAAATTTCATTTACTCCGCATACTCAATCCTATAGACACCCTTTTAATCCTTCAATCACAGACGTAACCTCGATTTCACAAAACAGTGAAGAATAATCACACCCACTTCATTAAAACCATGATTCACCAGCACAGCACTGACTTCAGCAACGATTGTCTCAATCTTCCTATAACCCTATAAAGAAAAAAAAAAAAAAAAAAAAAAAAAAAAAAAAAAAAAAAAAAAAATCCCAATTCTCTGTCTTTTTTCTCTGCTCCGAAGCATGAAGCTAGCTCTCCAATCCTTCTAAAAACCTTATTCTCTCCCCCTTCCATTTCTTAACCTATCCTCCCCTTTAATCCTAATTCTCCCCTCTTTCAAACCCTAGCCTCTGAATTTCTTCAATCTTCCATCTTGGATCCGAAATTGGCTCCACTGTCAAGGCTTTCTCTCCCATTTTTACCTTTAAGAGATTCTTTTATTGAAAGGATGTTCCCGAAACAGCACAAAAGATGGAACAACCTGAAACAAAATCGGAGCCCCGTAATCAGGACAACATTGAGTCGCCCGACCAATTCACGTCTCATATTGGCTAAGAGGCCCGTAGTAAGACCTGGATGTTCCCGCAATTGGACCGCATTGGATTGCCCAACCAAGTCACGTCTCATATTAGGTGAGAGGACCTGGATTAGATGTCTTGAAATTGGATCTAATTGGCTCTTCGAACTAGGCTCACCGCTCGTTGCATTGGTCCTTCCTTTCCTACTGACTCCCGTTATTGGAATCGAACGGAGCATTTCAGTATGTCCCGGCTGACTGTAACGAGGTGACTGAACCTGGCCTCCCAGTATTTGTACTGCAATTGGTCGTTGCTCCCAATATTCGAGATAATTGAACATCAATAAAAGTCCCCTTTCTTTATATTTTCACAGTATACTTGTATTACAACACGACAATGGGTGAACTAAGTCTTGGAACAATACTTACGATGCAGCATCAACTATCAGCAAGACAATTGGACCACATATCTGTCGCTAGTTGAGTTTTTATATAACAACACCGTCCATGCATCGACTCAATACACACCATTCTTTTTCAACTATGGGTATCACCTAAAGCTTGATTTATTGAGTCCGTCAACAAATAACAATCTAGCAGCTGAAGGATTTGTGAAGCAACTATCAAAGCTTTAAACTACGTTGAAGCTTCAATTACAATCCGCTCAAGAATCCTACAAGGCATCTATAGATAGATTTCGGAATCAAGCACCTACTCTCAAAATTGGAGATAAAGCATGGCTTCTTCAACGAAATATCAAAACCAAGCGACCATGTGATAAGTTGGACTATCGAAGATTGGGACCATTTATCATCCAGAAGCAAATCAATCCAATGGCGTACCGTCTGGAATTACCGACTTCTATGAAGGTACATCAAGTCTTTCATGTTTTTCTATTGGAGCCTTATCGAGAGTCGTCTTTTTTTGGAAGAGTGCAATGTCTGCCACCTAGTATTGAGATCGAGAACCACAAGGAATACGAGGTTGAAAAGGTGCTGGATTCATGGCGAAGGTGGGATAAGTTGGAGTATCTTGTTCATTGGTGCGGCTACGACATTAATGAGCGAACATAGGAGCCAGCTCAAAATCTCGCCAATGTGCCACAAAAGGTATAGTAGTTTCATCAACAACATCCTCATAAACCTAAGCCGGTTTGACGATAGCTTCCTTCTAAAGCTTACTCATCTAAGAATATAAGAAAGGAGGAGAGCACCACCAAAATTCGCAGTTGATATAGTTATTTTTTCCAAGATAAAGTAGAATTTTTTCAGTAGCCATAGTTTGGTCTTCTGATATGGATAGCCAAGAGATAGATACTATGCCAGTCAGATTATCTCAACCGACTAGCTCATGAAGGCGACCCCGAGATGAAGAACTACCTACACTACGACGATGACGAAGGATACCGAGTAACTGATCACTAGTGATTGTATTTGAGTTCGAGCCTGCTTATGATGGTTAGTCAGAAGGCATGTTTAGAGGACAATTTCACAATGAAGACACGGAAGTTCATGCTTGGTCAGAAGTCGAAGGAGTGGGTCACTACCATTAGCTTCAAGGGTCGATGAACCACTTACCTCGTGAACAATAGTTGGAGTTCATAGCAAACGTTATGCGACAGATCTTCATTTTCTTGTGTTGGTACTAATTAATAACAACATTGCTTCTCAAAGACCTCGAAGCTAAAGGAGGGGGTGATGTTAGAGACATAGTCCTTAGAACCTTCTAGAGATAAGTTTCTAGAACCTTCTAGAAGCAAATCTCTGGAACCTTCTAGAAGCTTCTTAGTTAGTAGAAGTTGCTTGAGAAGCTTCCTAAATAGGAATATATATTAGAATCGAGGTTGAAGAGTTCTTCAATCTCGACAACATATCTCTTGGAGCTCTAGCTCACCTCTCTAGTGTTGTTCTTGTATTCATCTGATTAATCTAGTTCTTGCCAGTTCTTCTTGAACTTCTTATTAGATCTCAAGTCTGTATTTCTATGTCTGTGACACATCTTCACCTTCTTCTTTAATTATTCTATTAATTTTGGAAGCAAAGCTCTGAGCAGAGATATAGACTTTAAATTCCTTGGAACATGTGGCACAGTAAAGATTACTATAGGTACCACAACATTAGAATCCACACATCCAATTTCTTCAAGAATTAAGGCAAATGCCTTACTATGCCTAGTAAGCATTTTTTAAAATATATTTTTTTCTATTGATGTTAAGAAATCACTCCTTCTAATCTTTAATTTAGGTAATGATTCTTGAGTAAATTAGTGTCTAATTCTGTACCTTTTTCTTAGACTTAGCTCTTTAATTGCTTACTTAATATGTTCCATAGTATCAATTGATAATAAGGTAGCTATAAGCTTTACCTTTCTTGTCACAATTTTATATTTAGTTTGTACTCTAGCCTCATGTTTCAATCCATAGCTTGTATTAAGTCCACCATTTGCTACTATCTTTTCTAACTCCTCATAAGTCTCTCTTGAATATATTTCCACTATAGCATTTTTATTTATACTTATAGATAAATTCTTCCAAACCTTTATCAAATCATCTTCCAAACCTCTTTCTTCTATTATTTTAACTATGGCTTCATTACTTGAAACTAAACTCATTCTTTTTAAGTTTTTCACTTGTTTCTTCACCTTTCTTCTATTTACAAAATCTAAATCTTTAATCTTTTGAATACTCACAAATCCATTACTAGTCATGTTCAAAAATTCAAAACTCATATTATCTACATTGGAGTTTGCAAAAGACTTATTTGCATCCACATGTCCACATTCTACAAGGATAATTTCTAGAAATCTACAAAGTTGTTTCCTTGCTCGAAAGGCATTCCTCTTAATTGTTCCCTGTACCTTTCATGGATAGGTTTCACAATAATAAATTACACAACTTTTCTTCTATCTCAACTACAAATCTTAACATAATGTAAATATCAAGGACAAGAACTCGATGAAAAAACAATTCAGACAAGTGAGCCTTCACTCAAAGAGAGGCAATAAAATATATATAAATAAGTATATATATTGAAAGAGAAACTGGAATGGCTATTGCCAAAAGACAAGAAAACTAGAGACCCTTGAAACTAGACTAGAAGCAAAAAAGGAGTTGACAAGAGTGAAGAAGCCTTCACTCTTGTCTCTATATATAGTCTCTAACTAGGAGTTACGTGGTGACATTCTATAGGACCTCCAATATGTGTTGACTTTGTAGGACACATGCCTTGACTTACAAGGCAAGTTTTTCTACGTGTGGGCCACATAGTTAGCTTGATCTTCACGCTAACAACATGTGTGGCACATGGCCAACTTGTTGACCACGTTTCTAATCCAAAAAGTCAATTAAAGATACCTATGAAGTCAAAGTAGCATCTAGGAAGTTTCTAGGAAGCTTTCATATTAAATATTATAGAATTAACTTACTTTTATCTACTTTTACTTACTTCTACTTATTTCTATATGTAATTATTAGCTTACATGATTATGGCCGTGACATTATCCCCCCTTTCTACGGACGAGTTCCACGAGGAGCGGTCATCATATGTTGAAGAAATCTATGATGCGACGAATTGTATTCGCCACATACTCTGATCTCTGTTCTCTTCAAAGATGATTGATAGGGCCTCTCAACCATCGGTAGTGTCCCATACCATGGCGGAAAGACCACCCAGTTATTTGATCATTGTTGAGGCCTTCGTAACTTCCTTCAAATAGAATATTTGGAACACCATCAGGAGTTGTTCCTACCTATAACAAAATCACCAAACATCGGAAGTCCCTTCCCAGATCGTGATACCAAACGCGTTGTATCTCACCATCTATTCGGGGAAGAACATGTCATTCTTGAAGATCTTCATCTCGATTGCATCGTCTTGAAGGTTGTGACAATCATAATGTCTCGTCCGATAGTTCAGCAAATGAAGGCTCTTGAGTTGAATCCGCTGGTTGTTGGTTCTCCATCTCCTGAGTGCCACTACTACAACGAAGCTACGAACAAGAATTGAAAATAGAATGTTATCTTGCCTGGATGTTGTTTCTTTTATAAAGAAGGTTTTCATCTTGATTTTGATGGATGTCGTCGATGAAAAGCCTCCACCGCCTTTGTTGCATTTGCAAGATTCTTTATTGGCTCCCATGTACATTCACTAATATCATATCCGCACCAATGGACAAGATATTCTAATTTATTTTGGCGTCGCCTTGAATCTAAGACTTCTTCTACTTCAAACTCTTCATTATTGTTCACTTCTATAGAAGGAGGTGGAGCTTGTCGTCTTCTTGGTATGTCCACTGTCTTGTATGGTTCAAGAAGAGATATGTGGAATACTGGATGGATTTTCATTGACTCCGATAGATGTAAACAATATGCAACTGGATTGATTTATGCAGAAATAGAAAATGGTTCCAACCTTCGATAGTTCAACTTGTCACAAGGACGAGTGGTCTTGATATTGCGACGAAGTAGCTATACCTTATCACCCAAGACGAATGATGGTTGTTCCTTTTGATAGACATCCGCATTGGCCTTTTGTTGTTCTTGAGCCTCTTTTAACTATACCTTCATCGTTGCATGTAGCTCTCATAAATCAATTACCAAATCTTTTGTTGCAGGATTATCAACTTTTGAAAAGTCAAAAGTATCAAGTCGTGGATGATAACCATAATTAGCAAAGAAAGGTGTTTGTTTTGTAGAAGAGTGTACCGTATTATTGTAAGCAAACTCTGCCAATGGCAAAAGAGTTGTCCAATCATCTTGTTGGTAATTAATGGTACATCTTAAATAATGCTCCAAAACTTGATTAACACGCTCCATTTGTCCATCAGTTTGAGGATGGAATGCCAAAGATAGTTTTATATCAACTTTAAGAATCTTAAAAAGAGTCTGCCAAAATCTTGATACAAATTGAGTTCCTCTATCTGATATAATATCCTTGGGTAATCCATGATAGCAATAGATATTGTCAAGAAAGAGCTTAGCTGTTTCTTCACCTGTGATAGATTTTGTACATGGTACAAAATGTGCCATTTTGGTAAAACAATCTACTATCACGAATATAGAGTCATAAGAACTTGAGATTGGAAGATCTGTGATGAAGTCCATAGAAAAAAAAGACCATGGTTGTTCTAGAATGGGTAATGGCTGAAGAAGTCCAAAAGGTCGATGACGAGGAGTTTTCGATCTTGAGCAAACATCACATGATTGTACAAAATCTTTAACTGCCTTCCACATTTGAGGCCAGCAAAAATCCCTAGATATCAGCTCCAAAGTCTTATTATATCCGAAGTGTCCTGCTGCTGGGAAGTCGTGACAAGCTTGAAGAACACGTAAACGTGCTTCTCCTTCTGGAACATATAGGCATCCTTCAAAATAGAGTAGGTTGTTCTTGAATTCAAATTTAGATGGATCATGAGATTTAGAAGAGTTGTTCTTGATATCATGAATAAGAGGGTCTGAAGACATACTTAACTGGACTTGCTTAAGGAAAGTTAAATCAATAGTCAATGTTGATTTTATTGCTCGAAGATGAAATTGTTTCGGCTTCAAGAGAACCGTTCTTTGTTGCTCAAAAGCTGCATCTCCTTCCTTTAGTGCAAGATAAGAACTTCTAGACAAGGCATTGGATAAACCTTGTTGTTTTTCTGGCCGATAAGTAATGATGAATTCGAATCTTGATAAAGACATGCTCCAACGAGCTTGGCGATGATTTAATATGCGTGCTGACATAAAATATTCGAGGTTCTTGTGATCCGTATACACGGTGACTGGATTGGAAGCGCCTTCTAGATAATGATGCCATTCTTGAAAAGAGTCCACAATTGCAAGAAGTTCTTTATCGTGGATCTCATAATTGATTTCTGCTGCTGAGAACTTTCTTGAATGAAAGGCTACTGGATGAAGTTTGTCATCTGTTCCCATTTGTGATAAAACCGCACCCAGAGCAAAGTCCGATGCATCTGTTTCCATAAAGAATGCTTTGGAAAAATCAACACGATATAAGATTGGTGCAGAAACAAACGCTGTCTTCAAAGATTCAAAAGTAACTTTCGCTTCTTGATTCCATTAGAGTTTGTCTTTACAAGTCAAAAGTGTAAGTGGAGCTGCAACTTGAGAGAAGTCTTTGATGAAGATCCAAAAAATATTGGACATCTCTTACCATTTTTGGAATCTTCCAGTTTTTAATAGTTTGAACTTTCTTAGGATCCATCATAAGTCCATCATTTGAAATGATGTAACCTAAGAAATCGACTTAAGTAGTGTGGAATACACACTTTTCTATCTTGGCATAGAATCCTGCATCTCTTAATTTTTGTAATACACGACGAAGATGAAGTTTATGTTCTTTTGGATTCTTAGAATAGATCAAGATGTCGTCTAGATTACATACCACAAAATCGTCCAAAAACTCTCGAAAAACATCATTCATTAGATGTTGAAAAGCTGCTTGTGCATTAGTAAGTCCAAAAGGCATGACGTTATATTCAAAATGTCCATACCTAGTTCAAAACGCAGTCTTCCATTCATCTCCTTCTTTGATGCGTACTAGATTGTATGCTCCCCGAAGATCTATTTTTGTATAGATCTTAGCTTAATTCAGCTGATCAAGAAGTCCGGATATTAAAAGTAGTCGATATCTATTTTTGATGGTAATCTTATTGAGTCCTCGATAATCAACACACATCCGTAATGATCCATCTTTTTTCTTCACAAATAGAATTGGAGATCCTGCCAGAGATTTACAATAGCGTATGAAATTCTTGGCTAGATTTTCTTCAATATACTCCTTGAGTTCAGCCAATTCATTTTGTGATAAACTATAGATTGGTCCGAATGGCGGTTGAGCTCCTTCTTGAAGGTCAATTGAGCAATCATAGGGACGATGTTTCGGGAGTGTATCCGCATTCTTTTTTTCAAATACATCTTGAAATTCTTGATATTGGCTTGGAATGTCACTTGAAGTCTTTTCAACAGTTGAAACGATGTCGTGTTGTAACACGAGTATACCGTGAAAATATAAAGAAAGGGGACTTTTATTAATGTTCAGTTACCTCGAATATTGGGAGCAACGACCAACTCCAGTGCAAATACTGAGTGGCCAGGTTCAGTCACCCCGTTACAGTCAGCCGGGGCATACTGAAATGCTCCGTTCGATTCCAATAACGGGAGTCAGCAGGAAGAGAAAGGACCAATTCACACGACGGGTGAGCCTGGTTCGAAGAGCCAATTTGATCCAATTTCAAGAATCTAATCCGGATCCTCTTATCCAATATGAGACCTGCATTGGTCGGGCAACCCAATGCAGTATAATTATGGGAAAATCCAGGTCTTACTACGGGCCTCAGCCAGTCTGACGCGAAGGACCAATTTGATCCAATTATGGGAAAATCGAGGTCTTACGACGGGCATCTTACCCAATATGAGACCTGAATTGGTCGGGCGACTCAATGTGGACCCGAGTATGGGATTTCGATTCTGTTTCAAGCTGTCCTATTCTCTGTGCCGTTTCAGGGAACGTTATTTTCGGTAAATGGATCTCTTAAAGGTAAAAACGAAGGAGAAAGCTCTGACGGCGGGAGCCAATTTTGGATCTAAGCTCTGATGGTGGGAGCCAATTTTGGATCCAAGACGAAAGATTGAAGAAATTCAGAGGATAAGGTTAGGCGGAGAATAAGTTTTTGGGGGGATTTTTTTTTGGATCGAAGAGCTAGCTTCAAGCTTTTTTTCAAGGTTACTAGTTCGGTTTCATAAGAGGTTTTTTTTGAAGATAGGAAAGAGCTAGCTTCAAGCTTTTTTTCAAGGTTACTAGTTCGGTTTCATTAGAGGTTTTTTTTTGAAGATAGGAGAGAGCTAGCTTTATGCTTTGGGGTCGGGGAAGAAAAGACAGAGAATTGGGTTTTTCTTCTTCATAGGGTTTTGGGAAGACTGAAGCAATCGTTGCTGAAGTCAGTGTTGTAATGGTGAATCATGGTTTTAATGAAGTGGGTTTGATTACTCTTGACTGTTTTATGAAATTGAGTTACGTCTGTGATTGAAGGATTAAAAAGGTGTCTATAGAATTGAGTATGCGGAGTGAATGAAATTTATTGAGTTAATCTAACAAGACAGTCAGTGGATACGAGATCGTAAGTACAAAGCGGTATCAAAGATTAGTAGATTGGGTTGTTCGGGGTTCTCTGTAACGTCTAGAGACCTATCGGCTGGGGCAAAAAGGACTTCGACAAGCAGTCGAAGGACATCCGTATAGATTTACGAGGTATTCTTGCAGTCATTTATATTCCAGCAGTCAAAAACTGATAGACTGCTTGACTATTGACAAATCTCCATACTACCTTCTATGCCCGGCACATTTTCGAGCAGGAAAGCACGTAATACGACAAAAGTGGTAAACCCGACGTGAAAGCTTGAGGTGGAAGGTATTGGATTTCGGTTGATTTTATCTTTATTTTATGGAAAACGAAAATAAAAATTTTGAAGGATTTTTGAGAGGAGTTTCTGGTAGGGATTCTTCTAAAGGACAAGGTTTGCACACGGATACGTCTATTGCTAGTATGTTTCAAGCCTTCTCATTATCAATGTAGCAACAGCAAAGCAATGACCGAAAGAAAGCTTTAGCAACCAAAGCATTGCAAGCAGTGGTCAATAAAATTGATCAATTTGATGGGAGGAATATTTCAAGGTATTTAAAATGTTATGTTCGTGAAATGGAATTAAATCGGGTTTCTGAGAAGAAAATGGTTGCACTATTTGGACTTGCCACGATACCGGAGATAAGAGACCACATTACATCGATTACGGATCGTTATGGGAATTCATGGGAGGTTTTTTCACATGCATTGAAAGACGAATATTTCTTGGAAGATGCTGATCACGTTACTAAGAAGTTGTTTCAGGAATGGATTGAACGGCCCAATAAGAATTTGCAAGCAACAAAGCTACTAAGGAAATTTGAGAGGCAGTACTCTCAATTGTCGAAGGTAGAAAAATTGACATTGGAGCCGAACAAAGTTGATCTATTTCTTCAAGCTGCTGATGGAGAATTGCAAGGGAAATTAGAACTCCTTCTTGATGTCACGGCCATAATCATGTAAGCTAATAATTACATATAGAAATAGGTAGAAGTAAGTAAAAGTAGATAAAAGTAAGTTAATTCTATAATATTTAATATGGAAGCTTTCTAGAAACTTCCTAGATGCTGCTTTGACTTCATAGGTGTCTTTAAATGACTTTTTGGATTAGAAACGTGGTCAACAAGTTGGCCATGTGCCACACATGTTGTTAGCTTGAAGATTAAGCTAACTATGTGGCCCACACATAGAAAAACTTGCCTTGTAAGTCAAGGCATGTGTCCTACAAAGTCAACACATATTGGAGGTCCTATAGAACGTCGCCACATAGCCCCTAGTTAGATAGTATATATAGAGACAAGAGTGAAGGCTTCTTCACTCTTGTCAACTCGTTTCTTTCTTGAAGTCCAGACTCAAGAGTCTTTAGTTTCTTGTCTTGTGGCAATAGCCATTGTAGTTTCCTTTTAATATACCTAATTGTTTATATTTTGACTTATTATACCGAGATAGCCTTTTCGTGTATATTTTCTCTCATCGAGTCTTTGTCCTTGACACTTGAAGACAAAGAAGAAGATGAAGGATTAACAACGAAGTGGAAGAACGTTGAAGATGCGGTAGGGTTGCTTACATAAAGAGAAAGGACGAAGGATAGAAGCAATATTCCGAAAACAGTACAAGCACCCAAAGCTCCAGTACGTACAACACCACCAACAATGCCTACAGTTCAACCTTCGACATCCTTATCAAAGAAAGCAGATATGGAAATGGAAGAAATTATACGAGGAATGCGAGATCTTCAAATCAAATTGGCAAGACTTGAAGAGAATACTTCTACAAACAATTCGAAGAATGTTTCAAAATAAGGATATGTACAAAGATGCATTTGGTGTGATGATGCTTCACATACTAGAAAAGATTGCAATGAATTTAATAATATGATACGGCAGGGAATTATTTGCTGGAAAGATGGGAAGATAGCATTGAAAGATAGAGACGATCTTCTTCAAACCAATTTTGGCAAGGGAGGAATGAGAGCATTGGTTCAAGATTACCTAAAAGAGCATGAAACAGCAGCACGAGAAAGTGCAAGTTATGGTGCTAGAGTAGATGATGAAATTGGTGGAAGTACGGAAACTAGTGAGTTTTGGGCTTCTGCCGTTTCTACAATGCAAGAAGAGAAATTACCTCGAGAAGCGTTATTGAGAACTGCAGCTACAATACGAGGTAGAATATGTTGGGAGGATCCTGTTGAGTCTCTTTCAATTCATGCATATATTGCTAAGAGCCAACATGAAGCTTTGATGGAAGAAAAGAGACGAGGAAATTTTGATGATACTAGAGAAGAAAATTCTTCTAAGAGGCAAACTCGAGGAGACAAGGCTCGGGAGGCAGCTTCACAAGAATTGCCTGTAAAGGATACCTCAGCATCATTGGGAGAAAAACAAAGGAGACAAAAGATAAAGACAAATCAATTGCTTATAAGCTTCTTTCTGACATTGAAGCGGCAACAAATTTGAAAGGGGTGTTAGAAGAACGTATATTAAACACTAAGGTGGAATTCACATTGAAAGAAGTCTTGAAAATTACAAAGAAGGAGTTTCATGATGTCATCATTGACAGCATTAAGCGAAAGAGGCAATTAATGGGTGGAACTGGAATGAGTCATGCTATTGATGCAAGAATATATAGAGATGAAGAAGAGGTTGATATTGGTTACAAGCAACCAAAAAATGAAAAGAATGGGTATAATCAACGAGTACGTTTCAAAGATTCTAGTGACAAGGAAATAGAAACTTTGAGCCATTATACTCGAAAGCATTGGGCAAGGGCAACTACTGAGGTATTGGTGAAAGTAGGAGATATAGAAGAACCAATAGTTGCTTTAGTCAACCATGGTTCTGAAATAAATCTCATGTCTAAAGATCTTTATAAGAAACAAAAATGGCCAATTGATATGGAACATGGATGGGCAATTCGAGTAGCTAATAACTCACGGGGCGAATTATATGGAGCTTGTCCAGATGTCAAAATTCGGATTGGGGATGTTGCGACGGAGCAACATTTCTTTGTTCAAGATACAACGTCTTATCCGTTGATTTTAGGACAACCTTATATCACGGCAACACGGATGGAAATAAAAGTATTTGACGATGGTTCTGCTTATGCAAGGGTACGTAGCGAAGATGAGAGGAAAGCTGTACAATTTCTAACAGTACCTCCTAACCATGAACTGAATCGAGATAGGTTGAGGAAGAAACCATTGCCAAAGATTGTTGAAGGATTTAAGGATTTTGGAGAGGTACCACTATAAAGCAAGATTATGGAGGTACAAAAGAGGAGGTACTCTCACGAGATGAAGGTGCCTTTGATGCCAGTTTTATTGGTATATCGAAGAATGGAAATATTGTATATAAGAAAGTTGATGATTTTAAAAGAAAAGAAAGAAAAAGATTATATGATATTGAAGGAGAATTACGCAAGTAAGGTACATTGCAAGATGATGAGAGGATTTTAGGTGTTTATGATGAAAATGGACTAGAAGATTCCTTGGAATTGATTACATCTATTGGGTTAGGAGATAATGATAAGATTGTTGAGATTCATTCAAGAGAGGTTTATACCATACTTGAATCTTTTCAAGCACCAGAAGTCACTGTAGAGACGAGATATAAAACGGCAGATAAGAAGGTAAAGCCTGTTGCTGGACCATTACTAGAAGATTCTAAAGAACAAATGGGAGAAGCATCAAAGGAAGCAAGTTTAAGAGATCTAATGAGTATTGGACATCAATTTACTAAAGAGACTTTTGAAGAATTGAAGATTGGTTCTGATGGTTCTTTATTGCCGGAGGAAATTACTTGCTTCAAAAAAATGTTGGCTAAATAAGATAGATCGTTTGCCTTTGAATCTCATGAAATTGGGTGTATGGATCCAAATATTGTAACACCTATGGTTATCTTCACTGTACCACATGTACCTTGGAATCTAAGACCGATTCCAGTACCAAGGGCACATTTACCTAAATTGGTTGAACTGTTAAAAGAAAAGTTAAAGATGAAAATATTGGAACCCTCATTTGCGCCGTATTCTAGTCGATGGTTTACGGTACCTAAGAAGAATGGATCACTACGGTTTATTCAAGATATGCAACCGGTGAATGCAGTAACTGTCAAGAATGCAGGAATTGAGCCTATTCTGGATGAATTTGCTGAGGCGTTTGCAGGGAGGGCAATCTATTCAATGGGTGACTTGTATTCAGGTTATGATCAATTTCAACTTGTCGAAGGAAGTAGAGATATGACAACAATGAGGACACCACTTGGATTGGTTAGAAAGTACACTCTTCCTCAAGGCGCAACCAACTCAGTTGCACATATGATGAATGGGATGAATAAGGTATTGAGAGATTTTATTCCGGAAAAGACTATGCCTTTTCTGGATGATGTTCCTATAAAAGGGTGCAGAGAAAGATACAAGGATGAAACTTTAGATACGAGGGGGTGTCGCAAATATGTTGTTGATCATATACAAGATTGTGAAAAGATTTTAACTCGGCTTGGAGAAGTTCATCTTACATTATCAGGTATGAAGTCCATATTTGGAGTACGAGAGATTGTAATTGTTGGACATTTATATGGATCTTACGGAAGAAAATCAGATCCGACTAAAGTTGATGCAATTGGAAGGATGAAAGAGGATTGTGATTCTTTAACAGAGGTTCGCAGGTTTTTAGGTGCATGTGTATTTTATCGAATCTGGATCCCTCATTTTGCTCACATAGCGGATCCATTATATGAACTGTTACGCAAGGGTTACCAATTTAAATGGGAAGAAAGGCATATTCATCCAAGCAAAGATTGAAGAAATTATTGATGTCACCTCCAATATTGAGGAAGGTTGATTATAAGTGCAATAGACCAGTGATTCTTACTATGGACGCTAGTCCAATTGCCATTGGATGGACTGTGGGTCAAGATGATTCCAGTGGGGATAGATTTGTAGTTCGGTTTGGGGCTAAAGTTTTAAGTATTCATCAGCATGCATATTCGCAAGTCAAAAGAGAACTTTGGGGAGTCGTTTCGGCTATGAAAGCTGAAAAGGATTATTTGATTGGGGCAGCAGTAGTAATTGAATCACATTGCTTGCCATTGCTTGGAATGATTATTAATTGTTCAACGCCAGATATTGCAATGTTGAGATGGATTGCTTATATTAAGTCACTAAATCCAAAATTTAAGCATATTATTGGGAAGGACAATTTAGTAGCAGACATGCTATCTCGAGCAAGATACGAGAGGGAGGACGAAATGGTTGAAGTCATTAATGACTTCTGATCGAAATTCTATTCAATATCAAATCTCAACAGAGAAGACAAGCTATTTCTTGAAGAATCTTATGAAGGAGAATTATTGGATATTGGTCATTACTTGAATACCTTGACTAAGCAGGGAAATTGGTCTATAGAAAAATTCAAACAAATAAGAAAAAAAGCATATGGATTTTTACTTCGAGATGGATTCTTATGGAAGAGACCGAAGAAAGGAATTGGGATGCCACAACGAGTGATAGGCAAAAAGGAAGAAAAACTAAAATTATTAAAGGAGTTCCATGATAGTTTATGGGCAGGGCATAGAGGAATCGGGACTACTTTTGCTAAACTCAAGGAATGATATTGGTGGAAAAATATGTATCGAGATGTCCTCTCATTTGTAGAGTCATGTGAAATCTGTCAATCGTATTCTAATATCCGACATCGAGATGGTCTTCATCCTACGTATCCTCTGGCTATTCATTTTAAATGGGTTGTTGATTTGGTTATTATGCCGGTTGGGTTATGGCAGATGAGATATTTGATTTTAGCTCGCGAAGATTTATCAAATCAAGTAGAAGGAAGAGCATTGAGGACAAAATCTACAGAGGAAATTTGTAGGTTTTTGCTTGAAGATGTCATTTGCCGCTACGGATGCGTAGGAGAAATCACTACAGATCATGGAGAATTAAATGCACAAGAAGCTCGTAAGTTCTTTGAAAGATGTGAAATTAAACTATCACTGACTACTGCTTATAATCTAGAAGGAAATGCAAAAAGCGAACGCGATCACCCACCTATTGTGAAAGCATTAGTTAAAGCTTGTAATGGAAAAGTTAAAGAGTGGCCACGGCTTTTGTCATTTGCATTATGGGCTGATCAAACAACACATAGTTCGGTGACAGGATATATGCTAGTAGAACTTATGACAGGTCAAAAACCAATTATGCCGATTGAAAAAAAGGTACTTACTTGAAGTATGCTACCATGGGAAGATGGATTGACAAGAGAAGAACTTGTGGCTATTAGGATTCGACAATTGGAGCAAAGAACGGAAGATGTCTAGATAGCATTGGAAAGGTTAAAAAGAGCAAGGTTACAAAATAAAGCACGATTCGACAAGCAACATCGATTGAGACCAAAAGCAATCGAAGAAGGTGACTGGGTACTTGTTTATGATAATAGTCTGGATAATCAACATAGTACTTTGAGGAAATTTTCAAAACGTTGGTTTGGACCATATGTAATAACAACTGTTCATGATAATGCGACTTACTCATTACGGGAGTTAGATGGTACAAAATTAAAAATACGAATTGCAGGGAAGCGAGTAAAAATATTTAAGCGAAGACATGCGGAGATGAATATGGAAGACCTTAATGAAGGTATAGAGATTCTGCAGCAAGAAGATTAAAGTGATTTGGATAATGAAGGTGACGAAGAGGAACTGGACAAAGACGTAGAGGATATATTTTGAATCAAAAAGTAATTGGGTAAATTGGTGCATATTGGAGGATGCACAGGTTCAGAGGGGGTGGATGTCGTGTTGTAACATGAGTATACTGTGAAAATATAAAGAAAGGGGACTTTTATTAATGTTCAGTTACCTCAAATATTGGGAGCAACGACCAACTCCAGTGCAAATACTGAGTGGTCAGGTTCAGTCACCTCATTACAGTGAGCTGGGGCATACTGAAATGCTCCATTCGATTCCAATAACGAGAGTCAGGAGGAAGGGAAAGGACCAATTCACATGACGGGTGAGCCTGGTTCGAAGAGCCAATTGGATCCAATTTTGAGAATCCAATCCGGGTCCTCTTACCCAATATGAGACCTGAATTGGTTGGGCAACCCAATGTGATCTAATTTTGAGAATCCAATCCGGGTCCTGTTATCCAATATGAGACCTGAATTAGTCGGGCGACCCAATGCAGTCTAATTACGAGAAAATCCAAGTCTTACTTCGGGCATCTTACCCAATATGAGACTTGAATTGGTCGGGCAACTCAATGTGGACCCGAATACGGGGTTTCGATTCTGTTTCAGACTGTCCAATTCTCTGTGCCGTTTTGAAAGCTTTGACGGCGGGAGCCAATTTTGGATCTAAGCTCTGATGGCGGGAGCCAATTTCGGATCTAAGCTCTGACGATGGGAGCCAATTCCGGATCCAAGATGAAAGATTGAAGAAATTCAAAGGATAAGGTTAGGGGAAGAATGAGATCAAGGGGTGTTTTTTTTTTTTTTGAGGATCAGGGAAGAGCTAGCTTCAAGCTCTTGGGAAGGTTACGAGTTTTTTTTCATTGGAGGTTTTTTGAAGATCAATGGGATTAGAGAGGAGCTTCATGCTTCGGGTCGAGAAAGAAAAGACGGAGAATTGGATTTTTCTTCTTCATAGAGTTTTGGGAAGACTGAGGCAATCGTTGCTGAAGTCAGTGTTGTAATGGTGAATTGGAATTTTTTTTAATGAAGTGGGTTTGATTACTCTTGATTGTTTTGTGAAATCGAGTTACGTCTGTGATTGAAGGATTAAAAAGGTGTCTATAGGATTGAGTATGCGGAGTGAATGAAATTTATTGGGTTAATCTAACAAGACAGTCAGTGGATATAAGATAGTAAGTACAAAGCGGTATCGGAGATTAGCAGATTGGGTTGTTTGCGGTTCTCTGTAACGTGTAGAGACCTACCGGCTGGGGCAAAAAGGATTTCGACAAGCAGTCGAAGGGTATCCGTATAGATTTACGGTATATTCTTGTAGTCGTTTATATTCCAGAAGTCAAAAACTGATAGACTGCTTGACTATTGGCGAATCTCCATACTACCTTCTACAGCCAAACGCCCGGCACGTTCTCGAGCAGGAAAGCACGTAATACGACAAAAGTGATGAACCCGACGTGAAAGCTTGAGGTGGAAGGTATTGGATTTCGGTTGATTTCGTCTAGACATCGGTAGGTCTCTAGACGTTACAGAGAACCCCGAACAACCCAATCTGCTAATCTCCGATACCGCTTTGTACTTACGATCTTGTATCCACTGATTGTCTTGTTAGATTAACCTAATAAATTTCATTCACTCCGCATACTCAATTCTATAGACACCTTTTTAATCCTTCAATCACAGACGTAACTCAATTTCACAAAACAGTCAAGAGTAATCAAACCCACTTCATTAAAAATCTCGATTCACCATTATAACACTGACTTCAGCAACGATTGCCTCAGTCTTCCCAAAACCCTATGAAGAAGAAAAATCCAATTCTCTGTCTTTTCTTCCCCGATCCCGAAGCATGAAGCTAGCTCTCTCCTATTTTCAAAAAAAACCTCTAATGACACCAAACTAGTAACCTTGAAAAAAAGCTTGAAGCTACCTCTTTCCTATCTTCAAAAAAAACCTCTAATGAAACCGAACTAGTAACCTTGAAAAAAAGCTTGAAGCTAGCTCTTCGATCCAAAAAAAACCCCCCCCCAAAACTTATTCTCCCCCTAACCTTATCCTCTGAATTTCTTCAATCTTCCATCTTGGATCTGAAATTGGCTCCCACCGTCAGAGCTTAGATCCAAAATTGGCTCCCACCGTCACAGCTTTCTCCTCTGTTTTTACCTTTAAGAGATCCATTTACCGAAAACAACGTTCCCTGAAACGGCACAGAGAATAGGACAGCTTGAAACAGAATCGAAATCCCATACTCGGGTCCACATTCAATCGCCCGACCAATTCACTTCTCATATTGGGTAAGATGCCTATAGTAAGACCTCGATTTTCCCATAATTAGACTGCATTGGATTGCTCGGCCAATTCAGGTCTCATATTGGGTAAGATGCCCGTCGTAAGACCTCGATTTTCCCGTAATTGGATCAAATTGGTCCTTCGCGTCAGACTGCCTGAGGCCCGTAGTAAAAACTGGATTTTCCCATAATTATACTACATTGGGTTGCCCGACCAATGTAGGTCTCATATTAGGTAAGAGGACCTGGATTGGATTCTCAAAATTAGATCCAATTAGCTCTTCGAACCAGGCTCACCCGTCATGTGAATTGGTCCTTTCCCTTCCTCCTGACTCTCGTTATTGGAATCGAATGGAGCATTTCAGTATGCCCCAGCTCACTGTAATGAGGTGACTGAACCTGACCACTCAGTATTTGCACTGGAGTTGGTCGTTGCTCCCAATATTTGAGGTAACTGAACATTAATAAAAGTCCCCTTTCTTTATATTTTCACAGTATACTCATGTTACAACACGACATCCACCCCCTCTGAACCTGTGCATCCTCCAATATGCACCAATTTACCCAATTACTTTTTGATTCAAAATATATCCTCTACGTCTTTGTCCAGTTCCTCTTCGTCACCTTCATTATCCAAATCACTTTAATCTTCTTGCTGCAGAATCTCTATACCTTCATTAAGGTCTTCCATATTCATCTCCGCATGTCTTCGCTTAAATATTTTTACTCGCTTCCCTGCAATTCGTATTTTTAATTTTGTACCATCTAACTCCCGTAATGAGTAAGTCGCATTATCATGAACAGTTGTTATTACATATGGTCCAAACCAACGTTTTGAAAATTTCCTCAAAGTACTATGTTGATTATCCAGACTATTGTCATAAACAAGTACCCAGTCACCTTCTTCGATTGCTTTTGGTCTCAATCGATGTTGCTTGTCGAATCGTGCCTTGTTTTGTAACCTTGCTCTTTTTAACCTTTCCAATGCTATCTAGACATCTTCCGTTCTTTGCTCCAATTGTCGAATCCTAATAGCCACAAGTTCTTCTCTTGTCAATCCATCTTCCCATGGTAGCATACTTCAAGTAAGTACCTTTTTTTCAATCGGCATAATTGGTTTTTGACCTGTCATAAGTTCTACTAGCATATATCCTGTCACCGAACTATGTGTTGTTTGATCAGCCCATAATGCAAATGACAAAAGCCGTGGCCACTCTTTAACTTTTCCATTACAAGCTTTAACTAATGCTTTCACAATAGGTGGGTGATCGCGTTCGCTTTTTGCATTTCCTTCTAGATTATAAGCAGTAGTCAGTGATAGTTTAATTTCACATCTTTCAAAGAACTTACGAGCTTCTTGTGCATTTAATTCTCCATGATCTGTAGTGATTTCTCCTACGCATCCGTAGCGGCAAATGACATCTTCAAGCAAAAACCTACAAATTTCCTCTGTAGATTTTGTCCTCAATGCTCTTCCTTCTACTTGATTTGATAAATCTTCGCGAGCTAAAATCAAATATCTCATCTGCCATAACCCAACCGGCATAATAACCAAATCAACAACCCATTTAAAATGAATAGCCAGAGGATACGTAGGATGAAGACCATCTCGATGTCGGATATTAGAATACGATTGACAGATTTCACATGACTCTACAAATGAGAGGACATCTCGATACATATTTTTCCACCAATATCATTCCTTGAGTTTAGCAAAAGTAGTCCCGATTCCTCTATGCCCTGCCCATAAACTATCATGGAACTCCTTTAATAATTTTAGTTTTTCTTCCTTTTTGCCTATCACTCGTTGTGGCATCCCAATTCCTTTCTTCGGTCTCTTCCATAAGAATCCATCTCGAAGTAAAAATCCATATGCTTTTTTTCTTATTTGTTTGAATTTTTCTATAGACCAATTTCCCTGCTTAGTCAAGGTATTCAAGTAATGACCAATATCCAATAATTCTCCTTCATAAGATTCTTCAAGAAATAGCTTGTCTTCTCTGTTGAGATTTGATATTGAATAGAATTTCGATCAGAAGTCATTAATGACTTCAACCATTTCGTCCTCCCTTTCGTATCTTGCTCGAGATAGCATGTCTGCTACTAAATTGTCCTTCCCAATAATATGCTTAAATTTTGGATTTAGTGACTTAATATAAGCAATCCATCTCAACATTGCAATATCTGGCGTTGAACAGTTAATAATCATTCCAAGCAATGGCAAGCAATCTGATTCAATTACTACTGCTGCCCCAATCAAATAATCCTTTTCAGCTTTCATAGCCGAAACGACTCCCCAAAGTTCTCTTTTGACTTGCGAATATGCATGCTGATGAATACTTAAAACTTTAGTCCCAAACCGAACTACAAATCTATCCCCACTGGAATCATCTTGACCCACAGTCCATCCAATGGCAATTGGACTAGCGTCCATAGTAAGAATCACTAGTCTATTGCACTTATAATCAACCTTCCTCAATATTGGAGGTGACATCAATAATTTCTTCAATCTTTACATTGGATGAATATGCCTTTCTTCCCATTTAAATTAGTAACCCTTGCGTAACAGTTCATATAATGGATCCGCTATGTGAGCAAAATGAGGGATCCAGATTCGATAAAATACACATGCACCTAAGAACCTGCGAACCTCTGTTAAAGAATCACAATCCTCTTTCATCCTTCCAATTGCATCAACTTTAGTCGGATCTAGTTTTCTTCCATAAGATCCATATAAATGTCCAACAATTACAATCTCTCGTACTCCAAATATGGACTTCATACCTGATAATGTAAGATGAACTTCTCCAAGCCGAGTTAAAATCTTTTCACAATCTTGTATATGATCAACAACATATTTGCGACACCCCCTCGTATCTAAAGTTTCATCCTTGTATCTTTCTCTGCACCCTTTTATAGGAACATCATCCAGAAAAGGCATAGTCTTTTCCGGAATAAAATCTCTCAATACCTTATTCATCCCATTCATCATATGTGCAACTGAGTTGGTTGCGCCTTGAGGAAGAGTGTACTTTCTAACCAATCCAAGTGGTGTCCTCATTGTTGTCATATCTCTACTTCCTTCGACAAGTTGAAATTGATCATAACCTGAATACAAGTCACCCATTGAATAGATCGCCCTCCCTGCAAACGCCTCAGCAAATTCATCCAGAATAGGCTCAATTCCTGCATTCTTGACAGTTACTGCATTCACCGGTTGCATATCTTGAATAAACCGTAGTGATCCATTCTTCTTAGGTACCGTAAACCATCGACTAGAATACGGCGCAAATGAGGGTTCCAATATTTTCATCTTTAACTTTTCTTTTAACAGTTCAACCAATTTAGGTAAATGTGCCCTTGGTACTGGAATCGGTCTTAGATTCCAAGGTACATGTGGTACAGTGAAGATAACCATAGGTGTTACAATATTTGGATCCATACACCCAATTTCATGAGATTCAAAGGCAAACGATCTATCTTATTTAGCCAACATTTTTTTGAAGCAAGTAATTTCCTCCGGCAATAAAGAACCATCAGAACCAATCTTCAATTCTTCAAAAGTCTCTTTAGTAAATTGATGTCCAATACTCATTAGATCTCTTAAACTTGCTTCCTTTGATGCTTCTCCCATTTGTTCTTTAGAATCTTCTAGTAATGGTCCAGCAACAGGCTTTACCTTCTTATCTGCCGTTTTATATCTCGTCTCTACAGTGACTTCTGGTGCTTGAAAAGATTCAAGTATGGTATAAACCTCTCTTGAATGAATCTCAACAATCTTATCATTATCTCCTAACCCAATAGATGTAATCAATTCCAAGGAATCTTCTAGTCCATTTTCATCATAAACACCTAAAATCCTCTCATCATCTTGCAATGTACCTTACTTGCGTAATTCTCCTTCAATATCATATAATCTTTTTCTTTCTTTTCTTTTAAAATCATCAACTTTCTTATATACAATATTTCCATTCTTCGATATACCAATAAAACTGGCATCAAAGGCACCTTCATCTCGTGAGAGTACCTCCTCTTTTGTACCTCCATAATCTTGCTTTATAGTGGTACCTCTCCAAAATCCTTAAATCCTTCAACAATCTTTGGCAATGGTTTCTTCCTCAACCTATCTCGATTCAGTTCATGGTTAGGAGGTACTGTTAGAAATTGTACAGCTTTCCTCTCATCTTCGCTACGTACCCTTGCATAAGCAGAACCATCGTCAAATACTTTTATTTCCATCCGTGTTGCCGTGATATAAGGTTGTCCTAAAATCAACGGATAAGACGTTGTATCTTGAACAAAGAAATGTTGCTCCGTCGCAACATCCCCAATCCGAATTTTGACATCTGGACAAGCTCCATATAATTCGCCCCGTGAGTTATTAGCTACTCGAATTGCCCATCCATGTTCCATATCAATTGGCCATTTTTGTTTCTTATAAAGATCTTTAGACATGAGATTTATTTCAGAACCATGGTTGACTAAAGCAACTATTGGTTCTTCTATATCTCCTACTTTCACCAATACCTCAGTAGTTGCCCTTGCCCAATGCTTTCGAGTATAATGGCTCAAAGTTTCTATTTCCTTGTCACTAGAATCTTTGAAACGTACTCGTTGATTATACCCATTCTTTTCATTTGTTGGTTGCTTGTAACCAATATCAACCTCTTCTTCATCTCTATATATTCTTGCATCAATAGCATGACTCATTCCAGTTCCGCCCATTAATTGCCTCTTTCGCTTAATGCTGTCAATGATGACATCATGAAACTCCTTCTTTGTAATTCTCAAGACTTCTTTCAATGTGAATTCCACCTTAGTGTTTAATATACGTTCTTCTAACACCCCTTTCAAATTTGTTGCCGCTTCAATGTCAGAAAGTAGCTTATAAGCAATTGATTTGTCTTTATCTTTTGTCTCCTTTGTTTTTTTTCCCAATGATGCTGAGGTATCCTTTACAGGCAATTCTTGTGAAGCTGCCTCCCGAGCCTTGTCTCCTCGAGTTTGCCTCTTAGAAGAATTTCCTTCTCTAATATCATCAAAATTTCCTCGTCTCTTTTCTTCCATCAAAGCTTCATGTTGGCTCTTAGCAATATATGCATGAATTGAAAGAGACTCAACAGGATCCTCACAACATGTTCTACCTCGTATTGTAGCTGCAGTTCTCAATAACGCTTCTCGAGATAATTTCTCTTCTTGCATTGTAGAAACGGCAGAAGCCCAAAACTCACTAGTTTCCGTACTTCCACCAATTTCATCATCTACTCTAGCACCATAACTTGCACTTTCTCGTGCTGCTGTTTCATGCTCTTTTAGGTAATCTTGAACCAATGCTCTCATTCCTCCCTTGCCAAAATTGGTTTGAAGAAGATCGTCTCTATCTTTCAATGCTATCTTCCCATCTTTCCAGCAAATAATTCCCTGCCGTATCATATTATTAAATTCATTGCAATCTTTTCTAGTATGTGAAGCATCATCACACCAAATGCATCTTTGTACATATCCTTATTTTGAAACATTCTTCGAATTGTTTGTAGAAGTATTCTCTTCAAGTCTTACCAATTTGATTTGAAGATCTCGCATTCTTCGTATAATTTCTTCCATTTCCATATCTGCTTTCTTTGATAAGGATGTCGAAGGTTGAACTGTAGGCATTGTTGGTGGTGTTGTACGTACTGGAGCTTTGGGTGCTTGTACTGTTTTCGGAATATTGCTTCTATCCTTCGTCCTTTCTCTTTATGTAAGCAACCCCACCGCATCTTCAACGTTCTTCCACTTTGTTGTCAATCCTTTATCTTCTTCTTTGTCTTTTAGAAGGAGTTCTAATTTCCCTTGTAATTCTCCATCAGCAGCTTGAAGAAATAGATCAACTTTGTTCGGCTCCAATGTCAATTTTTCTACCTTCGACAATTGAGAGTACTGCCTCTCAAATTCTCTTAGTACCTCTGTTGCTTGTAAATTCTTATTGGGCTGTTCAATCCATTCCAGAAACAGCTTCTTAGTAACGCGATCAGCATCTTCCAAGAAATATTCGTCTTTCAATGCATGTCAAAAAACCTCCCATGAATTCCCATAACGATTCGTAATCGATGTAATATGGTCTCTTATCTCCGGTATTGTGGCAAGTCCAAATAGTGCAACCATTTTCTTCTCAGAAACCTGATTTAATTCCATTTCACGAACATAACATCTTAAATACCTTGAAATATTCCTCCCATCAAATTGATCAATTTTATTGACCACTGCTTGCAATGCTTTGGTTGCCAAAGCTTCTTTTCGATCATTGCTTTGTTGTTGCTACATTGATAATGAGAAGGCTTGAAACATACTAGCAATAGACGTATCCATGTGCATACCTTGTCCTTTAGAAGAATCCCCACTAAAAACTCCTCCCAAAAATCCTTCAAAATTTTTATTTTCGTTTTCCATAAAATAAAGATAAAATCAACCGAAATCCAATACCTTCCACCTCAAGCATTCACGTCGGGTTCACCACTTTTGTCATATTAAGTGCTTTCCTGCTCGAGAATGCGCCGGGCATCTGGCTGTAGAAGGTAGTATGGAGATTCGCCAATAGTCAAGCAGTCTATCAGTTTTTGACTGCTGGAATATAAACGAGTGCAAGAATATACCGTAAATCTATACAGATGCCCTTCGACTGCTTGTCGAAGTCCTTTTTGCCCCAGCCGGTAGGTCTCTAGATGTTACAGAGAACCGCAAACAACCCAATCTACTAATCTCCGATACCGCTTTGTACTTACGATCTTGTATCCACTGACTGTCTTGTTAGATTAACCCAATAAATTTCATTCACTCCACATACTCAATCCTATAGACACCTTTTTAATCCTTCAATCACAGACGTAACTCGATTTCACAAAACAATCAAGAGTAATCAAACCCACTTCATTAAAAAAAATCCCGATTCACCATTACAACACTGACTTCAGTAACGATTGCCTCAGTCTTCCCAAAACTCTATGAAGAAGAAAAATCCAATTCTCTATCTTTTCTTCCCCGACCCGAAGCATGAAGCTCCTCTCCAATCCCCTTGATCTTCAAAAAATCTCCAATGAAAAAAAAACTCGTAACCTTCCCAAGAGCTTGAAGCTAGCTCTTCCCTGATCCCCAAAAAAAAAAAAAAAAAAAAAAACCCCCTTGATCTCATTCTTCCTCTAACCTTATCATCTGAATTTCTTCAATCTTTTGTCTTGGATCCGGAATTGGCTCCCATCGTCAGAGCTTAGATCCGAAATTGGCTCCCGCCATCAGAGCTTAGATCCAAAATTGGCTCCCGCCGTCAGAGCTTTCGAAACGGCACAGAAAATAGGATAGCCTGAAACAGAATCGAAACCCCGTACTCGGGTCCAGATTGAGTTGCCCAACCAATTCAGGTCTCATATTGGATAAGATGCCCGAAGTAAGACCTGGATTTTTCTGTAATTAGACTGCATTGGGTCGCCCGACCAATTCAATTCTCATATTGGATAAGAGGACCCGGATTGGATTCTCGAAATTGGATTGCATTGGGTTGCCCGACCAATTCAGGTCTCATATTGGATAAGAGGACCCGGATTGGATTCTCAAAATTGGATCCAATTGGCTCTTCGAACCAGGCTCACCCGTCATGTGAATTGGTCCTTTTCCTTCCTGCTGACTCCAGTTATTGGAATCGAACGGAGCATTTCAGTATGCCACAGCTCACTATAACGGGGTGACTGAACCTGACCACTGAGTATTTGCACTCGAGTTGGTCGTTGCTCCCAATATTCGAGGTAACTGAATATTAATAAAAGTCCCTTTCTTTATATTTTCACGGTATACTCGTGTTACAACACGACACCGGCTGGGGCAAAAAGAACTTCGATAAGCAGTCGGAGGGCATCCGTATAGATTTATGGTGTATTCTTGCAGTCGTTTATATTCCGACAGTCAAAAACTGATAGACTGCTTGACTATTGACAAATCTCCATACTACCTTCTATAGCCAGACGCCCGACGTGTTCTCGAGCAGGAAAGCACGTAATACGACAACGGGTGTAGCATAAATAATGTATGGTGATTCTTTCATAGCAGCATGCAAGAAAGCTTCTGCACCTATAAATACGGGTTTAATTGAACTGGACTTATGACTCTCTACTTGTTTAAGTACACTGTTAGTTATACTTTTAGAAAAAGTAAGAGTTCGGAAAATCCAATCTATTTGAGGGTTGTATTTTTCTAACCACAATAAACCTAAAATGATTGGATTAGAAGGAGATCTAATGATATTAAATACTACAAAACTATTATGACCATTGATTATTACTTCTATAGGAAGGGTTTCATGAGTAATATCTCCAGAAGACAATGGACGACCATCTATGACTTCTACATGAACAGGTTTAGTTTTCTTTACTAAAGATATGCTATGTCTTTTAGTAAATCCTTCATCTAAAAAACACGTTGAGGCTCTTAAATCTAACAAGGCAGAGACTTTGTAATGTTTAGGTCCTAAAATAACATTTAATGTAAAATAAGGAGAGGGCTCTGAGGAGAGAATAGGACCTTTACTAAAAGTTGTGCAAGGTTCCAACCACACGGTCCCTATTGTAGCTGGACAAACTCGTTTTCCTACATATTATCTTCTTTCAGAGCCATACTCCTCATTTTGTGATTGCGTCGTTTCTTTGGACAATGTTGAGCAGTGTGCTTTGGTTCTCAACAATATAAACATAATCCTTCTTGACGACAACGAGTCTTTTCTTGCTCAGTAAGAGGTTTAAAACGTACTGCATCAATTTGCATATCCTCTACTTCCGAATGTATGTGTTGAAGAGGTGTTGGTGTTGCCATTGAATTATAGCAACGTTGAGGTCTACTTCTATGGTTCTCAAATCGGAATTCAAAAAGGTGATTGTCGCACTTCACAGCAAAGTCAATTGCTTGACTCAATGTTTGAGGATCAAATAAGTTGAGCATTAATTTTTTTACCTCATATTGTAATCCGTAGAGAAATTGGCTAATAAGTGCAACATCATCCCACTTGATATCAGTTGCAAGTTGTCAAAATTATGAAGCATATAACGTTACTGATCGATTGCCTTGTTGTAAAATACGGATCTTATTGGTTGCAATACGAATTGCATCATGTTCTCCATACATGGATCGAAACTCTGCCAAAAAAGCCTCTAGATTATCCAATATTGGATCTCGTCATTCAAGAAAAGATGAAAACCACGATAGTGCCGAACCTAAAAGAAGCGTATCAATGAATCTAACTTGTGATCCTGGAATTGGATAGCTTTGGGGTTGAAGTTCAATCACAAGTTGCACTTGATTGATAAATCCTCAAAACTTGGATCTGGTGCCATCAAACTTCTCGAGTAGGGCAATTCTTGGTTCTCTAACATTTGAAGGGCATTCTACCATAGGAGAAAGGACATGGTTTGGTGCAGATGTTGAAGTAGCTCCAACCATTTCTATATCTTCACTTCCTGCCAATCTTGTTGCTCTTTGTGGTGGTAAATTGAGTTGATGCATTGCAAGCATTAACTCCCTCAATTGCTCTTGCATTTGTGCCATTGCACTTTGTAGTCAGGAAATCCGAATTGCCACAATTTTTGAATTAAGTATAGTTTAAATCGGTTCAAACACAAGGGAAAGAACTGTCGCATGAGTTAATTGTTAAGGTCACCATTAATTGAATATAATCATTTGATATTCAATAAGTTAATTTCCAATCACTAAATTGTATAATATTAATTCTTCAGTACCATGTCTAATTTAATAACTTCAATTACAACATTCTCAATTTCTTATCAATTCTCTGTAATTCTAACTTCATTTATATTTTCCAACTCAATGGTCATTCAATCATTTTTAAACTATCATCTCTCAATCTATAACACTATTTTATGTGCAATGTATAGAACCAATTCTGGTCCAATACAGCATTCACTGTAACACTGTGATCAACATACAATTCTCATAAACTTCTCTTTATAAACACAACGAAACATCAAAATACAAAAGGAAAGAAATAGAAAAAATAGAGGTAGCACCCAAGCATACCCCGACTCTAAGACTCACAAGTCTGGCCCTAAGCTAATCAATCTTTCTCCTACTATATCCTTTTTCAGATTCCAACCGGTTTTTTGTCAGTTAACTGTATCTTGGAACCTTTCACATGACTATTGGTTTCCTGATTTCATCAATACCGGTTCTAATCTACTAAAGTCAAAATTTTAGCACTAACTAATTTATCCGTTCTACATAGCCCCACTCCTAACTGCACCACGTCCTCGCAAACATCCAATTCTAGAACCAATTCTCCTAATATTATTAGTTGTCAGTATTGGTTGGCTCCGATAATTCATCCAATAAGATTGTTTGAACTGGTGCTTGCGCCTGAAAATTGGGTTCTTCGATTTCCTCTTCTTCTTCTTCTTCTTCTTCTTCTTCTTCTGCCTTTTCCAATTACTCAGTTAAGTCTTCATTGGCAAATCCCAACACTCGCACTTGCTCTTCCAACCTTGCAATATACTTCTGATGGTCATCAAGCTTGGTCTTCAATTCTGCAACTTCTTCAGAATTGGAAGTACTCACCGGTTGTCTTGTTAAATCCAATTCTGCTTCCAAATTTCCAATGCGATCCCGTATTGTAGCAACTTCTAACAACATCTGTTGATGGTCTTTCTCCAATTTCGCACATTTCTCTAGGGATTCCTCCAATTGTGTCCTTGCTAGATCTCGTTCCTGCTTCGAAAGATCTTCTGCAGCTTGATGAAGCATTCTATCTATCCGCCAATCCTTGTCCATTTTGTTTAACCTAACCTCCAATTCTGTATATTTCGTCCCTTTCTCAGCCAACTTCTCTTCCAATTCTGCAATTGTCTTCTGTTGAGTTGCAACCAATTTCTTCTGATTCTCCAAATCTTTACTCAGCTCATCACTATCTTGTAATTCGTGCACTATTCTATGCAACCTGTTGAATTGGAGTAAGAGTGTCTCCACTTGATATAACAGCATCTCTTTAGCACTTCCCCATTTATCACCAGAACTGTGTTGACCCTCGAATTGGGTAGATGTCTCTCTAGTCAACCGGTTTGGTAAAACCAAAGCTAAAGATGGTTCTGGTCTTTGATCCAATTTTTCCTTGCCCTTAGAACTGGTACCCATCGCGAATGATGGCTGATTGGTTTGCTCCTGCTGATTTTGCACTATCTGCTCAGGTGACTTGGCTCGCTCAGTCTCCTTCTGTCTTTCTTCAAGGGTGACTACCTTCCCTGACTTCTTCAACCTCGCCTTCTCTTGTTCTTGTAGAGGGAGTTTCAACTGATACTTCACTACCTCAGAGATGTAATTGGAACAAAGTAATGTAGTAACCTTCCCTAACGTCCTCTTGTATGATAACTCGTTATGCATACGTTGAGCTACAAACTCTGTCCAATTAAACTTCATACCATCCATTGAAGCTACTGCTACGAACAACAAGTTCTTGGCAATATATGTTGTATGTCTATTTAACGCCATTCTCTTCTGAACAAATCGTAACCACTCTCCTACTTCTAGTTTAAGAACGTCTAGTACCTTCCAACCCTGACCCTTCACAAACGCATCGACCTTCGAACGAAAATATAGCTCCGGATTGAACTCCACCGTCACCTCCGATCCTACGACCAGTTCTCCAATTGGCAAATACAAAACTTTGTGTAGAATGGGCGCCTCCAATCCCACAATACGATTATGCACCACACTCGAACCATCTGATGGGTCATAATGTCGCACAAATTCTTCTACAATAGACGGATCTAATGGCGGTAAAACTCTTGAATATCGCAAGAAACCATAAACGTCCGCCTCCTTGAAATCTTTCTCGAATTTTCTCTGCCACAGCAAGTCAATCTGGTAATTCTCCATATTTGTGAACGTTACCAGCTCCAATTCTGGTAACTCATTCCTAAACCTCACATTCCTTGATCTATCATCCCTCTCTTTTGTTCGCTTAAGACGTCTCGCCATTGTAAAACCCTAATAATAAAACCTCTCACCCTAACACAAAAACACCTCTTTCCGTGTACTCAATTGCTCGGCTACAATTGCAAGAATGGAGGTACTGATTCAGAAGTGCCCCTCTCCTATCAGTTGCAATGGGTTACATCAGAATTACAGCGTACTTAACAAGTCTCCCCTCCTCATCATTAAACATACCCGTCCTCGGGTTAAGAGGAAATAATAATGAATTTGGACTGATTAGACAATTACATTTGATATAACTTTAACCGATAACCATTAATACATGTAGGCAATTTAATGCCAGAAAAATCTTCCAATTGTACTGATCCATTAGGATAACAGTCAATAACTTTGTAAGGTCCATGCCATC
This sequence comes from Physcomitrium patens, assembly GCF_059467195.1. NCBI lineage: Eukaryota > Viridiplantae > Streptophyta > Bryopsida > Funariales > Funariaceae > Physcomitrium > Physcomitrium patens. The sequence goes on from NC_143421.1 coordinate 13,479,489, forward strand.
GTACTTGAAATTTTCCTGGAAAATTCTGAAACCGGCTATCATACAACAAAACCAAATCATTGGGTTTAATAGTTTTCAATTGTAATTTGCTATCGTAATAACTTTTCCGTCGTTTTTGAATGGCTTCCATAACCATCAAAGCGTGAACTCGATTCTCATCCAATTTCTCCAATTCAGATAACCTAAATTGAAGCGACGCTGTATCACCTAAGCGTTCATCCACTGCAATCCGTAAACTGGGTACTTCCAATTCAATTGGTAAAATAGCCTCTTGCCTATACATCAATTGGAAAGGCGTAGAATTGGTCGTAACCTTATAAGCAGTACGATAAGCCCATAAAGCCGCAAACAATTTTGTGTCCCAATCGGTGCCAGCACCCGAAATTATCTTGGTTAATATTTTACATAAAATTCTATTAGTCTTTTCAGTTTGACCATTGGCCCGAGGGTGATAAGGAGAAGTTTTACGATGCTTGATCTCATACTTATTTGTTAACGCAGCAATAGTGTTATTAATAAAATGAGTTCCACGGTCACTGACCAATTCCTTAGGGCATCCAAACCGGGTAATAATATTTTCATACAGAAAATTGGCTACAGTGGCAGCACTATCAGTTCGAGTAGCAACAGCCTCAGCCCATTTTGTAACATAATCCGTAGCGACCAATATATATCGCTTTTGTCCATTGCGAGAAGCCAGTGCAATTGGTCCCACAAAGTCAATACCCCATTTTTCAAAAGGTGTTTGAGCTAGAATTGGTACTAGTGGCATTGCAGACGTAACAATTGGTCTACCAATTCGCTGACATGGGTCACAACGCCGGACATATTGATGGCCATCCGCAAACATTGTAGGCCACCAATAACCAGCCAATAAGGCCTTTCGGGCCGTAGCATCTCCAGCAAAATGACCACCACAACTATCCATGTGACACCCTTCTAAAATTAAGTCAACTTCACTTTGATATATACACCGTCGTAAGACATCATCTTTGCCCTTTTTATACAGTACATTTCCAATCATTGTATAAGGAGTGCTCTTATAAAGCAATTGCTTCTTCATTGTCTCCGTAAAAGTTATAGGAAATGTTTGTGATGTTAAATATTGAATTAAATCGGCATACTCTTCCAAAATTATATCAACAGCAAACAAATTAGCATCAGGTAGGGAATCTGGAACGGGGTCATCTCCCATCTCCTTAGTTAATCGTGACAAATGATTGGCATTGGCATGAGATTTACCAGGTCTGACAATAATTATAAAATTAAATTCTTGTAGCAATAATACCCAATGAGTAATTCGTCCACTTAATTGAGGTTTATTAATCATATATTTTAAAGCATCATGATCTACGTGGAACACAAAAGAATATCCCAATAGATAATGCCGAAATTTTTGAACTGAATAAACCATTCTCAAAGCTTCTCGCTCAGTGGTGGTATAATTACGTTCAGCAGCAACCAATTGCCGACTTGCATAATAAATTGGATGATCACAATTCTTTTCATCTTTTTGACTTAAGACCGCACCAATTGCAACATTGGATGCATCCACATATACATGAAAAACTTTAGTCCAGCAAAGAGAGACCAATATTGGAGCAGATACCAATCTGCATTTTAAGTCCTCAAAAGCAACGGTACACTCACGTGTCCAAATAGGACTCATCCCATTGGATGTTGGCTTCTTTAAAAGATTAGTTAAGGGTTGGCAAATTACTGCAAATTATTGGATAAACCTTCGATAATAACTAACATGTCCCACAAAACCTCACACACCAGCAACTGTATCGGGTCTAAGTAAATTGGCTATTTTTTTCACTTTATCTGGATCAGTAGCAATTCCTTTTTTGGAAACAATATGCCCCAATAGTTTCCCTGAAGGAACACCAAACGTACATTTTTCGGAATTCAAAGATATACCAAAGTGATCACATTGATCCAAACAATTGCCTAGCCATTTCAAGTGGTCACAACGTTTACTAAATGTGCAGAAATCATCCAAGAAAATTTCCATGGAACTATGCAAATATTTATGAAAAGCCTGAGTCATAACACGTTGAAATGTAGCTGGAGCATTACATAGCCCAAATGGCATAACTGTATATACGTAGGTACCCCAATCAGTTGTAAACGTGGTCTTTAATTGGTCATTCTTAGCAATCTTTACTTGATTATACCCTGAAAATCCATCTAAAAAAGAATAACACTCATGTCCAGCAACTGCATCCAATATACTGTCCGTAAAGGGTAATGGAAAATAATCTTTCTTAGTAACAGCATTCAATTTGTGATAATCTTAGCAAATGCGGATTTTTCCATTCTTTTTAGGTACCATTACAATTGAGGAAACTCACTCACTGTATGGAACTTCGTAAATAAATCCAACTCGTAATAATTTATCCAATTCTTCTTTTACTAATAGCGAATACTTCGGATTCAGCCGATGTTGTCTTTGGCAAATTGGTCTCGCAGTTTCTTCTGACACAATTCTATGTTCTACAATTTCTGCCGGTATCCCTCGTAAATCGTTGTAAGTCCAAGCAAATGCAGGTTTATGCTTATGGAAAAAATTGATCCAATCTTGAAGCTCTCGTCCTTGTATACCACCATAAACTTGAATGGATTGACTCTGGGTCTCTAATCCCAGATTAATCTCCTGACAAACTGGTTCTACCAATTCCGGTGCTTCCAGTTGTTCATCCGGTTCTGAACCTGTTACCAATTCTGATGAATTGGCACCATTCATTTCTGGCTCCATCGCACTAATATGGTTGATTGCATAATTGTTCATCCATCTTGCAATGGCATGGTCAGAATTGTCAGTATCTTCTTGGTGAATTAAGTACTCCCCTGGTCCACCATATTGATAAATAACTCCTGTATATTTTGTAAGAGATTGAATTTGTTGATATTGTTCGTTTCCATGAAATGGATCCTCATCGTCGCTTGATTCACTATGTCCTTCTGAAGTAAATTCCGTGTAGGGTACTTGTGATTCGCCATGATATGAAACTGGATACATTTACAAAATAATTTTATTGTGCTTTTTCCCAATCGTCAAGGCCCCCCGTCCCCAATCATTACGAGCCTTCGTATGAAATAACCAAGGTCTATCCAATAGAATTGGGTATGATAACGCAGAACTCTTCAATTGAAAGACTACATAGTCGATCTTGTATGCAATTCCCATAATAATTGTCTCCACATCTACCAGAACTCCCATCGGATGGACTTTACTATGATCTGCCATACGTAGTAATAAAGTAGTAGGCAATAACCTAGTCAAACCCAATTTCTCCATGGTATCCTCTGTCATCAGATTGACGCTAGAACCACCGTCTACTTGGACGCTTGAGATTAAAACTCCGTCAATAGTAACATCAATTGTAGGTGCTCCAGGATCCGGATTTAAACTCACCTCATGAATCTCTTTGTCTCGATGTCTTCATCGTATCAATGAAGAAGTTAGAGTAGAACGACACTCTGGTGCTATAGCCAATAATTGCTTCATGGTAATAACTGGTTGGATTTCATCAAGATCCTTTAATATATCATATGGAATTAAATCAGTAGTAATGCCAAACGCTTTCTTCCGTCGAGTCTTTGGAAACTTCAATCCCTTAGAAATTGGCATACTCTGAATTAGATTGGATATCGGAACCTTATTGGATTGCGAAACAGAATTAGGTGGTTCGATTGGTGCAGATATTGGAATACGCGATAACGTTGGTACTGTTTCTATTGGAATTGATTGTACTGGACATTGAGAATTGACTCCTCCTGGTGCAATCAGAGTCGAATTGAATGAATCGGTAGGAACCAATACTGGTCGCAATTGGTTCGCTAGTTTTGCGAATATAGTCACCTTCTTTTGAATTGGTTCAGGTTGTTCTTCAATAATTTTATCCTTTTTAAGAATTGATTGAAGGTTCCATTGACCTCGAGTTTGTACTGCTTGGACCACTTCAATATGATTAACTGGAGAGTCTTGAAGAACTGGATTGGTATCCTCTTGGAAATTTTGAATTTGAACCTGCTGATTGCGATTATTAAAATTAAAAGGTGCGTTACATTGGGCTGTTGTATGTCCCGATTGTTTACAATTTCCACAAATTGGTGCATATTCTTCCGAAGCACTAGAGTTAGAACATTCATTCGCATAGTGTCCATACTGGCGACATCAAAAACAACGAACTGGTTTTCGTCCCATCCCACTGGGTATATTGGAAGTTTCAATTGGGATGTAACGACTTGGTATGTTCTAAGTAGCTTGAGTAAATGATCCTGGTTGACCCGTTTGTAAGGAAGGCTCGGGCATAAACCCGTTATTTCCTTGATAATTTCGTTGATTTGGGTGAAACTTCTGAGAATTAGGTCCAAAATTTTGGTTATTAGAATAATTGCGGTTTTGATTATTAAATCGATTACCATTCCATCCATTACCGTTGCTCCCTTGAATTTGATTTACATCCCATGACATTGGTGGTGACATGGTATTATTAAAATGTGGATTTGACAAATACCAACAATTATTAGTCGGATGCTTCTCCCCACAATTCATACATTGAATTTTCATGTTTCCTGGTCAAGGACAATCTTGAACCATATGACCTTGTCCCTTACAATTGGTACACCATACATTGGCTCGGAAATTGGTCTGCTTTGGTCGTTTCTCTTTTTCTTTGGCCATATTTACTGCCAACTCTTCCATTTTCTTGGTTAAATTCAATAACAGCATTTTGTTGGTTTCTTTCGAACCTGGTAACATAGGTAATTCCTGCGTATTAATGCCAGGCGGTTGATACGGTACAAATTGAGGGTAAGTGCTCGCCATCGAAGATGGTACAGCTTGTAACGGAACTGGGTTAAGTACTCCTTGGATTGGTACGGTAGAATGGGTCGCAGGTGCCATTGCTCCAGTAATACTATTGGCTAAATTACTCCAATTTGGAAACTTAGAAGATCCTTGAGTAGGAATTAGTGTCGGGTTTGAATTTAGGATTCGGTCATAATGACATTCCTCCCACACTTTGGCTCTAACAAGTGATAATGCAACTGTGGCGGGTTGATTTTCCTTAACAAACATTTCCAATTCTGGTGGGTAGAACCCATTCATCAATATTGATAAAATAAAATTTTCAGATAAATGATTATTGGACCAACGGCGAATTATGTCAGCTACTCGCCCATAATATGACTCCACAGCCTCTCCTGGTATCATATGACTTCGCATTAATTGTTCTCTCAATCGGTCTTCATATTCGATTGGTCTAAAATGAAGAAGAAAAGTAGCTCTTAAAGCTTCCCAATTTGGAAACGAATCCGCTGGTTGTCGATTATATCATTCGAAAGCGGTATCCTTCAAAGTTGCAGGTAACCATCTTAACCACACATCTTTTGTTCGTCCATTATTGGCTACACAAGCGGTCAAAAATTGGGATAGATGTTGATCTGGATCAGCACCGGGCCATCCGCTAAAAATTGGTAGTAGTGCTATACTTGTAGTTTGATCTCCTACTTGGCCCATTGGAACAGAAATTGGTACTGCTGGTCCAATTGGCCCTATTGGTGGTACCGGTGGTCCTGTAGGAACACTGGGTACACCTCCCGATGCCATTGGTAATAATACAATTGGTGGTAAAATCGAAAGTATGATAGTTTCTGATTCCGTAATTCGTTCAATATCTTTAATAATCTCTTCCACCGGGCTACTTAATACCTCAACAGGTAACTCCAATTGTTTAAATTTATTTGGCAATAATGCTCCTTGAAATAATGAGCCGAATTCTTTGGTAAATATTCTTTTCTTTACAAATCGTTTGACAGACTTAACTATTAAACTAGAAGAGTCTCCTGCCAATGAAAGAGGTAATTTAGATAAAGGAATGTAATTCTGAAATAATGCCTCCCTCTCAGGAACTGAATATGATCGTATATGTCGACATGCATGCAACCACGGTTTAATCCAACTCTGTCGTCTCCTCCTTTTCTATAATACTTCTCCCACAATACGGTTTACATTCCTTGAGGCCAATCTCAATTGTCCGTCTCGTTTTTGTTAAATACGTCTTTCATAATCAAAATCATGTTGATGTATCATAACATCATTTCCTTTTTATTTCATAATTTCCTTCATTCTTAATCATTTCACAATTACCACAATTCTCCAATCTTACAACTCCTCATTCAATATCAAATTTCTCAATTAATGCTCAACACTCATAACTGTTGTCTTTCCCCGGCAGCGGTGCCAAAATGTAGTCAGGAAATCCGAATTGCGACAATTTCTGAATTAAGTATAGTTTAAATCGGTTCAAACACAAGGGAAACTAGACTAGAAGCAAGAAAGGAGTTGACAAGAGTGAAGAAGCCTTCACTCTTGTCTCTATATATACTCTCTAACTAGGGGTTATATGACGACGTTCTATACGACCTCCAATATGTGTTGACTTTGTAGGGCACATGCCTTGACTTACAAGGCAAGTTTTTTTATGTGTGGATCAAATAGTTAGCTTGATCTTCAAGCTAACAACATGTGTGGTACATGGCCAACTTGTTGACCACGTTTCTAATCCAAAAAATCAATTAAAGATACCTATGAAGTCAAAGCAGTGTCTAGGAAGTTTCTAGGAAGCTTCTATATTAAATATTATAGAATTAACTTACTTTTACCTACTTTTATTTACTTCTACCTATTTCTATATGTAATTATTAGCTTACATGATTATGGCCATTACAATAAACCATCATCCGAGACTCTAGTTTCCATTTTAGCAGCTGTAATATATGGTTGACTAAGTACTATCAGATATATAGCACAGTTTTGTATGAAGAAATTTTACTTGAATTCCACATCTCTAATCCTATTCTTTATAATTAGACAAGCTCCATATAAATCACCTTATTGGTTGTTTATAGCTCTAATTATCCAACCATGATTGGTATTAAGTAGCAACTTATTCTTCTCATATATTTGCCTTAACATGATATTGATTATAGATCCATGATCAATTAAGGCTAAAATTGGATCTTTAGATTCTTCTAACCTCATATATATCTCTGTAGTAGCTCTAGCCCAATAATGAACTAAATAGCTACTACTTTTTATTCCATCATTATGACATATAGAGCAAGTATTTATACATGCTTCTTGTACATTCTTCTTTATCTCAATAAATCTTATAGATATACATTTCATTTGATGATCTTCTATAGTCTCTTCATATTTAATTAAAGTCTTTTTTCCCATATCAACCTTATTTCCAATTTCAAATATTATAAATTGTGCAAATACTTGCCCTATTTCTTCTTCTTCATCTATAGTTATCCGAGTATCTAATGCCTCTACGATAATAGCTTCAGCTGTCATTTGTGTCTTCTTCTTTATTACATTGATGATCAACTCATGGAAATCCTTAGCTATACTAAGATCCTTTCTTAGAGTGAATTCAATTTTGGCATCTAATATCTTCTCCTCTAAAATGCTCTTTATATTGTAGATGTTTCAATGTCAGATTGAAGCTTATAAGTAAGATTTTTATCTTTAGGTTTGTTTGTATCATCTTTCTCCTTCTCTATGCCCTTCTCTCACCACTCTTTTAGTAATAGTATACCACCTAGATGAGTGGAACAAGGCATTTTTTCTGATTTTTTCTCCTTAAAAGCTTCTTTGTTTCTTAGAGATCTTCTCTTATTTTTAAGCTCAACATCTTCTTCATAAATAGCTTTACTTCTTTTTTCTTCAACCATAGTATCATGCAGATCATCATCATGTTTGTTTCTACATAAATATGCTTTAATATTAATAGCATCAATTGGATCATTCCATCTAATCATTTTTTTGATAGCTTCAACTCCTTTGATCATGACTTTTGTAGTTGATAAAGAACTAGTCTTATCTACTTTTTGTTCAATTGTAATAGAGTAAGACTTAGCTTCTTATTCTTGTATGGCATTACTCTTTGATATTTGCTCTTCTACTAATTTTTTATGCCACCCTTCTCAAAATTAGTCTTTAAAGGCTCATCTGATCCTAAGAGATTTATCTTGCCTTCTTTGAAATATAAAATACCATCCTTGATTGCAGTCTTATAGCTGTCACATTCATCACACTTCTAGTTTGGATTGTCATACCACATATATCTCTCTACAAATTTCTTTGAGCCTTCAATTATCTTTGATGAATTTTCTATCTAGGATTTCTTCAACTCAGTCATTTCTACCTTCCAATCTTGTATGTCCTTGATTAATTCTTCAAGAGTACCATGCTTGATAGTCTTGATCACCTTTTGAGGTGGTACTTGATTCTGAGATATAGGCACTAGTTCCAATCTTGATATTAAACCATGAGTCTTAATCTTCTGTTGTTTAGCCATAAGCTCCACTGTCTTGTTTACTAGCTTCCAATTATTTGTAAAACCACTCTTACATGTCTTGTCTTCTAGATAAAAGAGCAACTTATCTTCCAAGTATTCATTAACTGCTTATAAGAATAATCCAGTTTTCCTTGTTTCCAAGAGTTGCATCTCTTGCCTTGATAATTATCCAAACTTAGTCTCAAATTCCTTAATTAATTCATTTGGAGCCCTTTGGCCTCTGTTCAATGTACTCCAAAAAAGTTCATTTTTTAATTTTTTTTGAGTATTCTTCAAAAAATTCATCTTTTAAGAATTCTTCAAATTTCTTCCATGATATAGTTTCAATATGCAACTCTTCTACTCTTTCTCTGATTTCTCATCTCACTACTAAATCAAAGGTAGTAATCATCTTCATTTTTAAAACTTAATGTACCTCCATTTTGCATGTAAAAATCTTAAAGAACTTAGTGATGTTCCTTCCATCAAACCTTCCAATTTTATCCACTACTACTTGTAAAGCTTTGATCGTATTTCTATCCTTCCTATGCACTTGTTGCCTTTCTTCCAAAAATTAAGCAATTGCTCTGAATAAAAAATAGGCATCCACTCCACCTAGTAATCCAAATCCAAGGATTCGATCCTCTATCTTAACTTCTTGAAATAATTAGTACCTTAAAGCTCTCTAAGTGGAAGCACCAATATATCAAGGTAGAGAGAGTTTGCCTCAAGAAAACACTAGGCTCCTAGCTACCACTACTTGCTCAATGAAGACTTGAAATAAGAAAGACAAATTTTATATATATATATATATATATATATAACTCTTTTAGGAGCAATTACACCACATATATAAATCTTAAGTTCTCAAAATATCCAAAATATGATTAAAAAAACTCTAAATCCTTATATATCCTTATGGGGTATTATTTCCAAACTTCAACAACTCATATCTTCCAATTGGATTGTTCAAATACAATAAAATTCTACATGAAGTATTGATGTATTTATAAAAACTACTAAAACAAATTTCAATTGCAAATTTGTGGTGGATCTTAAGATATCACCAAAATCCTAATAGTAGCTTCAAACCCAAGATTTATACACCCATGTACAAATTTCTTCATATCTCACAAATTAAGTACTTAAATACCACAAAATTTATATATATCGCTTTTTAACACAATAATCTGTCTTTTATAAAAGGTTTGAGTCAAGAATTCATCCAAAAACTCAAGATATGGCTCCAACCATTACTATGAACAAAATCACTTCCTTACCACCTTTGATTTGGATGTGTTGACTTCAAACCTCTATACCTTCTTCATCCAAATTCCAAATTCATTAAATAATATATGAAAAGTGTAGTCAAAAAAGTGCTCTTTCCAAATCTAGTTGCTGATCTTTTTTTTGCTCTTCGTAAATATATGTTATGCCCTAAAGAGTGACAATAGGTATGAAATTGACACCTTAACTTTGAGAGCCAATAACTCCTTCATAAAACTCCAAATTATACAAAATTTGTATCCAATCCGTATCTAAAAACCTAAACTTGATGATTCTAGCCTCCAAAGCTCAAATGACTTTGAAAAAAAAAACCCTAATCCCTAATAAGGCTTGGGGCAGCCTCCTTGAAGCCCATTGGACATGGCCTTTGACCAATAGGAATGAAGATCTCCATTCTTTGCCTTCATCCAACCATGCCTTGCTTTCATTCCTTCCAATAAGCTTCCCACTAGTTTAGATTTTCATCTCTAAGTTCTAATCTCCTCTCAAGGCTTCATACTAAACATTTATGTCCTATAATTTTTTTAAATTCTATAATAAAAATAGATAAAATTCAAAATACAGTTTCTTATGTCCAATTTATTTAAATTAATCTATTAACCATTCTAACTTTTACCAAGACTTATGAACATATTATATGTTTTAACTAATTTTTATATATTATAAGTAATTACAATACAATACCACTGTGTGGTTATAAGGTGCTCATGGCAAACGAGTAATAAGCTCCATAGTCTTTTATCCCTAATATCTTATAGGTAGTGAAATTAGCTGTAATAGTCTAGAAGATGCTATGTTACGTGCTTTATTATATTGACATAACTTGCAAGAGTATACAAAAGTTCAAACATCATGATCAAAACCTGTCCAAAATCATATCCTTGATATCTATTTTAAAGTCTTTTCTTACTTTAGATGTCCAAATATTGGAATGTTATATTCTTCTTACAGTATGCGCATTTAGAGTATAGCATTATCAGGTACATAAATTTGCTTCTTGAAATAGAGCAAGCCATTGTTAAGACCATAATCTTGATATTATATATTGTCCATCTTCAGTCCATTGCTAACTATCTTAAAATAAGTATTTCAATGCGTAGCTTCTTTCTATCCTATTTTTTTACTTAGATTTGAAATGATACTATTAAAAATAATGACTTCTACTTTTTTTTCTAATTTTGCCTTCAAATCTAGTTTTCGCTGTTGTATTACATATTGTCTTTCTTAGATATGCACCGAGCATCTAGCTATGGAACGTGAGGTTGTGTTTCACAAACATCCAAAAAATCCTAATAGATTTCACCCATATGAAAAGAATATAATCCAAATTTTGATTCAAAAGTGTTAAAAAAATACTCTTCTTAGTAGCCTCAATCACACATAGTCCTAGATGGTTGCCATGTGTGAGTCATCAAATTGACTCACTTGTTGTTTTAAGATAAAAATATGTATTTAGAATGCTTTAAATCACAATATATAGTGAGTAGTATAGAAATCTTTTGAGAAATAGAAAATTAAAATGTTAGTGGTGGAGATGGAGTCTTAATAAGTCTTGGAGGCAATTATCTTTGTTGATTTAGTATTTTTATTCATTATTGAGTATTAAGGATTATTTATTAAGACCAATATTTATATTGGTCTTCTATCTATATATACTATTTATAAAAACTATAAATTTTAGTAGTTAGAAGAAGCATGAGAAAGAACCTCATGTCATTTTACTTATTGATATAAAAAATAGGATTTATAGTAGATTTAAATTTTTGTTTATTATTATCAAAAATCACAAAGGTAGGAAAATATAGCCTAAAATTGATATTAACATTATAGAAATATTATAGGATTTTTCAAAATTTATTTAAAATTTATTTAGAATTTTTTAGGAATTTTTAGAGCAATGTTTAAGATCTTGGTAAAAATGAGTTTTACCACTTCGGAAGCCATTATGAAGAAAGGGAGTAAGATTTGAAGGCCACACCAAGTTCCTGAGATAATTAGATATTTTTAAACACCATGGTGAAGTCAAAAATATAAAAAAATGAGTTTTACTAGTAGAAAATAGGAGGACCAGCAGCTAGTCTCGTCCTTATAGGAAGGAAGGTGTACACGTCCTACATTGGTTGTAGCACCTTGGGTATAGGTAGGAAGATAAGACTAAGGCCTCAAGGCCTCTTTAGACAACCAATATATACTACATGTGAGCCTTGGTGAGGCTCAAACCCTTGACCTATAAGCAAGTTATCCTTGAGGTAATACATTTCCACTTAACTTTTATTTATTTACGTATTATTTTTAAACCTTCATAACTTATTCATAGTAACTCGGATTTACGTGTTTCTTACATCATTGGAAAGCTTAAAAAATTTAATTCCTAACAATATAATCTTTAATTTTACTTTTTACTTTTTATTAGATGAAAACTCTGTGAACAAACTATGACCGAGTTCTAGAGTGTGTATTTCCTTGTATACATTCCTTTCACTTGTTTGTGTATTTTCTTCTTTTGTTCTTGTTCATTTCATCTTCCACTTCACACTATCCATTACAAGCAACTCTTAATTGAGGCCATTTTGTAATTTGGGTAGAGGGATAAAATTTATACTCACACCTACCAAAAAAACTCTTATGCATATGGAAAGAATTTCAAGCTAGCTCTCATATCCTCATCTCCGACCTTCAAATGAATCCCTAATTTATCCTAGGCAGTCGTTTTAGTGACTAGAGGTCTGATTTTGACCCTCTCTCACAAATGATTGACCCCTAGATATTAATCTAACCTATCCAAGGATTTTCTAGTGCAATCCTATTTTCAACTTGATCCTAGTATCAACTATATCAACCATTTACTTCTTCTATCCTGATTTTATTAATATATGGCCTTTCTAAGGCAATAAAAGAGTTTCTATATCCTAGAAGATAAAAATATTAAATAAATTTTATCCACTTGCTATTAAGATAAGAAAATAGGCTAAGAGACTTTTATAAAAGCCTTATTAATATATTTCAAATTTTTTTTGAATTAATATAATAGAATATTAATTAAAAAATTATTTTTAGTCATATTTTCATTATATAATCATGTCACAATATGACATTGCAATAAATTTTTTGATGGAGTATGTTCTTGCCTTTACTTATACTCAAGTTGAATATCAAAAAATTGCAACTATTCTTTTCAAAAATGTTGTTGTGATTTCATGTTTTTTAGATATAAATCATGTAGCAAGAATCAATGGTCAATCTGAACAATCATTGGCTTTCCCAACAGATAGTATCGCCACATCTTTGTAGTATGTGTAATTGCTAATTGCTCTTGATTACATACAAAGTAATTGTGCTTTGCTCTTCTGAGCTTGCATGATTCATATGCCATAGGTTGAAGGCTCCTATTAAAATATTATTGAAGGACTACTTCTATAGCAAAGTCAAAAGTATCAATATCAAGTGTACAAAAAAAACTAGGATCATATTGTTGCAATATTAGAGCAATAATGAGTGCCTCCTTCAATCTATCAAACATACTTTGCTGCTCCAGTTTTCATTCAAATGAGGCACCTTTCTCTAATAGATTTGTCAATATGGGACCAATGTGTGCAAATGAGCAAACTTCAAATTTTTTTTTGAGAGTTGGTCAATTCTCTATAACTTTCATCTTCTCTTGTTCCATGCATATGTTATTGTATTATGTATTTTCTTATTTGGAAATGTACTAGGCACCTAGTTGTGGAAGGTGAGGTTGTGTTTCACAAGTATTCAAGAAATCTTAATAGATTTTATCCATATGAAATAAATATAATCCAAATTTCAATTCAAAAGTGCTAAAAATTACTCTTCTTAATAGCTTCAATCATACATAAATTCCAATTACCTTATTACTTTCATATTTAAGCAATTTAGATTTTTTTTGAAAAGTCCTACTCTAATTATTGAGTTTTGACAAGCTATAACTTCTAATTTTATCGTCTATTTCATGTGAAATTTTGTATGCAATTTTCAATGTAAGTCTTCTACATGCTTAAGAAATTTCAGCCTAATTCAACATACACTTCCAAAAACTTCCAAAAATTGCATTAATGTCACTTGACTGCCAATTTAAAAGGTGATGTAGAAGTTCTAGAAGTGATTTCTTATTTTTCAATCATTAAATTCAACTCAAAATTGGTGTATAGTTTGATCTTTAAGTCCTCCAATACCATGCTAAATTTCACTTTGATCCAATTAGTACATCTTTAAATATCATAGAAATCCTATCCAATCCTAAACTGGCAATTTTTGGTATATTCTTGTACCAAAACCCAAATATCTTTCAATTACATTGTTGGATTATCACAAAATTTTACATACACTTAGAACATCTAATTAACCAAGCATTATCAAAATTTGAACTATAGATGGGATACCAATTTTACGAACTAGCTAAGAGTGCAAGCCCTAATTTCATTACATAAATCCCAAGTTGCCAATACAAATCTTGACTTCCAATAACAATTAAAAAATCTAATCAAATCCTAACAAAACCAACCTTATGTCTTTGAAATAAGCTCTAACCTATCTATCAAATCTTAATCTCTAATCTTTGAATGAAATCCTATTTTGTCCTACGCGGTCATTTTAGTAGCAAATAGTCTGATTTTGACCTTGTCTCACAAATGATTGACTCCTAGGTATCTATCTAACCTATCCTAAGGATTTTTTAGCCCAATCCTATCCTCAACTTAATCTTCATATCAACTATATTAATTATTTATCTCTTTTAATCTAATTTTATTAATTTATGGTCTTTTTAAGGTAGTAAAAGAATCTCTACAACCATGAAGGTATAAGTACTAATCAACCTTCAACCTACTAACTATTAAGATAAGAAAATAATCAAAGAGGCTTTTATAAAAGCTATATTTAGATACTTCAAATTATTATTAAACCAAGATAATTAGATATTAATTAGAAATTTAATTTTGATTATAGTTTCATTATATAGTCATATTACATCACGACAATGCCTTCAAAAGATACCACATGTCTCAAAAAAGTAACTTTTGACTTCCAAAGTTCACATTTTGATTTCTTGTAATAAAAGTGACTATCTTATAGTTGGTGCAATACTTCTTGTAGATGTTGCTCATGCTCTTAAAAAATCTTATTATATCTCAAGATATCATCAATGAAGACAACTACATATTTTTTTAAAAGATCCCAATATAATCTATTTATATGATCTATGAAAGAAACTGGAACATTGGTGTGGCCAAAAGTTAAAACAAGCTATTCGAAATGTTTATAGTACATAAAAAATATTATTTTTTTAATATCCTTTCTTACAATAGATATCTATCAATATTCATTTTGAAGATAAAATTTACTAAAATTGGTTGCACCTTAAAATTGAGCAAGAAGATCATCTATACCTGAAAATAGATATGGATTTTTAATAATCTACTTATTGACACCTTAATAGTTGATGCAAAGCTAAGTCCACCATTTTTTTTAGGTGCAAG
Organism: Physcomitrium patens; assembly: GCF_059467195.1. Lineage (NCBI taxonomy): Eukaryota > Viridiplantae > Streptophyta > Bryopsida > Funariales > Funariaceae > Physcomitrium > Physcomitrium patens. The sequence continues at coordinate 13,494,628 of NC_143421.1, forward strand.
GAGTACATGTACTCCTTATTATGATGTGATTTTTTGAATGAGGTCTTTTTTCAAGAATTTGTCCAATATTTTTTGTAGCTCTTCAAGTTCATTTGGTACTAGGCAATAAATTAGCTTACTTGCTAGTTTGACTTCAGACAATATTTTTATTTAAAAGGTAGTATCTCAATCAAGAGGCATGCCACTAAGTAGGTTGATTGGAAAGACATTCCAATATTTTTGTGTGAGTTGCTCTGCCTAATTTATTTCTTTGATTGTCTTACCCACCATTGATACAAGATTTAAAACCACCATATACACTGGTTACTTATATTGTATTTGTTTCTTTATAAAGGTCATCCTTATAAGTAAGTCTTTAATTATAGATTCTTTTTTATCTTCACTTGATAGAAAAGTACAAAGAGTCACCTTACGTCTTTCATCTTTGAAGGAGATTCTCCTTGCTATCTAATCAACTTGCTTATTTTCTACCTCTAGCCATGGCATACCAATGATAACATCATATCTTAGAATTATTACCTTGAATCTTTCTCTTAGGATGTAGGTGTCAATCAAACTCAAGGTTTATTTTTCACATGTCTTACTAAATATGTTTTCTTGGTCATTTGTGAGGTATATATTTCTTCCTTTGATTACTTTAGTTTTAATTCCAAGTCATTTGATAATTTCAATGAAGATGTAATTTTTCATAAAGCTATAATGTACAAGCACTTGATATGATTGTCCTCTTACTAATCTTGTTGGATACACCAATCGACTCTTTTTATAGTTATTTGAGGCTATACCATTTATCTCTGAGAAATAGTAATAGCTTCTAATATTAGCCCTCAATACCTTTATTAAAAAGCTTTATTTTTCTACTCTATTTTATTATTGATTTGATGAATCTCGAGATTGTGAATCTACCTTGTTTTATTGGTGATTGAATTTTGATATTTTTGATAACTTTTGATTTGATGGCTTGGCTCCCAACAATAGAAATACAATCCTTTTTGTACCAATATTTGTCATATTTGTAGTATTAATGATCTTTGTAAGGCATCAATTTCTATTGGCATTGGTTGTTAAGCTATAATATTACATAATGGCATAGGACTTTGTGCTATAGGTTATATTCTATAATTTTTGAAATCTATAGCATTGACCGTCTTTGCTATCTGAATTGCTTCTTCAAATGTTTGTGGATTCCTTAGTTCTATATCTTGCTAGATGTTAGGTTTCAAACCTTGTATAAATTGATTGATTATTTCTTCCTTTGAAACATTGGCAACTTGGAGACATAATCATGTACTAACCTAGATTGTATAAGATTTATCAATTGATCATGTACTATCTTCTTTGTATTGATTGGCCAAAATAAATTCTTAAACTCGGTCTCAAATTTCTTACAATTACAAAATCCACCTTGAGCTCTATAGCTTTCAACTCGATGTAGATATCAAATAGTTGCTGCATCTTTTAAATAGTTGATTACATATATAATTTCTTCAGTGGTATTTGCTCTAGATATTTGAAGGTAGTATTGCATTTTAAAGAGCCATTAATATATGTCTCCTTGTTTTGAAGTCTGAAAATATGTACTAGGCTTACTCAATTTTAGTCTAACAAATATTGATTTTGTTGTCTTCAAGGCTTCTATTTGTCCTTGCAAATTAGCTATTTGGCCTAAGAGGTGTTATATTTGAGTTTCCATCTGGGATTACTTTGCCATATCTTCTATGATGTTATATCTTTGCTACGCTCTACTATTGTAACTTTTTTTCACCTTCCAGTTGATTTTTTAAGAATATCTCATAATAGCGTCAAAATAGAATCTAGTGTGACGACAACAATTGACCTTAACCTAGATGATGGCTATCAACACACTACCAAAGAATAGTCTAATACTTACTCTAATATTAATGAAATAGGACTAGTCTATCTTCGTAGTCTAAGATTCTTCTAATCCACAGCAACATAAAACCTCACCACAAAATAAGACATAATAGACTAGAAAAAAATTAAATAGAATAAAACATAATAAGATTAGAAAGACAAAACTATACAAAAAAAATACAAAAAAAATAGAACTAAATAGGAAGATGCAAAATCAAACTTTACTAAGAAAAAAGGTCTAAAGCCATATCTAATTAGCTACCTCAAAAGGCCTAGCTAGTCTTATTTATACTTTATTCTATTATCTTAGACTTTCTAGAATGTCCTTAGATGATGGATTTCACTTAGATAACCACCTTAAATTCCTTTTAGATGGTTCTATGGTAGGACCTATCTAAATAACTATCTTAAATTATTTTTAGAATATTCTATAATAGATCCTACTTGGTTTACTAACCTAGATCCAATTCTAAAAACTTTCTTAACTTTTCAAACATGGTTCCAAATATCTATTCTTATTTTTCAATAATACAAATATCTTATCTATACCTTTTTACATTATGAATTCCTATTGTAAGTCAAAAGTCCACCAACATATCAGTAGAATATTTAATTTACTTTCTATGCTCTACAAAGTTAGTTAATAATAAGTTGTTAGCTCCATTCTTAAAAGTAATGATGTATAAGACTATTGGAAGAAGAATTTAAAATTTAGCTTTATTTTTGTCCACCAATCATATATAGAAAGAAGCCCTTAATTATTGGGAGGTATTCCATGAGAGTATGTAAAATAAAAATTCTATTTGAAGATGTGTTTAGATAATATGATCTATATAGATTATTGATGAATAATACTTTAATTCTTTTAAAAGATGTTAGAAGATTTTTATCCAAATCTACTCAAAAATAAGATTATAATATTAAAAAAATTAATAGAATCTAAATAATAGATATGAAATAAAGTACTTTAGTTAAACATTATTTGATGTTGAAGTTGGAGAAATAGTTAAAAGTAAGAAAATTGAAAAGTTGATACCTTTAAAGAATAGGTGGAATAAGACACTCAACAAATTTATCATGGAAGAAGATGCATTTTAAATGGACATTTTTCTTGTTGGAAGATTCTAAATAATTTCAATAAATTTGAGCAAGATTTAAATATCCTACTAGGTTTTCAAGCCAATTAGATGTTTTAAAAATACCATAGTAAAGTCAAAAAAAAAAAAAAAAAAAAAAAAAAATCTACTAATAAAAAATAAAAAAATTAGTAGCTAATATAATAATTGAAAGAAAAAAATATACATGTTTTATATAGGTTGTGGTACTTAAGATGTAAGTAAGAAGATAAGACTATGGCCTTGTGGCCTCTCTAAAATATCCATATTCACTACTTAAGAACCTTAGCAAGGTTCAAATGATTAATCTTTTAAACAAGTTATTTTAAAAATAAAACCTATTCATTTAGATTTTTTATTTTTTATCTTTTATCTTTAAATAATTATAACTTAGATTGTAACATTTTAAAGTCATTATAAAGATAAAAAAATTATATACTAAAAAAATATACTTTAATTTTTATATTTATTTTTAAATAATAATCTAATAAAAAGATTATGACTAATTTTTGAAATATATAATTATTCAATTGTATTTCTTTTACTTATTTTTTTATCTTCTTTTTTGTCTTTTATTAATTTTGTCTCTTATTTTATACCACTAATTATAAGCAACTCTTAATTGAAACCATCTTGTAATTTGAATTGGAAGATAAATTTTATCCTTATACAAAACTAGGCTTTAAGATAGCTAAGTAATAAAAGACCAAAATGTTGCATGAGAATAGTATCCTTAGACAACTTATATTTATTAGAATGTCAATTAAAATATAATAAAGAATCAACTCAAAATAAAGTTTAGACAATAAATTTGAGGAGGATAGAGATAAGATTACTTAAAATTAAAATATAATTTAAATAATCTAATCAATACAAAAAATATAATCTATGTTCTATTAATTCTTTTATATAATTTATTACTAAGGCCATTATGTTATAAGATGGCATATTATAAAAATTATATTTAAGTTTAAAATAAAAACTTACATAAATCTTGATGTAAAGATATTATTTATTAAAATAGTCTATTATAGAAGTTTATTGTGAGACATCTTTAAAAAGATTATAACATAGATGATAAATTATAAAAAGAAAATTAGTTGAATAAATAAAGATGAAAAGAATGACAAAAGAAATGTTGAAACTAAAAAATTAAGTGAGATTACAAAAACTAAATCTTCTCATTCAAAAAAATAATGTTGAGAGGATAGAGCTATATCATGATTTAACCATTATCTTATTTTAATATAGTATCATAGATATACATATTTATTTTAAAATTTATCTATATAATTAAGTAGAAATAGGTAAAAGTAGATTTATTTCATAATATTTTTTAGAGATGCTTTCCAGAAGCTTCATAGATGGTGCTTTGACTTTACATGTATTTTTAGTTGATTGATAGGTTAGAAACTTGTCCAACAAGTTAATCATATATTGGTAGCTTGGAAAAAAAGATAACTATATGGCACACATATAAAAAACTTGCCTTGCAAGTTAAGAAATATGTCTTGCAAAGTCAATACATTTTAGAGGTCCTATAGGACATCACCACATAGCTCTTAATTAAGAGTATATATGGAAGCAAGTGTGAAGCCGTCTTCATTCTTGTCAATGTCTTTCTAGTCTTTAGTCTTCTTTTAAGATTTTCTAAATCTTTTTGTCTTTAGCAATTGTCATTCTAGTTTAATATCATATCATCTTTAAGTATTTTTTTAGTCTTTTTGAGTGATACAAGAGGGTATTGACATTTTAATTCTTTGAGATTCATATCCTTGACTTATAACTATTGAGTAAAAGTCAAAGAAATTATTTATATTATACAAGATTTTATAGTACAAATTATTTTAGAAATAAAAATAAAATAAAAGAGTTAGTTAAAAAATTTAAAATTAATACTATTTATTAATTTAAAAAAACTTTAACTTACTTCGTTGGACCAAAAATAAGTCAATAAAAAGTAAATTAGTAAAAATAACATCATAGGTATTTTAATATGAAAATATAAAGTATTTATTAGCAACAATTAGATTGATACTAAAAGAAGGTAGATTATGAGTTAAAATTGAAATTAGATCCTCATGCACAAAATTATATACCTACAATAGATGAAGAGTTCTTTTATTAATTGAAAAATAGGATTTAAGAGTAGATTTAATAAGGTTTTACATAATATTTCTTAGATTCTGAAAAAATTTCCTATTAGATTGAAATAATAGTTTTTTTTATTATTGAGGGTTTATTTAATTTTTTATATTTAAGAATTATTTTTTAAAAAATTAAAAATTTAAGAGAGATATATTAAAGCTAGAAGTTTTGTATTGAGGTTGGAAAAAGATGATGGCTAATATCTAAGTAGAATAAGAGCATTCTTTCCAATCTATGAGTTTGATCATATTTAAATTTTATGTGCTTTTTTTTAATTAATAAATTTAATTTTTTTAAAAAATTGAATTAATATTAATTATTGAGATTCAAATTTATTTTAGTATTTAATTTGGATTTGATTAGGATATGTTACAACTTACTTGAGACTTAATAAGGATTTTTAGGATTTTTTAGGATTATATTAAAATTCAATTAGAATTTGATTAAGATTCTATTAAAATTTGATTAATTTTCAATTAGAATTTATTTAAAACATCTTTAAAAAATTTTAGGACTTCTTTGGAATTTCTTTAGAATTTCATAATATTTTTTTAAGAATTATTTTTATTTTTATTTTATTTACTTATTTAATATTTTTTAAAATTATTTTATTTAAAATTAAATATAGTGTGATAAGATTTTTTAGTTTTTTTAAGTTTACAAAGGTGTTTTTAAATATCTTATATGTTGTTTTTTTTTGGATTATAAATTCAAATTTAAGGTAAGATTAAATCCTCCTATAGCCAAATTTCTAGTACATTTTTAAACTAATTTTTACACAACACAATACTACATTGGAATATGAGAAACTTTACTAGATACCTTGGTGGTTGTATTACAAGGCTATTGTTAGATTAAAACAAAAACTATATCAACTTCTAGATATGGATTTGACTCTATATCAAGGACATGAATCTTGAAAAATTGAAAGATCAAAACAATCTTATGTCATTTGAAAAGACTAAATAATCACTTAAAGATGATATAATATTAAACTAGAATGGCTATTGCCAAAGACAAAAAGTCTAGAAAGTCTTGAAATAAGAATAAAGACAAAAATGCATTGACAAGAGTAAAGAAGGCTTCAATTTTGCCTCCATATATACAATCCAATTAAAAGCTATATAAAGATGTTCTATAGGACCTCTAATACGTCTTGACTTTGCAAAGAATACATCTTAATTTGTAAGGCAAGTTTTTAAGGTAGCATCAAATTTCTAATCTATCAATTAATTATAAATAAGAATAAAGTCAAAATAGGCTTTATAAAGCTTCTAAAAAGCTTATCTAAATAATATTATGAAATTAATTTATTTTTATCTACTTCTATTTAATCATATAGATCATTATCAGAATAAATATGTATATTTGTAACATTACATCTCCTTTTAGAAAGTAGTTTCAAGAGAAGCAGTCATCATCTTTCATGGATCTTATTTTTCTTCATATTATTTTTGATGGATGTTGTCAATAAAAAGCTTCAATGTTTTTTATTGCATTTGTAAGATTCTTTACTAGCTTCTATGTGCATTCACTAATATTATATTTGCACTAATGAATAAGATATTTCAACCTATTTTGGTACTACCTTGAATTTAAGACTTTTTCTACTTTAAACTCTTGATTATTATCTACTTCTAGAGGAGAAAGTGGCATTTGTCTTCCTTCCAAGATATTTACTATCTTATATGGCTCAAAAAGAGACATATAGAATATGGAATGGATCCTCATAGATTTTGGTAGATATAATCAATAAGCAATAGAATTGACTTCTTTACAAATAGGAAAAGATCTAAGTTTACAATAGTCCAATGTATCACAATGAAAAATAGTCTTAATATTGCAACAAAGTAATCATACTTTATCACTCATATTGAATTATGATTGTTATAAAGTAAAATAAACTCCTACTAATTGAAAATCTATTCTAATTCATAATTATTAATTGGCTTCTAATTTAATTAATTAAATTTTCTTCTACTTTATCTTAAATTTTTAATACTCTTAACTATCAAAAAATCACTTATATACCACATAATCAATACAAGGCACTCAAATAACTCAACAAAAATTCATATTTCAAAGATAATTTTTTATATGATTTAATTTAAGTTTATAGAATTTTTATTTTTTATTTTTATTTAGTATTAGTTTTCATCCAAAATTAAAAATTCATCAAAAAAAATTTCTATCTATGAATGAATTTTTATTTACAAATAATTTTTTATCTACAAATTAAAAATTCATCTAAATTTAATTAAACTTCATCTATAATTTATCATCTATATCAAATTTTAATTTATCAAATCCATTAATTTTTTATCTATATAAAAATTATCCATTTTAACCTAATGCCCCTTTAATCTAATTCATCTAGCTTCTAAACTCCATCTACATCTAAATATTCATCTGATGCAGGGAATTTACTCCCTCGAGGTTGGTGGTTACTTGAAGAAATTTTTTCAGCAACAATGATGATTAGCCTTCAAATTGGGATGCCACTTTGTCAAAGTACAATGTGGAGGATGATTACTTGAAGGAAACTAACCTTGTAATTCTATTAGCTAGAGTAATCTTTCAAGAATACCAAACTAAATTGTTCTTTTATTATACTAATGGGTGGTGGGTGGTTGCAAGGCTTACTTATATTTATTGCAAAATTAATACAACTTTACCTAGTACTCACCAAACTTAGCAATTAGTCTAGATATTATAATCTATTATTTAAAAACTCTGTGAAGACATCAATTAGAACCGATTGTTACCCCCAATGTCTAAATTTCTAGGCTATAATCCAAAACCACAAAATTCTCAATCAAATATAATTCAGCTTGCTAAATTGTTTAATCCTAAGTAATTTAACAATATAATTTTGTAGCCAAAATCCAACATTATGCACTTCTTTGCAACATAATGTATTTCAACACCATGCTATGCATATTCAATTAAATGATATATTTTTTTTGCCTTTTTTATGGCTCTAAAAAGTAAATAGAAGTTATTTTTAAAAAAAAATTAATATTCATATTTATTAATTTTACTACTTCTTTAAATATTATCTATATTTTTAAATAATTCTTTTATAATATAATATTTTTTTTCATTTAATAATTACACTACAATACAACAATGATTGTTTAGCTTGTACCTATGTAATAGAAGATCTTTTGAAGATGTATCTTGAGTTTATGCTGAAAGAAAATATCTAAAATGTATTTGTTGGAAGAGAGGATTTATTAGAGATGTAACATTATTTTTAAATATATATAAAATGAAGGTGAAGAGATATTACTAAGTTTTAAAAGCTTTAAAAAATAAAATTTGACATGAAGCAATTACCTTTCTATTAGCACTTTCTATACAATTTACTCAAAGTGCTCCAACTAAATTAGAGATTTTAGTATTTTTTCTTACAATTTTAATTATATAATTCATTCAAAGGCTTATAGCAATAAGTTTATTCTATAGATTTTATTTACAATGCAATGTATGCAACTTCAAAGTAAAGTGTGTAAGAGCAAATATATTGAAACTATTTTACTAAGCAAGGATATTTGGTTTAGCTTGAATTTAAATTCAATATTAATATATTTAAATTAATATAGTAATTTTTGGATTAAAATTTTAAATTACAATCAAAATTATTAGGAGCATATCTATTGTATTATAAAAAAGAAATATCTCTATACCTAAGCGGTTTTTGGAAGAGAGATAAGAATTGGTCTATTATTGTATATACATTATGAAACAAGAATTTTAGAAAATTTTGCAACTTTCTATTGTTGGATCTTTAAAAATTTAAATAATAATTTAGCATGCATTATAATAGGTAGGAATTTAAGATCAAATCTATTGTGGAATATGATAGATCTTCACATACTAGGTAGTGCCATTTAGAGGTCTAATTAGCCATATTGAAATTTGATTCTAAAGTTGAATGGCCTAGATGTAATTTTTATCAAAGTAAGAAAATTAATTCCTCATTGAATTTTCTATCTAATTTATTAAGGCTAAAGACAATGTTTTTTAATTGTTAAATCATGTCTTTGGTCTTTGTTGAATTGCATGAAGTCTTATTTGATACTTTTACTCGGTGATTGAATTAACTCTCTATAAAAAATTTCTAAGCTTCTATAGATAGATTAGTAGAAAAAATCTCTATTGGTGTAGATAATATTGAAGTAAAGATTGTTATAGAACCAATTTTAGGAGCATCAAAGAAACTCTTTATAGAAGTTTATGTTTTAAAGCCAAATAAACTTTATTTTGGTAGTAGTATCAATTTTGTAGATAAAATTGAATAGATAGAGATTTTTTACCATTGTCATGGTAGAGAGAATTTACCTTAAAAAAGTGCTAGGCTTTTGGATATCACTAATTATTCAACTAAGTCTTAAGATGAAAAAATACCAAGTTCATATATAAAATTGTTCCTATAGGAGTAATTATATTAATATATAAGCCCTAAGTATCAAAGATCATTAAAAATATAATAAAAATACTATGAAACCTTGTATATCCTTAAGGTGAATTTTTTCTAAACTTCAATAATTCATATCTCACGATTGGATTGTCCAAAAAAATCAAAATTTTAAATAAAGTACTGATGTACTTTTAAAAACTACCACAACAATTTTCAACTACAGATTTGTTATGGATCTTGAGATATCGCCAAAATCCTTACAATAGCTTCAAACCCTTGCTTATATATATCTATAAGCAATTTTCTTCATATCTCACAAACCAAGTATTCAAATATCATAAAATTTTGATATATAGCTTTTTAACTTAATAATACATACTTTTAGAAACTTTGAGCCAAAAATTCATTCAAAAACTCAAGATATGGCTCCAACCATTACTATCAATAAAACAACTTACTACCTTTGAATTACATATATTATCTTCAATGCTCTATAATTTCTTCATAAAAATTCTAAATGCATAAATTCTTTCACAAAAGATGTAGATCTTTAAATTATTCTTAAGTTTATTTCTTTCAATTTCCAAAATCTATTATAAAACTCTTTGTATCTTCAAAAGAGCAACAATATGTCTTAAAAAGAAACCTTAACTTCAAGTGGCTATAACTTCATCATCCTAACTCTAAATCCTCTAAAATTTGTAAATAAATTGTAGTCTAAATCCTAAACCTTATAATCCTTACTTTTGATTCTCAAATGCTCTTTCTAAAGTTGCCGAAATCCTTGTTATGGTAATAGACAGCCTACTAAATGCCTATTAGGCATGACCTTCGATCAATAGAAATGAAGATCTTTATCTTTTGCCTTCATCTATCCATACCTTACTTTCATCCCTCCAAATAAGTTTTTTTAGAAGTTTGGATCTTCATCTTTGAGCTCCAATTTTTTTCTTAAATTTTATACTAAATATCTAAAATTTTATATAATTTAAATACAATAATCAACATAAGTATGTCTCAAAATAAATTTTTCTTATATCAAATTTCTTTAAATTAACCTACTAAACACTTTAATTCATGTCAACACTCATAAACATATTATATTTTTTAGTTAATTTTTACATACTATAAAAAATTACAATATGATACTATAAAACCTAAGATGTTCAATTAATTATTTTAGAATAGTTAATAAATAATCATTGAAATTTAGAGGCATAAAAAAAAATTACAGTGCTAACCACCACATAAGATAATCTAGAGGATTCTTACTTCTACAAAAATTTCTACTTGTTTGAAGTCTAGAGCAAATCACACTTATAGCATAAAATTACATATTTATACTTAAATTTTATTATTTTAAAATTAGCTCTAGCTATTAGTGCTTAATATGGTTTTATTTATTCTATTTTATTAAGTAAAAGTAGAGATTTGAAATATTTTGTACAAGTAGCCTTACATAATAATTAGATATATCATTTCTACAAACTACTTTATTCTTATCATAACAGCAATAGCTTAAATAAAACTACTGAATTCATATCATATTTTTTATGTAAATAAAAATCATTATACATAACAAATTAAGTGCCTAAATCAATTACATAGTATGTAATTCAAATCAAATAAAAATGCATAATCAATGCACTTTTAAAGAAAGATAATGAATTTACACTTAAATCAATCAAGCTAACTTTTATATTACAAAGAGAAAATATAAGAATGAAAGTGCAAGTAGAAAAAATTCCAAAGCTTTATTAAAATGGCTAAATCACAATAGCTAAGAAAATAGTTACTACATAAGTTTTTTCTTTCTCAAAATCACACACAAGAATTGATTTGACAAAAATATCGAGTCAAAGAAATTTTTCTACTTAAATCTTTAATTCTAGTTGACACCAATAAATTCAACTAACAAAAAATTTTAATATATAAAAATCCACTAAATCTAACTATATTGCATATATTTAATTAAATTTGGCATTTAATGCTACATCACTTGATAAATGTTGTAAAAATAAAGATTATTATATATAATAGATTGAATATTATAAATCAATCATAAAATATGTAATGTAAATTAAATACAAATGTACAATCAATACACTTTCAGTTGCCTTTGTAATTGACTAGGAGTCCATTTATTCTACTAGGATATTAATATATATAAGATTATATTGTTGGAGATGAATTTCACAATGATATTACTATAGAATTTTATCAAAGTAAGTCAATGTCTTAATAGCTAGTTCACCAATAATGTGTGACAAACATAAAAGAAAGAATCTTTAATCCTTGTCACTAGATGAAGCATGTATAGAAGACTTCCTACAATGAGGACAAATCCAATCTTTTAAAAAAAGATTCAAAGAAGGTGGTATCAAGAATGCTATATGCGACTTACATTAGCATTTATCTATAAAAAATAAAAAAACACTACTTGACAATACATCCTTGATATAAACAATTATGTGCCTTACTCTAATATTAAGTATTGTAGACACCTCATATTCCAAATATATATAATATCTTTTAGAGAATCTTTGCAATTGAAGTTGATAAGTTTTTCTATAAATGTAAGTATATCATTAAATATCACAATGTTGAGTAATAAATAAGTTCTTTGTAGCCATATACATGGTCTTCTTAAAGAACTTTGCTTGATATCAAGATATGAAAGATATGAATCTCAAAAAATTAAAAATTTAATATATTTTTATGTCTTTTAAAAAGATTACAAAATCACTCAAATATGATATAATATTAAACTAAAATGGCTATTTTCAAAGACAAAAATATTGAAAAGTCTTGAAATAAGACCATAGATTAAAAAATCATTAATTAGACTGAAGAAGCTTTATTCTTGCTTCCATATATACTATCTAATTAGAAGCTATATGGCAACATTCTATAAAATCACCAACATGTGTCTTAACTTATAAGACAAGTTTTCTACATGTGTACCATATTATTAGCTTATATAATAAGCTACTTACACATGTAACATATGGCTAATTTATTGGTCAAGTTTTAAACCTATTAATTAACTATAAATATGTATAAAGTCAAATATGCATCTATAAAACTTTTGAGAAGCTTTGCTATAAGATAATATCAAATCTATATACATTTATATTCTATCTAATATTTCTTATCTAGTGAATTGATCTACTATTACAAATATAGAGCCATAATAACTTGAAATTAAAAGTTCCGTGATAATATCCATAGAAATGAATGACTACAATTGTTTTGAAATAAGTAATGGCTAAAGAAGTCCATAAGCTCAATGACAAGGAGTTTTTGATCTTCAATAAATGTTACATGATTGTACAAGGTCTTTAATTACCTTCTACATTTGAAGCCACCAAAAATCTCTAGATACTAGTTCCAAAATCTTATTGTATTCAAAAAATCTAGCTCTTAATAAGTCATGATAAGCTTGAAGAACACATAATCATACTTCACCTTCTAGAACATACAAGCAACCTTCCAAATAGAATAGATTATGTTTGAACTCCAATTCAAATGTATCATGACATTTTGATGATTTTTTCTTAATATTACAAAGAAAAGAATCAAATAACATACTTAACTAAACTTGCTTACAAAAAGTTGAATCAACAATTAGTATCAATTTCATTGCTTGAAGATGAAATTATTGTGGTTTTAAAAAAATTCTTCATTATTGATTAAAAGTAGCATTTCTTTCTTTTAGTATAAGATGAAATTGTCCAGAAAGAGTATTTGAAAAATCTTATTATTTTCTTAATTGATAAGTGATCTTGAATTCAAATCTTGACAAAGATATATTCCAACAAGCTTGGTGATTATTCAAAATATTTGCTAATCTAAAATATTTAAAATTCTTGTAATCTATTTAAACAAAGACTAGATTAAAAGCATCTCTTAGATAATAGCACCATTTTTGAAACAAATCCATAATTTTAAGAAGTCTTTTGTTGTTGATTTTATAAATGATCTTAGTTATAAATGTTCTTATAAATGATCTTATAAATTACCCATAATTTTCTTAGAATAAAAATTTATTGAATAGAGCTTGTCATCTACTCTCATTTGTAACAACATTGTATCTGTAGCAAAGTTTGATGGATCTATTTCTATAAAAGATGTCTTAAAAAAATTGATGCAATATAAGATTGATATATGAATAAATATTATTTTTAAGGCTTCAAAAGATGCTTCAATTTCTTTTTTCTATTCAAGTTTGTCTTTACATATCAAATATATAAAAAAGGCCACAATGTTTTAAAAAATTGATGAAAACTTCATAATAATTGATAAATTTTTAAAAATATTATATATCTTTGGCCATTTTTGAGATTTCTAATCCATAATAATTTGGATTTTCTTAAGATCTATTATAAGGCTATTTTTTGAAAAGATATATCTTAAGAAATTAACTTTAGTAGTATAAAATATATACTTTTCTATCTTGGCATATAATCTTACATTTTTTAGTTTTTGTAATACACAATGAATATAAAGTTTATATTTTTTTTATATTCTTAGAATAGATTAAAATTTCATTAAAATAATAAATAATAAAATAATTAAAAAATTCATAAAAGCCATCATTTATTAGATGTTGAAAAGTAATTGGTACATTTATAAGTCTAAAAGCCATGACATTATATTCAAGATATTCATAATTTATTCAAAATATAATTTTTTTATTCATTTCTTTTTTTAATGCATATTAAATTATATACTCTTCAAAGATCTATATTTTTATTGATCTTTTCTTGATTGAAATGATCAAGATATTTCAAAATCTAAAGTAAAAAATAAATATTCATGATGGTAAACTTGTTGAAATCTTAATAGTTCACATACATCTTCAAAGATCAATCTTTTATCTTTACAAATATGATAGAAGCTATTGCTAGAGATTTAGAATAGTGTATGAAGTTCTTAGCTAAGTTCTTATTAATTTGATTCGAATGGTAATTGAGCTCTTTCTTGAAGATCAATAGAATAGTTATATGGATGATGCTTGAGAAGAATATCTATATTTATTTTTTCAATTTTTTTTTTGTAATCTTAATATTGGCTTGAAATATTACTTGAAGTTTTCTTACCATCAAAAATATATATAGAATATATAGCAAAAGATGACCTTTTTTTTGTAACATGCATGAAAGCTCTTATTATTACTAATAAAGATTTGGTTGTATTAGATTTATAGATTTTTACTTGATTAGTAAAATCTTGAGTTAAAACATGGAAAAAAATCAAGATTATAAGAAATCCAATCTAGTTAAGGATTATATTTCTCTAACCATGAAAATCTTAAAATAATTAAATTAGAAGGAGATTTAATAAAATTAAATATTACTAAGCTATTAAAATATTTAGTTGCTATATCTAAAGAAGTTGTTTTATGGATAATATCTCTAGAAGACAACAAATAATCATCTATGATTTCTACATACACAAGTTTGATTTTCTTGATTAAAGATATTTCTTATTTTTGATAAAATCTTTGTATATAAGTGAGTATAAAATTCACTCTTCATCCCAAGTTATATGATGGCTTCAATTAAGAATTACTTTTAATTAGTAGTATAAAGTAGATAAATAAAATAATAAAAATAAAAGAAGAAAAAGCACACAATAATAGAAATAAATGAAATTAAATAATTACACAATCCAAAACTTGATTTAATTTATTAAATAAGTTTTTATCTAGTAAAAAATATAAAATAAAAGTAAAAAATATATTTTTAGAAATTTAATTTTTTTTATATTTCTAATAATATAAAAAACATATAAATCCGAATTACTATAAATAAGTTATGAAGGTTTAAAAATAATAAGTAAATAAATAAAAAATTAAGTGAAAATATTTTATCTCAAGAATAACTTACTTATAGATCAAAGGTTCAAACCTCACTAAGACTCACATATAGTATATATGGGTGATTAAAAGAGGCTACAAGGCCTTAGTCTTATCCTCTTAACTACCTTCAAGGTGCTACAACCCATATGGGACTTGTGCATCTCTTTTCTTATAAGAACTACACTAATTGCTGGTCTTCCTATTTTCTACTAGTAAAACTAATATTTTTGTATTTTTTACTTCACTATGGTGTTTAAAAATATAAAATTAGATTGAAAAAAATCAGTGGCCTTCGAATCTTACTTCATTTCTTTATAATGGCTTCCAAAGTGATAAAATTTATTTTTATCAAAGTCTTAGAAATTACTCTAAAAATTCCTAAATAAATTCTAAATAAATTCTAAAAATTCCTATAATGGTTCTATAATAATAATATTAATTTAAGTCTATAATTTAATATCTTAGATATTTTTTTATAATAATAAAATTATTTTAAATCTATTATAAATTCTACTTTTTATATAAATAAATAAAAAGACATGAGATTCTTTTTTATGCTTCTTCTAGCTACTAACTAATATTTATAGTTTTTTATAATTAATATGTATAGATAGAAGGCTAATATGAATATTAACCTTAATAAATAATCCTTAATATTCAATAATAAGTAAAAAATACTAAATCAACTAAGATAATTACTTTTAAGACTTACTAAGACTCTATTTCTATAACTAATATTCTAATTTTTTATTTGTCTAAATATTTCTATATTATTCACCATATATTTTGGTTTTAATCACTCTAAATGTATATTCTTATTCTAAAATAACTAATGAGTTGATTTAATGATTCACAATATAAAATAAGCTACAGCTTCTAAATCTAATAAAGCAAAGATTTTGTGATTTTTTGGTCTTAAACAAAATTCTATTATAAAATAAGGTAAGGGATTCGACAAAAGAATAGGATCTTTAGTAGATGTTGTATAAGATTTTAGCTACAAAATTCCTATTATAATTAGAAAAATTCATTTCTCATCACATTGTCTTTTTTAGAAATCATGCTCTTTATTTTGTGATTACATTGCTTCTTTAGATAATGTTGAGTGGTGTGTTTGGGTTCTCTATAATTTCAATATAAACCTTCTTGATAATATCAAGTCTTTTCTTGATGAATAAGATATTTAAAATATATTGTGTCAATTTATTTAGATTTGGCTTAAATGAATAAACTTTCAACAATTAAGAAGGTGTTACTATGACTTGACTTGTACTTCTCTTATAAGAAGGTATAAATAAGATATTTATATTGTAGATATATAGGAATAGATAGTTAGAATTATTTTTGAAAAGTCATAGATGTTTTTAGAATTAAAACTAGTTAGTAAACTATAAAAGATCTGCCATAGAACATTCTAAAAAGAGTTTAGAGTAGTTATCTAAATGAGGCCCACCATGAAATATTCTAAAAAGGACTTAGAGAGGTTATTTAGGTGGGATCTACTATGGAACCTACTAGAAAAATTTTAGGGAGTTTATTTAAGAATGGTCTATCATTAAAAATATTCTACAAAGTTCTAGAAAGATTGGATAAAGTATAAATAAGACTGGCTAAGGCCTTTTGGACATATAATCAAATATAGCTTAAGACCTTCTCTCTTAATAAAGTTTGATTTTATATCTTCTTGTTTAGTTTTTTTTTGTTCTATTTTTATTTGTTCAATTTTATCCTTTGTATCTTATTTTATTTAGTTCTATTTAGTTTTATTTTGGTTCATTTTATCTTATTTAATGTTGCCTTGGATTAAAAGAATCTTAGATTTTTGAGATAGATTTTTCTTGTTTCATTGATATAAAAGCAAGTATTAGATTGATTTTGATAGTATGTCAATATCCATCATTTAATTTGAAATCAATCTTTGTAGTCACACTAGATACTATGTTGAAGCTATCACAAGCTATTCTTAAAAAATTAATTGAAAAATGAAAAGGCATTACAATAGTAGAGTCCAATAAGGAAATTATAGTATGGAAGATATGGCAAAGCAATCCAAAATGGAGGTCCAAATACAACACCTCTTATGCCAATTAACTACTTTGCATGGACAAATAAAAGCCTCTAGGACAAGGGAGTTGACAACTCCTATACTAAAATTGAGTAAGTCTAGTACATATTCTGGAATTTCAAGACAAGAAGATGTATGTCAATGGATCTTCAACATGCGAAAATACTTCCAACTATCTAGAACAAATGCCACTAAAAGAATAATATGTGCAGCCATCTATTTGAAAGATGCAACAACCATTTGGTCACAATATTGAATTCAAGGCAATGCAACTCAAGGTAGATTTTGTAATTATAAAGAATTTGAAACGAAGTTTAAAAATTAATTTTGATCCATTAATGTAGAAAAGATAGTATGCAATCAATTGATAAAACTTATACAATCTAAGTTAGTGCAAGATTATGTCTCTTGATTCAAGTTTCTATGTCTCCAAATTCATAATATTTCAAAAACAAAGATGATGGATCAATTTCTACAAGGTTTGAAACCTAGGATCCAAGGAGTGATAGAACTAAGGGATCTACAAACATTTGAAGAGGCAATTAAGATTGCAAAGAAAGTCAATGCTATAGGTTTTTGAAATTATGAAATACAACCTATACTACAAAGTCCTATGCAACTATCTAATGTTATAGAACAACAATCAATATCAATAGAGATTGATACTCTATAAAGATCATTGACACCTCAATGACGACAAAGTTTGATGTAAAACAGATTATGTTTTTATTATTGAAAATTAAGCCATCACATCGTAGATTGTTCAAAATGTCAAAATTCAATCACCAATAAAATAAGGTGGGTTCATAGTTTTAAGACTTATCAAGTTGATAATAAGTTAGAATAGGAAAATGAGGCTTCTCAATAAAGGCACTGAGGGCCAATATTAGAAATAGCTACTATCTATTAGAGACAAATGACATGGCCTTGGACAATTATTAAAAAGTCAACTAATGCATCTAACGAGACTACTAAGAGGACAACCATATCAAGTGCTTGTAGATTGTGGCTCTATGAAAAATTACATCTTCATTAAAACTATCGACCAACTTGGAATTAAAAATAAGGTAATCAAGGGAGGAAGCATATACCTTATAGATGACCAAGAAAATATATTAAGTAAGATATGTGAAGAAAAAATCTTGAGGTTGACTGACACCTACATTCTAAGAAAGAGATTCAAGGTAACAAAGCTAATATATGATGTTATCCTTATTATGCCATGACTAGATGTGAAAAATAAGTAATTTGATTGGATAGCAAGAAAAAATTCTTTTAAAGATAGTCGACATAAAGAGACTTTTTGTACTTCTCCATCAAGTGAAGATGAAAAATAATATACAACTAAAGTCTTATTTTTAGGATTGACCTTTATAGAGAAGCAAATACAGCATAAGAAATTAGTATATATGGTGGTTTCAAATCTTATATCAGTGGTAGATAAGACAATTGAAGAAGTAAAATGGATAGAGTAACTCATATGAAAATATTAGGATATCTTTCCAATCAACCTACTTAGTGGCATGTCTCTTGATCAAGATGCCTCCTTTCAAATAGAATTATTGCTTGAAGCCAAACTAGTAAGTCAGCTAATTTATTGACTAACATTAAATAAATTTGAAGAGCTAAAAAAAATATTAGACAAATTCTTGAAAAAAGACCTCATTCAAAAGCACATCATTATAGAGATCACCTGTACTCTTTGTACCTAAGAAAGATGGTGGACTTCAATTTTGCATTGACTATCAAGGCCTCAATAAGCACATTGTTAAAAATGCATATTCACTTTCATGCATAGATAATCTTCTTGATCAACTTCAAGATGTGACCACCTTTAGCAAATTGGATCTTCAGAGTAGCTATTAGCATATATCTATTGCAAGAGAAGATATAAAAAAGACAGTATTTTATATACGCTATAGATATTTTTGAATAGCTTATTTTATCTTTTGGCCTCACCAATGCTCCAACCTCTTTTATAGGTCACATGAACATATTATTTTGGAACCTTTTGGCCAAGTATATAGTCATCTTCATTCATGATATCCTCATATATAATAAAATCCTTAATGAACATGAGCAACAATTCCAAGAAGTGTTATGTTGGTTGTAAGATAATTGTTTTTATTATTAACAATCAAAATATAAACTTTAGAAGGCAAAAGTCACCTTTTTGGAGCATGTGGTGTCCTCCAAAGGCATGCGCATGGAGCAAGATAAGATGAATACAGTGGAAGATTGACCAACTTCTAAGGATGTTTCTGAAGTTCGTTTATTTTGAAGCTTTTTTGACATTATTTTCACTCTGTTTGACGATTTATACACGTCATTGCTTCATTGATAAACCTATTAGAAAAAATTGCTCCATTTGAGTCGAAACTAGAGCAAAATTATGCCTTAGATAGGTTAAAGGAAGCACTCATTACTCCTCCAATATTATAACCATATAATATCAAAATTCCTTGTATACTTAATATTGATGCTTTTGACTTTGTTATTAGAGCGGTCCTTCAATAAGATATTAGTAGAAGCCTTCAATCTATGGTTTATGAATCATACAAGCTCAAAAGAATAGAGTGCAATTACTTTACACATGATTGAGAGAAATTAGCAATTGTATATGCTACAAAGATGTGGCGACATTATCTGTTGGAGAAGCCATGGATTGTTTGGATTGACTATTGGCCCTTGCTATATGATTTGCATCTAAAAAATATAAAATCATAATATCATTGTTGAGAAGAACAATTGTAATATTTTGATATCTAACTTGAATACAAGCAAAGATGATAATATATTTTGCTAGACAACTTATCACAAAGATCAAACTTGAAGATTGAATTAAAAGACAAGATAGAAGTTACTACCATTAATAGTATCATTTCAAACTTAACTAAAGAGATAGAATGGAAAGAAGCTACGCATTCGGATGCTTATTTTAAGATAGTCAACAATCGACTCAAGGTAGATAATATATAATATTAAGATTATAGTTTTAGTGATGGCTTATTTTATTTTAAGAAATAGATTTATATATCTAATAATATTATACTTCAAATACATATACTTCAAGAAAGATATGACATCCTAATATCTAGACATCTAGGGCAAGAAAAGACTCTAGAACAGAATTCAAAGTTATGATTTTGGGTAGATTTGGATTGTGATATTTAATCTTTTGTATACACTTGCAAATCATATCAATGTAATAAAGTATGCAACGTAATATTTCATGGATTATTACAGCCAATTTTACTACTTACAACATATTGGAAATAAGTGACAATGGATCTCATTATATATTTGCTGCAAATGCCTCATAATTACATTGTGGTTGTCATATTTGTAGACCAACTCTTAAAACAACTTTACTTTGTCATAATGTACTCAGATATTGATGCTTTAGCACTTGCATGGATCTTCTTTAATATTATCTTTTATCACCATGGATTAATTTGTCTCATTATTTTTTATCAAGATCCATGCTTCACAAAAAAAATTTGACAAGCCTTATTTAATCACTAGGCATACAACTTATCATATCTATGATCTTTTATCTCCAAAGAGATGGACAAACAAAGTGTACAATTCAGACCTTAGAAGATATACTACAAGCATTTGTGGTAGTTCATCATAATAATTGGATAAATACTTGACACCCTTGGAATTTGCTTACAATGATAGTATTCAAGCAAGTACTAGTCATTCATCATTTTTTCTTAAGACCAGTCAGCATCCAATTATGCCAATAGTTCTCTATTATTCCATTAATACCAACAATCCAACAATTAAGGAGTTTATATAGTGACTAACAATGGCCTTATAAGAAGTACGACACCACTTCTTTATAGCGCAAAATCGACAGAAGCAATATGTCAATAACCACTGGCAACATAAGACCTTTCGAGAAGATGATTAAGTGTTATTCTTCCATACCAACTTGCCGCTTACTACATCAATCCAAATCTATAAATTGACACCTTGGTGGCTTGGACCTTTTTAGAATTTTTGTAGTAATTTTTGATATTGCATATTGCCTTGAGCTTTTGCCACATATTAAGGTCTATCCAATCTTTTATATTTTGCAACTAAAGAAATTTCATACCAAGCCAAAGCGCTTATCGGATTGACATTAATCACTACCACCACTTATTGTAGTTGGTAATTAATAAGGATATGAAGTGGATAGTATTTTGGAGTATCACAACCTTTATTGTAGCAATAGATGCCCACAACTTCAGTAGAAAGTTCTTTGAAAATATTTTTTTATCCATGATACAATGTAGGAACTTACACAAAATCTCATTCATTGACAAGAGACAATTTGGAGATACCATTGGAAGCAAAATAAGGATGTTCAATATTAAAAATATTGTACAAAGTTTGAAGATGGTTGGACAAAATATAAATAGGGCTTTCCGAGGCCTTTTTGGTATTTAGTCAAGTATTACTTCAGTCCTTCTTTCTTAGTAAAGTTTGATTTTGAATTTTTCTATTCAATTTTGTTCTATTTTATTTCTGTTTATTTAATTTTTTCTTTTGTATCTTATTTTATTTAATTCTATTTAATTTTGTTCTCATCTATTTTTTCTTATTTCATGTTGTTGTGGATAAAAAGAATCTTAGACTCTTAAGATAGATTAGTCTTATTTCATCTCCAATCAAATATTTATTCTTCACATCTTTTAAAGAATTAATTGTTACATATAATAACTTGAGCAATAAACTGTTCTAATGAATTTTTTCTTAGCATTATTAATAATAAATTCTTAATATTATCTTTCTATCCATATTGAAATTGATTAATAAAGGCTTTGTTATATCAATCCATGTTACAAGTAAGGATTTAAAATTCAACAATATATATGGTAGTTGAATGTGATCATTGATGTAAAGATAAAAGTTTTGTCTCTACTATCCTTTTTCAATTACTTTTTCTAAATGTGAATATAAATACTTCTAAGAATGAATTTAAATCTTAAAATAGTTGTGAATTTTTTTTCATCAAAGGTCAAACTTAAAAAAATACTCTTTGATAGATCCGCACCTATAAATCCGAATTGAATAAATCCATCAAGATATTAAGAATGATACAACCTTAGATAGAGCTTTACATGTTGTAAAAAATTTTAAAACTTTGATCTTATTCTATCAAACTCCTTTGGCATACTTAACTTTGCCTCCTTTATATACATAGTAATGTGTGTAAGTACAATAAATAGCTCCAATGATTACTTATAATCACTTATGTAATTTTTAATATATTTTTATTAATTTTAATACCAAAATGATTAATTAATGGATCCAAATTAGTTTTTTAATTAATATTGATTTTTATTATATTTTTTAGTTTAATAATTAGATAGATACTTGTAATTATTAGATTTATTGATTATTAAAAAATCTTAAACAATAAATTTAAAAGGTCTATAATTTCTTCTTTTATTTTATTTAAAAAAAATTTAGTACTAAAATTAATATTTAAATAAAAAAAAACTTTTAATTTATAGGAATTGTATTTTGAATTAATTTACAGTCTTAATGTTCAATTCCAAGACTAATTTTTAATTTGACTATGGTTAGAAATCCCTCAAATCTAATTTCTCTATCTTTCTAATTAATTTCAAGATTTCAAAGTTTAAATTATATTTTTCCATTTAAAATAGATTAAAAATATAAAATATAATTATTAAATTAATGACGATCTTTAGAAGATAGAGATGAGCTATTTTTTGTAGTAGAGTTTCTTCTTTTAGTGATTTTAATCACTATCTGAAGTTCAACATAAAAAAAACATCAAAAATCAAAAAAATCAAAAGTATATTAATTCAAAATCAAATTGCAATTGAGATTTTGATTTGTAAAGAGTTTGTATTTAAAAGAGGTTAAATCGAAGAATGGTGATCATAATGGCCTTGATGGCAAAAATTCTTGCTAATCTCCTAAGTAGGCTAATTATAATTTAAATTATAATTAAAATTTAAAACGAAATTAATAAATTAATAGATTTTAATGATTTAAAATTCAGATTTGGACTTTTAGTTTAATTAATTTTAAGATAAAAATATGTTTTGGATACATTAATAGTATTAGTTTTACCAAAAAGGTATTAGTTTTTGAATTATAGGCATTTCCAACCTTGAAATTGGATTTAGAATTAAGATTACTATGGATCCTTGATCTTCGTTAGAAATTATGGGATTGGATAGTAGAAATGTGGTTGGTATCTAGGAGCCTCCTCTCACTAAATTAAAGAGGTGTTGAACATCCACTCTCTTTTTTTCTTTTTCTTTTTTCTTGTAGAACAAAGCTATGCCAATTTTTTTCTCTCCTCCTTGCTTCTAATTCAATAAAAAATCCCTCTATTTTTTAATTTCTTAGATTTTTGCCTCTCAATTGATTCAATTTTTTTAAAAAAAAATTAAAAAAATTTTGCAATATTTTTTAACCACCTTCAACTAGTTACTAGCTTCTTAGGAATGCCAAGAATGTATTATTTGGAGCTCTAATGAATTGTTGGTAAATTTTCAAGTGAAGAAGAGTACTCTGCTCTAGCAAGGAAAAACTGCCAACTTCAAAAAAATTGTTACTTGTTGCCTTAGCAATTTTGGAAGCTCAACTTTGAAAAATTACATCTCAACCATTTTATATTGGAATATTTTAAAAATTGGACGTTAAGAGCTCATCTAAGTGAAGGTTTAGCACACACACAAAAAAAAAAAAAAAAAAAAAAAAAAAATCACGTACATTGGAGCTAAAGAAGATTTTGATAGATTTTCAATTGGTAAGGAGTTGCTACCTCAATTTGGCATGATGAAGGAATGCTTTTCTTTCCTAAATACAATTTTTAGTATATGAACTATTAGATTAACTCTTTACACATCTTATCATCTTTAATTAATTTTACATTAATAGAATCTTTTATCTCATTCTAATAATTATTTGTTAAATTTTAGCTTTCAATTAATTTTTTACCTTTTTTTTTTAATCTTATGTCATTTAAATTTTTATTTCACTTTTAACTTTAAATTTATCTTTTTATTTTTAACTTTTAATCTTTACGTTATTATATTTTTAAATTAATTTTTTATTTTTATTTTAGTTTTTATCTTTAAATTTTAATCTTTATATTATTTTACTTTAATTTATTTTTTAACTTTAATTTTATTTTTTACCTCCAATTTTTCATTCTTATGTTACTTCATATTTAATTTAATTTTTAACTTTTACCATTGCTTTAATTGTTGAACTTTAATTTTTAATATTATTTTATCATTTTAGAAACAAATCAATTAGATATTTGGACTTTAAAATATATATACATATATATTTGTAGTTATTTATCATTCAACGTAAGAAATTTAATTTAATTAATTTGTGAGAGGAATTTAAGCTACTCCATCTAAAAGGGTTTATTTTATCTCATAATAAGGCTTCTCAAATTTCATTAAAAACTTGATTTACTTACTTTTCTCAACTATGCAATTCTTACGATAGTCTTTGGACTTCATTGTTGACTTCTTTCATGGATGTAGAAATAATACCTCTTCAATTCACATTAAAAATACTTGAGATTTCTACCTAAGAGTGTTGACAAATTCATAAAGATTTGCAATAGTTGCAAATCTATATTCACTTCCTTTAAGAATAGCATTCATAATTTTTTTTCTTTTATAGAAAATTTAAAAAAAACCATAAATCAAATTAGAAGAAGGTAATTTATAACTTCTAATATCAAATAAAAATTTCCGCAGAGTAGAATAGTTTTCTATCTTTAAAGAAAAAAATTAATATTAAAAAATAAAATATGAGTTTAAAGATCAATAATTTGCAACGTTTAAAATATAACAATATAAGTAGAGTAATCAATTCACTTCTAAAAAAACAAGAACAATGAACTATCATTTTTATCAAATTGCCAAAGATATAAATCTCAAAGAACTAAAAAAGTAATACATTCTTTTATCACTTGAAAAAATTGGAGAATCATCTAAAGATGGTATAATATTAAACTAAAATGGCTATTACCAAAGATAAGAAGACTAGAAAGTCTTGAAACAAGACTAAGGACTAGAAAGGCATTGATAAGATTGAAAAAGGCTTCACTCTTGTTTCTATACATACTATCTAATTAAGAGTTATGTGGTGACATTTCATTAGACCTCCAATACATGTCTAACTTTTAAAATACTTATCTTAAATTATAAGATAAGTTTTCAATATGTACGTTACATTATTAACTTGTACCATAAGCTACACATATATTGTCGTACTATAATTGCTTATAGTATGTAAAAATTAGTTAAGACATATAATATATTCATAAGTCTTAGTGTATGTTAGAATAGTTAATAGATTAATTTAAAAAAAGTAAATATAAAAAATTTTATTTTGAATTTTATCTATTTTGATTATAGCATTTAGAAAAATTATAAGACCTAAATGTTTAGTATGAAGCCTTCAGAAGAGATTACAGCCTAAAGGAAAAAATCTTAACTAGTAGGAGGCTTATTGAGAGGGATGAAAGCAAGGCATGGTTGGATAAAGGCAAAGAATAGAGATCTTCATTCCTATTGGTCAAAGGCCATGCCCAATGGGCTTCAAGGAGGCTGCCAGAGGCCTTATTAGGAATTAGGGTTTTTCTTTCAAAGTCATTTGAGCTTTGGAGGCTAGGATCATCAAGTTTAGGTTTTTGAATACAGATTAGGTGAAAATTTTGTATGATTTGGAGTTTTTATGAAGGAGTTATTGGCACTCAAAGTTAAGGTGTCAATTTCATACCTATTGTCACTCTTTGAAGCATAACATACGTTTACAAAGATTTTGTTCATAGTTGGAGCCATATCTTGAGTTTCTGGAAGAATTTTTAGCTCAAACATTTTAAAAATGGTAGATAATTGTGTTAAAAAAATATACTAATTTTGTGGCATTTGGGTGTTTAGTTTGTGAGATATAAAGAAAATTGCATGCAAATATATAAAAACTAGGGTTTGAAGCTACTGTTAGGATTTTGGTGATATCTTAAGATCCACAATGAATTTACAATTGAAATTTGTTGTGGGAGTTGATAAGAATACATCAATAATTTATATAATTTTGGATAGTCGGATCATGAGATATAAGGTATTAAAGTTTAGAAAAAATTTTACATAAGGATATACAAGGTTTTAGAGGATTTTACTAAATTTTGGATATTATTGATTACTTGAGGCTTACATATTTGGTATAATTGCTCTAAAAAAAGAAATTTTATATATATAAACTTAGGGATTTCCTTATTTTGAAGCTTGATTGAGTAAGTAGTGATAGCCAGGAGCTAAGTATTTTCTTGAGGCAAACTCTCTCTACCTCAACAACGTGAGATACTTGGCTAACTTGTTAATTAAATTATTAACTTATCAATCAACCATAAACATTTATAAATTCAAATATATATCTATGAAGCTTTTAAGAAGCTTTGAAATAAGATAATATCAAATCTACTTGTATTTACTTTTTAATTAGTATTTTTTATTAAAATAAATATGTATGTTTGTCACACAAGATTATTAAAGTCTATAGCTAGAGTTAGCTTATCATATATTGAATTTAATAAGATTTTTTTCTTATCTATAGAATAATTAGTAAGGACTATAAGATGTCAAAGTTGCTTATCTATTAAAATAGTAATACATTGTAATCCATAGTAATATCATGTTTAATCACGATCATTGCCATTCAGTAATTCATATTTCTATAAATCACACTTTATACTCTAAACAACTCGTTTAGCCAAGCCATCTATCTATAAATTATTTTTAGAAGTAGTACAATAATCTATCAAAGTTCTAGTATATAAAGCCTTAAAATTCCTAAAGAAATACCTTCCTTGATTTGTTAATATTTTAATAAGTATTCAAAAATGTACTAATACATGATTAAGAAAAGACATAATTACCAATTTTTAAGAGCTTTATGATAAAGCTACAAGTTTAATTTATTTGCTAAATTGCTCTATATCACCAATACATATTAAACTCTATACATGGTAATAATAAGTGGTCCAACAAAGTCTAAAGACCAATGTTAGTTCAAATCCATGATAGGCTAAGGCCTCAATTGAGGTGATAAAATATTTAAATTTAACTTCATCTAGTGACATACTTTAAATCAAAAAATATATGTGGCCACTTATTGATATATGTCAATCCATTAATATTCATTGTATAATATAGAATATATCATGTGCGCTTCAAAATGTCTAAGCTCTTTATGTACTTGCCATACCAAAGAAATTCTTTGATGTGGCCTTGGAACTATGCACCTAATTCTATTAGATCTGACAAAAAATAACAAATTATTCTTCTATCAAAACCTTGTTATTTGATGACTAATTTTATTTCTTTTTATATTAGAGATAGTTGAAGTAAGTGTCTATTGATGAAGCTTGTGGAAGACAACAAGGTCCTTCCACACATTGCTCATCATTTGGATCCTATCAAATTCTTCATTTGAACTTTGATCAAGTACCACAATTATAAAGCCTGACATCAAAGTAAAAATAAAGTATGTGGTTTGTAAGCCATTAAATTGACTCAATTATAGTTTTGGTATAAAAAATTATGATGGTAGAGCCAAAAATGTCAATATTAGGAGGTTCTATGCTACTCCTCATGATATTGTTAAACTCAAGCAAAAAGATTCTCATCACATAAAACAAGACAATGGAAGGTTTAATGGACCACGGCTTGAAAGCGGTTCAACACGAAGAAAGAAACTAGTGCTGCAAAAGATGAAGTTGATTACTTTGGGGTTATGCCAAGGAGCAGGCATTTTATGAGAATTCTTTCCAAAAATCGTTAGGTCCGGATGTCAACGAAGTTGATCTAGGATTCTCGGTACAGGCGGCTATGAGGGATCAGGCGGACCCCGGCCTGCTGCTTCTTTTTTGCTTTTGGTCCTAGTTCTGGATTTTGAAACTCTACGCCTCCTGGTGTGTTGCTGCTGGAGTTTTCATTGCTCTTCCCTCTTTAATCACGCAGCGGCCCTTGGTGGTTGAGGCGGCGCTTGTAGTTATAGCCTCGGGTCGCTAATGTGGATGATCTTGCTCTCAAAGGTGTTGGTGGATACTTTTTTGGAGCTGGAATTGTTCAGAAGCGTCACGGTGCTGTGGTCGACGTACTTCGCGCTGCTGGAATTGTAGAGCAACTAGTTCGACCACGATGTTGTTTTGCTTAGTCTTTGTGTGGTGTGGGGTGGTGCCGTTCTGAGCCATCCCTTATTTCTTCTTCAAGCGGCTAGTTGATATCGGCATTAACTATTGTTGTTTTTATTCTCTTGTTGTTTAGGTTGTTTTGTTTATCTTTCGTGGTGACTTGCAGAGAACAATAGATCAGCAGGCTACGGTTGAAGTATCACTTCTCTCAAATATCCTTATTGTTCCATTCTGGTGGGCACATGATTTAGAATTGCTGTTGAACAATTTATAAAAGTTGATGGAGCAGACTTGCTGAAGGAAAGACTCTATCATAGGAGATTCTTTTGTGATGTTTAGTGGAGCATTGTGACAAGCTTTTATGCAATTATACTTCCGGCGTCAAGTTTTTCGGCTCTGGACCTTTGGCGTCAACTCCTTTCTCTGGAGTACCAATCTTACTGGGAACCGTTTGTTTTTGTTTTTGTTTTTGTTGTTTTCTTTTTTTTCTTTTTTTTTTTTACAATGTGGCTGTTGTTGCGACGTTCCTGTTTTTTTTCTTCCAATTCCGTTGGATTTCCGAGCAGCTCGTCTTCAACGTTGCGGATGATTCTCGATCCTCGTAAAGCTTGGTTTGGAATTGATCGTTCACCATCGGTTGTCTGTTGGTCGCAGTCTTGGCTCCTAATATTCTTTTGCTCTCTAGCTGATCATCGTTCCCTTGTATTCTTCTTGCTTCAGATTTGCTTCAGCGGAACCACCAAAGATGATATAGTACTTACAGTGTGAACCTCCGTGGATGTCCCCTTCATTCTCACTTGTTGATTTCCTTCCGGTTCAAGCTGGAGCCGTTATTGCATAAAAAGCCTACTTGTGGCAGTTGGACAAGTTCCATCATTTGGACAGGGCAAGGTTCTTTATTGGTTCTGGATTTTTCTTTGCCTAAGAGGTTTTGCAAGTTCACCACAACGGCATTGCTCAATGCCACGTTCACTGTGGTCGGAAGGAGATTGAACTGATTGCAGTTGAAGAATTTAATTAGCTAGTTCAACCCATACCAGTGGAAGGGATAGCAATAGAGAAGGTGATTCTATTATGCAAGGATTTATGTGGCTGCCAATGTTAAGGCGGGTCAATGAACATCATGGCTTAGGATGTGCAGAGTTGAAGTTTGAATAGCCGACATTGGCATCTAAGGCAATATGCATACTACAAGGAGTGTAGAAAAATCTAGGATGTAGAGTGTCAAGCTGTAGTTCAGAAAATAGAACAAGCTGACTGCCGCATGGACTTGATGCAGTTTATATTTGTAAACTATATTTCTAGCTGTGAGACCATTTTAGAAGGATTTGCCCAAGAGCAATTCGTGTGATTGTTCTCCACATGGAGTCGATCGGGACATCTCGTCCAGCGTCATAAGGGTGGTGGGCGTTAGCTAAGGCCACCAGAGTTCTTCTTCGACATCTATCTTCTTTTGGTGCAAAACACAAGGTGAATGAAATTTGAATATATTGAGTTAGAATTAAATGAAATTATACTTAGATGAATACAATTGGATGAAATTAGGTATAGAATTTGAATGAACTTAAGTTAGATGAAGTTAGATTAGAATTTAAATGAACTTGGGACTAAATCAAGAATTGATCAATGGATGAATCAATTCTCATTTAAGGATGAATTTTTATTTAAGGGTGAATCCAAAAGTTTACCATATATTTACTTAAGTTTTGACAACTATGTCAAGGGATGTTATGATTTGACTTGAAAATACGTAGTGATTTCTAAAGATGTATGTTTTTCAAATAATACTTTGCTAGCAATACCAAAACAAATGGTTGATGAATTTACATAAATATTAAGACCAATTATATTTATATTTAACAAAAATAAATTTAAAAAATTAACTTTTTTATCATTACCAATTTTAGTTTGATATCATTACCATCATTCATCATTGACAAATCTCTAGAAATTTTTTATAATCAGCAAAAAATTCTTTGTTTCCATCAACATTGTTGTTAAAGTATATAAATAAATGTGAAAATAAAATAAGTAACATTGTAGAAGAAATTACTATAAGTAAGTTACTATTTGTTAAAAGATTGGCTCTTGGTATATAAAAAAGGCCATGAGATAAAGTAAATGAACAAACCAAAGATCTTAAAATTTGCAAAATATGCTAAAAGTATATTTTTATAGTAGATAAGACAATAATAGATAGTCTCGATAGAATATTGGATGGATGTATTCATCAAAGGATGAAAGTTGTCCATTAAGGCTATAGCCACCATTTATAAGTAACAGATGTTGGAAGTAAGAGATATCTTACTTTATACTCTCTTTATATGCAACCTTATTGATGCTAAGTGCTGTGACTTTATAGTACTTGTTCTTCAACAGTTGCATCTATGTCCACCTTTGCAATTCACATGATCATTTAATCCTCTTCAAAGCTCTATACTCTTTGATTTCTATAAAAATTTTATTAATCTTATTCAAGAAGGATGTAAATTTCTTAGCTTTTAAGAAGTCTATTTTAATAAATGTTGAATCAAAGCCATAGTCTAAGAATTTTATTCTATCCAAAAATAAATAAAATCTACACATTAGTACTTTTACTACCTAATGTAATTCTTATCATCGCTTGTTGGAGTTTTAAATATAAATCTAACTCTAATATTTACCTAATAACAAAACATATATTCAAAGCAAGAATTTTAATAAGAAATAATAAATAGATCCATTGTATTGATTTATAAGAAATATTTTCTTCCACGATTTGTTGGAAGTGAATTCAATTTATCACAGCAGTTGGGGCTCATCAAGGCTAGTCCATTTATAACCTTAAAGTTATCACCACTTTTTCAAAAAAAGATCTCAATGATACCATCTATATGCTACAACTCCTAATTTGCGTTGTCCCTAGCAATGAACATATAATATGTCAGTTATTATAATTTCTTTATGGTCTTTATTGAAGTCCTAAAGTATAATATGTCTATATTGATTCATATATTTACTACCATGACTTGATGAAGACCTATGAAATCTCCAATGTTTATTTTCTAAGCAATAAATCTCTCATTACCATTCTTGTCTTATATGTGGATAATTTGTTTCTTACAAGTTCTCACACTATCTACATTTCGTCTTTCAAAACTAATCTACGTAAGAAATTCAAACTGAAAGATCTCAGCTTAATAGATAAGCTTCTTAGTGCCCAAACACAACAACTATCTTGCAGTATATTTCTATATCAAATTGATTACACTTGCTTTATCTTTCAAAAATATAAAAACTTTATTCACTACTTGAAGGATGTTCTATATTTACTTCACTTTAAATTTTATAAACAAACTAAAAATCTTCCAATAAATATAACAAAGTACCAAGGACTTATTAGCCAACTTCTTTATCTTATAAAAATAAGACTAAATATCAACTTTTCAACCTTTTTTAGTAGCCAATATAGCATAATCTACAATAACTCCACCAAAATACCAGACAACAAATTATTAACTACTTCAATAAAAATCCATCTTTTGATCTTTATTTCCTAAAAAATAAGAAAAATTTACTTCAAGGATTTTTAGATGTAGGCTCTTGAAGAAATTTAGACAACCAAATTTTAATCAATGAATATCTTTTTATTTTCAACTCTACACTTATATCTTGGTGCTCTAAAAAAAAATCAATATTAAGATCATCTTAAAAATCTAAAAATTGAGCTCTAAAAAAGTACTTATGTAAAATAATTTAGCTAAAAATAACTAGAGCATTCAAATTAAAACTATGAAAAAAGAAGCCAATGATAATTTGGTATGATAATCAAAGCACCGTAAAAATAATAAAAAATCTATTTTTTTATAATAAGATAAAATATTTTAAAATAAATTAATACTTTATATAATAAAAATTAAAGAGGTTATAATAAAAATAAAATTAATTAAGATTACAAATCAATCCATAAATATCCTAATAAATACCTTAAGCAAGATCAAATTTTAAAATAACAAATCAATCTTAGTTTCAAAACACTCAACAAAATTAATTCTACTTAAACAAGTTTACAACTATTCTTTGTCTTCTTAAGAGTTTAAAAACTCTTATATTTTGCTTTATTGTATCGTTCATTCTATTTTCTATAATTCTTCTAATTAAAATAGATTCTACAATTATAACCTAGAAAAATAGCATAGAATTTTTTAAGTGATTGTTTTTAAATATAACTACTCAAATATCCATATTTCAATGCCGAAGTTATAGTAGAAGTCTCTTCTATTCTTGACACTACTTCATTGATGCTAACAACACTATAAAAATAAAAATAAACATCAAAAAACAAAGAAAAAATAATACCTTGCAATAAAACAAAAATGAAGCATCTTCTTGAGATAAATTGAGACAACAAAATATGAAATTATTGACAAGAAAAAATCTTGCAAATAAATCAAAAAAATCATGAATTTAGCCATATGACATACTAATAATAAAATGGATGGTAAAAATACAAGTATAGAAGAATGAATATAAGGAGTGTTGGAAGACAACAAACATCTTTAGGTAAAAAGAGTTACAAGATCAAGAATAATAAGTACTTTCATTTATCTACAAAAATAGATAATTAAACCTCTTAATAATTGTAAGAACTACATTATTGTACCACTCACAAATAATTTTTATTTGTATCCACTTCTTATTTTTAATCATATTATATTTTTTTTATATAGCATACCTCTCATTAATAATTTTTTATAAATTTTAACAAATATTTATATTATTAAATAAAATTTCTTATTTTTATTATGTATGTATCTAAATAAAATATTTTTTTAACATTCCAATAATTAAGATACATTGATAGAAGTTATATTTCATTTTTTGAACAATGAATTAGATACTATCATTTTATGTCTAATACAAAAATTCAACAATTAATTGCATTATCAAAGAATAATAAGATAATAAGCATATAGGAAGATATTTACAAAGTTAGTACTTTGTTGACCTTTTTACCTTCAAAGTTACTTCTACACAATATAATATATTATTTATAAGTTTGAATATGATTTTTTAATTGATTTCTTTCAACTCTTCTATATTCTTCTATAATTTTAACATTTCATATGCTTGAATTAGTCAATCATTCAAATGATGTTTAAAATGCTCTTATTAGAGTTCTATCAAATTAAGGTCTAAAGATTAGATTGGTCATTGTAATACTTGCAGCTAAATTTATCAAAGAACTATTTTGTATATTAAAAAATATACTTTGGATCATTATCTGATTTTAAAAATTGCAACATTAACATCTAAATTATAATAACTAAAGTTCTCAATGAGCTCTTTATTTATATCATATAAAATAAATTTATATTTATAATTCTTTCAATCTTAGTATGTTAATATATGCATGAGATGGTCATACAAGTCTAAATCATAAGCAAACTACCACCATATTTGATGGTCATTGTTACAAACATACAATGGAAGTAGATTCTAAAAGAATTTAGAATATTTATAATACTTTTGAGAAGTTCTTAATAGATTCTAGTGGATTCCAAAGAATTTCCTAGAAAATTTTAAAGAATCTTTAATAATCATAGAAGGTTCTTGGAGGCTTGTTTTATCTCTAAACATCAAAAAGTAACTTCTAGAGAAGCTTCCTTGTACTTAGTATGTATAGAAGTTAAAGTTGAGAGAATCCTTAGTCTCAACAATACAATCCATAAGGCTCAACTTGAGTCTTTTGGTTTTGTTCTTGTGTCTTATTATAATTCCTTGATTATGATATAAAGTAAATTTCTTCTATTTTATTTCTTTTAATTCTTAAAGTTTTGTCTTATATAAAAGATATGTTTATAAGAGTTATCCAACAACTATAGTTGGACAATTCTTCTTCATTATGCGTCTATCATTTAAGCCTATCATTTTATTTCAATCAATATATCTTGATCTTTTTAGAGCTTACAACTTTTTGCTAGTCTTGAATAATTTCATGCTTGTATCAATTAATAAAGCCTATATATGCTTAAACAATAATAATGTGATAGCAACAGCTTTTTAGTGATTAACATCATTAACAATCTATTTTATGTGAAAAAATTGCATATTATATCCACATACACAATCATATTGGTATCACAAGCTGTCACAGAAATACACATGTAAAGCCAGTAATTACATGTATAAATAGATAGAAGTAAGTAAAAGTAAGTAAAAGTAAGTTAATTTTATAGTATTTAGTATAAAAGCTTTCTAGAAGCTTCATAGACACTACTTTGACTTTATAGGTGTCTTTAATTGACTTTTTGGATTAGAAACGTGGTCAATAAGTTGGCCATGTGCCACACATGTTGTTAGCTTGGAGACCAAGCTAACTATGTGGCCCACACATAGAAAAACTTGCCTTGTAAGTCAAGGCATGTATCCTACAAAGTCAACAAATATTGGAGGTCCTATAGAATATTGCCACATAGCCCCTAGTAAGATAGTATATATAGAGACAAGAGTGAAGCCTTCTTCATTCTTGTCAACACCTTTCTTGCTTCCAATCTAGTTTCAAGGGTCTCTAGTTTTCTTGGCTTTTGGCAATAGCCATTCCAGTTTTTTTTTTAATATATATATCAAGTCATTTCTATTTTTTCATCTTTCTTTGAAAGAAGTCTCACTTCTTTATTTGTCTTTATCATGTTCTTCTTCTTGATAGATTGACAAGAGTATACTTACAATATCAGAGATTTATCTAAACTTGATTAAGAGTGGATTACTCTTTTTTCTTCATAAGACATAAGCATATTGAAGTTGTAGATTATCCTCTTCTAAATTGATATTGTCTTTAGTATTTTCTTTGTTCTCAAGTCCTCTATTCTATTTGTCTTGAGCAATATTAGACATCTTTTCTTTTCTAAGTGTTATCATGCCAAAACTTGTTGAAATGAAGAATGCAATGGCACAAATGCAAGAGCAATTAAGGGAGTTAATGCTTGCGATACATCAACTTAATTTACCACTACAAGAAGCAACGAAATTAACAAGAAGTGAAGATATAGAAATGATTGGAGCTGCTTCAACATCTGTACCAAATCATGTCCCTTCTTTTATGGTGGAATGCTCTTCTATTATTAGAAAATCAAGAATTATCCTATTTAAGAAGTTTGATGGCACCAAATCAAAGTTTAGAGGATTTATCATTCAAGTATAACTTGTGATTGAACTTCAATCCCAAAGCTATCCAACTCTAGGATCGCAAGTTAGATTCATTGATACGCTTCTTTCAAGTTGAGTATTATTATGGTTTTCATCTTTTCTTGAAAAAAAAGATCTAATATTGGATAATTTAGAGGATTTTTTGGTAGAATTTTTATCCATGTATGGAGAATATGATGAAATTCGCATTGCAACTAATAAGATTTGTATTTTATAACAAGGCAATCGATCAGTAACGTTGTATGCTTCACAATTTCAACAACTTGCAACTAATATCAAGTGGGATGATGCTGCACTTATTAGCCAATTTCTCTACAGATTACAATATGAGGTAAAAAAATTAATTCTCAACTTACTTGATCCTCAAACATTAAGTCAAGAAATTGACTTTGCTATGAAGTGCGACAATCACCTTTTTGAATTCTGATCTGAGAACCGTATAAGTGAACCTCAACGTAACTATAATTCAATAGCAACACCAACATCTCTTCAACACATACATCCAGAAGTAGAAGATATGCAAATTGATGCAATGCGTTTCAAACCTCTTATTGAGCAAGAAAAGACTTGTTGTCGTCAAGAAGGACTGTGCTTATATTGTGGAGAACCTAAGCACACTGCTCAATATTATCCTAAAAAGTGACGCAACCATAAAATGAGGAGTACGGCGATCAAAAGAGATAGTATGTCAAAAAACAAATTTGTTGAGCTACAATAGGGACCGTGCGGCTAGAACCTTGTACAACACCTAGTGAAGGTCCTATCCTCTCCTCAGAACCCTCTCCATGTTTTACGATAAATATTATTCTAAGACCTAAACATCTCAAAGCCTCTGCCTTACTAGATTCAAGAGCCTTAGAATGTTTCTTAGATGAAAAATTTGCTAAAAGACATAGCATATATTTAGTAAATAAAACTAAACCTTTTCATGTAGAAGTCATAGATCGTCGTCCGTTGTCTTCAGGAGATATTACTCATAAAATCCTTCTTATAGAAATAGCAACTAATGGTCATAGTAGCCTTATAATATTTAATATCATTAGATCTCCTTCTAATCCAGATTTATCATGGCTAGAAAAATATAATCCTAAAATAGATTAGACTTCTCATAGTCTTGAGTTTTCTGAAAGTATAAGTAAGAATGTAGTTAATCAAGTAGAAAGTCATAAGTCTAGTAGAATTAATACTATATTTATAAGTGCAAGTGCTTTCTTACATGTTGCAAAAGAAGGATCACAACAAGGTTTGTCAGATACACTCTCTAGACGATCTTATCTTGCACCAAAGGAAGGAGATGTTACTTTTGATCAACAACGAATAATTTTCTTGAAGCCAGAGCATCTTCATCTTTGAGCAATGAAATCAACACTAACTTTTGATTCAACTTTCATTAAGCAAGTTCAATCAAGTATGTCTTTTGATCCTCTTATTCGTGATATTAAGGAAAATCCTTCAAAGTCTCATGATACTTCCAAGTTTGAATTCAAGAAGAATCTATTATATTTTGAGGGATGCTTATATGTTCCAGAAGGTGAAGCTCGATTACGTGTTCTTCAAGCTTGTCATGACTTTCCAACAGCAGGATATTTTGGATACAATAAAACTTTGGAACTAATATCCAAAGACTTTTGGTGGCCACAAATGTGAAAAGCAGTCAAAGATTTTGTACAATCTTGTGATATTATCTCGAGATCAAAAACTCCTCGTCATCAATCTTATGGACTTTTTCAGCCATTATCCATTCTAGAACAATTATGGTCTTCTATTTCTATGGATTTCATCACGGATCTTCCAATCTTAGGTTCTTATGACTCTATATTCGTGATAGTAGATCGTTTTACCAAGATGGCACATTTTATACTATGTAAAAAATCTATCACAGATGAAGAAACAGCTAAGCTCTTTCTTGATAATATCTATCGCTATCATGGATTACCCAAAATATTATATCAGATAGAGAAACTTAATTTGTATCAAGATTTTGGCAGACTCTTTTCAAGATTCTAAAAGTGGATATAAAACTATCTTTGGCATTCCATCCTCAAACTGATGGACAAATGAAGCATGTTAATCAAGTTTTGGAGCAGTATTTAAGATGTATCATTAACTACCAACAAGATGATTGGACAACTCTTTTGCCATTGGCAGAGTTTGCTTACAATAACACTGTACATTCTTCTACAAAACAAACACCTTTCTTTGCTAATTATGGTTATCATCCATGACTTGATACTTTTCATTTTTCAAAAGTTGATAATCCTACTGCAAAAGATTTGGCAATTCATTTGTCAAAGCTACATGCAACAATGAAGGCGTAGTTAAAAGAAGCTCAAAAATAACAAAAAATCAATGTGAATGTCTATCGAAAGGAACAACCACCATTCCACATGGGTGATAAGATATGGTTACTTTGTCATAATATCAAGACCACTCGTCCTTGTGACAAGTTGGACTATCAAAGGCTTGGACCATTTTCTATTTCTACACAAATCAATCCAGTTGCATATCATTTATACCTACTGGAGTCAATAAAAATCCATCCAATATTTCATGTGTCTCTTTTTGAACCATACAAGACAGTGGACATACCAAGAAGAAGACAAGCTCTACCTCCTCCTATGAAAGTGGACAATAATGAAGAGTTTGAACTAGAAGAAGTCTTAGATTTAAGGCGGCGCCAAAATAAATTAGAATATCTTGTCCATTGATGTAGATTTGATATTAGTGAACGCACATGGGAGCCAGTAAAGAATCTTGTAAATGCAACAAAGGCAGTGGAGGCTTTGTATCGACGACATCTATCAAAATCAAGATGAAAATCTTCTTTATAAAAGAAACAAGACCTAGGTAAGATAACATTCTACTTTCAATCCTTATTTGTAGCTTCTTTGTAGTTGTGACACTCAGGAGATGGAGAATCAAGAACTAGTGGATTCAACTCAAGAGCCTTCGTTTACTGACCTACCAAATGAGACATTATGATTGTCCCAACCTTCAAGACGATGCAATCGAGATGAAGATCTTCAAGAAAGACATGTTTTTTTTCAAATAAATGGCG
Source organism: Physcomitrium patens (assembly GCF_059467195.1). Classification (NCBI taxonomy): domain Eukaryota; kingdom Viridiplantae; phylum Streptophyta; class Bryopsida; order Funariales; family Funariaceae; genus Physcomitrium; species Physcomitrium patens. The sequence continues at coordinate 13,533,557 of NC_143421.1, forward strand.
AAATACAACGCGTTTGGTATCACGACCTTGGAAGGAACTCCCGATGTTTGGTGATTTTACTAGAGGTAGGAACAACTCTTGATGGTGTTCCAAATGTTTTCTTCGAAAGAAGTTATGAAAGCCTCAACAATTATCAAATAACAGGGTGGTCTTTTCGTCCTACTATGGGACACTACCGATGGTTGAGAAGCCCTATCAATCATCTTCGAAGAGAACAAAGATCAGAGTATGTGGTGAATATAATTTATCGCATCATAGATTTTCTCAACATATCATTATCGCTCCTCGTGGAATTCGTGCCTAAAAAGGGGGAGTAATGTTTCGGACATATACATGTAATATCAGTAATTACATGTATAAATAGGTAGAAGTAAATAAAAATAAGTAAAAATAAGTTTATTCTATAGTATTTGATATGGAAGCTTCTTAGAAGCTTTATAGACGTTGCTTTGACTTTATGGGTGTCTTTAATTGACTTTTTGGGATTAAAAACGTATTCAACAAGTTGGTCATGTGCCACACATGTTATTAGCTTAAAGACCAAGTTAACTATGTGGCCCACATATAGAAAAACTTGCCTTGTAAGTCAAGGCATGTGTCCTACAAAGTCAACACATATAGGAGGTCCTATAGAACGTCACCACGTAGCCCTTAGTAAGATAGTATATATAGAGACAAGAATGAAGCCTTATTCACTCTTATCAACTCATTTCTTGCTTCCAATCTAGTTTCAAGGGTCTCTAATTTTCTTGGCTTTTGGCAATAGTCATTCCAATTTCTTTCTTAATATATATATATATATATATATATATATATATCAAGTTATTTCTATTTTTTCATCTTTCTTTGAGAGAAGTCTTACTTCTTTATTTATCTTTATCATGTTTTTGTCCTTGACACAAGCAAGGCTTGCAAAAGCTTTGACCACAATATCTACCTTGCATATCGTAATATTATGTAAGACTTTCTACTTGTTTATATTAACTAAAACTTACAATCAACTTGCCTTTAGAAAAAAAAATAAAGAATATATCTTTTGGAAATGTGATCCACTATTGCAAAACTAATATTGAGTTGAGTAAATATCTCACATACTAAAAGGTGTTGTTATAACAATTGTACAACCACATTTTTTTTGTCTTGTTTATTAATCCAAATGGTAGCAATGAAATAGTCTAAATAAATATTATACAACTATTAGATCAATAAAAATATATTTTTTGTAAGTAAAAGAATTAAATAATATTCTATAAAATTTAAAAAATAAAGAAAGTATAGTAATAAATGAAGTGGTACAACAATGAATAATGATAGAGGTTGCAATTGTATTTGCAATAAGTAACAAGCAAGGAATAACAAGCGAGGAGTAAAAAAATTGCCTCAATATGTAACATGTACACATATAGAAAATTCTTCATTCTTAAACGTGTTTTAAAAAAATCCTCTATAGCAACGATTCTTGAATTATATACTAACAACTTTACTTATTAGATTAAATACCTATTTTTTACTTTATTTCAAGAAAAAGAATAATTGAGTCAATTTAAAAATATTGAAACAATTTTTTAAGTCATTTTAAGGATATTCAAATATAAATTATAAACTTTAAAGCTTATAAAGAAAAAACATATAATCCAAAATAATTGGATAAGATTTAGGTCATATTTATTTATAAATATAACTTTGTATTAACTATTATATAAGGTATTTTTATAAAATAAAAATAAATAAATTAAATCTTATTTTACATAAATTTGAAATCAAATAAAAAATTAAAATCTTAATAGAAATTTTTCAACCATTATGGTTTTTGTAGAAAGTCCTTAGAAATCTCAATCTTTGAATTATTTCTCTTAATGAAATAAAGATTTGAATTTTATATTTCTTGAATTAAAGTATAATATATGTATAAAAGTACTAACAACTTTCAAACCAAAATATTTAATTAGTTGTAGTTATATTAAACTACCACTAGAATTTAGTTGATATTCAAAAATATCATGATATGTTAATAACATTTCTTCTAAAATAATAGTAAATTTAAATTTAAAATTTGGCTAGAACTTACTTGATTTGGATGTAAAGCTGAGATTCAAATCTGAGACCAATTCAAAAATTTGAATATCAATATTGAGAAGTCTAAATTGTTGCTAAAATGCATTGATAGGAATATTTTAAATTTTGCATTTGAAAGCACAATTGTGCATTTGAAAACACAATTTTAAAATAATGTGGCTTTTTGTGCTAAAATTTGGATATTAATTCTTTACTTGATAATTCTTTTGAGCTTTAGCTCAATTGGAATTGTGTAACTCCAATAGCAGCTTCTCAAAGTTTTTCACGTTGAGTGGAGGTGTCCTTGCTTTTTGTTTTGCTGATTTCTCATGACATTGAAAAGTTTCATCCCAAGGGGAAGGCTTTCACTACAACAGCAGGGAGCTACAATATATATATATATATATATAGAGAGAGAGAGAGAGAGAGAGAGAGAGAGAGAAATCTTAAGCAGATTAGAAATCACCATTACCAATCAGTGAGTATACACTCGTTTATTTCCGTGGTTTTAAGGGTATGCCACCCAAAGAGTAAAATACACGAGCAGAATATTCGAAGGATTTTCTTTCAGTACTTGATCATGATGTGGGATATGTTTTTACACATTGCATGCACATCTAGAAATCTACGCGCACACTAAATGGAATAGTCACAACTAGGAGGCATTGATTGGAAGACAGAAGCAGTGCTTCACTTTCTTCAGTTCGGTGACAGTGATTATCTGTGTCTTCCGGGATCCCCGAGTTTGTTTTACCCTTTCACTGCTATCTCTTCATCCTGGGCTCATTTGTGGTTCCATTAAGAGCAAGAAGCATAGACTTTTTGATTGAAGCCCAGGATTTGCAGTTACAAATTGTTTCAACCACAAGCTCTCCGATGAAATTATCCACGGAATCTAATGCAGACGCTCAAAGAAAGACCTAGTCATCCCTCGTATAATTTGAGCACGTCTTCTGTTGGTTCTGGCGAAATCCATCGAACGAAATGGAAATCCAGCTAAAGTTTTTATTAAAAAAACATAGGGTACGAGAATGTCCAAGTATGCATTAACTAATTAGAAAGCCAGTGTGAGAATTTTTAAACAGCAGTGAGTGAAAGCCTTTATTAATGAAATTGATAACACGACAGCACTCAAATCCATTGTATAACGATGGAGCACAAAGTGCATGAGCTTTCAATGACAAAACTCGAAGCAAGACTTTGCAACAAACATGGTGCAGGTTTCGAGCAAAACCAGAGGAAATATGAACAGCTTACAGTTGTGTAACAGGTGCCTAAGGCAAGCAACTCTGCAAGACAACAATCGCCAAAATTGTTTCCTTCAGGGTTCCTTCAAACACTTCATATGTGTTGACGATGGTTGAGAGGGAGTTGGGCATCAACAAAGACCCGAATTTCCACGACGAAAATCCCGCCAAACCAGTTTTGAAGTTGCTAAACGTCTGAAATCTTCATCAATGGTCCGCTTCCACAAGTTTGACCACATATCGTCCTTGAACGTCCTCTATGAACCCCGAGATTAGTTCGGTCTTCACAACAAAATCAGGTCTCATAGCCTCAACCGAGTTCCTTTTTATCTGAGTTGATGATGGATCGCCTCCAACAAGATTACCATGCGTTGTTGAGATGAACAAGTTCTACTAGAAGAATAAGCTCATTTTCACCACATTCAAAAAATGGATATCAAGATCCTGCTTTCATGGGCTCATCATTGAGAACTAACACTAGAAGGATTACAATATTGAATACACTTGAAAAATAATGTCACAAAATAAATTACGCCTTTCCTCAGAGAAGAAAATTTGCAGAATAAATTTATCAGCGTATCATACACTTAGTCAAATAAACTGTAACAAATAACCTATCACAAACATTGCACTAAACCCAGTCCCCAGTAAATTCAACTGGCAGCTGGAATTCTTGGATCTGACCAGTTCCAAAATTCTTGCCTACAGCCTTTACATCGATGGCGGACCGTCCAAAGAACATGGAGACAGTGACGGTGGGTCTTTCTTGCATATGTGAGCTCGAAGTAATGTCGATCGTAAAGCTGGCTTCCTCTTTACTGTCCACACCGGGCCCCTGAGTGTACTTGGGATCCGTTTCATTAGAGCTATACAACATAAGTTTCATGTTTCTAGCTCCGGGAAAAAGTGGACTGAAGTCCTTAGAAACGCAGTGGTCGACATCCAAAGGATCCCCCTTCCTGACGTACGCGCTGAAGTTTACATCGCATTTCTTTTCCGCGCCGACCCAGCTTATGTACTTGCTGTCCTCTGGATCACCAGGCTTGAAAGATCTTGAAACCTCGAACCCATAGGTCTTTCTGGCAATTCGGGACGTGATGCCGGCAGGATTAAGAGCAAGCATTACAGCGCCTTGGCAAACGGCGCTTCCAGGATTGACAGGGCTGATAATCTTCTCAACTTGACCGAGAAACCGCTCTTTGATCTTCGACATCAAGTAAGGAGAGCCTGCAAACCCTCCGACTACGAAAATGACCTTAACGTTGGAAGTTCTAGACAGCTGGTCGGCGATGAGGCCGAGGTTCTGTTCGACGACAGGATCAAAAATTGACTGCATGTCTGACTGTGTTAGCTCGAGTTCATCGTAACTATCGCGTGGCGGCAGTCCATGCTCGGAATCGTAATCCTCCCATTCTTGGGCTAGCTTGCCTGGGAGCTGAATTTCGAAGCTATCGCCAAGAGTCCCGTGGTCGCCAAAACTGCATTTTATTTCTTCCCAACGCTTGAAAATCTCCGACATGAAAGAAGAGGATTTCTGCAGGTATTGGGGCAGACATTGAATCCTCGTGAACAAGAGTCTGTTAAATTGCTCGTCCACGTATGTTCCGCCACACAAACCACCGGTACTATACGTGACCTCCTTTACTCTATAATCATTCGGAGTTTCACTCATCCATTCCTGGACGACGATGTCTGTTGTGCCACCGCCGATGTCCGCGACCAATAGCCTGTCCCCAGCTTTCAGCTCAAGGTCAGGCATATTACGGTGACAGTAGCATGAGGCCGCCTCTGGTTCAAGCACAATACTCAAAGGGTGTGGGCTCCCTATTATTGATTGTGAGCCTCGGACGAGCCCTGCACGCATCATGCACACTTCCATTTGCTTCTTAGCATGGTCATCCCATATGGAAGGTACAGTCACACACCACTGCACCTGGTCCAAGGTGAGCTCATCGTTGAACTTGGTACGAAGGTGACGCAGGATGCTCGCACCGATCTCCCGAAGATAATCGGAGATGACCTTTGTGACATTGTAGCCTGGTGGAAGCCTGGCAGCCGACGACTCTCCGGAATCTTTGCTCGCTAGATGAAGCTTAAACCTTACTAAGAACACACCCACTGGAGGCAGATCCGCTGTCCTCTGCCGCGCCCTCTGGAGATTGTGCACGTCTTTCGTGAATTCGTGTAACGCCGGAAAACCCCAGGACTTTATCTGCGTGGTCGACCCATCTCCTGGCTCGTAATAGATTCCGGACAAAGTTTTGCAATATGGCTTAGTCGCCCTTGGCCACTCGTAAAAGGTGTAAATCTCAGTGGGCTTGGCTTTGTGCGCAAATGCAAACCCCGAGAATGTTGTCCCAAAATCCAAACCCACTACTACCTTCGCTTCACTTGATACTTGCTCGGTCATTGTCGCTAGATTTCTTCTCCCTTCCTCAGAAACCCTGACTCAAACGCACAATCCCTATCCTAATCTACAAGATGCAAACACCGCTTACCAAATTGACACAGATTACTTGACCAGATCCACCAAAACACGAAACTAGTTAGGATCTTCAGCAGCAATCGTTCAAAGCCTGAAAACCCAGACCGGCTCGATGCGAAGAACAAATCCGGAAACAAAAAATAAAATAAAATAAAATAAAAACAAAGAAAACCGAAAAACAAATCAACCTCTTCTCCTCCTCACCGCTGCCGCACACGCAACTAGATCACCAAATTTTATCCGCTTCAACCACGAAGAAACCACTCGGAGCTTCAAATCAACAAACACCAACGAATTTCAAAACTAATGATCTCCTACAACCATCCCAGATGTGGTAAGGTCGCAACAAGATCGCCGCATCACAACACGGAAAATGGCTGCAAAAACCTGTTACCGCAAATTTCATCACTCTGCAACCCGCCTCAACGCGTCACCGATTAGGATCACTCCTCCTCAGAGCAACACCTCCTACTCGTAAGTAGCGATCCACAATCGGTGAGCGCCTCACCTCCGACTAACAGCTCAACGGAATGCAGACAACACGGTATTGAGCGGCAAGCCAACCTCCTGTTACCGACGAAATGCGCGCCTCGTCGCGACTTCCAATGCAAAGACGAAGTTGCTGCGACAGTAGTTTGATTGGCTTCATCAAAAACTTAGTTCAACTTTTAATAGAAAGTCTGCCCTAAATTTCTAGACAGCGGATGAACTCCTGTAGTCTCTCACATCGCTTGTCAATCGAAATCCAGTCTTCGAATCTAGTCGTAGGCGTGTGGTACTTATCCCAATCCCACACGTATTCCCCTGATTAGGGTTCCGGCGTTCATCGGTACTCGGCAAAAGAGGTTACCGCGTCCCAGGTCAGAAATCCCATTCAGCTTTCCTCCAAGCAGCTTTTCACACCCCCAACAAATTCAACCGTCACAATGTGGGGAAAAAAAAAAAAAAAAAAACTGTTGCCTCGCATGATCTGAAGCTGTTTCGAGCAATGGAAATAAGATTCTCTGCATGCCTTTGTGCGGAGTACATAAACGGTGAGTGGCGAGGTCAAGATCAGCAACTTGGCATTTATATTCTACCGCTCTGTTGCTTCAGAATTAGTCATATTTTCTACACCACTTGCAATACCCATTTGCAATGAATTAGCTAAATTTGCAATGAAATAAAGTTTTCAGATTCGTATTTCTCCCTCACATACTGCCATAATTATTCTGTAATCATCCACTTTTCTGAGCACATGGTTTAGGGTCACATCCTCATCACCACCCCCCCCCCCCCCTCCTCCATTATTCACAGCCGCTCCCTTGGATTTTTGTTGTGATTGTTGTCAATAATTAGGACTAAATGATGGGACAGATTAGAGTCGACTACCTTTTAAAGCATCTTGTTTCACCAGATCTAATTACCTGGGAGTACAAAAAAATGTTGTTCATAATAAAATTAATGAAAAAATAATAGTGAAAATACTGACCACATAAGCCAGGTGAAAATAGATTAAAAATGATATCATTAATTGATAGATATCAAATGTTATGTACTTTTCAATGATAGGAGATGTTGGATTATTGTTGCTCCTAAGCACTCAAGCAATCAAAGGTTAGGATTGCTAAAAAACCTGTAACTTTTTTTCTTTATTTTTTTCTTTATTTTTTTTTCTCTTTTTTGTGCACATTTCACTTCAATTTATGTTTTATAGTTGAAAGAGTTGGCTCGATTTTCATAGTATATATTTAGAATTTTTTTTAATCAATAAATGAATATATTAAGCATTAGATGTGTAATTAATTATTCATTGAGAAATTAGTGTAATTTTCTCAAATAGATTAATAAATTTAAAATTAAATGAAGGTTCATGCGAGTGCTAGTACAAAGGATAAATAAAAAGATTGCGTCTTTATTCTACTATAAATATTCAAAATCTTAAGAAGAATTTTGTTGTTATTAAAAAAAATTATTATTATAGTCTAACTTTCAAATGGTTTTACATCTTATTTATTACTTCATTTAGAACTTGAAGCTATATTTAGGATTTTAAAGATTTAGAATTTTAAAACCTTGATATAAATTAAGTCTTTCTATTTGGTATAATATTTCTTAAAAAACCATGATACCAATAAATATTATCAAAAAATATTTAGTTGTTTCTTTACTTGTGATAGATGTGGTACAAAATAAACTATCTTGGTGAAACTATTTACTCTTGCAAATATTGAATTATAAAAAATTGAGATTAGAAGATTTGTAATAAAATCCATACAAACAAAAGAATATAATTGTTCTACTATGGATAGTGGTTGGACATGTCTATAGGTTAATAACAAGGAGTTTTTAATCTAAAACAGACATCATATATTTGTATATAGTCTTTAACTAACTTCTACATTTGAAACTACCAAAAATCTCTTGATATTAGTTCCAAGCTCTTGTTGTATTCAAAATGTTTTATATCAAAAAAATTATGACGAGTTCAAACAACACGTAGTTGTTTTTTATTTTTTAGAACATATAAGTGTTTTTCAAATAGAAAAAGATTATTCTTCAATTAAAACCTATAAGTATTTTGAAATTAAGAAAAATTACTCTTAATACAAAAAATAAAAAGATCTAATAGTATCTTTGATTGATTTTGCTTAAGAAGTTATATCAATAATTAATGTTGATTTTATAGCTCATAGATGAAATTACTCTAACTTCAAAAAAATTGTCTTGTTCTTGATTTAAAGACATATTTTTATTTATTTATTTTATTATTATTATTTTTAATTTTATGAAAGATAAGATCTTTTAGAAATGTCGTATAACAAACCTTGTATTTATAGTTGATAAGTAATATTAGATACAAATCTTATAAAGATATGTTCCAACAAGCTTTTCAACAATTCAAAATATGCATTGACATAGAATACTAAAGGTTCTTATGATCTATATAAATAAGCACTAAATTTGAAGTACCTTCTAGATAGTGTCCCCATTCTTGAAATGAATCTATAATTGTAAGAAGCTCTTCATTGTGCATGTAATTGTTGATTTTTATTATTAAAAAAATTCAAATAAAAAGCTACTAAATGAAGTTTGTTATCTGCTTCCATTTGTAATAACACCACACTTTAGGCAAAATCTGATGCGTTTGTTTCTATAAAAAAAATCCTCAAAAAAGTTGACATAATACAAGATTAGTATAGAAATAAAAGTTATTTTTAAGGCTTCAAATATTACTTGTGCTTCTTTATTCTATTCAATTTTGTTTTTATAAATCAAACATATAAGTAGAGCTCTAACTTAAAAAAAAAAAAAAAAAAAAAAAAAAATCTTTATAATTGTTTAAGAGTAATTAGCAAATCCTAAAAAAAATGCATCTCTTATTCTTCATAAAATCTTCGAATTTATGATAGTTTAAATTATCTTAAGATCCATTTCAATACCATCATTTGAAATAGTATATTCAAAGAATTCAACTTGAATTATGTAAAAAACAAACTTTTCTAATTTGGTGTATAATTTTACATCTTGAAGTTTTTATACTGTAAATCAAATATGCAATTCATGGTCTTTTTTTTTGCTATAGTAGATTAAAATATTATCTAAATAATTAATAAAAAAATCATTTAGTATCACAAATATACATATTTATTCCAATAATTATCTATATAATTAGTTAGAAGTAAGTAAAAGTAGATTAATTTCATAATATCTTTTTAAAAAGCTTCCTAGAAGCTTCATAGATATGGCTTTGACTTTATATATATTTTTAGATTAGAAACTTGGTCAATAAATTAGCCACATGTCACATGTATTGATAACTTGTAGAATAAGCTAACTATGTATTGTACATATAAAAAACTTGCTTTGTAAGTTAAAACATGTATCTTACAATTTATACATGCATTGAAGGTCCCATAGAATATTGTAACATAGCTTCTAGTTAAATATTATATATAAAGGCAAGAATGAAGCCTATTTTATTCTTGTCAATACCTTTTTAATCTTTAGTCTTATTTCAAGATTTTTTAGTCTTCTTATCTTTAGCAATAGCTATTCTAGTTCAATATATTACTAATTTTGAGTGACTTTTTAATCTATTTAAGTAACATAAGAGTATATTGAATTTTTCTTTTTTTGAAATTCTATCATGGACATATATATTTATCACAATAATTACTTATATGATTAGATAGAAATAGGTAAATATAAATTAATTTCATAAAGTCTATTAATGAAGCTTCCTAGAAGCTTAATAGACGTGGTTTTGACTTTAGATGTATTTGTAGGTTAGAAACTTGGTCAACAAGTTAACGACATATTGGTAGCTTGTGGAACAAGTTATCTTTACATAGTTGCTTGTGGAACAAGTTAACTTTACATAGTAGCTTGTGGAACAAGTTAACTCAATGTAGTAGCTTGTGGAATAAGTTAACCATGTGGCGCATATATAAATAACTTACCTTGTAAGTTAAGACATGTGGCTAGCAAAGTCAACATATTTTGGAGGTCCCACAGGACATTGCTACGTAATTCCTAGTTAAGACTATAAATGAAGGCAAGAGTGAAGCCTTCTTCATTCTTATCAATGTCATTCTAGTCCTTAGTCTTGTTTCAAGACTTTCTAGTCTTCTTGTTTTTGACAATAGCCATTCTAGTTAATATTACATTATCTTTTGAATGACTATCTAGTTCTCTTAATGATACAGGAATATATTGAGAATTCTCTTTCTTTGAGATTTATGTCCTTTACAGATTGACTAGAGTGCTAACATACTCTTTTTGTCTTGTTTTAGAAGTGAGTGGATTAGCCCACTTCTAATGTTGTGTTTGAAGGTTGCAGACTATCCACCTTTTAAACAAAAAAAACTTATTTTTTAACATTGATCTTTCCTTAAAGAGAGTGGATTATCCTTCTTTGTGAAAATTCTTATTAGAGGTTACGGATTACCTTCCTCTAATTTAATTTTTTGAATTTGTTTGAATTGCCTATAGAATGAAAGATTATCGATGCTACACCTAGCAGAAATGAGAATAGATTTGTAACTATTGCAGATCTTCATAAGCTTGTGAATACTCTTAGAGTAGAAATCTCACATATTTCTAATGTGAATCATCAAGGTACTATGCCTACACATATGGAAAAAGTTCAAAGTCTACAACAAGAAGTTGTACAATTGAAAGAAGCAAGTAGATCAACCTCACAACCAAATCCAGGGAATTTTGCTTCTATAAGTATGACAAGGACAAGGATTAGTATGATTGAGAAGTTTGATGGAACAAGATCAAAATTTTGAGGATTTTTGTAACAAGCTAAGTTCTATCTAAGATTGCATCTTTTTTAATATCTTGATGGATTTACTCAAGTTGGATTCATAGACACACTTCTATCAGGAAGTGCTCTTTCTTAGTTTGTACCTTTAATTGAAAAAGATTTGTAACTCTTTTATGATTTGAATTCATTCCTAGAAGTATTTATGGCAACATTTGGAGAAATTACTCAAATACGAGTAGCACAGATCAAACTCTTATCTTTATGACAAGGATCATGATCAACCACCACATATGTTGTTGAATTCCAAAATCTTACTTACAATATAGATTAAAATGATAAAGCACTCATCAATCAATTTCAATATAGATTGAAAGATAGTGTCAAAGATTTGTTATTAATAATTCCATAAATAAAATCTTTGAAATAATTTATTGCTCAAGCCATTGCATGTCACAATCGATTATTTGAAAGATGTCAAGAACAAAGAGTTGGCTGAATAAGAACAAGTCAAGTAATGGCGACAGCTTCCAACTTTTTTGAAATGTATTCATCAAGGCTAGAACCAATGCAAATTAATATAATATATTTTAAAACTCTCAGAGAGTAAGAAAAGACTCAACGTTGTCAAGAAGGTTTGTATTTATATTATGGAGAGGCTAAGTACATTGCTCAACATTGTCCAAAGAAGCAACGCAATTATAAAATAAAGAGCACAATTACCAAAGAAGATAATGTGTCGGAAATTGAGTTTCTTCAACTACAATAGAGATTGCGTGGCTAGAATCATATGCAATATCTAGTAAAGGTCCTATTTTCTCCTCAAACCTGTCACCTTATTTTACATCAGATGTGTATTTAGGACCTAAAAATGAAAAAGTCCTTACTTTATTAGATTCAAGAGCGTTAACTTGTTTTATAGATGAAGATTTTGTCAAAAATCAAAAAATACCTTGAGTCAAAAAAATTGAATCCGTACATGTAGAAGTCATAGATGATTGTTTATTGTCTTTTAGAAATGTTATCCATGAGATTATTCCTTTAGATGTAACAATTAAAGGTCATAAAAGTATAATAGTATTTAATATAATAAGATCTCATTCTAATCCAGTTATTTTAAAATTATTATAGCAAAAAAAATATAATCCTCAAATAGATTGGATTTCTCGTAATCTTAATATTTTTGGTAGTAAAAGTCAAGATCAAGTTAGCGAAGTAGAAGTACAAAAGTTTGGTACTTCAAAGCCTTTACTAGTAGATGTGAGAGCTTTCATACATGTTACAAAAGAATAATCATCTTTTGTTATATATGCTATGCCTATTTCTAATGGTAAAAAAACATCAAGTGGTATTTATAGCTAATATAAAAAATTCCAAGACGTTTTTAAAAAGAAGAATGCAGATATTCTTCCAAAGCATGGACCTTATGATTGTTCAATTGATTTACAAGAAGAAGTTCAACCACTATTCGGATCAATCTATAGCTTATTGCAAAATGAGTTGGCTACATTAAAAGAGTACATTGATGAAAATTTGGCAAAGAACTTCATATGCCATTCTAAATTCCCAACCAAAGCTCCTATCTTATTTGTGGAAAAGAAAGAAAGATCTCTATGGATGTGTGTAGATTATCAATGACTCAATAATATCACCATGAAGAATAGGTATCTTTTATCATTGATTTCAAGACTTCTTGACCAACTCAATGAAACAAAGATCTATACCAACATAGATCTAAGAAGAGCATACAACTTAATACGTATCAAAGAAGGAGATGAATGGAAGATTGCTTTTTGAACTAGGTATGGATATTTTGAATATAACATCATCCCTTTTGGACTAACGAATGCACCAACTGCTTTTCAACATTTTGTGAATGATATTTTTATGAGTTTCTAGATGATTTTGTTATTTGCTATTTAGACGACATTCTAATCCACTCTAAGAACACAAAAGAATATAAACTTTACGTTTGTCATGTATTATAGAAACTTAGAGATACAAGATTATATGCCAAGTTGGAAAAGTGTGTATTCCACACTACTTAACTTGACTTTTTAAGATACATCATTTCCAACAAAGGCCTTATGATGGATCCTAAGAAGGTCCAAACTATCATAGATTGGAAGATTTCAAGAATAGTACAAGATGTGTAATACTTTTTAGACTTTTCTTATTACTATAAAATCTTCATTAAGAACTTTTTTCAAGTTGTAGCTCCACTTATACGTTTGACTCGTAAAGAAAAACTTTAGCAGAATAAAGAAGCAAAAGCATTATTTGATGCTTTAAAGAAAGAATTTATTTCTGTACCAATCTTCTATCATGTTGACTTTTTTAAGGCATATTTTATTGAAACAGACGTGTCAGACTTTGCTATGGATGCAGTGTTGTCACAAATGGGAACAGATGAAAAACTCCACCCAGTACCTTTTCAATCCAAGAAATTTTCAGTAGCCAAAATTAATTATGAGATTCATGACAAAGAGCTCTTTGCAATCATAGATTCATTTCAAGAATGGCATCATTATTCAGAAGGTGCTTCAAGTCTAGTTACCATGTATACGGATTATGAGAATCTTGAGTACTTCATGTCATTACGTATTTTGAATCGTCGTTAAGCCCGTTGGAGCATGTCTTTATCCATATTCAATTCTAAGATCACTTATTGATCCAAAAAATAATAAGGTCTATCGGACATCCTTTTTAGACGTTCTTATCTTGTACCAAAAGAAGGAGATGTATCTTTTCATCAACAAAGAACGATTCTCTTCAAGCTCGTGTATTTTTATCTTCGAGCAATAAAATCAAATTTAATTGTTGATTCAATCTTTATCAAGAAAATCCAATTAAGTATGTCTTTTGATCCTCTTATTCATGATGTTAAGAATCTTTCTTCTAAGTCTCATGATATTTCAAAGTTTGAATTTAAGAATAACTTTCTCTATTTTAAAAGACGCCTATATGTTTGAAAAGAAGAAGCACATTTATGTGTTCTTTAAGCACTTCATGACTTTCCAACAATATGACATTTTAGATTCATCAAGACTTTAGAGCTTATATCTAGAGATTTTTGGTGGCCGCAAATGTAGAAGGCAATAAAAGACTTTATACAATCATGTAATACTTGTTCAAGATCCAAAACTCCTTGCCATCAATCTTATAGATTATTTCAACTATTACCTATTCCAAAAAAACCATGGTCTTCTATTTCTATGGATTTTATTATAAATCTTCTACTCTCAGGTTCACATGATTTTATATTCATAGTTATAGATTGCTTCACCAAAATGGCACATTTTGTAATATGTACAAAATCTATTTCAAGTGAAGAAATAGCTAAGCTTTTGTTAATAATAATTATCACTATTATGGATTACCAAAGGATATTATATCGAATAAGGGGACTCAATTTGTATCAAGATTTTAGAAAATCTTATTTAAGATTCTAAAGATGGATATAAAGCTTTCTTGAATTTTTCATCCTCAAAGTGATGGACAAATAGAATGGATGAATCAAATTTTGGAATAGAAATTGAGGTATACTATCAACTATCATCAAGATAATTGGACAACTCTTTTGCCATTGCCACAGTTTGCATACAATAATTTAGTACATTCTTCTATTCAATAAACACCTTTCTTTGCTAATTATGGTTATCATCTATAACTTGATACTTTTAATTTTTTAAAAGTTGATAATCCTACAAAGGAAGATATAGCAAATCATTTGTCAGAGCTACATGCAACAATGAAGATACAATTAAAAGAAGCTCAAGGATGGCAAAAGACAAACGTAGATGCCTATTATAAGGAGTAACCACAATTCAACATGGGTGACAAGGTATGATTACTTTGACGCAATATAAAGACTACTTGTCTTTGTAATAAGTTGGACTATCGTAGGCGGGAACTTTTTTCTATTTGTGAATAAATCAATCCTGTTATTTATCGATTATATCTATCAGAGTCTATGAAGATCCACCCTATATTTCACGTATCCTTTCTTAAGATGTATAAGACAGTGAATATTTTGAGAAGAAGACAAATGTCACCTCTTCCTATAAAAGTAGATAATAATCAAGAATTCGAAGTGGAAGAAGTCTTAGACTTAAGGCGGTGCCAAAATAAATTAGAATATCTTGTTCATTGGTACGGATATGATATTAGTGAACGTACATGGTAGCCATTAAAGAATCTTGTAAATACAGCAAAGAAAGTTGAAGCTTTTCATCAATGAAATCTATCAAAATCAAGATGAAGAATAACAAATTTTTGCTATAAAAGAAACAAAATGAAAAGAAGATAACATTCTACCTTCTATCTTTCTTTGTAGCTTGTGTGTATTTATGATGCTAAAGAAATGGAGAACCAACAACTAGCAGATTCAATTCAAGAGCTTTTATTTGTCGATTTACCAGATGAGACATTGTGATTGTCGCAACCTTTAAGTCGATGGAATCGAGATGAAGATCCTTAAGAACAACATGTCTTTCTTCAAATAGATGGCAAGATACAACGTGTTTGATATTACGACCTTGGAAGAGACTTCCATTATTTCATGATTTTATAAGAGATAGGAACAACTCTTGATAGTATTCTAAATTTTTTATTTGAAGGAAGTTACAAAGGCCTCAACAATGACCAAATAACAGGTTGCTCTTCTTACATTGGTATGGGACACTATCGATGGCTGAGAGGATCTATCAACTATCTTCAAAGACAACAAAGATCAAAGTATGTAACAAATATAATTTGTCGCATCTTAGACTTTCTCAACATTTGAAGACTGCTCTTCATGGAACTCATCCCTAGAAAGGAGGGATAATGTCATGGACATATACATTTATTTCAATAATTACTTATATGATTAGGTAGAAATAGATAAATATATATTAATTTCATAAATTCTATTAGTAAAGCTTCTTAGAAGCTTTGTAGACGTGGTTTTGATTCTAGATGTATTTATAGATCAGAAACTTTACCAACAAGTTAATTACATGTTGATAGCTTGTAGAACAAGCTAACCATGTGGCGCATACATAGATAACTTGACTTGCAAGTTAAGACATGTAGCTAGAAAAGTTAACATGTTTTAGAGGTCCTATAGGACATTGCCATATAGCTCCTAGTTAAGAATATATATGGAGGTAAGAGTGAAGCCTTCTTCACTCTTGTCAATGCTATTCTAGTCTGTAATCTTATTTTAAGACTTTCTAGTTTTTTTGTTTTTGGCAATAGCCATTCTTGTTAATATTACAAGAGTGTATCGAAGATTCTCTTTATTTGAGATTCATATTCTTGACAAATTCATGTGCTTGATAATTTGACAAGAATTTTAACTTATTATTCTTATTTTATTCTATAAATTAGTGAATTATTCTACCTCTATTATTTTATTTTTTGAAGGTTGTAGACCACTCACTTTTAAACTAATTTATTATTTTTTAGTTTGATTTTTTTCCTAAAATAATTAGATTATCCTTTTTAATAGAAATTTTCATTTGATATTAGAAGTTATAGATTATCATCCTCTGATTTTGCTTTTTGAATTTATTTGAATTATTGATGGAAGAAAAATTATTGTTACTATCTTTAGCAGAAGTAAGAATAGATTGGTGATTATTCTAGATCTTTATGAGATTATAAATACTCTTAGGTTAGAAATCTCACATATTTCTAATATGAATTATAAAAGTACTATTTCTTTGCCCATAGAAGAAGTCAATAATGAAGTTCAAAGTTTGTGCAAAAAAATCATGCAATTAAGAGAAGTAAGTAGATCAAGTTTATAAATGAATTCAAAGAGTCTTACTACTACTAATATTACAAAAGCAAGGATAATCATGTCGGAGAAGTTTGATAGAACAAGATCAAAGTTTCAAGGATTTTTACAATAAGTAAATCTCTATCTAAAGTTGTATCTTTCTCAATACTTTGATGGATTTATTCAAGTCAAATTTATATGAGCACTTTATTTTAGAAGTATTCTTTTTTAATTTACATCTTTGATAGAAATTATTTTATAACTACTCTATAATTTGAATTTATTCTTGGAAGTAATTACAAATATATTTAAAAAAGTGATCAAGAAAGGATAGCACAAATCAAGTTCGTATTTTTGTAATAAAGATCACGTTAGCTATTACATATGTTACTAAATTTCAAAATCTTGTTTGTAATATAGATTGAAATGATAAAGCCTTTATTAATTAATTTTGATATAGATTGAAAGATAATATCAAAGATTTATTTTTGATAATATTTAGAGCAAATCCATTAAAGCAATTTATTATTCAAGTCATTGTATGCAACAATCAATTCTTTAAAAGATGCTACAAATAAATATTTAATTGAAAATATATAAGTCAAGCTATGGCAATACTTTCTAAGTTTTTGAAAGTTTATTCTACTATAGCAAAGCCTATGTAAATTGATACAATATGTTTTAAATCTTTTTCTAAATAAAAAAAGATCCATTTTTGTCAAAAAGGTTTTTACCTATATATTTTAGAGAATCCAAGTACATTGCTTAATATTATTCAAAAAAACAATACAATCACAAAATGAGGAATATGATTGCTAAAGAGGATGATATTTCAACAAATAATTTTGTTTTAGCCACAATAGGAATCATGTGATTGGAATCTTTTGTAACATCTAAAAAAGATTTTATTTTTTTCTTAAATCTCTCACCTTATTTCATAATAAAAAAAAATTTAAGATTAAAAAATCACAAAATCTTAGCCTTATTAGATTTAAAAGCCTTAATGTATTTTATAGACAAATATTTTATAAAAAATATATATATTTAGTTAAGAAAATTAAATTTATATATATAGAAGTAATAAATGGTTGTTTGTTATCTTTTAGAGATATTACATATGAAACTATTTTTTTAGATATAGCATCTAGTAGTCATAATAATTTAATAATATTTAATGTGATTAAATCTCCTTGTAATTTAATTATTTTAGAATTATTGTGATTAAAAACATATAACTCTTAAATAGATTGGATTTCTTATAACCTTGATTTTTTCTATGATTTAGTCCAATATTTTTTCAAGGAAGTAGAATCTATAAGACTAATAAATCCAAACCATTATTAATAAATGCAAGAGCTTTCATACATGTTGCAAAAGAAGGATTAATTTTTTTTATATATGCCATATCTATTGTTAATAGAAAAAAAAAATCATACGCCATCTTCAATTGGAACTCCTATCTTATTTGTGAAGAAAAAATATGGATCTTGGCAAATATATGTGAACTATCAAAGTCTCAATAAGATCACCATCAAGAATATGTATCCTAAATCTTTGATTTCAAGACTTCTTAATCAATTGAATCTAACAAAGATCTATACAAAAATATTTCTACAAAGAATATACAACCTAATATCCCACATGAAAATTTATTTTTTAATTGGAATTAATAGTTAACTTGACTTTCAATAATTTGCATCTCGATTCTACAAGCAAATTTGTAGCAAGAAGAATACAAGAGAACAAGAAAATTATTGTAAGTTTTAGATAATCTTACTCAATCTAAATCATAACAAGCAAATTTTTGTAAATCTTAGATAACCATATTAGACCTAATAATCCAATTTTTCAGATCCAAATCCAATTAAAATTCAATAACCTTCAATCCAATTGTTTGATTAAGCTTAAATTCACAATGTATATTTAATACAATCATACTTACAATTCTACAAAATTTTACTTATAGATCTCCTACAAAACTCATGAAATCATCCAAATTGTAAATCTTATTTTATTTCACAAAATCTAAGGTCATCTAAAACAACCTTGATTTTGCAAAGCTCTTAAAAAGTCATTATAAATTCAAATTTCTCAAAACAAATTCATAAAGAAATCTTATGAAGTCTTCTTTTAAATTCCACTTTTTAATTTACAAAAGAATCCTAAAGTCACAATAGGTGTATAATTTTATACTTTTAGATCTAATTGTGATCTAAGTTGATAATTAATTCTCTCTTATTATTATTTTTGGTTTTTTTGACATAATTTTTCTTAAAATCTATTCTTTATTCTCTCTTACATATATTTATATTCTTTGTTTTTCTAATCTACCTTATTCTGCCTTGTTTATGGCTCTATAAAATAAGTAGAAGTTTACTCTGTAAAAAAATAATATTTTTACTTTTAATTCATAATCTTTTGAATATTATCTATATTTCTAAGATAATTTGCTATAATATTTTGAAATAAAATCTTTTAATACATAATATTTTTTTCACTCTTTTATCTATTAATCATGTTATAATAAGATATTAAATATTATAAAAACTTAAAGATACAAGATTATATGAAAAAATAAAAAAGTATGTATTCTATACTACTCAAGTTGAATTTCTATAATACATTATTTCCAATAAAAGCCTTATGATAGATTCTAAGAAGGTTCAAACTATTATAAATTAGAAGATTTTAAAAATAGTTAAAAATATATAATATTTTTTAAATTTTGTCAATTATTATTAGATCTTCATCAATAACTTTTTTCAAGTTGTGGCTCTTCTAATAAGTCTAATTAATAAAGATAAACTTGAAAATAACAAAGAAGTTGAAGCATCTTTTGAAGCCTTAAAAACAACATTTATTTTTATATCAATCTTATATTGCATCGACTTCTATAACATATTTTTTATAAAATATAGGCATCAAATTTTGTTATAGATATAATTTTATTTCAAATGGGAGAAGATAATAAGCTCTATTCAATAGATTTTTATTTCAAAATAATTTCAATCATTGAGATTAATTACAAGTTTCACTATAAAGGGCTTCTTGCAATCATGGATTTATATTAAGAATGGAATTATTATTTAGAAGGAGCTTTTAGTCTAATCACAATATACATGGATCATAAGAACTTCAAGTACTTCATATTGGTACAAGATTTGAATCATCACCAAGTCTATTGAAGCATGCCTCTATTAAGTTTTAATTTTAAGTTTATATATCAACTTAAAAAAAATAAAAAAAATTATCAAATACTTTTTATAGACGTTCTTATCTTATATTAAAAAAATAATGTAGCTTTAAATAATAAAATAATTATTTTCTTAAAAAAAAGTATTTTCAACTTTGAGCAATGAAATCAATATCAGTTGTTGATTCAACATTTTTCAAGTAAGTTCAATCAAGTATATCCTCTGATTTTTTATTCATGATATTAAGAATAATTCTTTTAAATTTCATGATACTTCTAAGTTCAAATTTTAAAATAATCTACTCTATTTCAAAGGATAATTATAAATTCCAAAAGATAAAGCATGATTATATTTTCTTCAAGCTCGTCATGTCTTTCTAACAATCAAAAATTTTAGATATAATAAGACTTTAGAATTAATGTCTAGACACTTTTGGTAGCCTCAATGTGGAAGGTAGTTTAAGACATTTTACAAACATGTGACATTTTTTTAAGATCAAATATTTCTTATTATGGACTTTATAGACTTCTTTAATTATTATCTATTCTTGAACAACTATGATCTTTTATTTCTATGGATTTAATCACAAATCTTCTAGTCTCAAATTTATATGATTCAATATTCATAATAATAGATTATTTTACTAAAATAGTATATTTTATATTATGTAATAAAATTATCATAGATAAAAAAAATAAAAATAAAAATAAAAATCTTAATAATATCTATTGCTATTATAGATTGTCCAAAGATATTATATTGAGTAGAAAGACTTAATTTATATTAAAAAATTTAAAGGTGGATATAAAGCTATTTTTGATCTTTTATCCTCAAATTGATGGATAGACAAAGCATTGTCGTATGGCATGATTTGCTATCTAGGAATACACTGGGTATCTAGCTATAGAGAGTGTAGCTTAAATCTTTATATTAATCTTGTCTAAGCTTCCAAAACTCCTTTATTTTGCATAAAACTCAAAATATAACAAAATTCCTTCAAAACATATTTTTTCCACAAAGGATTTTCTTGTCTCGAGCTTTAGAAAATCATAACTCTTGATCTAGCTGTTCAGTTTGTTTCAAATTTACAAGATAGGTAGAATTCACCCTTAACTTTTATCAAAAAAAAAACCAAATACAAATTCACTCCCGAACTTTTGGCATCTAAGAAACCCTAGCAAATACTTTAAATCCTAATTTACAAGCACCCAAACACTATTTTCTTAATATCTCAAGAATCCAATACTCAAAGGTCATCAAACTTATGCAATAAGTTTATTAACATAAAATTACACATTTCTTGAAATTTTGAGCCAAAACCTTGTGAAATTGCTCAAGATATAGCTCAAGAGACAACCACTAGCAAATCGGGTTACTTACTACCCTTAGATTGTATGTGCTGACTTCAAAATCCAATAACTCCTTTATTTCAACTTAGAATCCAATAAGCAGTATGTAAAAAGTATAACCGCAAAAGTGCTCTTTTCAGTTACAGTCATTGATCCTCAATTGTTGTCTGTACGCATGCGTTATGCCAAAAAGAGTGACAGTAGCTCCCAAATCAATATCTTAACTTTGAGCACTTGTATCTCCTTCATATAAACTCCAAACCATACAAAACTTGTACTAAAACCTTGGCCAAAAAGCTAAAATTGCTAATCCTAGACTTCAAAGCTCAAATGGCTCCGAGAATCTAATCTTAATCCCTAATATGGCCTCATGCAGCCTCCTCAAAGCCCATTGGTCATGATTTTTGATCAATAGGAATAGAGATTTTCATCATCCATCTCCATTCATCTATATTGGTGCCCTAATTACTCCCTTTGCTATCAAAATCCTTCTTCAATCCTTTTTCTTATAAGATTTACATAATTTATGCTCTAAACATCAAATAAAAGAATCAAAATAAGTTTTTAAATGTTACCAATGTCTAACAAAGGTGACTCTAAATATTTAGAAGTTACTATCAACCAAAACCAATCTTAAAAGCCACTATCAAAAGGAAATTAAAATTATACAAATTCTATAGTAATCTTTTAAAACAACCTCTTCTCAAAGTAATAATCAAATTATATTCTACAACCAATTAAAATCTACTAACATGGCTCTTACCATATTACTTAATAAATTATATATTAAGTACATAATTACATTATTTTCATATAGTAGCCGAACCACAATACGATAGTGTGTAAACTAAGTTTTGGAAGAATATTTAAAGTGTATTATTAATTACCAACTAGATGATTGAACAAATCTTTTACTATTGACAAATTTTTCTTATAATAATATATTATATTATTTTTGATTTTTCAAAAAATGATTATCTTGCAACAAAAGTTTTAACAAATCATTTATTTTTGTTACATGCAACAATGAAGGCACAACTAAAAGATGCTCAAGAAAAAAAAAATATTAACATAGATGCCTATTGCATGAAATAATATCAATTGTGCATTGGTTATAAGGTATGATTACTTTTTCACAATATCAAGATTAGCCACCTTTGTAATAAGTTGGATTATTTTAGACTTAGAGCATTTCCTATTTGTGAATAATTCAATCCTAATTCTTATTGATTATGTCTATCATAATCTATGAAGATCCATCATATATTCAGTATATCTCTTTTTAAGCCATATAAAATAATGAATAACTTAGAAGAAATATAAATGTTATATCCTCTTATAGATATAGATAATAATCAAGAATTGATGTAGAAGAAGTTTTAAATTCAAGGCCAAGCCAAAATAGGTTAAAATATCTTATTCATTGCCATGGACATGATATTAATGAATGCATATAAGAGATAGTAAAGAATCTTGCAAATGCAACAAAGAAAGTTGAAGCTTTTTATTGGCAATATCTATCAAAACTAATGTAATGAATAATAAATCTTTGCTATAAAAAAAAAGATCTAGGAATGATAGCATTTTACTTTCTATTCTTATTTTTAGTTTTTATATATTTGTGGTAGTAAAGAGATGGAAAACCAACAACGAGAAAATTCAATTCAAGAGCTATTTTTTGCTGAATTATCAAATGAAACATTGTAATTGTTATAACCTTCAAGACAATATAATCTAAGTGAAGATCTTCTAAAATGACATGTTTTCCTTTCAATAGATGGCAAGATACAATATATTTGATATTACAACCTTGGAAGAGACTTCTAATGTTTGGTGATTTTTTCAAAAATAGGAACAACTCCTGATAGTACTCCAAATATTTTATTTGAAGAGAGTTATAAAGGCCTCAACAACGATTAAATAACATGATAGTCTTCTCATCTTAATATGGAATATTATTGTTGGTTTATAAGATCTATCAACCATCTTTAAAAAAAAATAAAGATTAAAATATGTGATAAACATAATTTATTGTATTTTAAATTTTATCAACATATGATGATTGCTCTTTATGGAACTTATCTCTAGAAATGAAAATAATTTCATACACATAAATATTTATTTGAGACATGTGTTTTTAATTTATACATACATTGGAGGTCTTATAAAATGTCATAGTATAGCTCCTAATTAGATAGTATATATGGAGGCAAGAATAAAGCCTTTTTCACTCTTATCAATGTATTTTTAGTCTTTAGACTTGTTTCAAGACTTTTTAATCTTCTTATCTTTGACAATAGCTATTTTAGTTTAATATATTACTATCTTTGAATGACTTTCTAATCTTTTTAATTGATAAAAGAGTATATTTAGTTTTTATTTTTTTGAAATTCACATTCTTGATATTTAAAAACTTTCAAAAAATCATCTTTCATTAGATGTTGAAAAGAAGCTTGTAAATTTAAAATTATAAAGATATGACATCAAATATAAAGTATATCTATTTTTAATGATAATCTTATTAAATTATTCATAATTCACATATATCTATGATATTTTTTATTTTTTAATTAAAAAAATATAAATTCTTATTTAAGATTTTGAATAGTATGTGAAGTTCTCAATTAGGATCTTGTTAATATACTCTTTGACTACAACAATATTCTTTTATAATAAACTATAAATTGATCCAAATGGCAATTGAGATCTTTCTTGAAGATTGATTGAACAATCATAAGGATAATATTTTAAAAGAATATCTATTTTTTTTTTCTTGATAACATCATGATAATCTTGATACTAGCTTAGAATGCTACTTCAAGTCTTTCCATCATCAAAAATAAGTGTGGCATAAATAACAATAGGTGACTTTATCACACCGCATAGTCTCTACTATATTTAGATAAACTTGTTTTCTAACACATTATCTTCTTTGGCAACTATTCTTTTTATTTTATAATTTTTGTTTCTTCTTTGGAAAATTTTGAAAAATATGTTTAGATTCTCCACAATATAAGCACAATTTTTTTTGATAACATTAAGTCTTTTTTTATTTAGTAAGAAATTTAAAATATATTATATTAATTTTTATAGATTTTAGTCGTAATAAATAAGTTTCTAAAAATTTAGGAATTGTTATTATTACTTAATTTATTGCTTTCTACTTAAATCTTTGTACTTGGTATCTTTTAAAAAATTTATTGCTATTTGCAATGGCTTGAATAATAAATTATTCTAAAAAATCTTTTTTTAGCATTGTCATTAATAAGTCTTTGATTTTATCTTTTAATCCATATTAAAATCAATTGATAAAAGCTTTATCATTCTAATCCATATTGCAAGTAAGGTTTTAAAATTCAATAGCATATGTAATTGATGAACTTGATTCTTCTTGTAAAGATAGGAGTTTAGTCTCTACTATTCTTTTATAATTACTTTATTCAAATGCAACTATAAAAAAATTTAAAAATGAATTTGGATTGTATAGGCATTGTAAAATATTTTCTATTAAAGATGAAAATTACAAAAAGATCTTATTCCATCAATCTTTTCTATCATGCTAATCATTTTTTTTTTCATATTTATAATAGTAATACTTCTTAGATTTAATTATGAAGTTAATTTTTTTTCATTATAAAAATTTATAAAATAGACATTTAATTTTATTTTTAACTTCTACTACACACCTAAGAATAGTGCCTTTATAGTTGATATTGGTAAAATGTGAGATTTTCAATCTCTTAGTATTGATAAGTTTAAAAAAATTTACAATAATTACAAATTTATTCTCACTTCTAGTAACTGTAGCATCTTTAATATTTTTTTTATCTTTGTAATAAATAAATTTAATAAACCTACAAGTCAAAGTAGAAGAAAGTATTTTGTAACCTTTAATATCAAAAAAAGAGATCCACAAAAAAATATAGTCTATTTTTATTTTTTTTAAATTAATTTTAAAAAATAAATAATATTATTTTAAAAATAGTTAGTTTTCTATATTTAAAATACAAAAAAAAGAAATGCATATCTTATTGCATCTTAAAAAAAATATAAATAATAAATTAACACTCTTATTAAATTATCAAGAACATAAATCACAAAGAACTAAAGGATCAATACACTCTTGTGTCACTTGAAAAGAATAGATAATCACTTAAAGATGGTATAATATTAAATTACCATTATTAGAGATAAAAAAAATTAAATGCTCTTGAAACAAAACTAATGATAAGAAAAACATTGACAATAATAAAAAAAGCTTCATTCTTCCTTCTACATGGCTAACTTTTACCACAAGACACCAACATATGTGATACATTACCAAATTATCGGCCAAGTTTTCAATCTATCAATTACCTACAAATATGTATAAAGCCAAATTCATATCTATGAAGCTTCTCAAAAATTTTTTCAAAAGATATTATCAAATCTACTTACTTCTATCTATTCTTTTAATTTTAATAAATATGTATATTTATGACATTACTATATATAACTATATTATTATTATTATATATATAATAATAAAATAATAAAATATTAATACATCTTTATTTGATATTGCTACATTTTATACAATATTTGTACAACTTAAATTGATTAAAAGTTCTAGTCTTCAATAATAACTCTAATATTTATCCAAAAATAAAATAAATTTAATAAAAAAAATATTTTAAAAAAATATTTCTTATTTTTTTATAAAATATTTATTATCTCTTTCACAATTAACACTCTTTTTTAAAATAAAGAAAAGAATAAATGCACAAAATATTGAGACATATTATCAAGATTATATAGCATGTAACATTATTAATTGAAAATGTAGCATCAACAATTCTTTTTGTTTTTCTCTCTCTCTCTCTCTCTCTCTCTCTCTCTCTCTCTCTCTCTCTATATATATATATATATATATATATATATATATCACTAAATTATTAGATTATTTTATAACAAAAAAATAAAAATATATAATTTTTTTCTATCTATTATTATTTTTAATAATATCCAAGTAATGATTAATAAATATGTTAAACTTTGGGATTATTAATATGTAAATATATATATATATATATATATATATATAAGCTATATATTTAGTCTTCTTTAAATTAAATTATTATAAATTTTAATTTTAATTTTTTAATTTATATATATATATATATATATATATATATATATATATATATTAAAGAAATCCAAATTTTTACTAAATCGATCCATCTATCTACACCATCATTGCACCTTTTTCCTTGTTTCTTTTGTTCTTATAATTCTTGATGTTCTTAGATCCCATTTTCATTCTCAATCCCTTGTGCTCAGTTCTTTTTGTCTCTCTCATCCCATCTTTGGTCTCAATCCCCCTTCCATCGTCTAGAAGATAAAATCAAATGATAGTCTTAAAGGTCTAAATAGCAAAAAGAAGTGGCTAGGAGTGGAGGTTGTGGATGCAAAAAATGTGTAATTCAACCTTTGTCTCTAGCTGCAATGAATTATCCTTCATTCTTGAAAGTAAAATAAATAAATAAATACTAACAACTTGTACTAGACTTGCATCCCAATGTGTATGATAGCAATCATTGCTCCACCTAATTTCAGCTTGTTAAGACAGCCTATAAGATTGTCATCTTTCTTTTCTTATCATTTCTTTTCTTCATAATTTTGAATATAACTTCACAATACTTTGCAATTTTTAAGTGATTTCTTCCATAGCAATGTTATGTTGTGATACAACCATTAGATAAATGAAAAAAGAAAAGATTATCATATAGAAGAGTTAAAATAAAAATATTTTAGAAAATTATCTTAGAAATATAAATAATAGATAAAGAAGTAGTAAAAATTAATAAAAATTAATATTACCTTTTTATATAAAAAAAAAATTAGTTACTTTTTAAAGCTATAAATAAGATTAAAAAATAGATTAAAAAAATAAATTATATAGACATCTTTAAGAAGAAGTTAAAAATATGTTTGAGCAAAAATTATCCCACAATACCAAGAATTAATATTTAGAGAGGATTAGTTGTAAATCATGATTAAAATCAAACTCTAAGGCACAAAACTAGGTACCTATGGCAATTCTAAGGTTCTTTGGTTGATTAAAGAATGGAATTTCAAAGAAAAAAAAGTGAAAGGTTTCTTAAGAGTTGGTTTCATGTGATTTTGAATTATAATGAGTTTATGAAGGCTTTTCAAAGTGAGAGATGTACTCAATGGTTTTGGATTTTGAAAAATAAAAAGAAGTTTACAATTTTCAGTATTGTATTAAAGTCGTAGCATATTTACAAGTGAAATTTTGTATATTTGTCTTTATGCTTGTCTTCAATATTTTTGAAAAATTTGATATTAATCAAATAATTAGATTGAAGGATATGAGATTTTCATTGGATTTGAGTCTTGGATTTTTAAAATTTAGGATTAGTGAGAGTTTTTACAATCCTAAAAATTCTATTTATTTAATTAAAGCAAAAATTAGTAGAAGCAATCTAGACTTAAAAATCTAAATACCAATTAATTTTTAAGTAATTAAATAATTCAACAAGGAGGAATTGCTCCTAGAAAATTAACATTTGGGTTGAAAAAGGAAGGTATTCAATATCTAAGAGGTTTAGGACCTTTTTTCTTTTAATTGGTAAATTCAATTTTTCTCAAATTTCCATGCTTATTAATTACATGTAGATGGAAATGTGAATGAAATTTGAATTGAGATCAATGGATTCGATTAATATTTGTTGAGATTTTAAAACAACTATAGAAATTGGTTAGGATTTACTTTGAGTTTTTTTAGATTTGTTTAAAATTTGTTTAGGATCTCTTTAGGACTTAATTAAGATTTGATTAGGATTAATTTAGGATTATATTAGAATTTGACTAGGATTGGTTTATAATAACTTTAGGATTTGATTAAAATTTTATTGGAATTAATTTAGGATTTTATTAGGATTTATTTAGATTTATTTTAGAATTTTATCAAGATTAATTTAAGTTCTCTATTTTTAATATTTCTTTAAATTTACTTCGATATTTATTAGGATTTCTTTATATATATATATATATATATATATATATATATATATATATAAAGATTAATCTATGATTTCTTTATGTTTCTTTTATAATTTCTATAAGACTTTTTTTGGATTTGATTAAAGATGGACTAACATTTTAAAGATTTAATTAGAGTTTTTTTAAGGATTCTATTAGAATTGTTAGGAATTTCTTATTGCAAGTTTTATTTATTCTTCCATAGCAAGGTGCCTGGTGCATTCTCAAGCATACTTCACAATATACGACAATGTGAAGTCTTCTCTCAAAGACACAATTGAAATCTCTTCTAAAAGTTTGTTCTAGGTTGTAAATTTGTGAATTTATAGACATTGATTTAAAATAAAAGGTTTCAATTTGGAAAGTAAAAAAGACAAGCTTTTTAGTGATTTAGAAAGCTTCATAGGTATTGGAGACAATAGCTAGGTAGAATGAGAAGAATAAATGGATTGGAAGAAAGTTGATACATGCAATTATATAAGTCACATCAACTCTACCATCTAAAGCAAAATTTATACTTGTCATTGAGAAACTAATGTGCTTTCTTTGAAATAAGACAAAGTATGAAGAAAATAGATGAATTTTAAGATTGCCAATCATTCTATTTCAATTCCTACTCATTGCACACAAAAATTTCGTTTAGCAATCTAATTTGCAATTGCCACATGTATTGATTCTTTGGAAAAATGGCATGCAACTTTATACAACTGCTTTACTATCTTCAACTCTCAAATAAAGCTTAGTTTGGATATGGCACTCGACATGATAATAGTTTGTAGATAATACTCTTGTATAATCTTTCAATATGTTTCTTTCATTTGTTCCATGGCAATGGAATATGTTCTATTATCCTTTGTTTGTAGTCTTTTTTTATTATTTTTAAATAAAGAGATCTTCTACAAATGTTTTAGTTTATTTTTGAGTGTTGTAAAAGAATGATAAATAAAGATGATATAACTTCCAAATTTGTAATTACAATATATAATTGTAATTCCTCCATATCTTTTGTATCTTATTAATTGTATGGAGAGAAAGCAAAGTTTGGCTCTGCAATGGTTATATCTCTTAAGTAGAGCTAAATCTCTTTAAAAGTTTTTTTTTTAATGCTTCAATCTACTTTGCACCATCTTCACTTCAATTGAGACTTTGTAGAATACCACTTCCCTCAATTGATTGCAGCTAGAGGCAAAGGTTGAATTACACACACTTTATATCTATAACCTCCATCCTTAGTTGTCATATTTTCGCTACATATATCTCTAAGACCATCCTCTGATTTCATCTCTTAGACGACAGAACAAGGGTTGGGATTGAAGGAAGGTCGGGATTGGACAAAAGGGATTGAGAATTAGGATGGAATTTGAGAATGTTAGGAATTACAAGAATGAAGAGAATGGGGATGAGGGTGAAATAATGGTGTAGACAAATGGATCGATTTAGTAAAAATTTGGATCATTTTAACATATAGATATATATAGATATATATGTTATAGTTTTATGTTTGATAGTAGAAATGTTTATGCATGACTACCAATATATCATAAAAAATCTTTAAATTATTAAGTAAAGTTGAAACATTATTGATGGTAAATAATAAGTAGTTAGACTATTTAATGAAGTGATACTATTTAGAATCCTTTACATGAATAAAATACTACTCCTAATCTTAAACAAATCAGACAATTTTATTATAAATATTTTTTATTTATTTTTGTACTTTATAAAATCTTATAGGAATTATTGAGATATTGATTGGAAGTTAATGAAACAAATGAATAAAATTTATAAGATTAATAATATTTAATAAAAATTAAAAATTAGATACAATATTGGCTTAAATAAAAATAAAAATAGTACATATTGTAACATATTAAGTCTTTTTTTTCCAACCACAAACAAATTATTGTTGTAAATTTTTCTTCCCAATATACATATTTTATAAATTATTAAATAATTATAAACAAGAATACATTACAATAATTACAATAAATCTCAATTTGAATAAAAATATTATTTATTTTTATCAATAAAACAAAAATTATATTTTGGTGTAAATATTTTTATTTAATTTATTAAATATTCTATGACATTTTTTTAGAGTAGTTTATATATAAATATTATCTACTTCATATTTTCTAAAAATCATGTTTTTTTCTTATGTCTTTACTTACAACTGATTATCATGTTTAAAAATATCATTGAAAAAATCCATATTCATGTATATATATATATATATATATATATATTATAATTTTTTTATATACTCACTACAATAAAAATATTTATTTTAATTTATAAATGCACTACATGACTTGCTTGAAAAACATCAAATATATTCCTTGATGTATGTATTAATATAGATATAAGTATATATACACATGCACTTATATTCATATTTTTCAAGATGCCAATATTACATATAATATTGACATCACCTTCAACAAAACATACAAAAAACTAAAAGACAAATTTAATGACAAAAAATAAAAATAAAATTATGAAGTCACCTTTTAAGGTATCATAGTTTAGCTTCTCTCAAATCCATTCTTGTACAACAACGAATATGAAACTATTTGCACAAGTACTGGAAAAACAGTAGAAAAGTGAAGACAGTACATTACAGTACCAAATGCCACCCAGAAGGGGATTATTGAACTGGGACTGGAAAAGAGGGGCCAGGAATGTGAGGTGGTGAAGGATGTAATGCAATCAATCCAGCTATCAAGCAATTAAGTAATTCCCAAGTGTTTTTAGGGTTTCAACGCTCAAACCCTAAAATTCAACACCGATTGGAGACTCCCAAGGCAAACGCTAAACCCCTGCCCAAGACTCCATCTCTGATTCTTCCAGGCTCTGTTCCTTCTTGGAATGCCTGCTATCGCCGATCGGACCCACCTGCATGCGTTTCTTATATACTTTGCCTATCCACCGAGCTATCGTAGAATACTCGAAGAACCATGGAAGGAGGTGGGGATGACGCGCCAGTGGTGGCTGAGGGGGTGACGGAGCCCTTGAGCAAGAATGCGTTGAAGAAGCTGGAGAAGGCGAAGAAGGCGGCCGAGGAGAAGCGAGCCAAGGATGAGCTGAAGAAGGCTGCTGCGGCTGCTGCACCCAAAAAGGCTGCTAAGGTTTCGCAGCAGGGAGAGGATGATGAGGATATGGATCCCACGGTGAGTGGAGAGTGATTGTAGAGGTTAGATTTGAGAAATGGGAAGTGGGAAGTTCTGTGAATTGTCGGTGTGCATTGGGTTCCCGAAAGGTTTTCTCGTTTGTAATAGTGAGGATTGTGTGGGTTACAGCAATACAGGAACAATAGATTGCGTGCATTGGGCGAGCTGAAGGAGAAGTCAAAGAATCCTTATCCTCACAAGTTCCAAATTAACATCACGATTCCAGATTATATCGCGAAATTCGGGTCTCTTCAGGATGGAGATCACCTCGAAGATCAGTCTTTTTCTGTTGCGGGTAGGTTCTCAAGGCTCTAATTAGAAGTTTCTAGAACGTAATCCCACTTAGACGCAGTTGAGCCATTTTATTTTTTTTATTTTTTAGCATCTAATTAATTTTTTTGTGGAATGCGTGGAACGGATACTGATCAAACCTCCGGTGAATTACGCGCAGGAAGGGTGATGAGCAAGAGAGCCAGTGGTGGCAAGTTGATGTTCTACGATTTGCACGCCGATGGCATGAAGATTCAGGTCATCGCGCAATTGAATTATTCCAGCTTGTCTGAGGAAGACTTTGGAAAATTGCACGCCAGTATCAAGCGTGGGGATATCGTTGGAATCAATGGTTTCCCAGGTAAATTGCAATTTACTCCATAAATGCGTGGTCAAGTTATTTATCAAATCTTTAGAGAAAACACTCGAAACCTTTTGATGGGATGCTTGGCAGGGAAGAGCAAGAAAGGAGAGTTGAGCATCTTCGTAAGGTCTATCGAGTTGCTATCTTATTGTCTGCACATGTTACCCAAGACTTACGGCAAAGGAGGCAAAGACCAGGTAGAGAAGAACCTCGACAAGAAGCTGAGTGAATTTACTACTGCCTCGTTAGGCTGCTTGCACCACACATAGACATTGACTTGCTTTTCTCTACTTTCACCAATATCTTGCCAAACGGGTCGAAGTCTGTTTGGGACCACGTACACTACTCCTTGTGAAGCACTCTATTTAAGGTAGATGTTGAGTTACAGTTTGCCTCTGGTTGTAACATGAAGGTATCTTTTTTCAGGAGGATAGCAAGGTTCCCGATCATTGGCACCCCGGACTTTCCAGAAACTTGGATCGTTATGTGTTGAAGGACCAGGTTTGTCTCGGCTTCATGATTCTACATTAGAGCGTATCAATCTGTTTCTACTTCCTACGCCTTTCTAGCAAAATTCTGGATCGTCAACGAGTTATATCTTACACTGTGTGTCTAGACTCCTGCTGGTGATGTTTTGAGCGCCTTGCCAAGATTGTTTGGTAGAGGGCTTCAAAGTTCGTTGATCATGGTGAGCGTTGTATATCTGGATTACAGGAAACTCGTTACAGACAGAGGTATCTAGATCTCATGCTCAACTCGGACATCCGGAATGTTTTCAAGACGAGGTCACAAGTCATTCGATTCGTCCGACGATTTTTGGATGAGCGAGATTTTGTTGAGGTGATGCTTTCTCAGAGTTCTCAAGTTTATTCTTTTTGTGATTCTTCTTGTGCTAATCAGGCACCAGTCATCGATTAATGTCTTTGGCTTTGAGTTGCATAACATTTACTATTATGGTTGGAACTACCAATTCTGAATGCAGGTTGAAACACCAATGATGAACATGATAGCCGGAGGTGCTGCTGCTAAACCATTCAAGACACATCACAATGATCTGAACATGGATCTGTTTATGCGAATTGCTCCTGAACTTTACCTGAAAGAGTTGATTGTTGGAGGCTTGGACCGTGTATACGAGATTGGGAAGCAGTTTAGGAACGAGGGCATTGATCTCACCCACAACCCCGAGTTTACTGCCTGCGAGTTTTATTGGGCTTATGCTGATTATGATGACTTGATGAAAGTCACAGAGGAAATGCTTTCTGGTAATCATTTTCCCTTCCATTCTACCTTCATTAAGTGGACATCGGTTCTTTGCATTCGTATATACTTGCCTACTGCGTAGAAGAAAAATTCGCAGAGTATTTTGTTACAGGTGGTAGAATTAGTTTTTAGATCGACAGTTGTGTTTCCATTGCACATCATAGGCGTTTCGAGCTGTTTCAACCTTAATTTTCGAGATCTGTTGAACTGCTCTTATGGGTGTTTTTTACCTCTTCTCAGGCATGGTAAAAGAAATTACTGGAAGCTACAAAATTCAGTATCATTCAAATGGATTGGACCAGCCTGCAATTGAAATTGATTTTACTCCTCCTTTCAGGTACTGCGTAGAGCTCTTGAGTGTTTTGTGTCGGTAATCGTGTTTGTGATGGCGTAATGCTTCTAATCTAAATTTCTTGCTGTTCTGTTTCTGAATATGGTCTCTGTCCGATTGCTTTGCAGGAGGATCGACATGATTAAGGGCCTCGAGGAATTCTCAGAAGGAAAGATTAAACTCCCAAAGTCTTTGGAGCTTTTAGAGGCACCTGAGGTTAACCAGTATTTAATAGAAGCCTGTGAAAAGTTTGATGTCAAATGTCCTCCTCCTCAAACTACTACTCGTTTGCTTGACAAGGTGAGTCTTGTTACCAGATTCGAAGTTGTCTCTCTCAGTTCCTGATTCTTGTAGCATTTTATTTTTGAGAGTTACGCACACATGTACTTTTTCTATGGTTTGATCAAAGCTGTTTGTTTACTTATCTATGCGTGAAGTTTTAATTGGAACATTATTCGTTGTTGTAGAACCATACACTAGCAATAACGTATTTTTGTTTGTGAAACGCAGCTTGTAGGCCACTTTATTGAGGAGCAGTGTGTGAACCCAACTTTCATCATGCATCATCCCCAACTCATGAGTCCTCTTGCCAAGTGGCATCGGTCCGTTCCAGGCTTAACAGAACGGTTCGAACTGTTTGTGAATAAGCATGAGGTATGTAAACAATTGGTGCTTATTCACCGACATAGGAGATTGCACAGATGCTTTCTGATATAATAGATATCATCAGCTATTTCGTGTCTTAAATTTTTTACACAAATGTGACGTCGTGCTACAGGTGTGCAATGCTTACACAGAGTTGAATGACCCAGTGGTTCAACGTGAACGATTTGCTGATCAAGTCAAGGTATCTTACTCATTACTTCAGAATAGTTGCTGCCTTGAAGTTTTGATAGATTGTTCACATAGGTATGTGTGTCGAATTTGGAGCACTTCTTTGATCATCTGCTTGCGCCTAATAGGACCGTGAGAAAGGAGATGACGAAGCAATGGCCATTGATGAAAACTTCTGTACCGCACTAGAGTACGGTCTACCACCAACGGCTGGGTGGGGCATGGGTATCGACAGATTCACAATGATGCTGACTGACTCTCAGAACATCAAGGTCAGATTTTTCGTTATGTTTAAACATCCCCATTTGTTACTATTGATTTAAGCTGAAAGCCCCTTCGCAGTCAATACTATACCTAAATCATTTTTTTTTTTTTTTTTTTTTTTCTGTTACTGCTCGCAGGAAGTCTTGTTGTTCCCGGCCATGAAGCCCCATGAAGATGTGATCGAGCCTCCAGTGCGAGCTGCCGATGATTCGGCTTCGTAGATTTATCTGCATTCGCTTTGGAATAAAGCAAGATTTTCATTACTAATATGAACTAAATTTTATAAGAGACAATTGATATTGCAGAGTGAGACAATTTGGTTGTATTGGTCATGAACCTCAGATGCATTTCTTTTTATTTCTTGAGATGACCTCTGGCGTTATCATTATGGCCAACGTTTATCTCTTATATACAAGGTAGTTATGTTTCCAAAATTGGGCCAGATTGCAAGCTACTGGTATATGTAATTTCATATTTGAATGATTCATCTGTCTGCCAGCTAGTCCTTGTGCTCTTTGTAAATCGGTAAACTGCTACTTGAGTGAGCGAATAAATGAATAGTGATATACTTATACACACAAATATAAATATATATATATATATATATATAGTAGGCTCCGGTGGATGTGTTGCTGGACTGACATTAATGATGGAATATTTTAACAATTTTTGATCATAAGAGCTTGGACCAAGTCTTAGTATCTGTATGCTGGTGACAAATGAGCTGTCTTTATCTAAGAGGATAGTAGGAAGTTACGCCAAATTGTAGCAGAATTTGTGGATGGGCATTGACTAAAAACTTCAATTGACTTCTGCTGTTGTGTTGTATTTGAAAATAGCTGTTTTAGAAAGTCGGGGTTGAAGGCATGTGACATGCTGTATTTTGTTTGTAGCACATAAACTTTATTGATATATGTGCAGAGGTGATGTATTTGTGCAAGTAAGCCTCTACATATTTTGCAATTGTGCCTCTTGTGAGCAACTTTGTAAGAGTAATGTTGATTTTGTTCTATTGTTGTTATTTATTTTTTATTTTTATTTTTATTTATATTAATTTTTTTGTTTCTTTATGTGTGTGTGTATATATATATTTAGATATTGACTTCTTTCCAATTTATGGTTATTGCACTTGCTACCAACAGTATTCAAACAAAGTTGATGTGTACATCATGATGTAGTTGTGATTCAAACAATGGTTAAGCAAAAAACTCATATTTGATGCTAGCAAACACATTGATGCCATTGCTTTATTTTGTATGCTAATTGTTGATAATTCTTTATACAACTTTTTCAATATGAATTGGTTGTTATGAAAACCTAGATGCAAAGTCTTGACATGAGGCTTTTTAATTTTGTTGTTAAGAGAACACACTTTTGTACAAATTAGATTTCAACATTTTTATTTTTGATAATAACATAATAATAATAATAATAATAATGGTAATAAAAAGATGTATGAACTATTTCAAAAACTAATCATTTGGATAAATAATGACTACAAAGGCATTATCAAATCTTTGTCAAATAATCTAATAAATTCTATTGCATGCTCTAAATTTGTACCTTCCCATAGACAATACCTTATTGAAAAATGTTAATAATAAAGTCTTTGAAGAGTTTAACATCACTTTAAAGTAAGGACACTTAAATTCCAATCACCTTTTATATTTATCGTCATTATTATCCACTGCTTTGATTGGAAAGACATACTTACTTAAGCTCCAAGTGATAGTTCTAGATGATATACAAAAGACTTGAAGTTTGCACAATCTTGGTGTAGATGCTATTATTGCAATTGAAGTCTTATCTAGCTACCATGATGCACTTCTATTAACTATGCTAAGATTAATATATCTAAAGTGTATTATAGAAAGACAATAAAAAGAGAAATAACTATAATATGAATTATTAACACTAATTCTTTTGGTTTTTCTTTTCTATTTATTATTTTTATTCTAACTTCTTATCTATATCATTAAGAATTTTAATTACTATTTAAAATGGTTTTAAATAAATAGTAGATAAGACTATTAATAAAGATACAATCAACAACAATAAATTCTTAATATTGCTTGATTAGAATAGAATTCTACAAAATAATCTCTTTTTAAAATAAATTTGAACTTTGATTGTCAATCTAATATACTTTCTATAGAGATTATTTTGCATATTAATTAAAAAATCTATCAGATGATAATAATTATAATTTTAGCTATTTATTGATTTTATATCATTTACTCTACTTACATCCAAACAACTCTAAATAATCAGTCATCTTGGAATATTTTAAATAAAAAACTATTCAAGTTACTACAATCAAAAATCAAAAACATTCTTTCAATATTTGTAAAAGATAATATAAGGTTTTAATTTTATTCTAACAACTATATCTTTTAATTAAGAATTTTTTATATATATATATATATATATATATATATATATATATACATATGTATTCATCTAAAGTAAAAGAATTAAATAGAAGTAAATGAAAATAAAAAATAATAATATCTTCTATAGAAGATTTAAAAATGCGGATTTGATTCTATACATGTTTCTTGGCAATTGGTCAGTTGAAAACTTGGCCAACAAATTGGCCACATATTACACATGTTGGTAACATATAATATAAGTTGGTCTTATTGTACACATGTAAGAAACTTCTCTTACAAGTTAGACATATATTTTGCAAGTTGGACACATATTTAAGGTCTTAAAAGATGTTATCACATGGCTTGTATCTAGAAAGTATATATAGAGATAAGAGTGAAGCCTTCCTTACTTTGGTCAATGCTTTTTTTGCCTTTAGTCTTGTTTCAAGGATTTCTAGTCTTCTTATTTTTGGCAATAGCTATTCTAATCTTAAAATTATACCATTTTTGATTAATTATCTACTCTTTTCAAGTGATACAAGAATATATTGACTATTTGATTTTTTGTGATTCATGTCTTTGACAGTTTAACAAGAGTATTAATTTCATATTTATATATTTTTTTAGATGTAAATGAATTATTTACTTCTTTTGTTATGTTTTAAAGGTTGCAGGACCAACTACTTTCAAATATATATATATATATATATATATATATATATATATATATATTTTGAAATTGATTTTTTTCTTAAAAAAAATTGACTACCTTTTTTAAAAGAATTTTTTATTTGATATTTAAGGTTATAGATTAATCTCCTCTAATTTTACTTATGGATTTATTAAAATCATTTATTATAGAGATAGAAGAAAATATTATGGATGCTAGACTTGGTAGAAGTCAAAATAGATTTACAACTATTGTAGAACTTTACAAGCTTATCAACACCCTTAGGATAGAAATTCCACAAATTATTAACATCAATTATAAAAATATATTCTTATACTTATCAAAATAATAATAATGAAATTAAATAACTATGCTATAAATTTATATAATTGAGAGAAATAAGTAGATCAACTTCATAATTGAATTCAAAAAGTCTTACTACTACAAATATAAGAGAAATAAGAATTAATATGCTCAAGAAGTTTGATAGACAAAGATCAAAATTTGAAGGGTTTCTACAACAAGAAGTTTTATCTATGGTTGCATCTTTCCAAATATCTTCATGGATTTATTCAAGTTGAAATCATAAGTACACTTCTATTTGAAAGTGATCTTTTTTGGTTTGCACCTTTAATAGAAAAGATTTCACAACATCTATATAATCTAAATTTATTCTTAGAAATATTTACAATTACATTTGGAAAAAGTGATCAAGAAAGAATAGCAAAGACTAAACTCCTATCTTTATAAGAAAGATCTTATTTAGTGACTATATATGGTATTGAGTATCAAAGACAAAAACTCAATGAATGCAAATAAACAAGTGAGACTTCTTTTAAAGAAAGATGATAAAAAAGAAATAAATAAATACATATATTCAAAAAAAAAAAAAACTATAATGACTATTCTCAAGAAAACTAGAAACCTTTGAAACTAAACTAAAAGAAAAAAAAAGAAAAAAAAGAAAAGAAAAAAAAAGACAAGAATAAAGAAGGCTTTATTCTTACCTCTATATATACTATCTAACTAAATGCTATGTAGCAATGTTCTTTAGGACTGTCAATACATGTCCAATTTGCAAGACACATGTTTTAACTTCCAAAGCAAGTTTCTTATTTATTTGCCATATAATTAATATATGCAATATATGGCTAATTTATTGATCAAATATTCAACCTATTATTGACCTATAGATATGTATAAAGGTGAAACCACATATATAATGTTTTTAGGAAGCTTCTCTATACGATATTATCAAATTAATTAATTTATATTAATTTATATTTATTCATATTATCTTAGTAATTATTAGAATAAATATTTTTTTCCTTTACAATAGATTAGAATGATAAAGTTATTATCAATAAAATTTAATATAGATTAAAAAATAAAATCAAAGATTTATTATTGATAATATTATAAGTAGACTTATTGAAATAATTTATTGCTCAAGCCATTATATACAACAATGAAATTTTTGAAAGATATCAAATATAAAGATTTTAATAGAGAGAAACAAGTGAAGTAATGATGAAAATTCCTAAATTTTCAAAAACTTATTCATGAAGATAAATTTCAAACTTTTCACTTAGTAAAAAAAGATTTGATACTATTAAAAAAGATTGAGCTTATATTGTAGAGAACCTAAGTATACTCTTCAATATTGTCCAAAGAAGTAACATAAATAAAATTGAGGAGTGTAGTTGCTAACAAAGAGAATATATTGGAAATAAGTTTGTTCAAATATAATATGTACCATGTGGCTAAGATCTTATAAAGATCATATTTTCTCTTCAAATTTCTAACTTAGCTTTATAATAGATGTCTCTTTATGACTAAACAATTACAAAGCCTCTATCTTATTAGATTCACAAATCACAACTTGTTTAATAGACTAAGATTTAGTTTAAAAGTAAAAACACCTTTAATGAGGAAAATTAAGTGGTATATGTAGAAGTCACAAATAGATGTTTGTTATCTTTTAAAAAAATTATGTATGAAATTAATTTCTTAAATGTAGAAACTAATGATCATAATAAATTAATAATATTTAATGTTATTAAATCTTCATTGAATTTAATTTTTTTAAGTATATTATGGCTAAAAAAATATAATCTTTGATGAGAGTGGATTTCTTATAATCTTAATATTTCTCATAGCATAATCTAGATTTTTATTTTCCAAATATAAAGTTATAAGTTTAATACAACCAAATCCTTATTTATAGATGCAAGAGCATTCATGCATGCTATAAAAAAATATCATCTTTTGATATTTATGCCATACTTATTTTTTATGGTAGAAAGACTTGTAATGGCATTCAAATCCAATATCAAGATTATAATGATGTTTTTGAGAAGATAAATGCAAATATTCTTCTAAAGCACTATTCTTATGATTGCTCAATTCTTTAAGAAAGAGCTCAACTATTATTTGGATAAATCTATAGCTTATCATAGAATAATATGGTTGCACTCAAAGAGTATTTTAACAAAAACTTGGCTAAGAACTTTACATGCCATTCAAAATCTCAAGCAAGAGATCATATCTTCTTTGTGAAGAAAAAAGATGGATCACTATGGGTGTGTGTGAATTATTCACGATTTAATAAGATCACCATCACAAATAAATATCCCCTACCTTTGGTACTATGACTTCTTTATCAATTAAATCAAAAAAAGATGAATATTAAAAGAGATATTTTAAGAGCATACAATCTAATACGTAATAAAGAAAGAAATGAATAGAAGATTGCATTTTGAAGTAGATATGGATATTTCAAATATAATTTTATACTCATAAGACTCACAAATGCACCACCTACTTTTCAACATGTAATAAATGATGTCTTATGAGGTTTTTTAAATGAT
The DNA here is from genome assembly GCF_059467195.1 of Physcomitrium patens. NCBI lineage: Eukaryota > Viridiplantae > Streptophyta > Bryopsida > Funariales > Funariaceae > Physcomitrium > Physcomitrium patens. The sequence goes on from NC_143421.1 coordinate 13,574,357, forward strand.
TTTATTGCTTATTATCTAGACAATATTTCAATCTACTCTAGAAACACAAAAAAACTTGAATCTTAAGTTTGTTGTAAAAACATTTAAAGATGTAAAATTATTAATTCTTATAAGTATTAGCTTCTTTGTTTTTTTGTCAAATCAATTTTTTTATATATAAATTAATATTAATTAAAATTGGAGTATATTATTTTTTGAATGTAATAAAAAATTATTTTTACTATACTTATTTTAGTTATAAAAATAATTATATTGATATATTTTATTACTTTTAAGAAGTTATTTATAAGATACAGTGACAAACAAAACCGAGTACAAAATCTGAAGTGCCAACTTTCAAGAGCAATTACAGAAATTTCAATGATTGCTTTATAAATCTGAAAGTTACATGGAATAATACACACAGTCTTGTACACATGTACAAAGTTATACATCAAATTGATAACTAAACATCCTTCTACAAAGTCAAATCAACAACTATGTCTTGTACTCAGTATTGTTCAAAGAAAATCTTCAAACTTCAATATTTAGTCCAATAACCTTTTGCTTCCAAAACAGCTGAAATCCTTCTTGGCATACTTTTGTATAGTTTCTCACAATCTTTTGCATCAAAACTAGGGTAAATACTACAAACATTCTCCCACAATTCTTGAACACCTCTTGGCCTTGGAGTGACTTAGCTTAAACGCTGTTTGAGAAGGGCCCAAAAATGTTCCATTGGATTCAAATCTGGAGATTGAGCTGGCCATCGAAGGAGCTGAAATGGCTATGAAGAGAGCCAAAACTGAACACTTTTTGCCGTATGTTTGGGATCATTATCATGTTGAAAAACCACCTTAATAGGATCTAAGTTGTAATTCTATGTGGTACTTTACAAGTAGGTTTCTAAAATTTTTTTGTACAAGTGTTGCTCCATTCTACCTTCAATTTGATACCAAGCACCCGGCCCAAAAGCAGTCATACAATCCCAAATCATAATTGAACCACCACCATGTTTGACAGTTTGACTAACATGTTTAGGTCCAGGTCGTTCTCCTTCTCTCAACCAACACCAAGACCTACCATCTGAGTTGATTAGGTTAATCTTTGTCTCATCACTGAAAATAACCCCTCTCCAATCATCAACGGTCCAATTTTTGTATTTATGAGCAAAACTCAACCTTGCAAGAACATGTCTTTTGGAAAGTAGAGGCTTCTTTTGTTGCACACAAGCACCCAAAGCAGCTTCTCTCAAATCACGCCTCAAGGTGATGTCTAAGAAGTGTTTATCTATTTTTTCTCAAAGTTGTTTTGCAGCTACACTTGCCGTTTTGAGACAACCAGCGGTGACAAGGTGCACACCAAGTCGCTTCTCTTGCTCTCTTAAAACCTTTGGACGTCCTCCTCTTTGCTTTTCTATTTCACCACTAATCTCCCTCCTCAGATGAGCTATTGAAGACTGACTCATTCCAAGTGAGTCTGCAACTTTTCTTGTAGAAACACCACTCCTAAGCTGCACCAATGCTTGGTGTTTCAATGATTCACACAACCGAGGCATAGAGATACAATTGACAAATCAACTTTCACTATAGATAGTACACAACAAGAGCAACACAACAAATAAAAAATGCCCTCAAATCTTGCAACAAGGAGTATACATTGAAACTTCGAAATTCAACAAGAAGAAGCAACCAAAACTGAGTATGCACGTCTGTGTGCTTCTATAACACTTTTCTCATAAACCCTACCTCAAATGATAATGAGATTTTTCATCCATGTAGAAGACTAGATGAATACACACAATAAAAAAGTAATTCTATCAATTGACTTATGTGTCAGTTGGAAGGATCAATGAACTATGAGTGTTCAGATTTTGTACTCGGTTTTGTTTGTCACTGTAATTATAATTTGATTACTTGTATTGAATTTTTTAATATAAAAATTAATATTTTCTTATTTGATTTTAATTTTTTAAAATATTCAATTTGAAGCACTTCTTATTAGATTTTGTCATAAGTATATTTATTTGCTTTTATCCTATTATTCGTTTATTATATTTTTTATATCAAGTATATTTTTGTTTTTAAATTTGACAAAAAGCTCAAAATAAATTAATTTATTCTGCTAAAGTATAATATTACTAATTTATTTATCTAATTTTTTATTTGTATTTTAGTTCTAATTTTTTAATACAACTTAATTTAAGAATGGTATATAAAACTACTTATAAGGATAACATATTTTTGCATGTTCTATAATCTTTAATTATTTTGTACAAAATTTTCTTGTAAGTAAAAAATCTCACATTAGATAGTATCAGATTTAAATTATTGTATATTTTATCTTTATTATTTTAATTGTATTAATAGTATATGTCAAATGTATCTTTAAAAAATAAATTTTAAATTTTCTTTAAATATTTTTATTTTTATTTTTAAAATTAAAAATACATATTAAAAAATATATATTTTTAATAAATTTTATTTTTGAAATTGAATTTTTAGTAAATTTCAAAGTATTTTTTACATAAGTATACACATATCTTTAATTTTTTTTCTGAATGTACTTTGAAATTTCAATCAAAAACCAGAAGTTTGATCAGATTTATATTTATAGTTGAATTTGATAAAGTTCACTGTTTTATTAATTAATTAAAAATAAAACAATAAATTTTCAAATTCAAGTGTTACCTTGATTTCAATTCAAAAAATCATATTATTTAATAATTATAATATTGTTAAGAAAAATCATATGATTTTGCAGTTTGTAAATGGTTGCAAGTAATTGAGTGTCATGTAAATTCAAACTAATTAAATGTTGTAAGAAAAATATCCCAAAAGAAACGTTAAAAATAAAATAACATTATCTAAGTAATAGAATAAAAAAATCCAAAATAATAATAATAATAATAATAATACGTTATTTTAGATACCAAGGAAAATATAATTTTTAAAAGCTAAAAGATTATAACATTCCAAAGATGTTTTCAAATGCATATTGAAAAATCAAAATTGATTATCTAAAAAATGCCAGTTGACATAGTAAAGAGTTTGTGTTTGTTTATTAGTATTTTATATCTTAGAAAATTTGATTATAATTTTTCAATACAATTTTTTATTATAACCAGCCAACTTAAAAAAATCATTAATAATTGATGAGGGTAGTATTCTATTTTATTTTTAATATATATATATATATATATATATATATATATCTGTTTTTATTTATCCAAGACATCTTGTTATTGTGTTCCTAAATAATAATTTTAGAAGAAGCAAAAAGATTAACTTTTGTTCCACTAAATTTATGATAAACTGAAAAATGATGTGAAAATATTAAAAACATTATGCTTTGTTTTAATATTTTCAATAGAAGATTTTTTAAATTAGTTCTTTGAACCAATATTAATCTTGTACAAGAAAAAAATAATTAAGTACAAATCATTGCATTTGTTTTTAACAAAATGATGTTTGGATGTTATAATTACATGGATTAAAATTTACTCGGAAAACCACATTCTAAATATGTGTTTCCAACCTTTTTACTCAAAAACCACAACAACCAAAGTGGTTTAACAAAAGTGTAACTCCAAGACAAGTTTCTTAGAATCATGAGTGTTTTTAATTTATGCAAGTTAAAAATCATGTTTCTAATATTGGCCACAAAGATTGCACTCACTTATAACTGAAGCAAAATGTCTTGAAAACTCCGGAAAAACATGACATCCTTCTCATAAACTTAACAGTATACGAATGTACATCTTCTGTTCCAGGAAAGGCTCCCAGATCTTACGAAATCCCTCTCCCCTCCTCCCTCCTCCCTCTCTGAATCGAGCCGTCGGTGTGATTCAGCATGCCAAGTGGCGAACTCTAAGCTCACCGCGTGTCCCCACACGAGGACTTGCTTGAAGATTTTCAGCACTAAATGTGGCGAAGCATTTGGACCGGATCCTTCGCAATTGATATCTGATTCCATCCATCCCCCTCTCCTTTTCCAAAATCTATTGGTTGCTAGTCGTAGCTTCAAATCCATCGCACGCTTCACAACTGGATTGGAAAGGACCAACCAAGTTGCGGTACGAAAAGCAGCGGTTTTGCCGAGTTTGAACGCAGTAAAAACGCTGAAATGGGGTGGAATTGAGATCGGACAACGAAGTAGTAACCGTTCGTGTGGCATCCTGGCTAGTGATTAGGTAGCTCTTGTGATGGACCCCACCTTTCGGATTCACTTCATTGAGGCCCCTCGCAGGCGACGCGTGGGAGTGAAAAGTTCTGTAAGGGGGCACTTGTTAGCTGCAGAGAGCGTGACCGAGATAGGGTACCATCATCTGCTCCAACGTTTGCACCACGATGTGTTCCATTCTGTCTTTCATATGGTCCTCTCCTCTCATCCTGCTACTCCATTGCTCTGGACCATGACGTGGGAAATTGGTGTGTAATTGTATGCATTGGTGTGTTGTTTTTCTTTAAGCTGAGGTGGGAATGTTTGTTGTGTTTTGTGTGTTGGGTGGATCTAGTGGAATTTGAGAGTGAGATATAGCATTTTGAGTTATTGAGAGTGTTTGGTTGAGTTTGGTTGGAAGTTGGGAGTGAAACACATTTTTCAAATTGATTAGAATCTGTCAAAAGGAGCAATGGAAGACCAGCAGGGGTTTGGGCATCCAGCTACAGCCGCTGAAGGCAGAACTACGGTTCAACCTGAGCGCGATGTGCAGCCGGGTGACCCGAACTTGGTTGGCGCTGTGATGGTGGACAAGGAGCCGGGCATTATTGGTAAAGTGAAGGGTTTGATGGGAACACATGGACGTACGAAGGATAAAGCTACGAAGCGGAGCTTGATCGACAAAATGAAAGAGAAAACTGGCCGTAGCTCGGAAGACGACGATCCCAATCGCAGGCGCGAACGACTTCTCTCGATGTCTAGCAGTAGCTCGATGTCGTCGTCGGACGAGGAGGATATTGGACAAGTAGGCCATGCCATGGACCCCACGGGTCCTCCTGTTGCGGGTGTAAACTTAGGTCGACATGATTTTTTCAGTGCTCCGGATGGCCCAGGTGCTGATGTTTACATTCATCCCGCTCCAAATTGGCGTAGAAAGGGAAAGAAGCATTCTGAGACAATCGCCTACCGAAAGTGGCCAGAGAATTCCAATTCTAACCGGCCCGCGGCTAAAGATCGCGAGGTTCGGCGCTCGCATTCGTCTGCAACGGGCAATCTCAACCGAGAAAGTGGCTATGCCGAAGACCATCGTTCGCATTCGGCTGACGCAAACGTCCCTAACCAAACTGCAAGTGGGTATGGCGAAATACGTTCCGCTAATCCCATGGAGACGACTGATTCACACTCACGAGCTGTGCCTAGCGATGATCATGAGAATCTATCAGGTCCTCGTGATGGAGCTGTAATGGAAAATTTTAGGAAAGACGGGGAGGATGACACTATAAAATAGGAAAGTTCCGTATCCATGGGGACGAATTGCCAAGAAGAGCCGGCGCCCACTATCCCAGCGACTACATATTAGAAGCATGTGATTCTCATGCGGCAGGTCTGATGTATCATTCCAGTTCGAAGCACTAGAATTGATTCTCAGTCAAGGTTCTGGATTGGGTTACAGCTTGGTTCTTTTTGCAAGGAAATGCCTCTCCGACTGATGAGATAAGACTCTTCTCCAAGTACTGGATATGCTCTAAGCACGACAGAATTTATCTGGCGGCCCAATGAATAATTGTCAAAGAGACGTATTTCTAGCTAGGTCAAAGATTCAATACCTCGACGTTTGTTTTTATGTAACAGTGGACAAAAGAGGTAGTTATCTCTATGGCTGCTTGGCGGAGATGATTCAAGCCAGCAGTGCAGTTGTAGACCAGGCAACTTCTCCACTCGGGGATTGTTAATTGTTGAGCTAAGCTCGGCTTTGAATACTCCATCCGAATCTCGGTTGTGTTGCTGTTGCAAGAATCACAAAATCACTTTGTTGAGGAGATAATCAGATTGCGTGGATAGGACCATGGCTGGCCGTGAACCTCCTTGATAAGCTGTCGGTTTAGTCAATAAACTCTTCATGAGTGATGTGAGTTCGTAAATGCTTCGATTAAGCGATGGTATTGTAGAGCTTTCACAACACACATTGCTACTGTACATGTTTTGTGTTATTATAGTTAGTTTGAGTCATTCACTGAATGAACATTCCCACTTGACGATACTACGAAATTTTGAAATATATATATATATATATGTGTGTGTGTGTGTGTGCGTATGTTAATAAATGAAATTGACTTAGGAACTAAAAATTGGGCATTGAAAACATTTATCCACTTGTTTTCTTTGATTTTGTGTATTAATTCAGTCATCTGGGCATATATTCTACAGACTTTTCATTTACGTTTATCATATTTATTCCATCAAGAGCACTGGCCATGTGTCACGAACACGTAGCTTAAGAAGTATTTATCCACATCAGTCAATGATATATATTCCTCCGCGGTAGATGCTGCTTTCATGCAGACACCACGGGGAGTGTGTTGCTACGAGTAATTTCAAGGATCGTGGTTTCTGAAGTGGTCATGAGAGATTTGCAGTATTTTGGAGCGATTTTTTGCCATGGCTAGACTAGTGTCACTGCCTGTCAAGCTAGCGACATTCCATCTCTTCAAGTGCACTGTGCTCACATTTGATCCTCATGCTGTGTGTTGCACTCGGCTGGGAGTTCGCAGATGTTAATTTGTGCAGTGTGGCGCTGTTTCGGGTACGAAACTAGGGGCATGAGTTCACGTACGAGGATTTGTTGCAAGGCATCAAGTCTAACTCGAATCCTGTGTTTTCGGTGTAAATTGCGGCGTTACAGCTGCTAACGTTGCAATGAAAACGAGTGAACAAACAAACAAACCGGGCTGCTCTCTTATTTATGTCTTATGGCACCCCTACGCTTATTAAGTTCATGATAAGTGTATGTTTTTCACATTTCATACATAAGACTCTGAAGGGATATGTTACAGAGTTCTGCAGATGGTTTACATTAAGCAGCTTATTTACGATCATGTGCACAAGTTGGAGGTGAGAAGCCACGTCCTTCTAAACTAATATGTACTTATGATTATTTACACTAAAATGCCATCCAACTTGATCCGTTTGTTTCCCTGGCCCTGATTCGCAATAGATATACTCCAGAACATGGCTATGTTAGGAGTGCACTATGTTAGGAAACCAACTCTTTGTTCATAACGAAAAGAGTGTCAGGCAAACACCAACCCAACAAAAGAAAAGCGGAAATATGCGAAAAAGTAAAACAAGCATAAATAGCTCACACTGCTATCTGCTCATTGTTGACATTCCTGATGAGCTCACGAATTGAGAAGGAAGCCTTGGACCCTAAGTACTTGTCAATCACTTCCAGCAGCAGCCAAAGGATCCATCGTCCCCCATCATACCACTTTGAATGTCATCTGTAGATAGTGGTTCTAGACCTTCCCAAACGTCTTCAATTGGCGGCAATGAATCAAATAAGGAATCCAGTGACGCAGGATGTGAGTTTGCTGCCACAGAATTTTGGTGACGAGCAACATCATCAAACCACTTATCACTTGATGAAGATGCGGAACCTGCAGTAGGCCCGATTGATGAGGATATTGCATCGAAGGCACAGGGCTTACTGGTCGATGAGGATGGCGTATCACACAAAGTGGTCACTGCAGATACAGCTGTTGTTGAACTGGATGTAGGAAGCAGTGCAGGTGCACAAAGATCCAATTTCGGCTTCTTGAATTTTTTGCTTCTTTTGGCCTTCTGTTTGCCAGTGACACGGTTTATCGCCGCTTTGACTAGTTTGGCGAATTGGGCGCTCTTGCGTACACGCTTCTCCCCTACAAAGACGAATTCCTCGCAGGAAGGCAGCAAATCTTTATATCTGATATCCAGTGGTATGCTAGAAAAGATCTGTGGGGAGTCGGGAAACTTGTAAGGCTCCTCATTCTCCATGTAGAAGTTGATGGCATCAATCGCTCGATCAAGTTCTCTTTCTTCGTAAGTCCCGAACCACAACTTCTTCTTGAACCCCGGCGGACGTACTTCGATAGTATGTTTCGTGAATCCAGGACGCATTCTTGGTTGGATTTTTGCGCACTTCCGCCTGGCTCTTCGAGCCACCGATGAAGATTGCAAGTTTGAAGCTCCAGCATTCTCAGGTACGAAGTTGTTTTCTGGAAGTAGCTGATGCGTTGATCCTTGGACCAGTGACTGTAGGCAAGTCCTCACGCTCGCTGCCATATCCTTACAGAGAAGGTCACCATTGCTGCGCTGCTGACTCGCTTTTTTGAGGTAATAAGCAGGTTGGCCTTGTTGAGCAGCTTTGTAGAGACAACATATTTCTCTTTGGGACCTTGAACAGTCCTCCCTAAATGCTGGAAGGCAATCTACAGAAGCAGACGCACACGTAGGGCATTTGTAGCCTAAAAGCGGAATACTAAACTTGTCCGGCATTTCTGTCCGCTGTTCCTCACAAGCAGCAAGATCGCTGGGTCACAGCAGAATGACGGCAAAAGTATACCTGCGGTAAGTTGAATGTTGATACTGCGAAAACGGAGGTTTACGAGATGATCTGATGTAAATGCTGAATGTTATGATCCAAAGCTGAAATGTGTATGCTACGACGTGACCATGCCTGGGAGCACGATTATCAAGACTTTACGCTTCCATATTTGAGAAGAGGCATCTGGACGGAAGTTTATAAGTATATCTTTGTACGAGGTTCTATTCGAACCTGTCACATAAAGCATCGTTCCTGGTTCTACAAAGTGCGTCTAATTCTTTCTTGAAGAATTTACAACCCTAAATAGAGAATGGCACGTTCTTGAAAGACAAAGTCCTCGCTATTCCTCCCAACTGCCTGAATAAAACCTAAATTCTAATGGGATAACCTAAACGCTCAAATTGCAACGACTTCAAATAGAAACATATCAGAGTCGCTCGGTCAGCATCTCCACTCGGATTGATGTCGACTACCTACGTTTATGTCGGGTAAGGGCCACAAAGCAGAGTCAGCCTTCATCCAACATTCCTAAACTTTGTATTCTTGAGCTTTAGTTGAGGATCCGCCGAAAAATTCCTTGAATGATCCAGCATCGAAAGTATGTTTGACCAAGCAGACCGTTCAAAACAAAGAGCTCAAATGTGAATCACTCTCCTGAAACTCAAGAATCAAACTTGCTTCTGACCTCGAGAATGTAATCTCAAGATAATGCAACTATCGTTGACTGAACAAAGCTATGCGATGTATACTGAAACTTCTACCAGTTATCTTACATGCACAGTGGGCCTGGTCGCTACACAACGAGGAGGACCTTACTACTCAATAAGGCACTCTGCAACAAACTTCGACTTACGTAAACCACAAAAGCCACGCTTACTCCCTCTTTCCTATTCGTTTTCAGATTTTTCTTCTGTTCTTCCTTTCAGTGGTTAAAACCTCCCTTCTCTCTCGCTGTGCAAAGCACCACACCGCACAGTATGGAACAACAACCAAACGGGAGTAGCATTCCCCACAATATTTTAAAACAGAAACAAGGCACAAAAATACCAACAACAATAACCCAGAACCCAATCGGTAACCTCTTTAGATGTATGGTTACTATGGAGTGTTGGTGTCATAAGGTTGCACTCGGATACCTCTAAGAAGCATGAACGCTTTAAATGCAACCATGCCCGTGTCGAGAACATACAGAGCTCTTCCAAGTCCGCCTGTAAAGATGTCACCTGTAAAGATGATGCTCAAGGGTACTGCAGACCGGGTTGAATCCTTCAAAGCCATTTAAAAAAATGTTTTTACATTTCAAAATTACTGATTGATACAAACTGACGAATAGAGAGCAGTACAAACTCCTAGTATCATGTTCAACCAAAGCTTCATATGAACTTCGGGCAGCATGGGTACTGTCGGTTTCTTTTACTCAGTCTTCGTTTGTCGCAACGCAACCTCAAATACCACCAATTTGGTGGCCCCTGGACCGTCAAATCGGCTCTGCTTTCTCCTTCCACCGCGATCGACGGACCTAATGGGAAGGCGTCGATCATTCTTCGCCAATGAGGCTCGAATTCCCATATCCCGGTTAGATCGCTGGATGATTTGTAACAGTTAAGTAGCGACTTATCGCGCTTAATCTTCAAAAGTCTCTAGTTCCAATTTCGATTTCAATTTCATTCCCTTTTCCTACGGCGAGACATGATTTCATCAAGTAATTTGGAAATGTGAAGAAGAGATTATAAAGATGTAGCAGTTCGCTTGTTCGAAAATCAGGAATCATCACTCGTCAACTCAGTGGTCGAGCAACAGGATTCCCCTTGTAATTTCCACAGCCCAGCCCCCTTTATTATTTATTGAACTGGAGTCAGACTCACAAGAAAGAATGAGAAGTAATTTATTACTCATTTAAAAAAAAAAATGACGAAGTAAACGTTGTATAAAAACTGTTTTGTACAATGCGATGATTCCACGCATAGATGCCATTACAGTACACGCATTTCACCACACATGAAAGTCATTTACCCTGTAGCCCACCCTTTAGCAAACTCACAGGGCAAAAGGACAATTCTGAACATGGCACACTCATTTTCTAATATTGAAGAAGGGAATGATGAATGAACGAACGAATAAGAAAAAGACGATTATTCATGCCAGGCATTAAATCACGATGCAATCAGCAAAGCCCTATATTTCAGATTGAACGAAGTATTCATTATTCGAAACACCGAATCCGAAACCACGATCCGGACCCCCCCCCCAAATGATCCGATCTTGGATACGTATATTACAAACAGAAGGCTTAAGTTTGATCAACTACCAAAGAAACCCATATCTGTTGCAGTTTCCGTGCGAAGCAAGACACTGTCATCGAAGATTTTCATGACAATACGTGAAAGAAGCAGGACCCAGAAAGACAGACAGGAAAAGAGAGAGAGGAAGGGGAAGGGGGGGGGGGGAGTAGTCCAGCACGAGAGAGACGATGACAACAGCAGCCCTGTACAGTAACTTAGTAGAGGGAGGGGCAGCAGGTCCTCAGCAGTGGGGGCGAGCTCTTGACAGGAGGAGGAGGAGGAGGAGGGTGTGCCCACACCCAGCTCTACTCTATTTGCGTGCATAGGGTGTGGGCAGGAGGAGGAGGAGAGGGTCGGGGCAGGCGAAGCTTGTCGAAGATTTACGAGAAGTACATGACGACGAAGACGAATAAGAATTCCATTGGGCGAAGAGTCAAGAAGGAGGGGCGCAGACAGTCCAGCTCAGCACAATACCATATTTGCATGCCAGCATGATGTAGAGGAGAGGAGAGGCTTTGTCAGTGAGTGAGTAGTGAGTGAGTGCATGGGATTGTGTGCCTGTTCTCCGCCCCATCCCTCCCTTTCCTTTGCCTTTACTTTGCCTTTTGTGCCTCCATTGATATGGATTATAAAGGCCATTTCCAGGCGGCCCCCGCCTCCAAGCAAAAGCAGCACCTTGGTCCTTTTTGTCGCTTCTGTATTGGTCCACATTCAATTCATGGATTGGGGACGGAACCCCTGGTCTCATGGGATTGATTCCATCCAAGCCTCTAAGAGAGAGTATGAATGAGGTTTGTTCTTCCGAATTGGGGTCGTGGAATCAGTTGTGTGACTCAATGATATATATATATATATATAGATATGTGCGTGTGTGTCTTCTTTTATACGCTTCTGATCCTCTCTCTATCTTTCTTCCTCAACTATCTTTTTTTTGTCTTTTTTTTTGTCTTTTTTGTCTTTTTTTTTTCCTTTTTTTTTTTTTTTTTTTTTTTTTGTGTGTATATGTGCTGGTGATCATTTTGGAGAACCTTGTTTGAGGTGGTGACCCAAGGGTGTTGTTTTTGAGACACGTCCTCTATGATTTAGAAAAGATAGTTTGGGGACCTGGGCTTGCACTTTTCAAGTTTACTTTTTAAATTTTAAGTCTGACATGTTTTGTGTTTTGGGTTAAGCTTTTCTTTCTTACTGATGTTAAAAAAAAAAAAAATAGTTCAATTGAAAATATTGAGAATAGATGTTTATATTCTCCACTTCACTCCTTATGTGCTCCAATATTTTTTACTTCCAGTGTTTTTTTAGATAGGTTATTCATGAATATGTATTTATTTCTTCTAATTGTCAAGCCAAAAATTGATTTTCAACCACATTCTAAAGTGCATTAATTGTAACAACACAATATTCATTCAGTTTCATGCTGGGAGTGCTAACAAACAACCCTCATCACAACACCACATTGCATGGTGTAAATCCAATGTCAACCTTGATTGTTTGATTAAATTTTCTCACCTTAAAAATATATTATTAATTTATTTCATTTCTTACTTTAGATTTTTAGAGACTATGTCAACAATGGGGTCATATAATTATCCCATAAAAATAGTCACACTCATAAAAATAATCTTTGGGATGAAAATTATTCATTTCGAAAGGTCTTTTTGTGCTATTTTTCGGAAGGATTTAATTTGCAAAAAATATTATCATGAAAAAATGTGGAACTTAAAATTTTTGCACTTTTAAATCTAATTATTATTTTTTTATTACTGTCACAAAAAAAATATTTGGAGAATATTGTATAAAACGAAATGACTTCAAAAATTTGTGCATGAGCAAATTTTCTCATATAGTACTGTTAGGTTGGCAATTCAAATCCCAGCTACATTCTATCCAAACCTCTGTAAAGGAAAAACCCAGCATGAAGATAATGACTTTTTAATGTTTCAAATAAAAAAAGGGATATAAAGAGTGCCATGCAATCATAAATTTTATAAAAAAAACTTAACAAACGTTTTATTTGCTTTAAGAGCGACGAGTTTCATGCCATTCATTCCATCGTGATTTTCTCCCATCATTTGGGCAAATATCACGGGAAAAACTGTTATAATGTCGAATATATTTTCCAAGTTATTAGATAATAGAACAACAACAACAATAATAATAATAATAATTGAGTACCATATGTTAAAATGCGCTCAAAGTAAAGCAGTAGTTTATTTTACATTATTTTATTTCTTTTTGTATGTTAACATATTGAGATATGATTTGTCTCAGCACTATTTGCATGAACGAATTAGAATCAAAACTTTGTACGCAGGTTGCAATATTGGGTATTTCAACTGTAGTTAATACTGTCAATCCACTACGCATGTGCAAGTATCGATACTACTGTTAGGCACTGTGTTCCTTGGCTACATTTGAATCCAATCGTTCACAGCATAATACACAAGTCCACATATGCAAATCGCTCAATTGATGGAAATGAGGTGAACACACCAACGACAACACATCATAGCGGTTGTATTCGGAAATATACTCATGAAATTTACATGCAAAGAAAGGTTTGGACCACTTAAATCAGTGCTTTCGCAGCATAAACAGTCTTCCTTTTTTGGACTTTGTTGAGTGCACCAAATGCACTGCACATTCTTCGACTTCATAATAACCAAATAGTACGGGTCTTATATCGAAATGACACACAGTCACTTGCAGACAGGGTTAAAGTGTGTCAAATGCACAAGCATGAACAGTGCCAGAATTGCAAAATCATCTCCACATCCGTCACAAGGCGAAAAATCCAGTAACTTGGGGAAGAATCATTTCTCTCAAAACGGTAAATACTTGGTTCACAATTTACGCACTTGGTGAAAAAAATGGTTTACGGTACTCTGGCAACCGAACCAATTAAAACAGATATAGTGGGAAAAATCTACTCTAGGCGGCGAAATTTTATGCACAGTCTGAAGAAATGCATACAGATTAATCAGCATGCTTGTAGTCGGGAGTGGGATGAATAGTCTCAGATGTTGATCTCGCTAGTTTTGTGGATGGATGCACTCCGTTGATGTAAGAATCCATCTGACCTGACGCAGCTAAAATCAAACCTGCACATGAGGACCAAAAATTATTACCACTACGGCAAAATCACACGTAAAATATGCTGAATCATAACTTTCGTCCTCAAGGATGTTACTTGTTTATGTACACTACCTGAAAAAGTAAATTAGAGATGAGGGTGAGATTCCATGTTAACGTCGCAATGTACTAAATCCAAGTTAAATTTATTGCTTGAAAGCTACCCAATTTAAGTTAGGACTAAGCATTCCATATCAGAGAAATGACCTTACACAAAATGGCTGAGGTAACTAATGAACCGCAAGTTGACATGCAGATTAACACACAATAGGGCTGAATTTGAGGACCAATTTAACCAGGAACCTCACCTAAAAAGACCGCAGAAGGTTTGCCGGGGCGCGATTTGAACTCTGGATGAAATTGAACACCTACGTAATATGGATGCCCCTTCAGCTCCAAAATCTGAACAGAAACAAGATTGCATGGAAGCACCGAATTAGGAGCATGGTTTATGTTCACCTTGTCATCTAAGAACTAAGACTAGAATTCGAAACTAGCGTGAGAACTAATAGCAAATGCATCTCTTTGCAAATCACATATAATTCAACTAACGGTTCTTAGTGTAGTAATAGTCAGCTATAAGATACCTCCATCCTACGTCCCGTCGTATCCTTCCCAACGAAGTGAAGTCCTGCAGCTTCTATACTCTCAACCATCTCTGGATTCACCTGCCAATACAAGTAACCTTAGGTTAAACAGGCAAGTAGATTGCAATAGAAAAAATGTAAATAGTTTCTCAAGTGTCTGACACAACATGAAGGATAAATGATCAATACCTCATAACGATGTCTATGCCGTTCATCTACATATGTATCCTTCTGATACCTACAAGAAACAGACGGATCAAAAACGTTCAGATAAAACAGAACTCGAAAGCTACGAACACGAAACAAAGAAAAGAAACTGAAAAAAGATGAATAACTCAAACAGACGCAAAGATATGAGCAGCAGGCGGAAACGGACTAAATTGGCAGAACAGCTTAACCAATTGCTCAACCGTAGCTTAACAAAACTTACAATTTAGCGGATATGCAATCAGCAGTTTGTAGCAATGTCTTGCGAGCTCCCAGTCTCATTGTACCACCCATTTGTGTTTTGGAGACCTTCACAGTCAGAAACGTAAAAGCACTCAATGGCACATCAAATCTCTTGGAGTTGCATTAATGAAGAACTCGGGAAACAATTCGAGGAACTTGAGTAGCTCAGATATCTCAATTTACAACCATAAATGAAGCTTCTAAATCAGTTTAACTTAAGAGGCTTAAAGAAAAAGAAGAAGATTACACACCTCTGGCATGAAAACAACGCAAGGATGCGGTGTGGCAGAGTCAAACTCAGTGCTGTTAGCGTCTTTCAACCCAAGGACCTATCAGCCACGACCAAATATTAACAGAGGGTTACTTCTAAGAAGGTATCAAATATTTTACTCGTCTTCGCTCGAGTGAACATAGTTTAAAGTAGAAATCCATCTTGTTTAGATCATCATTACATTCCATTACTAAATAGTTGCAAAACACAACAGAAAAATCGGAAATATAGGTGAAAGAAAAAAGGATGCATACATTTCTAGCAAATTCCACAACAGCAAGCTGCATTCCAAGACAAATCCCCAGGTACGGTACTCCGTTTTCACGTGCATAAGTAGCAGCTAAGATCTTTCCTTGTACTCCTCGATCACCAAATCCACCAGGCACAAGCACACCATGGGTATTCTGTGCAAGACATAATTAAAAAATCAATACGCCACAACAAGTAGCTGAACTATCGTAAATATCGCAAATATGCATCAAGCATATTAAGCAAGCACACAAATTAGAATGACACCGAGTGCAAGTAAGATTATGCACAAACAGTGGTGCAAACAGGTCCGATGATATACTTTTAAGGTATTCCACGCGGAAGCATATGCCTCTGGAGTCTGCACAAGTGGATAGAAAACAATTCAGCCTCAACTATACAAGAGCAAATTACATACTCTTATTATTTTGAGTATGCCCAAAGTCGACCATACGCATGTTTATCACCTCACAAAAATAACCCATGTATCCCGACAATGGCCTAGTTCAACACTCTTTACACCTTCGCTAATCAGGTACAGTCAATAATACCTGCTCCTTAGCACGATCCTCTAGATCGGTGGCGGCAACCCACTCCAACACTAACTTCCTTGAGCATGCAATGCATGCATGTTGCAATGCCTGACCATACCCACAAAAAATCAAATTCTGTAGAGAACTCCTGGATCCAAATTACCAAAGTCTGGATGAATGATGCTGGATATGTAAAAGAATGCTGGAACACTGACTCAGCTATAATGACATTCTGGTCGGCTGCAATATTAGTTTGAATGTGTATGAAGCACAGTTTTTTCAGATAATAGACTGCGAAAAGTACATTAAGATCGATTTTGAATACTACCTTGAGGACTGAGAGATAGGAATCAGAAAGACCCGTGTACTTTCCGACCATAGCAATTTTCACCTGCAAAGAAACATCCATTTAACGTAAAAAAAAAACAAACTTCTCACAGTGAAGACAATGCAAAATAGACAAACAAACATCATCGAATTAGAAGACTGCCATATTGTGTTCATTACAAAAAGAAGTTGAAAGTCAGAAGAATTACTGGGATAGTAAGGTTGTCACATCGCTCAGCTCGCGCAGCCCATGAATCCAACGCTGGAGGTGGTGCAGAACTGCATAATACATTATAAAAATACGACAATGTCGATTACAGCACTAAGATGTCGATTGTTTTCCTTTTTAGACTAACATATCCAACACAAAACCAACTTCCAATACAGAAAGGGACACGCAAACATTAGAGACCCACCTCAGTTGCAGTTTGTTAAGTACTGCTAGGTGCCCTTGCTGATCCTGTTCATTTCGTAAACATTCACAGAACACGGCTTTAGAATGACTTAGAGGAGTTGACTTTTCGGTAGTTTAATTATTCACCACATCTGTTGTGAGAAGATACAGAACTGATAGCAAAGAAGACGTCTAAGATCTGCAATATTCTTCTCAAACCAGATATCACAATTGAAGTTGCTACTACAACGCGCACAATACTAGGAGGTACTTGTTGAAAAGAAACCATACTCGCAGCAATAGAGGAATGTGCCATATGTTGGAAACGTCGTATATGTTAATTATATTCTCAGCCTGCACATCCAATCCATTCAGTAACATTGACATTAATTCTTACAATCCTTCGTGCAGAAACTCTATAAAATAATACCAACGTGTAACCTTGGGAAATCGATGTGCAAATCACATGCCTTCCTAGGAAAATAGCATCAAACGAATCCAACAGAATGTCATCCTCCAAAAGAGCGAAGAGGATGTCGTAAGTATGGCAGATAACTCATAAACTGAAGATGTACACCACTTACTGGAACGTGACAAAACTGAGAGAGCTTTTCTTTAGTGACCTGCTCCAAGGGCTGCGTCAAAGAAACCAAATGTCAAGGACCCCTGTAAAATAATCTACTACAATCTTTTTACTTCAAATTTATTTTATTGCACAAATAACTTGTAAAGACAAAGGCAAAAAGATATGTGTGTGTATATATATCATTTGGGGATTTACCTGAGCGCTTCGGCAAGCCAGCAAGTGAGGAGTTAGACCAAGTGCCCGAAGTTCCCGAACACTGTGTTGAGTTGGTTTCGTCTTCTGTTGAAACATTCAGACATTTACAAGGTCAATGAAGGGCTCAAATTCAAACTAAAAAGCGTAAACAGTTGAAAGTATTAGGCAAGTACGCAACCCAAAGTCCCAATAGTTCCTTTAAATTAGGAACATAATTAAAAACATAGTATAAACGAGATCATTGTTCCAACCTGCTCGCCCACCACACCGAGAACGGGAACCAAGCTCACGTGCACTAAACAGAAGTTATCCCTACCTGCACGACAAATCGTCAAGTGAGGAACTACTTATCAAAGCTAGTTCGATGAAAACACTCAACGTAACAAGAGTAGCAATTGCTATCACATCAACAGGATTGTCTCCAGCCACTGAAAACTAAGGAGTGATTTAGGAAATTACCAACTCGGAACTGAAACTGTCGAAGAGCTTCAACAAAAGGCATGGACTCAATATCACCTGCATACTAAGTTCGGTTAACCCAATTATTGATACAGTAGTCTAATAAAGAAGAGAACATAAATCCACAATCAATCTGCACTGCTTTGCAATGTAGAGTACACAACTGGAGAAGAGCATGAACGTGGTGAAAAATCAAGGAAATAAAAGCCCAACCCACACAGGGACACAATTACTTGAAGAGACGCCGCAATGGAGGACACTCTCTTCTTGAACAACCATTCACACTGCATTCTGACAGAGACCTGACCCCAAACATAAACGCCGTCCAGAAATCATGAAACAAATGAAGTGTAGAAATATACCAACAGTGCCTCCCAGCTCAATGACACAAACATCCGCACACCCGGAGAGTCCGTCCACTGGTACATTGGCAACTCGTTCAATCCAGTCCTGGATGGCATCTGTGATGTGTGGTACAACCTATCTCATGACCGACATGTACCACCACAAGATATTATTATCTAATCATTCGTACGGTAAAAATGAGTAGACTTAACTGATAACTAGGAACCGCAGTAGTCTTCTCCCAGCTAAATGTAGTAGCATGCCCAGTCCCAATCAACATATAAACCTGTATATGGCATGTAATTATCCGTTACAAAGGAGACAACGATTGACCAAAAAACCGAGATAGAGGCTGATAGTTTGAGAGTCAAAAACCTGTACAGTTTTCCCCAGAAAGTCACCTCGCCTCTCCTTCTCTATTACTGCCTGTAGAACCATAGTAATCGGATCCGACATCAATGAACTAGAGAACAGAATGCAGCCAGGTATTACCCTTCAGCCAAAAAATGACGTATTAACACCAGGAAAGTAAGCCATTTTAATAGATACTAAGAAAATCGAGCAGTACCCTTAAACCCACGAATCGGTCAGTATTTATATTAAATCCAATTCAAAACCCTCAACGAACGTATATTAAAGGGAACCGCATACAGAATTACCACAAATACTGTTAGAATTACACGTAATGATAGAACAATTCTAATATGTATTCTGCCTGATACCTGGTAAATTTTTCCGGTAGTGATATTGTTGTCGCGAGTCAAAGTAACGTCCAAAAATCGCTCATAGTTACCAAGGTCCAAATCTACCTACACATTCAACAAAGCACAAGATAATTTTCATAAAATTGGAGAAGCACCAACTAGACGCAGCTTGTAGGAGAACATTCCTAGAACACCCTTGAGACAATCAGCCTTGTCACTTAATCCCACGAATCGGTCAGTACATATACATTAAAATCAGACTACAAACCAAGAAAAGTGCGAAGCGCATTGGCTTCTTCACGTCACCTGCTACCAGCTCGCAAGCAGTCTCGTATTTCAACAATGTTAACTATTTTGTACCAGAAATCAAGATTCCCCATCGCTCACCTCACCGCCATCGTCTAAAACAAAGACTTCTCCATGTTCGAATGGTGACATAGTCCCCGCATCGGTGTTCAAATACGGATCTGGGGGTGCACAAAATGAGACAAGCAGCATCAGAAAGCAATTACACTCGTTCTAAACGAACAAACTCTAACTGAGTTCAAACAAATCATCGTCAACTAGAATGAAGGTCAAATACTTTTGACTATTTCACATGGAACCACATTATTGAAAGAAAAGTCTAGGCTTCATGAATCCGAAGACTTCAACACGCCCTCCGCAACGCTAGTATCAGCTAATCCGTGATTGCAGATGAATTTACCCAAACCCTAAACCCTAAACCCTGCGCCAAAACCTGATCTTACGGCACAACTCGATCGAAAATAACCAGCTTCCTACAATGCACGTACCAATTTTGATCGAGGTAACCCGCAAACCACAGGCCTTAAGCACCACGCCGATACTGCTGGCCGTGACCCCCTTTCCGAGGCCACTAACCACACCTCCAGTAACAATCACATACTTCATCTTCACCCAACCACTTCGCACTAACACTCGAATGCCTCGGTGCAAGGAAACAGCAGTACACAGAAAACACCCCCTCACTCGCTGCGTCTTCTCCAGCCGCCAGTATCAGCAGCCCCAAACCAGTCACAGCGCGCTCAATTCCGTAGCTAGACACGCCCTTTAACACAACGCAGAGCGAGCATTCCACCCAAAATCTTGTCCCACGTCTTCAAAACCCACAGTAGTCCTCCCCCAAAACTCTCTCCTCCAAAATGCAGCAAGCGTGTCCCATACCCCACACAGAGCCCTCCGACAGAAGTCTACTAGGAGGAGCACGCGCAACCAAGCTGATTGTCTCGAGAACCACCCGCTGGGGATTAGATTCCACACAGGGTGCTGAGCTGGGGAATGGTGATGGTGATCAGTGCGGCGCAGCGAGGTGGTTAAATAACGCAATTCAGGAAGGTACGGAGGAGGAGGAGGAAATGCGGCCGCCGCTCCTCATCCGTCGCCTTTGCTTCTCTCTCTCTCTCGCTTTCTCTCCTCGTTGTGTGTCCCTTGAGCATTCTTCTTCTGCATTCTGCCTTCGGCTTTCTGCGCCGGGTCCTCCTCCCCATTGGCTTTGGGCCCCACTCGGCTATGGGCCCCACTCGGCTATGGGCCCTACTCGGTTATGGGCCTCCCTCGGCTTTGGGTCCGAAGGGCTTCCACCTTTAGCCTTTGGAAACCCCCATCTTGTATCATTGTTTCAGATCCATCCCAGTTGGGTGGTACTTTTCATGCGTTTAGAGAATTGGTTGGAACTGCAAATATTATTCAAATTTCAATCATTTGCACACTCTCGTATTGAGAATCACACAAGTTTTTATTTTTATTTATTAAATTTTAGAATATAAATTGTTTGTTAATACTGTCAAGCTGCATTTTGACACATCAGTTGTTATTAAATAATTTTATGTTTCAAAATTTAGAAATTAGTATGTATTTTTATTTTTGCAAGGAAAAAAATAAGAATACAAGATTATATATGCTACTATACATGGAAACTTGTAAGCTATTAAATAAATAAAATTCTAAAAAATAATTGTTAAGATATGTATATGTTTACTCTTATAGTGTTTATTTTATAAAATCTCCATAACACATATTTAAGAAAGAAAGTACAAAAATTTAAAAATGATACTAAAATCCAAAACATGTATGAGTTTTTTGAAAGAATATTAATTAAGAAAAGTGTTAATAAGTTAATATAAAGATTGTTGGAATAATTATTCACATGTAGACCATACATTAGAAAATTTCTTTAAAAATCTATAGATAAATCATATTACATCAATCGACCTATTATATTAAATTTAAGCATTGTTGTATTGTAAATACTTATAGTATGTAAAAAATATTTAAAATATATTTTATATTCATAAGTCTTAATGTGTGTTAGAATTGTTAATAAATTAATTTAAAGAGAGTGGATATAAGAAACTTTATTTTGAATTTTATCCATTTTTATTATATTATTTAAATTATATAAGATTTAGATGTTTTGTATAGAGCTTTAAGAGAAGGAAGAAGCCTAAGGATAAAAATCTAAACTACTAGAAGGTTTATGGGGAGGGATGAAATCAAGGCATGGTTGGATGAAGGCAAAAGGTAAAGATCTTTATTCTTATTGGTCGAAGGTGTCAGAGACATGAATCTCAAAGAAAGAGAATCCTCATTACATTCTTGTGTCCTTAAAGAGAATTAGAAAGTCACTCAAAAGGTAATGTAATATTAAGTGGAATGGCTATTGCCAAAAATAAGAAGACTAAAAAGTCTTGAAAAAAGACTGATGACTAGAATAGCATTGACAAGAGTGAAGAAGGCTTCACTCTTGCTTCCTTATATACTTATAACTAAAAGCTACATGGCGATGTCCTATAGGACCTCCAAAACATATTGACTTTGTTAATTACATGTCATAACTTGCAAGGCAAGTTATCTATGTATGTACCACATAGTTAGCTTGTTCCACAAGCTACTAACACGTGATTAGTTTCTTGGCCAAGTTTCTAACCTATAAATATATTTAAAGTTAAAACCAAGTTTATGAAGCTTCTAGAAAGCTTTTCTAGAAGACTTTATAAAATTGATCTATATTTACCTATTTCTATCTAATCATATAAGTAACTATTGAGGTAAATGTATATGTCCGTGATATTATCCCCTCTTCTAGGAATGAGTTTTACAAGGAGCGGTCATCATCTTTTATGGATCTTTGCAATTCTTTATCTTGATTTTGATGGATGTCGTCAATGAAAGGCCTCAACCTTCTTTGTTGCATTTGCAAGATTCTTTGTTGGTTCCCATGTAAATTTGCTAACATCATATCCATGCTAATGAACAAGATATTCCAACCTATTTTGATGCCACCTTGAATCTAAGACTTCTTCTACCTCGAAGTTCTTAATTATTATCCACTTCTATAAGAGGAGGTGATATTTTTCTTCTTCCCAAGATATTCACTATCTTTTACGGCTCAAGAAGGAACATGTGAAATATAGGGTGGATCTTTGTAGACTTTGGTAGATGTAATCAATAAGCAACAGGATTGATTTATTCACAAATAGAAAAAGGTCTTAGCCTAAAATAGTCTAACTTATTACAAGTGCGAGTAGTCTTGATATTTTGACGAAGTAATAATACCTTGTCACCTATATTGAATTGTGGTTGCTCTTTGCAATAGGCATCCACATTGATCTTTTGCCATTCTTGAGCTTCTTTTAATTTTATCTTCATTGTTGTATGTAGCTTTGATAAATGATTTGCTAAATCTTTTGCCACAAGATTATCAACTTTTGAAAAGTCAAGAGTATGAAGTTATAGAAGATAACCATAATTAGCAAGAAAAGGTGTTTGTTGAGTAGAAGAATGTACCAAATTATTGCATGCAAACTTTGCCAATAGTAAAAGAGTTGTCCAATCATCTTGATGATAGTTGATGGTACACCTCAAATACTGCTTCAAAACTTGATTTACTTGTTTCATTTGCCCATCAATTTGAGGATAAAAAGCTAAAATAAGTTTTATATCTATCTTTAGAATCTTGAATAGAATTCTTAAGAATCTTTATACAAATTGAGTCCCTCTATCTATTATATTATCTTTTGGCAATGTATGATAGCAATAGATATTATCAAAAAAAAGCTCAGTTGTTTCTTCACATCAAATAGATTTTGTAAATAGTATAAAATGTGCCATTTTGGTGAAGCGATCTATAATTACAAATATGGAATCATGTGAACTTGAGACTGAAAGATCCATAATAAAATCTATAGAAACAGAAGACTATGGTTGTTTTGGAATTGGTAATGGTTAAAGAAGTCTATAAGATCGATGGTGAGGAGTTTTGGATCTTGAACAAGTATCACATAATTGTATAATTTTTTTTTTCTCTCACATTTGTGGCGACTAAAAATCTTTAGATATAAGCTCTAAAGTCTTATTGTATAAAAAATGTTCTGTTGTTGGCAAGTCATGACATGCTTGAAGAACACGTAGACATGCTTCTCCTTCTGTAATATATATGCATCCTTCAAAATAGAGAAGGTTGTTATTGAACACAAACTTTGAAATATCATAAGACTTAGAAAAAAGATTCTTGACATCATGAACAAGAGGATCAGAGGACATACTTAATTAGATTTACTTGATAAAGGTTGAATCAAAAATCAATGTTGACTTTATTGTTTAAAGATGAAAATACTGAGGCTTCAAGAAAATCATTCTTTATTGATCAAAAGATGTATCTCCTTCTTTTGGTGTAAGATAAGAACGTTTAGAAAGGACGTCCAATAGACCTTGTTGATTTTCAAGTCGATAAGTGATTTTAAAAATTAAATATGGATAAAGACATGCTCCAACGGGCTTAACGACAATTTAAAACATGTACTAACATAAAGTACTCAAGATTCTTATGATTCCTATACATGGTAATTGGACTTGAAGCGCCTTTTAGATAATGATGCCATTCTTGAAATGAATTCATGATTGCAAGGAGTTTTTTTGTCATAGATCTCATAATTAAGTTCAATTGCTCAAAATTCCTTGGAAAAGAAAGTTATTAGATGGAGTTTGTTATTTGTTTCCATTTGTGACAATACGGCACTCATAGCAAAGTCTGACACGTTTGTTTTCATAAAAATTATCTTGGAGAAGTCAACATTATACAAGATTAATGTAGAAATAAATTCCTTCTTTAAAGCAACAAATGATGCTTTTGTTTCTTTATTCTACTAAAGTTTGCATTTATAAGTCAAACATATAAGTAGAGCTACAACTTGAGAAAAGTTCGTAATGAAGATTTAATACTAATTAACAAAGCCCAAAAAGTATTATACATCTTATACTATTCTTAGAATCTTCTAATCTATGATAGTTTGGACTTTCTTAGGATCCATCATAAGACCTTCATTAGAAATGATGTATCCTAAAAAGTCAACTTCAGTAATATAGAATACACACTTTTCCAACTTGAAATATAATCTCGCATTTCTAAGTTTTTATAATAGGCGACAAACATGAAGTTTATGTTAAGATATTGTTTAAGATGTATTATTGTTGTTTTGAGGTTACGAGGAGTTTTGTGGTTGATTTTGGAGATCAAGAGGTGCAGCTACAAGGATGATTTTTAGATCTACTTCTTGCATAAAGAATTTTTTGCATTTGGAGTTTGTATGAAGAAGTTATAGAGTATTGAAGATAATACATGTAATTCAGAAGCAGTAAGTAAGTCATTTTGTTGATAGTAATGGTTGGAGCCATATCATGAGTTTCTAAATGAATTTTTGACTAAAAGTTTCTAAAAGTATGTGTTATTGAATTCAAAAGCTATATATTTAAATTTTATGGTATTTGAATACTTAATTTGTGAAATATGAAGAAATTTACACAGATGTATATGTAAGCAAGGGTTTGAAGTTATTGTTAGAATTTTAGTGATATCTCAAGATTTGTAATGAATTTACTATTGAAATTTGTTGTAGTGGTTGTTAAAAATATATTAATACTTCATTTAAAATTTGAATTTGTTTGGACGATCCGATCGTGAGATATGAGCTGTTGAAGTTCAAGAAAAATTTAGTTTAAGGATATACAATTTTTTTATGATATTTTATCAATTTTTTGGTGATCTTTGGTACTTAAGGCTTATGTATGGATTTAATTGCCCATATAGGGACAATTTTATAGATAGATTTGGTATTTCCTTTATCTAAAGGCTTGGTTGAATATTTTATAACAGCTAGAAGCCTAATGCTTTCTTAAAGCAAACTCTCTATACCTCAACAACATCTAATACTTTGATATTTTTATTTTCATCATTGCAATAAATATGGATAATCTTTAGATCTATAAGTTATATTAGGCATTAATTAAGAGTTTTCAACATGGTCAAAATTTATACTTAAAAATAATTATAAAAAAATAAATAATTGTGATTAATTTTGAATTTTTTGGAATGATTTGTTCTTAAATAATAATGTTTTGTATTTCCATGAAAATCCATGTCTTAGGCAACATACTCCTATCTCAAAATACAATAAATGTTTTGGTTTTTAAGGGAGTTTTTCAATTTAATTATTGTTCTAAATGCAACTACATAGACATCTTGCAATGTATAACTCATTTGATGTACAAAAGAAACAACTTTTATATATAATAAAAAAACAAAATGAAGGACTTTACATCAATAAGCAAATGCAACAATTGAAAAGTAAGTTTATATTCAGTATCAACAGCATGATTATATCGCATCTGGCCTTGATTCCATGAATACAAGCAAATCTTGCTACTACTTACAAACAGGTAAACAACACGACGTTTCACGTGGACTCTCTTGAAACAATATGGCTGATATATACAGCATTCTTCACAAAGACTACGATATGGGTGTGTCGCATGGACATGGATATGCCTTTCAGCAGCCAAACCGATTTTGATAAAATTGCATGAAACCCGGTAGTGAACTGGTGGGCGTCAGTGACTCATGTTATCTTCCAAGGTCTCTCAAACATATACGCCATTTCATTGCAAATTCTCGTCCTACTTTACGGTTCTTGGCAAGACGGCAGAGTAAAGATGCAGCCCCACAACATTCGATCTCACAAACGGCGTCCCCGTACAGGCTAGAATGTCTTCTCAACGAGGATCACCACGAGCTTGTTGCAAGAAATGATAACCACGTTTTTCCATACCAGCTCAATTCTGACATCACTGTTACATTGATATCATTTATTCTCTTGTTGTTTCAAGCCTCTTTTATTGTACTGCTGTGTTTGTAGTTATGGCATTGTTTTCATCTCTTCAAAAGAAAATACTTTGTCGCTCATGTTTACGTGAGAAGTTACTTTTACGTCACAAGGAAAAGTGCCAATGCAATGGGTGCTTTTCGAGTGAAGTCCACATTCATAACAGTAATTTACGGTAGTGCCGATAAGTCCGTCCCGATAGCCGCTTCATGAACTAATCACTCTAAAACACCCGTTGATTAAAGCTACGAGCCATAAATTTCAGCGGATCCAGAAATATGGATGAAGTCAGCATTAGACATGTAGAGTTTGCATCAATATAATGCATTGGAAGCTGAGACGATCAAAGAAAATCTTCAATGCAGCATCTGCTACATTATTGTCTATTCACTGTAAAAGACGATCTAAGTTGTGTTTAAGAAAAGGTCAAGGTTTCGTCGAACATCTCTGCATTCAGATGTTTACTTACAGAGATAAATAAACAGAATATGCTGGATTATTAGACTAGAGAAAAGCACGAGTAGACAGAAGACTGCAATTAGGCAAATACAAATAAGCTTAATGAAGAACCCCCCTCCCCCCTGCAACGCGGATTTCGAACAGTCAATAAGGCCCAAAAGAACTGAAACCCTAAAAACCTCGATTGGTTTTGAGATCGAAAAAAATACTAGCATTCAAAGGGTTATGCATGGAGAAATAATGGATTTGAAGTACCTTAATGAATGGCTGATGCTAATCCCTAGTAATTGTTCAAATTGAAGCGCGAAATCCTGCACAATAGTCTAAATTCTTCACTAACTTTTCCCCTCCATGACGAGTGGCTTAGGACTTCGTGAGGCGACCGAGTACAAGATGCAGACATATCCTCTTTGTCATTGAAAGTCAAGATTTCAAAGACTAGAGAGTTAACCTGACATAAGATTCTCTTTCCCCGTCGTGAGTTTCAGGCTTGCATTTATAATTCATACAAGTTCGATGCTGTCGGTCCCTAAAAGACCCCTCACAGGTCTGTACCTAAGGATGTAAAGATCGTTTGGCATCAAATCCACAGTTTCATCGCCTCTGCCACCCGCTCGGCCAACAATCAATAGCATCAGTATGAAAAAAGGATTCAGCACATAATTGTTTTAGCTCTATCCAATGTATCAACTAGGAAACTATACCAGATATTCTTACAGGCATGAATGGCTTACTTATCGTCGAGTTGAAATGAACCCACAGCGGTTTTACTTCTGCAGAAGACATATGTGTCCAACTGCGGCTCCACGATCATGTCGTTCTCCTCACTTGAAGCAGCTTGCTTCACCATCGAGTCATACGCTTTCTCCAACTTTCCCAAAACGGAGTCGTGCATGTGCTTAGACAGGACATCCACGAACTTCTGCGCGTACTCCTGCTCCTGTGCAGAAAGACGGTCCCACAATTCTGCGGTCCTCATAATGTGCAACGCGAATTTCTCAATTTTCGACAAGCGAACGCGAAGATACGCTCGTAACAGGAACATGAGCCGATTCACGTCCATTTCAAAGAGCGACAGCATCACGTCGTCCAAGCTCTCCGCGTACGCTGCAAGATTCTCCTCCATCAGAGCGATCTGTTCTCGGACGCGCTCCACGAGCAACGTCTCGTAGCCCAAAATTTCAGGGGCCGATTTCTCATTGCGCCATATGCGTTTGAGCACCTCCACGTCGTTGGGCAAGTCTTGATGGCTCCATTGTCCGCCGTCATCGTCATTCCCCCACAATGCATCCTCCTCGCTGCCGTTAGCGCTGTCCATTATCTAACGCTTGGGAGATCTACAGCTCCCGTCTCTGTTTCAGCACCACCAGGGCCTCCGAAACCCCAGCTTCTCCGCCCTAATCTAACGCAGAGGGTGCTTGCAATGCCACGCGCGCCATCCTGTTGCGGCAACAACCCAGCTCTCATTTCCTCACTCACAGAAGCCGCGCCGCGACGCGACGGGACGGGATTTGAAGCTGTCGCGGACACTTCACATCCATCACCCTGATTCTAAAATCGGATGAAACACCTGGTATTTATCATCCACGTTCATCCAGTTACCCAATTACATGTTTTTGTATTCTTGTATTTATTAGTTCCTCATTACGTGTTGCAATAGAATGAATTCCACTACATTTACATATTTTTTTAATAAATATTCACAACAGATTTATCGGATACATCGAAATTGTTAAATTGTTAAATTCATTAGTGTACTTTTATTCTTCTTCTGATTGGTTATAAAAAGAATTGAACAAAACATTTTTAGGCATATTAATTTGTAAAGATTTGGTGTAGTATATATATATATATATATATATATATATAATTAAAATTAAAATATTATGTGATGGATATTCTAAATAAATTGATATCATCATCTCAAAAATAGTAAAATATATATATATATATATATAAGTATTTTTGAAGAAATAAAATTATATGTAATATATGATATATAAGTCTCTTAATATATTCAAAAAATATCTTGATTAATAATAAAAAAAGTTTAATTAATATATATATATATATATATATATATATATATCAATCTATAATAATTTATAATTTAAACACTTCTGCAAGGAATGTGGGATAACGCATCATTTCATTACACCATGTAAATGTCAAAAAAATGGAGTAGCTAAGAAGATGAATATAACCTTGCTAAAGAAGGCACGTTGTATGTTAAATAATAGAAGGCTTTAAAAGAACTTTTGAATTGAAGTAATAAATATAATATGTTACATGATAATTTTTTTATCATGCACTAAAATTCAATGCAAGTTTCTAGAAGAGATTTATAATAATAAGATTAATGATTACTCTAGACTTCAAGTATTTGGATGTTCAGCCTATGTTCATGTCTTTGGTGTGTAAAAGAAAAATTTGGATTCAAAAGTAAGAAAGTATCACAAGTATATATATTTATTCAAATAATTACCTTTATATTTAAGTAGAAGTAAGAAAAAATAGATTAATTTCAAAATATCTTTTAGAAAAGCTTCCTAAAAGCTTCAAAGATGTTGCTTTGACTTTACACGTGTTCGTAATCAATTGATAGGCTAGAAACTTGGTCAACAAGTTAGCCATATATTACACATGCTAGTAGCTTGTGGAACAAGTCAACTATGTCATGCACATATAGATAACTTGCCTTGCAAATTAAGTCATGTGTCCAGCAAAGTCAACATGTATTGGAGGTCATATAGAATATTTCCATGTAGCTCTTAATTAGAAAGTATATATAGAAGCAAGAATGAAGCCTTTTTCATTCTTGTCAATGCCTTTGTAGTCCATAGTCTTGTTTCAAGACTTTCTAGTCTTCTTGTCTTTAGCAACAGCTATTCTAATTCAATATATTACCATCTTTGAGTGATTTCTTAGACTTTTCAAGTAACATAAGAGTGTATTGAGATTTTATTTCTTTGAGACTTATGTTTTTGACAATTTAATAAGAGTCCTAATTCATTATTATTGTCCTGTTTTAGAAGTGACTAGATTATCATAGTTTTATTATTGTATTTTGAAGGTTGAAGATTATCTACCTTTAAATAAATCATTTAATTTTTCAACATTGATTTTTTCCTTAAAGAAAGCAGATTACTTTTTTTTTGTAGAAATTTTCATTTGATATTAGAGGTTGCAGATTGTCCTTCTCTAATTTGACTTATAGATTTATTAAGTTATTTGAAATAGAAGGAAAAATCATGGATGCTATATTTGGCAAAAGTGAAAATAGATTTTCAACTATTGTAGATCTTCACAAACTTGTTAATACTCTTAAAGTGGAAATTTCACATTTATCAATACCAACTACAAAAATACTAATCCTATACCTATGAAAGAAGTTGAAAGTGTATGTTAAGAAGTTGTGTAATTGAAAGAAGTAAGTAAATCAAACTCACATTTAAATTTAGGAAGTTTTACTTTTACAAGTATGATATAGATAAGGATTAGTATACTCAAGAAGTTTGATTGAACGAGATCAAAAATTTGAGGATTTTTGCAATAAGTCAAACTCTATGAAAGCTTGTATTTCTTCTAACATCTTGATGGATTTGCTCAAGTTGGATTCATAAGCGCACTTCTATCTGAAAGTACCCTCTTTTAGTTTGTACTTTTGATAGAAAAAAATTCAAGAGTCTTATATGATTTGAATTCATTTTTATAAGTATTTACAACTATATTTAGAAAAAATGATTAAAAAAATTAGTAAAGATAAATTCTTGTCTTTATGACATGGATCATAGTTAATTACTATATATGTTGTTGAATTCCAAAACTTCACTTGCAATGTGGACTCAAATAACAAAACTCTTATTAATCAATTTTAATATGAATTGAAATATAATGTCAAATATTTCTTATTGACAATATTGAAAGCAAAATCTTTGAAAGAATTTATTGCTTAAGTCATTTCATAGAACAATCAATTATTTAAAAGGTGCTAAGAACAAAGACTTGGCTAGAAAAAAACTAATCAAGTAATGATGGTTGCTCTTAAGTTTTTAGAAACTTATTTATTAAGGCTAAAATTAATGTAAATTGATACAATATGTTTTAAATCTCTTATATAGCAAGAAAAAATTTAATGTTGTTAAGAAAAATTATGCTTATATTGTAGATAAGCTAAGCACATTGCTCAACATTATCCAAAGCAGCAATACAATTACAAAATGAGGAGCACAATTACCAAAGAAGACAATATATCAGAAAATAAGTTTCTCTAGCTACAATAGAGACTCGTTGTTAGAATCATGTACAATATCTAGTTAAGGTCTTAATCTCTCTTTAGATGTGATGGTGTTGTGTCATAGTTTAGCTACCATATAAAAATAATGTGTTTATATATTTAATGTATAATTTATTTAGTAACATAGTGAGAGCCATATTATTGGATTTTAATTAGTTGTAGACTATGGTAAAATTACTACTTTAAAATGAGGTTGTTTAAAATGATTACTATTAAAATTTATATAACTTTATTTTCTTTTGATAGTGTCTTTTGAAGTTGGTTTTATTGGTAGTAACTTCATACACTTAGAGTCACCTTTGTTAGATATTGGTGATCGTTAAAGTCTTATTTTGTTTCTTTTATATGGTGTTTAGGGCATATATTATGTAAATCTTGTAAAGAAAAGAATTGAAAGAGAGATTATGGTAGCAAAAAGAGAGTTTAGGATATCTATATAGATGATGAAAATCTCCATTCCTATTGGTCAAAAATCATAGCCAATGGACTTTAAGGAGGCTGTCTGAGGCCATATTAGGGATTAGGATTACACTTTCAGGGCATTCGAGCTTTTGGAGGCTAAGGTCAATAATTTCAGATTTTTGGCTATAGTTTTGGTACAAATTTTGAGTCAATTAGAGTTTTTATGAAGGAGATATAGGTGCTCAAAGTCGAGGTGTCAATTTTGTATCTACTATCACTCTTTTGGGTATAATGCATGCATACACAAAGGAATAGAGGATTGACGACTAGGATTGGAGAGAGTACTTTCTTGGCTATAGTTTTGGTATATTTTTTGATGGCTTCGAAGTTAGAATGAAGGAGATATTGGAAGTTGAAATCAGCACTTGCAAATCTAAGGGTAGTAAGTGACCCGATTCACTAATAATATTTTGAGCTATATCTTGAGCAATTTGATGAGATTTTGGCTCAAAATTTCCAAGAATGTGTGTAATTATGTTGGTAAACTTTATATATAAATTTTGTGGCATTTGAATTTTGGATTTTTGAGATATAAGGAAAATAGTTTTTGAGTGCTTATAGATTAGGATTTAGAGCATCTTCTAGGGTTTTAAAGATGTCAGAAGATTAGTAGTAGATTTGTTATTCATTTTTTTTGTGATAAAGCTTAAAGATAGAATCTATGTTAAATAAAAATTTGAAAAAAATTGAATAGTTGGATCATGAGATATAAATTTTTAAATTTCACAATAAAAACTTCTTTTGTAAAAAAAAAATATTTTGAAGGATTTTATTATAATTTAAATTTTTGTACAAGATAAAGAATTTTTTTTGGAGAAACAAGACATCATATATTAGCCAAAGCTAAATTCTTTACAAGTAAGTATCAAGTATATTCTCAAATTACAAATCATGCCATATGACAATGGTGTCGATTTTCTATTTGCGAATACATTGGATACCTAGATGTAGAGAGTTTAGTTTTAACTTATTGGCCAAGCTTTAATAAGTTATTTAACCTTAAAAGTAAAAGACAAATGAATACTACAATATCAAAAAGATATTATACTAATAATCTTTTTTATATTTAAGAAGGTTTGTATATAAGGCTTTCTAAAATATTTAGAAATTTTCTAACATTCTTCACTATACCAAATCATAGCTAACCATTTGCTGATAGATTAGATTTTCAATAACTTCAAAAGAAATCCACAAGCTCTTCTCAAAAACTCATCTTTATACAAAATTCAACTATAGCTCTATATATCCATCTTCAATGAATATATATATATATATATATATATATATATACAAAGTCTTGGATCCTAAAATACTCCTTTATTTTGCATAAAATTCTCAAGTTATAATAAAATTCCTTCAAAATATAATATTCCCACAAAGGATTTCTTCTTTCCAAACTTTAGAAATTCATATCACTTGATTCAACTATTCAGATTTTGCCAAATTTACCGATATTATAGAATTCACCTTTAAGCTTTACTTTACAAAAATTCAACTATAAATTCGCCATCAATCGTCCGACATCTTAAAAACCCTAGTAGGTACTCTAAAACCCTAATTCACAAGCACCTAAGTACTATTTTCTTCATATCTCACAACATCAAAGCCCAAATATCAAAAAACTTATATATAAAGTTTAGTAATATAAAAATAAACATTCTTAGAAGGTCTTAGCTAAAATCTTATCAAATTGCACAAGATATAGCTCAAAACACAACTACTAGTAATTTGGGTCACTTATAACTCCTTATATTCCAAATGCTGACTTCAACTTCCAATAACTCCTTTATCCAAGCTAAGAATTCATCAAGCAATATATGTTAAATATAGCCAAGAAAGTGTTCTCTTCAATCCTAATTGCCAATCATTTGTTTCTTTCTGTATGCTTGCGTTATATCCAAAAGAGTGATAGTAGATACAAAATCAACACCCTAACTTTGAGTGTCCATATCTCTTTCATATAAATTCCAAATCTCTAAAAATTTGTACCAAAACCATAGCCAAAAACCATAGCTAAAATTGCTGACCTTAGCCTCCAAAGGTCGAATGCCTCCGAAAAACTAACCCTAATCTCTAATATGGCCTCGGCCAGCCTCCTTGAAGCCCATTAGTCATGATTTTTGACCAATAGGAATGGAGATTTTTATCATCTATTTCCATTCATCTATATGGATGTCCTAAACTCTCTTTTTGGTAAAAAATCCCTCTCCAACTCTTTTCTTTACAAGATTTACTCAATATATGCCCTAAATACAAAATTAAAGAACCAAAATAAGACTTTAAGGGTCACCAATATCTAACAAAGGTAACTCTAAATATTTAAAACTTACTACTAATAAGATGAAATTCAAAGTCACTATCAAAAGAAAATAAAAGTATATAAATTCTAATAGAAGCCCTTTTAAACAACCTCTTTTTGAGGTAGTAATCTATTCACATCTTATAACCAACAAAAAACTACTAATATAGCCTTCACCATATTATTCACTATATTGTGTATTAAATGTATAAGCACATTATTTTCACATGGTAGCAAAATCACAATACAACAATGAACATATATATTTATCTCAATAGTTACTTATATGATTAGGTAGAAGTAGGTAAATATAGATTTATTTCATAAAGTCTTCTAAAAAATTTTTTTAGAAACTTTATAGATATGGTTTTGACTTTCCATGTGTTGGTAAGATAGAAACTTTGCCATGAAGTTCACCACGCATTGGTAGCTTATTGAATAAGTTAACTCCATGTAGTAGCTTGTAGAAAAAGCTAACTATGTGGTATATACATAGATAATTTGTCTTGCAAGTTAAAACATGTCGCTAGTAAAGTCTTCATGTTTTGGAGGTCCTATAGGACATCGCCATGTAGCTCTTAATTAAGAGTATATATAGAGGCAAGAATGAAGTGTTCTTTACTCTTATCAATGCCTTTCTAGTCCTTGGTCTTTTTTCAAGTCTTTTTAGTCTTTTTTTTTTGACAATAGCTATTCTAGTTCAATATATTATCATCTTTGCATAACTTTTTAGTTCCTTTAAGTGACACGAGAGTGTATTGAAGATTTTCTTTCTTCGATATTGATATCTTTGATAATTTGAAAAGAGTGCTAATATACTATTTTTATCTCATTTTAGAAGTGAATGGATTATTCTACATCTATTTTTGTATTTTGAAGATAATAGATTATCTACCTTTAAACAAAAAATCTTATTTTTTAATACTAATCATTTCTTTAAAAAGAGTGGATTATCGCTCTTTATAGAAATTTTTATTAGAGATTATACATTATCCTCCTCTAATTTAATTTTTTGGATTTAATTGAGTTTTCTATGAAAGAAAAGATTATGGATGCTATTCCTAATAGAAATAAGAATAGATTTACAATTATTGCAGATCTTCACAAGCTTATCAACATTCTTAGGGCAAAAATTTCATGCATCACTCATGTCATCTATAGGAGCACTACTTCTATACCTATAGAAGAAGTCCAGAGTCTACGTCAAGAAATTGTGTAATTGAGGAAATAAATCAATCAGCCTCACAACCAAATTCAAGGGGTCTTGCTTCTATAAGCTCAAGAAAGGCAAGAATTAGTATGCGCAAGAAGTTTGATAGAACAAGATCAAAATTTTAAGGATTTTTATAACAAGTTAATCTCTACTTAAAATTACACCCTTTCCAATACACTGAATGATTTACTCAAGTTGCCTTCATAAGCATACTTCTATCTAGAAGTGCTCTTTCTTAATTTGTACCTTTGATTGAAAAGGATTCATGACTTCTTTATGATTTAAATTCATTCGTAGAAGTGATTATCACTATATTTAGAGAAAGTGATCGAGAATGAGTAGCACAAACTAAATTCTTATCTTAATGATAAGGATCATGATCTACCATTACATATACTGCTAAATTCCAAAATCTTGCTTGCGACGTGAATGACAAAGCAAATATTTATTATTAATAATATGGAAATCAAATCTTAGGAATAATTTATTACTCAAGCCATTACATGCGATAATTGATTATTTAAAATATTTCAAGAAAAAAGACTTTGCTAAAGAGGAATAAATCAAATAATGGTGGCAGCTCTCAAGTTTTTTGAAACATATTCATCAAGGCCAAAACTAATGCAAATTGATACAATACCTTTAAAATCTCTCATAGAGTAGAAAAAGACTCTAAGTCACTGAGAAGATTTGTGTTTATATTGTAGAGAAGCTAAACCCACTGCTCAACATTATCTAAAGAAGCAATGCAATTACAAAATGAGGACCACAATTACCAAAGAAGATAATGTGTCAAAAAACGAGTTTCTTCTCTTGCAATAGAAATCATTTGGCTAAAATCATGTACAATACCTAATAAAGGTCCTATTTTCTCCTCAAATCCATCACCTTGTTTTATAATAGATGTATATTTAGGACCTAAAAATCACAAAGTCTTTACTGTATTAGATTCAAGAGCCTCAAACTATTTCATAGATGAAGTTTTTGTCAAAAATCAAAAAATACTTTTAGTCAAGAAAACTAAATCCGTACATGTAGAAGTCATAGATGGTCATTTGTTGTATTCTGGAAATATAATCTATGATATTATTCCTTTAGATGTAGTAAATAAAGATCATTAAAAAGTAATAGTATTTAATATAATAATATCTCTGTCCAATTTGATTATTTTAAAATTATTGTGGCTAAAAAAATATAATCCTCAAATAGATTAGATTTCTTGTAACCTTAACTTTTTTTGAAAGTATAATTCTACATAAATATATTATATCCAAATCTTTACTGATAGGTGCAAGAGCCTTCATACATGCTACAAAAGAATGATCATCTTTTGCTATATATGCTATATTCATTTCTAATGGTAAAAAAATATCAAGTGGTATCCCTAGTCAATATCAAGAATTTAAAGATGTTTTTGAAAAGAAGAATGTAGATATTCTTTTAAAGCATCGACCTTATAATTAATCAATTGATATGTAAGAAAGAGCTCAACCATCATTTAAACAATCTATAGCTTATCGCAAAATGAGTTAGTTGCATTAAAAGAATATATTGATGAAAATTTGGCAAAGAGCTTCATATGCCATTTTAAATCTCCAACTAAGACTCCTATCTTATTTGTGATGAAGAAAGACGGATCTCTATGGATGTGTATAGATTATCATGGACTCAATAAGATCATCATTAATAATAGATATTCTTTGCCTTTGATTTCAGGATTTTTTGACCATCTCAATCAAGCAAAGATCTATACCAAAATAGATCTACAAAGAGCAGATAACTTAATTTGTATCAAAGAAGGAGATGAATGAAAGAATGCTTTTTGAATTAGGTATAGATATTTTGAATATAATGTCATGCCTTTTGGACTCAAGAATGTACTAGCTGCTTTTTAATATCTTATAAATGATGATTTTTACGAGTTTCTTGATGATTTTGTTGTTTGTTATTTAGACGACATTCTAATCTACTTTAAGAATACTATAAAATATGAACTTCATGTTTCTTGCCTATTACAGAAATTTAAAAATGTAAGATTATTGTTGTTCTTGTTGAGTTCAAGTTTTAGTAGACCAAAGCAATTGAACTAATAGAGGTGAGTTCAAACACGGGGAAAGACTCGTTATATGAATTGGATCTATTAGTGTCACAATTGATTGTAATCTGGCTATTTGAAATCAATTATCAAACTACAAAACATCAGAGCTTACTACTTTCGTCTTAATTCAACCCATAATCCATTCTACGATTATCAATTCAACAATACTTCTCTCAATCACAATTCTTCATAAGCAAATAATAAAAAAACAAAGAAGTAGTACCAAGCTTACTTTGGCTTATGACTCTTAGTCTAGCTCTTGGCTTATGACTCTCAATCTGGCCCTCGGCTTACGACTCTCAATCTGTTTATCCTATCAAAAGATGATCCGTCGGCCAGCGGATTCCAAAGATTATGACCCTTTGAATTCTTAACCATTTATTCTACTAACAACCTATTGTTATCAACTAAACTGCCTAACCATTAGTCTAATTCTTAAGGTTGTCAATAACCAACCAATAACTTACCACAAAATTTATTTACCTATTCTACAATTATATTTTAAGTTAGAAAAGTCTGTATACTACATTATTCAAGTTGACTTTTTAGGATACATCATTTTCAACAAAGGTCTTATAATGGTCCAAACTATCATAGATCCCAAGAAGGTCCAAACTATCATAGATTGAAAGATTCTAAGAACAGTATAAGATGTGCAATACTTTTTGAGCTTTGCTAATTACTATTAAATCTTCATTAAGAACTTTTGTCAAGTTGTAGCTCTATTTATACATTTAACTTGTAAATATAAATTTTAGTGGAATGAATAAGTAAAAGCATTATTTGATGCTTTAAAGAAGGAATTTATTTCTGTACCAATCTTGTATGACGTCGACTTTTCTAAGATATTTTTTATAGAAATAAATGCATTAGACTTTGCTATGAGTGCCATGTTGTCACAAATAGAAACAAATGACAAACTCCATTCAATAGCTTTTTATTCTAAGAAATTTTGAGCTGTCAAAATTAATTATAAAATCCATGACAAAGAGCTCTTTGCAATCGTGGATTCATTTTAAGAATAGCGTCATTATCTAGAAGGTGCTTCAAGTCTAGTTACCATGTATAGGAATCATAAGAATCTTGAGTACTTCATATCAACATGTATTTTAAATCATCGTCAAGCCCAATGGAGCATGTCTTTATTTAGATTTAATTTCAAGATTACTTATTGATCCAAAAAACAACAAGGTTTATTAGATATCTTTTCTAGATGTTTTTATCTTGTATCAAAAGAAAAAAAAATGTATCTTTTGATCAACAAAGAATGATTTTCTTGAAACCTCAGTATTTTTATCTTTGAGCAATAAAGTCAACATTGATTGTTGATTCAAACTTTATTTAACAAATTCAATCAATTATGTCTTTTGATCCTTTCATTTATGATATTAAGAATACTTCTTCTAAGTCCTATGACACTGTAAAGTTTGAATTCAAAAATAACCTACTATATTTTGAAAATTACGTATATATTCCAGAAGGTGACGTACGATTATGTGTCCTTCAAGTTTGTCATGATTTTCTAACAGTCGGACATTTTGGATAGAACAAGACTTTGGAACTAATATTAAGATATTTTTTATTGCTTCAAATGTGGAAGGCAATAAAAGATTTTGTACAATCATGCAATACTTGTTGAAGATCCAAAACTCCTTGCTATAGATCATATGAACTTCTTCAATTATTATCAATTCCAAAACAATCATGGTCTTTTGTTTCTATGGATTTTATCACAGATCTTCTAGTCTTGGATTTATATGACTTTATATTCATAATTGTAGATCGTTTTACTAAAATAGTATATTTTGTATTATGTACAAAATCTATTTCAGGTGAAAAAATAGCTATGTTTTTCATGGACAATATCTATTGCTATCATGGATTGTCAAAGGATATTATATTGGATGGGAGGATTCAATTTGTATCAAGATTCTAAAGAATCTTATTTAAAATTCTAAAAGTGGATATAAAGATTTCTTTGGCTTTTCATCTTTAAATTGATGGACAAACAAAATGGGTGAATCAAGTTCTAGAGTAGCATTTTAGGTGTATCATCAACTATCATTAAGATGATTGGACAAATCTTTTGCTATTGGCATATTTTGTACACAATAATTTAATACATTCTTCCACTCAATAAATATCTTTCTTTACCAATTATGGTTATCATCCATAACTTGATACTTTTATCTTCTTAAAAGTTGATAATCTTATGGTAAAAAATTTAGAAAATTATTTATTAGAGTTACTTGCAATAATGAAGACATAATTAAAAGAAGCTCAAGAACAAAAAAAGACCAACATAAATGCCTATTACAAGGAGCAGCTACAATTCAACATAGAGGATAAAGTATTGTTACTTTGTCATAATATTAAGACTAATCGTCCTTAAAATAAGTTGGTCTATTCTAGGCTAAGACCTTTTTCTATTTGTAAAAAAATCAATTCTCTTGCTTATTGATTATATCTACCAATGTTTATGAAGATCTACCTTGTATTTCATGTGGCCCTTCTTAAGTCGTAAAAGACAGTGAATATTTTGGAAAGAAGACAAATACCACGTCCTCATATAGAAGTAGATAATAATTAAGAATTTGAGGTGGAAGAAGTCTTAGATTGAAGGTGACACCAAAATAGGTTAGAATAACTTGTTCATTGGCGTAGAAATAATATTAGTGAACTCACATAGGAGCTAGCAAAGAATCTTGCAAATATAATAAAGAAGATTAAAACCTTTCATCGACAACATCCATCAAAGTCAAGATGAAGAATTGTAAAGATCCATAAAAGATAATGACTTTTTCTCATGAAACTTGTCCCTAGAAAGGAAGGTATTGTCACAATGTTGTGTTGTAGTTTGGCTACCATAGGAAAATAATGGATTTATATATTAAATATACAATATACTAGATAACATGGTAAAATCTATGTTAGTAGAATGTGTGTAATCACATGAATGTGTAATCACATGAATGTGTAATCACATGAATGTGTAATCACATCCAAGAATATGTGTAATCATATTAGTAATTTTTATATATAAATTTTGTATTATTTGAATTTTGGGTTTGTGAGATATGAAGAAAATTATACTCAAGAGCTTGTGAATTAGGGTTTGAAGTACCTGCTAGGATTTTTAAGATGCCAAACAATTGATATCAAATTTTTAGTTGTATTTTTTATAGTAATTTTTAAGAATAAATTCTATATTATCTGTAAATTTGATAAAAATTGAACGATTGGATTGAGAGATATGAATTTCTAAAATTTGGAAAGAAAAAAACTTTTGTAGAAAAAATATGTTTTGAAGGGGTTTTATTATAATTTGAGTATTTTATACAAAATAAAAGGGTTTTTTGGAATTCAAGACTTTACATGTATTTTGGACAAGGATATATAGAGCTTAGGTTAAATTTTGATATAAAGATGAGTTTTTTTGAAAAGAGATTATTGATTTTCTTTGAGAATATTGAAAATCTAACTTACCAGCAAATGGTTAGTTATGATTTGGTATAATCAAGAATGTTAGGAAACTCCTAGATATTTTAGAAAGCTTTTTGTATAAACCTTCTTAAATTGAAAAGATTTTGCTAGTACAATATCTTTTTGATATTATAATATTTATTTTTTTTCTATTTAAAAGATTAAATAACTTATTGAAGCTTGGCTAATAAGTTAAAACTAAACTGTCTACAGCTAGGTACTTAATGTATTCCCACAAAAAAAACCATGAAATATAATAATAAATATATAAATTTATCTTAATATTTACTTACATGATTATGTAGAAGTAAGTAAATATAGATTAATTTCATAAAATCTTCTAGAAGATCTTCTTAGAAGCTTTATAGACACAATTTTGACTTTAGGTGTGTTTATAGGATAGAAACTTGGCCAATAAGTTCATCATACATTAGTAGCTTATGGAACAAGTTAACTCCGTGTAGTAGCTTGTGCAATAAGTTAACTATGTGGCGCATACATAAATAACTTGCCTTGCAAGTTAAGACATGTGACTAGTAAAGTCAATACGTTTTGAAGGTCCTATAGGACATTGCCATGTAGCTCATAGTTATGAGTATATATAGAGACAAGAGTGAAGCCTTCTTCTTTCTTGTCAATACATTTCAAGTCTTTCTATTATTCTTGTTTTTGGCAATAGCTATTCTAATTCAATATTATATCATTTTTGAGTGACTTTCTAGTTCCTTTGAGTGACACAAGAGTATATTGAGGATTTTCTTTCTTTGAGATTTATATCTTTTGTGAGGATAAATTTCTTCCTCATCCCAAATTACAAGATGGCTTTAATTAAGAGTTTTTTGTAATTAGTAGAAGTAGCAATAAACAAGAAAAAAATAAGGACAACACCAAATAAGTAAAACAAGTGCAATCAAGCAATTGTACACTATTAAACTAGTCATAGATTGTTCACTGGATTTTTACCTAGTAAAAGATAAAATTAAAAATTTAAAAATACATTTTTAAACAGATAGTATTTTTATCTTTCCAATGACATAAAAATCATATAATTCCAAGTTACTATGAATTCGTTATGATAGATTAAAGATAGAATTTAAAAAATAAAAAAGTTAAGTGAATAATTTTTACCTGAAGGGTAACTAGCTTAAGAAATCAGGAGTTCGAACCTCACCAAGGCTCACAAATAATATATATTAGTCTTCTAAAGAGTCCTTGAGGCCTTAGTCTTATCTTTCTACCTATACCGAAGGTGCTACAATCTATATGGAAATTATGCACCTCTCTTCCTACAAGGACTACACTAGCTACTGGTCCTCCTATTTTCTACTAATAAAACTACTTTTTTTGCATTTTTGACTACACCATGGTGTTCAAAAATACCCAATTAGCCTAGAAAACTTGTACAGGCTTCAAATCTTGTTTCATTTCTTCATAGTGGCTCTCAAGGTGGTAAATCTCAATTTTACCAAGGTCTTGAAATTTTCTCTAAAATTCATAAAAAATCCTAAATAAATTCTAAATAAATTCTAAAAAATATTATAATACTTCTATAATACTAATATCCATAAAAGGCTGTATTTTTATATTTTTTTGATTTTTTATATCAATAAAATCAGTTTAAATCCACTAAAAATCCTATTATCTACATACATAACTTAAAAGACATGAAGTTCTTTTTCATGCTTCTTTTAACTATCAACTAATCATTGATAGGATTTATGTAAGTAATACATGTAGATATGAGGCCAATATAGAAATTTATCTCAATTACTAATCATTAATATTCAATAATGAGTAAAAATACTAAACCAACTAAGATAATTGCCTCCAAGTCTTATTA
Organism: Physcomitrium patens; assembly: GCF_059467195.1. NCBI lineage: Eukaryota > Viridiplantae > Streptophyta > Bryopsida > Funariales > Funariaceae > Physcomitrium > Physcomitrium patens. The sequence continues at coordinate 13,616,700 of NC_143421.1, forward strand.
ATATTCTATTTTTGTAACTTTTCTTCTAATAAGACTTTTATACTTATAAATACTTCTAAATTCTAATAATTATGTAAATAGTCAAAAAGACTCTCCAACCTTAGTATTTATCTCATTAAATGATTCAATACTATATTTTTAACTAATCCACCAATTAAGATCCATTGGTAGAACTCACATCCTTGAGATTAGATCTTTGACATTGTTTTACAATAGATGTATGTTTAGGACCTAAAACTCACAATGTCTTTGTATTGTTAGATTTAGGAGCCTCAATCTATTTTATAGACAAAGACTTTGTCAAAAAATAAGAAATATCTTTAATCAAGAAAACTAAACTCATACATGTAGAAGTCATAGATAGTTGTTTGTTATCTTTTAGACATGTTATCCATCAAATTATTACTTTATATGTAGTAATTAAAGTTCATAATAGTATAATAATATTTAATATGATAAGATTTCTTTTTAATCTGATTATTTTAGGATTATTATAGTTAAAAAAATATAATCTTTAAATAAATTAGATTTCTTATAATTATAAATTTTTTAGTAGTTAAAACAAGAATCTTATTTATCAAATAAAAATATATAAGTCTAGTATGTCCAAATCCAAACTGATAAGTAGAAGAGCTTTCATACATGCTCAAAAAGAAGTACCATGTTTTGCTTTATATGCCATGCCTATTTTTGAAGAAGAAAAGACATCATGTAGTATTCTTAACTATGATCAAGATTTATAGGACGTTTTTGAAAACGAAAATACAAATATTCTTCAAAAGCATTGTTGTCATGGTTATTTAATTAATTTAGAAGAAAGAGCTCAAGTATCATTCAAATATATTTACAATTTATTTCAAAATAAGCTAGCTACACAAAAAGAATATATTGATGAAGATTTTGTCAAAAACTTCATATACTATTTAAAATCTCTAATAGGAGTTCCTATCTTATTTGTAAAGAAAAAAGATGGATCTCTCTGGATATGCATAGACTATCAAGAACTTAATAAGGTCACCATCAAGAATAGATATCTTCTACCTTTGATTTTAGGACTTTTTGATGAAACCAATTGTGAGCTCTTATTTATGTTCTAAAATTTTATTTTTTGATTTTTTCTTATTTTATAATAATTAAGCATGTTAGATTAAAATTTATATAAGTAAAATCTGGTTTTATTAAATTTTTAGGATTTTAACCTTTGGTGGTATAAATCCTAGCTTGGTTCCTTAAATTAAGTTAATAAAGACCAAAATGATAAGGATTAGAAAATTAAAATAATAATTTGGTTAATTGTAGTAATTTAAAGGTCATTAGTCATTATTATAAGAGTTGACTGAGAGCCTATGATTTCACCTATAATCATTTTATATGATTTAGAGAAAATTAGAATTAGAACTTCCTAAAAGATTTAATGAAATTTAGCACTGACGGTTTTGAAGTTTTTTCTTCAACTTCAACAAATTCAAGTGGTAAAGCAGTTTTTTTTAATTAATAGAGGCTTTCAAATGCAATAGTAGCATTGGATTCACTCCATGAAATGAAGAAAATAAGATCAATACCTTCTCTTCCAACATACAAGTGGAGCAATGAAATTTTTATTTTTGAAGGATTTTACAATAATTGCTAAAATCTTTAGAGATAAAAACTTTCATAAAAATTGCAAATAAACATAGATGGAGGCATGTGAGTAATCAAACTTAGCATAAAAAGATATTCTAAACACAATGGTGTAATTAGATTTACCAAAAATTTCTTTTTTGGCTACTTATAATAGCCATCAACCTTGATAATGAAATTAGCTTTTGAATGAATGAAGGCCATAGATATAGATTAGGGATCTTAGAAATCAAGGATAGAGATGCAGCCACCCTTTTATAAGCCTCCACTCAATTATATAAGAGAGAGAAACCAAGCCCTCTCTTATATAATTGAGAGAGAAATTATATAAGCCCTCTCTCTCTCTCTCTCTTCTTTTGGTGAAGGACGAAGCCATGTCAAAATTTGGCCAAAAATCCTAATCTCAATTTCATTTAGATTTTTAAATCACATTATGAACTTTGTAGGTAGATGTGTATAGATTTTTAGTTGTGAATGATAGTCATTGGATTTTAAAAAATGCTTTATTATGGTAGATAGCTCTCTTGGCCTCCCAAGTACTCCAAGGATTTTAAGAGCCTCGGATTTCCCTCAATCAGTCATTTTATTTTTTAATTTCAATATAAAATTCCTTATGATTATAGTTTTTGTTTTTATCTTTTCAACAAGATAAGGCTTGCTTGATTTAGACTTGAATTGAATTTTTGGTGAAATTTTGAGTGCAAGGGAGTTGATTCCCTTCGTAGTTTGGATTGATCAAGTTTAGAAAGGTATTTCTCAGTGCTTTATAATTGGATTTAATTGATATTTTGGAAGCATTGAGCATTATAAGTTAATATTTGAAAGACATAAGTTTTGCTAGATTTAAAGAAGATTTGGATTTTTATCAAATTTATAAGTGAAGGGGGTTGGTTGTCATAGCAGTTTGAATCATTCAACTTCAAAAGAGCAATTCTCACTACTAATTCACTAGATTGCAACAAAATTTATTAAAGCACGAGCATCTTTAAGTTAACCTTGTAATAAATTAAGAACAATTCAATTTAGAGCTAATTAAAATTTTTGGCAAAATTTGGAGTTGAAGGGATTTGTTGCCTTCAATCTTTAGACATTATCAAGGTATCTTTGCTTTTACCTCTCTATGAGCTCTCAATTATACTCTAAAATATAAATTTTTGTTATTTTCCTATTTTATGATAATTAAACATGTTAGATTAGGATTTATATAAGTGGAATTCAGTTTTATAGAATTTTTAGGATTACAAACCTTGATGGTATAAATCATAGCCTAATTCCTTGAATTAGGTTAATTAGGACTAAAAAAAATAAGAGTTAGAAAATTATAATAGCAACTTAGTTAGTTTAATAATTTAGTGGTTGTTAGTCATTACTATAAGGATTTACTAAAAGCCTATGAGTGCATCTATAATCATTCACATGATTTAGGAGTTGGAATTATAATTCTCTAAAAGATTTAGAGAAGTTAGCAATGGTAATTTTGGATTTTCCTCCAAATTCGACAAATTAAAGCGACATGGAGGTTCTTCTACTTAATGGAAGTCTTTTTAATGCAATGGTGGCACCAGATTTACCTTATGGAGTGAAGAAAACAAGATCAGCAACCTCTCCTTCAAAATACAAGAAAAACAATGAAATTCTCATTTTGAAGAATTTCACAAAAATTGCCAAGATCCTTGTAAGTAAAAACTTCCATGAAAATTATAATTGAGCATGGATTGAGGCATGTGATTAGTCGATCTTGGCTTAAAAAGGTGTTTTGAACAAAATAGTGAAGTTAGATTTACAAAAAAATGATTTCTTGACCACTTACAAGAGCCATCAGCCTTGGTAACAAGATTGGTGCTTGGATGAATGAAGGCCGTAGATCTAGATTAGGGATCTTAAAAATCAAGGGTGGAGATGTAGCCACCCTTCTACGAGCCTCTATTCAATTGTATAAGAAAGGCTTGGTTTTCCAAGCCTTCTCTCTCTCTTCTTTTGGGTAAAGGGCCGAGCCATGCCAAAATTTGGTCAAAATCCTAATCTTAATTTTATTTAGATTTTAACTCTCATTGTGAACCTTGTGATTGTGTATGTATGGACTTTGTATTGTGAAGGATGGTCATTAAGTTTTAGAATATTTTTCATTGAGGTAGATATCTCCTCGGCCTTTCAAATATCCCAAGGGTTTCAAGGGCTTCGGATTTTCTTCATTCAGTCACTTAATTTCTTTTTCTTCAATGTGAGATTCTGATTAGTTGTAGCTTTTGATGTTAACTTTCCAAAAAGATAAGACTTATTTGATTTGGAGTAAGAAAGAATTTTTGGTGAATTTTTGAGTTTGAGGGAGTCGACTGCCTTTGCAGTTTGAGTCAATCGAGTTTGGAAATGCATTTCTCAGTGCTTGGTGATTAGATTTATTTGAAATTTTGAAAGCATCAATATTTATAAGCTAATCTCTGAAAGGCATAAGTTTTGTTGAATTTGAAGATAATTTGAATTTTTAGTGAATTTCTAAGTGAAGAGGGTTGGTCTCCGCGGCAGTTTGGATCACTCAACTTCAAAGGAAGAATTCTCACGACTGGCTCATTAGATTGCAACGAAGATTGTTGGATCAAAAGCATCTTCAAGTCAGCCTTGCAAGAAGCTAAGAATCATTCAAATACAAGCCAATTACAAATTTTGGATTATTTTAGAGTAGAAGGGGGTCGTTGCCCTCAATTCTTATGTGTTGTCAAGGTATCTTCGCTTTCACCTCTCTCACTTTATTTTTACTATCATCTTCACAGTGACTTGTAAGCTCTACATTTCACTTTTTGGCTAATAAATTTTAAGTTTAACTTTTATCCTTTAATATTCTCACTTTAATTTTTAATTTTTAACTTTAACTTTTAAACTAAACTTTTAATTTTAACTTTTAATTTTACCTTTAATTTTAAATTTTAACTTAACCTTTTAATCTTAATTTTCAACTTTAATTTTTTTTTAACTTAACTTTTAACTTTACTTTTAATTCAAACTTAAGTTTTTATTCTTATGGTCAATTAATAGTAATAATTTAATTACTTTTATTGTATTACATAGTAAATTTCAATTAACATGTTAATTTAATGTTGATAACCATTGCTTGGAAGGCCTAAAACTAATTGAATTTTTATTATAAAGATTTAAATTAATCTAAAAATTACACAATTGAGAGCTCTCTAATTCAACCTCTTAAACTTGTTGTGTGGCATAGGTTTCATCAAGCGGTGAAATTTGGCCTCATACTTTCTTATTTTATTTTTACTTTTATCTTCAGAGTGACTTGTAATCTGCACATTTCAACTTTTGGCTAATAACTTTTAAATTTTAAGTTTTAACTTTTAATATTCTCACTTTAACTTTTAATTTTAACTTTTAAATTTTAACTTTTAACTTAGACTTTTAAATTTAACTTTTAATTTTAACTTTTAACTTTAACTATAACTTTAATTTTCAACTTTAACTTTTAAATTTAACTTTTAATTTATAATTTTAACTTAAGTTTTTATTCTTACTTTGAGTTAATAATAATAACTTAATTAATTATTTTTATCATTTTTGTATAATAAATTTTATTTAATATTTTAATTTAATATGAAAAAATTCAAATTTTTAATTAATTATTTTTATCATTTTTACATAGTGAAATTATTTTTCTTGGAAGGCGTTAATTTTAATTGAATTACAAATACTCCCATTTAAATTAACTTAACAATTTCACAATTGGGAGTTCTTCTATTCTACCTCTTGAGCTCATTGTGTAGTATTAATTCCATAGAGTGGAGGATTTTAGGCTCACATCAATCAAGCAAAGATCTATATAAAAATAGATTTACAAGAAACATATAATTTGGTCAACATCAAAGTAGGAGATGAGTAGAAGATTACTTTTTGAATTAGATATGGATATTTTAAATATAATGTCATGCATTTTGGACTTATATATGCATTAGCTACTTTTCAACATCTTATGAATGACATTTTTTGTGAGTCTCTTGATGATTTTATTGTCTATTATTTAGACAACATTCTAATCTACTCTAAGAATACAATTGAATATGAACTTTATATTCATTGTATAATACAAAAATTTAGAGATACAAGATTATATGCCAAAATAGAAAAGTATGTATTCCACACTACTCATGAAACAAAACCAAACTATCTCAAAAATCCAAGATCCTTCTATTCCATAGTAACATAAAATCTCATCACAAAATAGAATAAAATAGATCAAAATAGAATTGAATAGAATTAAATAGGATATGATATATAAGGCAAAGTGAACAAACAAAAATAGAATAAAACATAATTGAACAAAAAGATGCAGAACCAAACTTTACCAAGAGATAGGATCTGAAGCCATATTTGATTAGATGTCTCAAAAGGCCTTAGCCATTCCTATTTATATCTTGTCCTACTAACCTGGACTTTCTAGAATGTTCTTACGTGATTGACTCTACTTAGATAACTGCCTTAAATTTTTTTTTTAGAATGTTTCATAGTGGGTCCTATCTAAATAATTGTCTTAAATTTTTTCTAGAAGGTTCGATGATGGATCCCACTTAAATAATCGTCTTAAATTCTTTCTAGAACATTATACAATGGATCCTATGTGATCTACTAACCTAACCTCAATTCTAAAAACTTCCATGATTCTATCTATCTATACAATTATCTTATCTATACTTTGCTATAGTGAATCCTCCGCCACTAATGCTGAACATCCTCATTTCACTCTCGATGGTATCTCAAAATTGTTTCTTAGCAATTAATGAGATTTTGTTCTTGGTGTGAAATTCCTTTAGTTGTGAAATATGGAAGATTGGATGAATCTAAATATTTGGCAAAAGCTCGAGGGAGTATGCAACATCAGAAATTACTACAAAAATGTGAAAAGGGATAAACCACTGAGGTGCTAGTTTACAGATTTGGGTTGATGTAGCAAGTGGCAATTTGGTGTAGAGAGTAATATTTGATCATCCTTTCGAAAGGTCTTGTGTTGTCGATGGTTATCCACATACTACTTTTGTTGATTTTGTGCAATCAAGACGTAGTGCCATGACTCTTGTAAGACCATTGTAACTTGTTGTATAAATTCCTCCATAGTTAGGTTATTGGTGTTGATGGAAGAATAAAAAATTATTAGTGTAATTGAATGTTGACAAGTATTCAAGAAAAATGGTGAATGACCAATACTTGCTTGAATACTATAATTATAAGCAAACTCCAAGGACGTCAAGTATTCATGTCAATCATTATGATGAACCACCACAAATGCCGACAATATATCCTCTAAGGTTTGATTTGTACACTTTGTTTGTATATATGTTTGGAAATGAAAGGCTGTAGATATGGCAAGTCGTGTACTTAGTAGCTTGAATAGGGCTTACCAAAAACTTTCCGTGAAGTATGGATTCTAATCTGAAATGATGACACGAGAAAATCCATGGTGACGAAAGATGGTATCAAAGAAGTCTTGTACAATTATTAGGGTATCAATATCCAAGCGCATTGTCGCCAAGTGAAGTTGCTTCAAGAGTTGATCCATAAAAATAGCAACTGCAGTATGATTATGAGGCATCTGCAGCAAATACATAATAAGATCCATAGTCACCTGCTTTCAACATGTTGTGGATAGTGAAATTGGTTGTAATAGTCTAAAATATATTGTATTGTATGCTTTGTTATGTTGACATGACTTGCAAGAGCGTACAAAGCTCAAACATCAAGATTCAAACCTGTCCAAAATCATATCCTTGAGATCTGTTCTAAAATCTTTTTTCATCATAGATGTCTAAATATTGGAATGTCATGTCTTTCTTCAAGTATGCATGTCTGGAGTTCAACATTGTTAGGTACATAAATTCACTTCTTGAAATAGAGCAAGCCATCACTAAAAGTATAATCATGATATTGTATATCGTCTATCTTGTGTCGATTACTAATCATCTTGAAATAAGTATCTCATTGAGTAGCTTCCTTCTATTCTACCTCTTTGATTAGATATAAAATGATACTATTAATAGTAACAACTTTCAACTTATCTTTTGCTTTGTTCTTGAAGTCTAATCTCCGTAATAAATTATGTTGTATAGTATGTTGTTACCCTTGCTTGTACTTAAGTTGGATATCAAAAAATTGCAACTGTTTTTCTCAACAATGATGCCATGACTTCATATTTTTTAGATACAAATCATATAGCAAGGATCAATGGTCACTCCAAACAACCACTAGCTTTCTCAATAGATAGTGTCGCCACATCTTTGTGGTATGTACAATCGCTAATTATCCTTGATCAGGTGTAAAATAATTGCACTCTGCCCTTCTGAGCTTGCGTGATTCATATACCATAGGTTGAAGGTCCCTACCAAAGTCTTATTAAAAGACCACTCCAATAGCAAACTCAGAAGCATCAATGTCAAGCATATAAGGGACATTAAGATCATATGGTTGCAATATCAGAATAATAATGACTACCTCCTTCAACTTATCATCGGTATTTTGTTGCTCCAATTTTCATTCAAATGTCGCATTTTTTTTTAATAGGTTTGTCATTGAGGCAACAATATGAACAAATTGCTAAATAAAATGGCGATAGTATCCAGCAAGGCCTAAAAATAAGCACACTTTAGAAGCATCCTTAGAGGTTGACCATTCCTTCACTACTTTTACCTTATCTTGTTCCATATGCACACCTTTAAATAACACCACATGATCCAAAAAGTGACTTTTGACTTCCAAATTTCATAATTTGATTACTTACAATAAAAACAACTATCTTATAATTAACACAACACCTCTTGTATATGCTGCTCATGCTCTTCAAGGATTTTATTATATATAAGAATATCATCAAAGAAAACGACTACATACTTGTTCAAAAGGTCTTAAAACAATCTATTCATGTGACCCATGAAAGAGACTAAAGCAATAGTAAGGCCAAAGGATAAAATCAGCCATTCCAAATGTTTATAGCATATACAAAATGTTGTCTTTTCAACATCCTCTCTTGCAATAGATATTTCCTAATAGCCTCTCTAAAGATCTAATTTATTAAGTATGATCGCACTTCAAAGTTGGTCAAAAAGATCATCTACGTATAGAAGTGAATATGTATTTTTAATAGTCTGTTTATTGAAACCTCAATAGTCAATGCAAAAGCAAAGTCTACCATCCTTTTTAGGTACAAAGAGTATAGGTACTTCTCATGGTGATGTGCTTTCTCAAATGAGGCCTATTTCTAAGAGTTCATCCAGTGTCTTCCGCAGCTCTTCAAGTTCTTTTGGTGATAGGCAATAAATTGGTCGACTTATTAGTTTGACTCAAGACAATAGTTTTATTTGAAAGGAGGCACTTTAATCAGGAGGTATGCCACTAAATAGGTCGATTGGAAAGACATCCTGATATTCGAATATGAATTGCTCTGCTCGTTATCAGGGAAGAGAGAATTTGCCTCTAGAAAGCATAGGGCTCCTTGCTGTCACTAATTACTCAATCAACTCTTGAGATAAGAAAGACCAAGTGTATATATATATATATATATATATATATATATAGATATATATCACTTTTAGGAGCAATTACACCAAACATATAAGTTTTAAGTTCCCAAAAATATCCAAATTATGATTAAAAATTCTAAATCCTTATATATACTTATGGGGTATTATTCTTGAACTTCAAAAACTCATATCTCCCAATCAAGCTGTTCAAACATATTCAAATTTTATATGAAGTATTGATATACTTTTTAAAACTATCACAATAAATTTTAATTGGAAATTTGTTATGGATCTTAAGCTATCACCAAAACCCTAATAATAGCTTCAAATCCTAGTTTTTATATACCTATATGTAATTTTCTTTATATAACAAACTAAAGACTTAAATACCAGAAAATTTGTATATATAGCTTCTTAATACAATAAGCTACCTTCTTCAAAAGATTTGAGCCAAATACTTGTCCAAAAACTCAAGATATGACTCCAACCATTACTATCAATGTTCACAACTTATTTACTATCTTTGAATTATATGTGCTATCTTCAATATCTTATAACTCATTCTTGTAGAATTAGAATTCATCAAATAATATATAAAAAGTATAGCTGAAAAAGTTTTTTTGCAACTCTAATTGCCAATCCTTCATTGTTTGCTATAAATGTATGTTATGTCGCAAAGAATAATAGTAGGTATGAAATTGACACCTTAACTTTGAGTACCAATAATTCTTTCATAAAAACTCCAATTCACACAAAAATTGTACCCAATTTCTTTTTTAATTCCTAAATTTATTGATTTTAGCCTTTGAACCTCAAATTACTCCAAAAGAAAAATCCTAATTTCTAATAAGGCCTCAAGTAGCCTCCTTAAAGTCCATTGGCCATGACATTTGATCAATAAGGATGAAGATCTTCATTCCTTGCCTTCATCCAACCATGCCTTGCTTTCATCTTTTCCAATAAGCCTCTTAATAGTTTAGATTTTCATCTTTAGACTCCAACCTTCTCTTGAGCTTTATAATAAATATCTAAATCCTACATAATATAAATACTATAATCAAAATAGATAAACTTCTAAATAATTTTTTTTATACCAAATCTCTTTAAATTTACTTACTAACCATTCTAATCTACCTCAAGAATTACAAACAAAATATATGTTATAATTAATTTTTTTCATACTATAAGCAATTATAGTATGATACCGTTGTCATATTACGTACTGTCTTGCTTGAGAATACATTGGACATCTGGCTGTAGAAGATAAAATGATGTTTTGCAAGTATCTGAGTAGTCTAGTTGATTTCAACCATCTAAATATAAACTATTTCGGATTTCAATATAAAAGCTTATTTCCAATACAAAAAGCTTAGAAATACTATTTTTAATAACTTCAAGATATTATAGGCATAAATTCTTTTTTTATTTGTTAGTTTTATTTTATTTTATTTGTATTATTTTTTTTTATTTTTTTATTTTTTTTAATTTTTAAATCCTAATCTTAGATATCAAGCTTTGACAAGCTATAATTCTCAATCTGATTGTCTGATTATTGTAAAACTTCTAATACTAGTGTCTTTATAAGTCTTATAAATGTTCAAGAAGTTTCAATCCAATGTAACTTACAGTGGCAAAAAAATGCCGTAAATCCACATTGATGTCCCTTGACCGCCGCCTAGAAAGTAGATGATGAACTTTGACTTGTAATTTCTCCTTCTTCAACAGTTAATTCTCATTCAAACCTTATGTGCAGCTCTACCTTTAAGTCCTCAACTTACTACATTAAAATTCACCTTATTCCAGCTGATAGATCTCTAGATATTACAAAAATCCTAAACAATCTCAATATGCCGACTTTTGATACCTCTTTACACTAATGATCAAATATCCTCTATCCATATCATTAGATTAATAAAAAATTTTGCATACACTTAGCATACTCAACCATCTAGATATCTCTAAAATTTCAACTATAGGTGTCTCTCCAATTTTACAAAACAATCAAGAGTACTAGTCGTTACTTTATTGCAAAAATCCAATTCATCAATACAAACACGGACTTTCAGCAACGATTGCAAGTCCTCCCAAAACCTATGAATCCAATTCATTAATACAAATACAGACTTTCAGCAACGATTGCAAGTCCTTCCAAATCCTGTGAATCCAATTCACCAATACAAATATGGGCTTTCAGCAACGATTGCAAGTCCCCCCAAATCCTATGAATCTAATTCACCAATGTAAACACAGGCTTTTAGCAATGATTGCAAAGTTCTTTCAAATCCTATGAACCCCAATTCCATACCTTTTGAAACTAGCTCTCCAATTCCAAAATCCTCGATCTTCCAAATGCCCTCTTCCTTTTTTTTTTTTTTTCTTTTAATTCCGTGAGGTCTCCTATTCTTCTGATCTGGACTCGGAATTGGAACAACAGATCACGCTTCTATAGAATTCCTACCTCTAAGAGAATCTTTTCATAGAAAGGACCTTTTCTCTCCAAAACAGCATAGAAAATGGAACAACTTGAAATGGAACTGAGGCCTTCGTATTCGAGACCTCATTGGGTTATCCAATCGAGTTAGGTTTCATACAAGGTAAGAGGCCCGTAACATGACCTGGATTGGATGTCCCCGTAATTGAGTCAAATTGACCCTTCACATGAGGCTCACTCAAATGTTGAATTGATCTTTTTTCCTTTTGCCGAGTACTAGTAAGAACGGCTTGGACACCTTCCACCTGATTTACTAAAGAATCTTGAAGACCTCAATTTATTCCCTTAATTTTTCGTTGGCTTTAGATCTGCTGATCCGGATTATTGAAATTGAACGAAGCATTATATTGCTAATAAGTATGCCCCAACTGCTTACTATTCCGACACACTAGCGTGTAATTATCACTGGCTCTAAGATTGGGACATTCACTAGCATAATGACTAATTTTTCAAAAATGAAAACAATTAAGTGGTCTTCTTGCACCACATTTGGCATATTGGGTGTCTTCACCAGTATATTCCCACTAGGTTTATTCCATGTAAGATTAGAAAATGATCCTGGTCGTCTCGTTGGTATGGAGGGTACTTGGTTCGATGACACCAGTGGATTATACACTGTTGTCACGTTTGGTGGCACAGCTTGTAATGGAGTGACATTAATTGGTCCCTGAATATTGGCACTGGAATTGGCCACTGTTTCTAACATCCAAGATGACTAAATATTAATAAATCTTTTTCATTTATATTTTCACTATATAGTCGTGTTACAACATGACATCCACCTCCTCTGAACTTGTGTATCTTGTGGTATACACCAAATAACCTTGTTGTTGTTTAATTTATAATATGTTCTCCAAGTCTTCGTTCAAATCCTCTTCATCACTTTTTCTATCCAAATCAATTTCATCTTCCTATTGAGGAATATCTATGTCTTCACCAAGGTCTTCTATATTTATTTCTATATATCTTTGTTTAAATATTTTTACTCGCTTCCATACAATTGGTATTTTTAACCTTGTTCCATCTAACTCCCACAATGAGTAAGTTGCATTATCATGAACAATTGTTACCACATATGGTCCAAACCATCATTTATAAAACTTCCTTAAAGTACTATGTTGATTATCCAAGCTACTATCATAGACCAAAATCCAATCACCTTCTTCAATTGCTTTAGGCCTCAATCGATGCTTCTTATCAAATCGTTACTTGTTTTATAACCTCGCTCTTTTTAACCTTTTTAATGCTATTTGCACATCTTTCTATCTTTGCTTTAATTGTTGAATTCTAATAGCTAGAAGTTCTTCTCTTATCAATCCATCTTCCCATGGTAGCACATTCCAAGTAGGTACTTTTTCTTCAATTGGCATAATTGATTTTTGACTTGTCATAAGCTCAATAGGCATATATCCCGTTACTGAGCTATGAGTTGTTCCATCAGCCCATAATATAAATGACAAAAGTCATGGCCATTCTCTAACCCTCCCATTACAAGTTTTAACTGATGCTTTCACAATCGGTGGGTGACCACGCTCACTTTTTGTATTTCCTTCAGGATTATAAGCAGTAGTCAGTGATAGTTTAATTCCACATCTTTTCAAGAATTCACAAGCTTCTTGTGCATCTAATTCTCCACAATCTGCAATAATTTTTCCTACACATCCGTAGTGGCAAATAACATCTTCAAGCAAAAATCTACAAATTCCTTCCATAGTTTTTGTTCTCAATACTCTTCTTTCTACTTGATTTGATAAATCTTCACGAGCTAAGACCAAATATCTCATTTGTCATAATCCAATTGGCATAATAACCAAATCAACAACCCATTTTAAATGAATAGCTAGAGGATATGTAGGATGAAGACCATCTCGATGTCGTATATTATAATACGTTTGACAAATTTTACATGACTCTACAAATAAGAGCACATCTCGATACATATTTTTCCACCAATATCGTTTCTTAAGTTTAGCAAAAGTAGCCCAAATTCTTCTATGTCCTACCCATAAACTATCATGAAATCTCTTTAATAATTTTTGTTTTTCTTCCTTATTGCCTATCACTCTTTGTGGCATTTCAATTCCTTTCTTTGGTCTCTTCCATAAGAATCCTTCTTTGGTCTCTTCTATAAGAATCCTTTCTTTGGTCTCTTCCATAAGAATCTATAAAAATCCATATCTCTTTTTTCTTATTTATTTAAATTTTTATGTAGACTAATTTTTTTGCTTAGTAAAGGTATTGAAGTAATGACCAATATCCAATAATTCTCCTTCATAAAATTCTTCAAGAAATAGCTTGTCTTCTTTGTTAAGATTTGATACAAAATTGAATTTTGATCAAACATTATCAATGTCTTCAACCATTTTGTCTTTTCTTTCATATCTTGTTCGAGATAGCATATCTTCTATTAAATTATCTTTTCCAATAACATGCTTAAATTCTAGATTTAATGACTTAATATAAGCAATCCATCTTAACATTACAATATCCGATGTTGAACAATTAGTAATCATTCCAAGTAATGGCAAGCAATCCATTTCAATTACTACTATTGCACCAATCAAATAATTTCTTTCAGCTTTCATAGCCGAAACAACTCCCTAAAGTTCTCTTTTGACTTGTGAATATGTACGTTGATGAGTACTTAAAACTTTACTTCTAAATCGAATTGCAAATCTATTTTCACTTCAATCATCTTGATCCACAGCCCATCCAATAGCAATAGGACTAGTATCCAAAGTAAGAATTATTTGTCTATTATGGTCATAATCAATTCTTCTTAAAATTGGAGGCGTCACCAATAACATCTTTAGCTTCTGCATTGCTTCAGTATGCTTTCTTTCCCATTTAAATCGATAATCCTTACATAATAATTTATACAATGGATCCGCTACATGAGCATAATGAGGAATCCATATACGATGAAATACACAAGCTCCTTAAAACCTGTGTACTTTTGTTAAAGAGTCAGATGAATCTTTCATCCTTCCAATTGCATCAACTTTGCTTGTATCTGGCTTTCTTCCATAAAACCTACATAAATGCCCAAAAATAAGAACTTTCTGTACTCCAAATGTAGATTTTGCTCCTGAAAAAGTAAGATGAACCTCTTCAAGTCGAGTTAAAATCTTTTTACAATCTCATATATGATCAATAACATATTTGCAACATCCCTTCTCATTTAAAGTTTCATCTTTTTCTCCTTCTTTACATCCTTTGATAAGAACATCATCTAAAAAAGGCATAGTTTTTTCAGGAATGAAGTCTTTTAGTACCTTGTTCATCCCATTCATCATATGTGCAACTGAGTTAGTAGCACCTTATGGGAGAATATACATTTTAAGTAATCCTAGTAGCATTCTCATTGTTGTTAGATCTCTACTCCCATACTCAAGTTGAAATTGATCATAACCCGAATATAAATCATCCATTGAATAAAATGCCCCTATCCCAAACGCTTCTACAAACTCGTCTACTAAAGGTCCTATACCTATATTTCTTATAATTACTACATTCATTGGCTACATATCTTGAATAAAATGTAACAATCTATTTTTCTTAGGCACCGTAAACCAATGACTAGAATATGGAGCAAAAAAAGGCTCCAAAATTTTCATTTGCATCTTTTCTTTCAATAATTCCACTAATTTAGGTAAAAGTGCCCTTGGCACGGGAATTGGCCTTAAGTTCCAAGGCACATGAGGTACCGTAAAGATAACCATAGGAGCAACAACATTAGGATCTACACATCTTATTTCACAAGACCCAAAGACAAATGATTTATCTCATTTTATAAGCATTTTTTTAAAATATTCAATTTTTTTTGGAAATAAAGAACCATCACATCCAATCTTCAATTCTTCAAAAGTTTTCTTTGTAAACTAATGTCCAATCTTCTTTGGATCTCTTAAACTCTCTTCTTTTGATGCTTCTTCTATTTATTCTTTAGAATCTTTTGCTAAAGATCTGGCAACAAGTTTTACCTTTTTATCTACTGTTTTATATTTTGTCTCTACAATAACTTCTGATACTTGAAAAGATTTAAGTATAGAATAAACCTCCTTTGAATGAATTTCCACAATCTTATCATTATCTTCTAATTCAATAGATGCAATTAATTCCAAAGAATCCTCCAATCCATTTTCTTTATAAACACCTAAAATCTTCTCATCATCTTCTAATGTCCCTAACTTGCGTAATTCTCTTTCAATACTATATAATCTTTTTCTTTCTTTTCTTTTAAAATCATCAAGTTTCTTATACATAATATTTCCATTCTCTAAAATACCAATAAAAATTGCATCAAAGGCACCATCATCTCGTGAGAGTACCTCTTCTTTTGTACCTCCATAATCCTGCTTTATAGTGGTACTTTCCCAAAATCCTTAAATTCTTCAACAACCTTTGGCAATGGTTTCTCCCTCAACCTATCTCAATTTCGTCCATGATTAAGAAGTATTATTAGAAATTATATAGCTTTCCTTTCATCTTCATTATATATCCTTACATAAGAAAAACCATCGTTAAGTACTTTTATTTCCATCCATGTTGCCGTAATATAAGGTTGTCCTAAAATCAATAGATAAGACATTGTTTCTTGAACAAAGAAATTTTGTTCTGTCGCAACATCTCTAATCTGAATTTTGATATCTGGACAAGCTCTATATAATTCGCCTCATGTCTTATTAGTTGTACATATTGTCCATCCATGTTCCTTATCAATTGGCCATTTCTGCTTCTTATAAAGATCCTTAGACATAAGATTTATTTCAAAACCATGGTCGATTAAAGCAACAATTGGTTCTTCTATATCTCCAACTTTCACCAATACTTCAGTAGTTACTCTTATCTAATGCTTTCGAGTATAATGGCTTGAAGCTTCTATTTCCCTATCACTATAGTCTTTGAAACATATTCGTTGATTATACCCATTTTTTTCATTTGTTGATTGCTTGTAACCATTATCAACCTCTTCTTCATCTTTATATAATCTTGCATCAATAACATGACTCATTCCAGCTTCACCCATTAATCGTCTCTTTCGCTTAATGCTGTCAATGATAACATCATGAAACTCTTTCTTTGCTATTCCCAAAATTTCTTTCAATGTGAATTCCACCTTAGCGTTTAATATACGTTCTTCCAACACCTCTTTTAAATTTGTTGCCGCTTCAATATCAAAAAGTAGCTTATAAGCAATTGATTTATCTTTTTCTTTTATCTCCTTTGTTTTTTCTTCTAATGATGTTGAAGTATCTTTTATAGGCAATTCTTGTGAAACCTCCTCACAAGCCTCGTTTCTTCAAGTTTGCCTCTTAGAAGAATTTCCTTCTCTTTTATCATGAAAATTTTCTCATCTCTTTTCTTCCATCAAAGCTTCATGTTGGCTCTTAGCAATATATACATGAATGGAAAGAGACTCAACAGGATCTTCCCAACCTGTTGTACCTCGTATTGTAGCTGCAATCCTCAATAATGCTTCCCTACGTATTTTTCTTTTTTACATTATAAAAATGGTAGAAGTCCAAAATTCACTAGTTTCTATACTTCTACCAAAGTCATCATCTACTCTAGCACCATAACTTGCACTCTCTCGTGTTATTATTCCATGTTCTATTAAATAATCTTGAATCAATGCTCTCATACCTCCTTTGCCAAAATTGGTTTGAATGAGATCTTCTGTATCTTTCAATCTTTCTAGTAAATAAATCCCTGCTGTATCATATTATTAAATTCATTGCAATCCTTCCTAGTATGTGAAGCGTCATCACACTAGATACATCTTTGTACATACCCTTCTTTTGAAACATTCTTCAAATTATTTGTAGAAGTATTTTCTTTAAGTCTTGCCAATTTGATTTGAAGATCTCGCATTCCACATATAATTTCTTCAATCTCCATAACTCCTTTCTTCGATAAAGATGTTGAAGTTTGAACAGTAGGCATTGTTGGTCGTATTGTATGTACTGGATTTTTGGATGCTTATACTGCTTTTGGAATATTACTCTTATCCTTCCTCTTTTCTCTTTTTGTAAGCAAATCCATCGCATTTTTAACATTTTTCTACTTTGTTGTCAATCCTTCATCTTCTTCTTTTTCTTCAAGAAGCAACTCCAATTTCCTTTGCAATTCTCTATCAGCAGCCTAAAGAAATAATTCAACTTTGTTCGGCTCTAATGTCAATTTTTCTACCTTCGATAATTGAGAATACTACCTCTCAAATTTCCTTAATAGCTCTACTACTTGCAAATTTTTATTAGGCCGCTCAATCCATTTTAGAAATAGTTTCTTAATAACATGATCAATGTCTTTCAAGAAATATTCGTCTTTTAATGCATGTGAAAAAACCTCCCATGAATTTCTATAATGCTCCATAATTGATGTAATATGCTCTTATTTCCGGTATCGTGGCAAGTCCAAATAATTCAACCATCTTCTTCTTAGAAATCCGATTTAATTTCATTTCCCGAACATAACATCTTTTATACTTTGAAATATCTCTTCTATCAAATTGATCAATTTTATTGACCACTGCTTGTAATGCTTTGGTTGCTAAAACTTCTTTGCGAATATTGCTTTGTTGTTGCTACATAGATAATGATAAGGCTTGAAACATACTAGCAACGGATGGATCCATGTACATACCTTGTCCTTTATAAGAAACCCCACCAGAAGCTCCACTTGAAGCTCCTCCCAAAGTTCCTTCAAAATTTTTATTTTCGTTCTCTATAAAATAAAAATAAAAATAAATAAATTCCAATACCTCCCACCTCAAGCGTTTCATGTCAGGTTCACCAATTATGTCGTATTATGTGCTATCTTGCTTGAGAACACACCAAGCGTCTAGCTATAGAAGATAAAACAATGTTTTGTAAGTATCCGAGTAGTCTAATGGGTTTCAACCATCTAAATACAAACTATTTCGGATTTCAATATTAAAGCTTATTCTCAATACAAAGTACTTAAAAATACTATTTTTAATAACTTCAAGATATTATAAGGACATATTCTTTTCTTATATGTTAGTTTTATTTTTTTTTTTAATTGTATTATTCTCTTTTTTTATTTTAATTTTTTTTTAATTTTTAAACCCTAAACCTAGACAGCGAGCTTGAGCAAGCTGTAATTTTCAATCTGACCATCCAATTGTTGAAAAACTTTTAGTACTAGTGTCTTTGCAAGTCTTCTAAATGTTTAAGAAGTTTCAATCCAATCTAACTTACAGATTGCAAAAATGCCATGAATCCACACTGATGTCCCTTAATCGCTGCCTAGAAAGTAGATGTCGAACCTTGACTTACAATTTCTCCTTCTCCAAATGTTAATTCTCATTCAAATCTTATATGCAGCTCTGCCTTTAAGTCCTCGACTTATCATGTTAAAATTCACCTTATTTCAGCTAATAGATCTCCAGATATTACAAAAATCCTAAACAACCCTAATATGCTGACTTTTGATGCCTCTTTATACTAATGATCAAATATCCTCTATCCGTACCATTAGATTAATAAAAAAAATTGCATACACTTAGCATACTCAATCATCTAGACACCTCTAAAATTTCAACCATAGATGTCTCTCCAATTTTACAAAACAATCAAGAGTACTAGTCGTTACTTTATTGCAAAAATCCAATTCACCAATACAAACACGGACTTTCAGCAATGATTGCAAGTCCTTCCAAACCCTATGAACCCAATTCACCAATACAAACACAGACTTTCAGCAACGATTGTAAGTCCTTCCAAATCCTATGAACCTAATTCACCAATACAAACACGAACTTTCAGCAACGATTGCAAAGTTCTTTTAAATCCTATGAACCTCAATTCTATATCTTTTGAAGCTAGCTCTCCGACTCCAAAATCCCCGATCTCCCGAATGTCCTCTTCTTTTTTCTTTCTTTTCCTTTAACTCCGTGAGATCCCCTATTCTTCCGCCCTTGACTCGGAATTGGAACAACAGACCGCGCTTCCATAGAATTCTCGCTTCTAAGAGGATCTTTCCACAAAAAGGATGTTTCTCTTCCGAAATGGCATAGAGAACGGAATAGCTTGAAATGAAATTGAAGCCTCTGTATTCGAGACCTTATTGAGTTGCCCAACCGAGTCAGGTCTCATACTGGATAAGAGGCCCGTAACAAGACCTGGATTGGATGTCCCCATAATTGGGTCAAATTGGTCCTTCACATTAGACTCACCAAAATATTGAATTGGTCCTTTCCCCTTTTGCCAACTCCTGGTAAGAATGGCTTAGACACATTCCACCCGATTTACTAAAAAATCTTGAAGACCTCAATTTATTCCTTCAATTTTTCCTTGGCTTTGGATTTGTTGATCCGGATTATTAAAATTGAACGAAGCATTATATTGCTGATAAGTATGCCCCGACTATTTACTATTCCTATACACTAGCACATCATTGTCACTGGCTCTGGGATTGGGACATTTACTAGAATAATGACCAATCTGTCAGCAATGGAAACAACGAAGTGGTCTTCTTGCACCCCCATCTGGCATATTGGATGTCTTCACCAGTATATACCTACTAGGCTTGTTCCATGTAGGGTTAGAAAATGATATTGGTCATCTTGTTGGTACGGAGGGTACTTGGTTTGATGATGTCGGTGGAGCATACACTGTTGTCACGTTTGGTGGTACAGCTTGCAATGGGGTGACATTAATTGGCCCCTGAATATTGGCACTGGAATTGGCCACTATTTTTAACATCCAAGATGACTAAATATTAATAAATCTTTTTTATTTATATTTTCACCATATAGACGTGTTACAACACGACACCATTCTATCCCTTTGGCTATCTTTCCTACCACTAACACGAGGTTTGGAACCACCATATATATCCGTTGCTCATGCTGTAGTTTCTTTTTCATAAAGATTGTCTCTACAAGTAAGTCTTTGGTTGCAAGCTCTCTTTCTTCTTCACTTGATCTAAAGGTATAAAGAATCACCTAGTGTCCTCCATCTTTAAAAGAGATTTTCTTTACTATCTAATCAACTTTCTTATTTTTTATCTTTAGCCATTGCATACCAAAGATAACATCATATCTTAGCTTTGTTACCTTGAATCTCTCTCTTAAGATGTAAGTATCTATCAATCTCAAGGTTTTTTCTTCACATGTCTCATTCAATACATTTTCTCAGTCATGTACAAGATATATACCTCCTCTCTTTATTTCCTTGATTTTAATTCTAAGTTGGTCAATGATTTCAATTGCGATGCAATTTTTTGTAGAGCCATAATCTACAAGCACCTGATATGATTGTCTTCTTAGTAGTCTCGTTAGATGCATCAATTAACTCTTTTTATATTTGTCCAAAGCTATACCATTTGTCTTTGAGAGACAGTAGCTACTTCCAGTATTGGCTTCTAATGCCTTTATAGAGGAGCCCTATTTTGCTACTTTGACTTATTATCGGCTTTGTGAGTTTTGAGACTGTGAATCCACCTTGTCTTGCCGGTACTTGTACTTTGACGTTTTGAACAACCTCTGATCTGATGGCCTAACTCTTTACAATAGAAATACAATCCTTTTTGGACCAATATTTATTGTCTTTGTAATATCAATGATTTTTTATAAGGCATCAATTTCTATTGGCATTGATTGTTGTGCCGTAATATTAGATAGTAGTATAGGACTTCGTGCTATAGGTTGCACTTTATGATTTCTGATTTCTATAACATCAATCCTCTCTGCAATCCAAATTGCCTCTTTGAATGTTTGTGGATCCTTTAGCTTTACCTCTTGCTAGACTCTAGGTTTCAAACCTTATTCATAAGAGTAAAGAAGGTTTCATTCTTACTTCCATATATACTATCTAACTAAAAATTATATGACAATATTCTATAAGACCTCTAATACATGTTGACTTTGCAAGATACATGTCTTAACTTATAAGGCAAGTTTTTTACATGTGTGCCACATAATTAGCTTCTTCTATAAGCTACCAATATATGTAGTACCTAGTTAACTTATTAATCAAGTTTCTAACCTATCAATCAAGTACAAACACGTATAAAGTCAAAATTATATCTATGATGCTTCTAAGAACCTTTTTTAGAAGATATTATGAAATTAATCTACATTTACGTACTACTTAATCATATAAGTAATTATTAGAAAAAATATGTATATCTATAATACAATGTCTTTTTGTTGCAATATCTATGTGAATGTTTTTGCTTGGTTTGTAGATTTTTTTATTAATAAAAAAAAATTATGATACTACTAATAATCATATTTCAGAAGAATATATATAAAGATCTTACTTTTAATTTTAATTTTAATAATTTAATTTTTGGATTCTAAAATATAGATTTAAAATCAAATATTTATCTTTTTGAACTTGCACTAGAACAAAAATTCATTCATAAAATAATATCTATTGGAAAGACCACCATTAAAAAACTACATCTATAGATGTTATAAATATTATTAATTGAAAATTAAATAAGAATTGAATATATTTTATAAAAATATCCCATCAAATAATTAGCTCAAAGTTATAGCTTGCATATACAAGCATCAATAATATAACATCTTTATATTGATTGTACTTCATAGTATAATAGTATAGATATTGAAGATTATTATTATCATTTCTATTATTTCTATATTTCATATATTTTGGCATTCTATTAAATAATTTAAATTCATAAAATATAAATAATTCTACTGTTTAAATAATTTTTTAATCCAAATGTGGATTTCATTAATTATACCAACTACAAATTGCAAGCCATACTATTTTCAAAACTTAGCCATAATACTTAATAAACTATTTTTTTTGGTTAATTTTTTTTAAAAGGTAATTTAATGGCTTCTTTACAAAAAAGATATATTGACATTTAAATACATTGTAAAATTTCCATTGAAAAATATCCTTAAAAAAAATGCAATAAAAGAATACCTTGCAATAACTTATATAATGCACATACTACTTTGACTATTAAAAAGATAGTTTTGTTTTAATGAATAATATTTTTTTAAAATAAATAAATAAATAAATATATAAACAAGCATATAAAGTAAAATATGTCTTGTTAAGATATTTTAAGGTTTTTCTACTATAAAAAATCTTTATATGCATACATTATGAAGTTTAAAAACCAAAACATTAAGTAACATAAGATCCAAGAATATTATTTATTTATTAATAGAAAAATGATAATATTCTAAATTTATGAAGAATTAACATAAAAAAGTGATTTATACCATTTAATACAATATTAACATAAAAAACTAAAAAAAAAAAAAAAAAAAAAAATCTTTGATATTAAAAACAATCATGGATTTTTTTAGTAGTTACTTCTATAATATATTGTACAATGTTTTATAAAAATATGAACAAAGAATACAAAATAATCATGTTTTAAAAGATCTAACATTTTTAATTCCAAAGTTTTGACACAAGTGGCTAACTACAACTTTTGCAATGCAATCTCGAATGTTGAGAGTTCTTCCTTATAAAATCTAGTTTAAGGTGCCAAAAATGTATACAAAATTTCACTTGTTCAACTAGCAAGTGCTTCAAATCAACCTATTTGTAAAATTTGTTTCTTTAAATACAACACACCCATAATACATATCCTATTCACTAAAATAAAATTTTAATTCATTTGTACAAGTTACTACACTAAAATCACATATTTTCATAAAAGACTCTCTTAATTAAAATAAAATTTTAATTCATTTGTACAAGTTACTACACTAAAATCACATATTTACATAAAATACTCTCTTAATCAATTGTTTTGTAATGTGCACAACCCACACCACCTTGTAGGAAGTGTGAATATGATTAGAATCGTTTCAATAGCAACATTTAAAAACTTTATATGTGAATGTTGTATACACAGTTATGATGATATGTATCACCCTGTGCACCCTGCCCAAATTGAAGTTGGTACAACTGTGACAACAAGTAGGTTTTTGAACCCCGCCCAGTTCAGGACTCTACAACTGTGGTATCAACCTGCTAGTGAGAATGGATCTCGGTGTATACTCTCGGCGTTCAGGTTTCTAACCACAAGAGGTGGACAAGGTGAAGCTTTGATGAGGTTGTGGCCATAACGATCATTGTCCTGAACCAGTGAATACTGAGGCTCTTCCTCAACCAAATGCAAATGAGCTGTCCAGTGGTTATTGTATCTCCTCGAAACGACTTTGCACATCACAACACCTAAAGAAAGTAACAAGCAAATTGTAGTTGTAATCCGTACACGGGGAGTTACAATATCATAATGGATCTCTGCAACTGAAGCTCGAAGGAAGCGGACATTTAGGCACATGAGGTACTGTTAAAAGTTGGCCTTTTGTGTGCATACTTTAAGATCTCTAGTGCTGATCCAACCGATGCGGTTATGATTTGCAATTACAACCCAATTGTATGCTTCGAGTTTCATACTCTAGAAGAGTGGGGCATCAAAACATGAAATGTCTGTTTAGTATCACTACGCTCCAGCTTGAGAATCTGAACTTCCTTCGTGGGGAATTAATTTCGCTGGGTTGCGCAACACACATGACAGGACACCTAAGCTACCATGAGCAATCCTACTAAACAATTTGAAACAAAACCCCAACTGTTCTAAACTGCCGCAATTCATGGTAATTACAAGAGCTAAAATCAGCGGGATAGCCACAAGGCAGGTGCATTCCTCGCCCACCTTCGTGATGTTCTAGCGTGTGCGTCTCAAATAATAGAACACGCTATGCACGCATGATTATCCAACCTTTCCACTGATGTTACGTGGCTTCATCCTTGGGAGCAACACCAGCAAGTTGCCAAACCCGATCAAGCAACACATAATCAGCTTTCAACATGCCATCGTGTCTTCTCTGGTTGTCAAATGTTGCTTTCAGTGGGTCTTGACTCCAGCGTCCAAGCAGCAAAATAATGTGTTTTCCATCACATGTGACAGAAACGAATGCTACGCAGAAAATCTTCAAGTGAAGCAACACATCTACTCGGCTCTGAATGCTTTCAACGGAGTGAACTTTGAGGTAATAGGATATTACAGGGAGGAATTTGCAAACAAAACCTGCAACAACACAAGCAAAGCTCCGACTAGCTGTGACAAGTAGTTGCATGCCATTCGGCAACCACTGGAAGGTGAACAAGACTACTCACTAATCACAACAGTTCCTAAGCTCAGAAGAAACCGGATTCTTTAATGGGTAGTCGAAGCCGATGATTCTTCCCAGCAGAGAAGTTAACATGTTCAGCTATGAAATCCAAGCACGACTTCCCAAAGAAGAGGGACACGTTCAAAAGTCTTTCCGTTTGCAATTTCATATCCTTCGAGATGTCGATTGTAATACTACCTTCCATACAAGCTGAATCACCAACAATGTATCTTGGATTAGTCATGTCAGAGCTGTAAAGTTCCAAAGTAATAGCCTTTTGTCCATAACGAACAGGCTTGAAACTCCTTGTGATAGGCTCATTTTCCTTAACACTATCGCCCTTGCTGACATAGACCTCGAATCGATTTTTGCACTTCGGAACTCCATCGTATATCTCCATATATTCTGGCGGATCAACTCCTTCCTGAAAAGAGTCCATGGCGTGAATTCCATACGTCTTCTTACAGATTCTTGAATCTACGGTGTCAGGGTTAAGCGCCAGTGCAACGGCGCCTTGGCAAATCGCACTCCCAGGGTTGGGGGGAATGATGATTTGAGGCACGATTCTGCCAAACCTCTCCTTAATGCGGTCTGTGAGATATCGGGACCCAGCAAACCCTCCAACTATGACGAGAATCTTGACAAATCCCACTTGCTGCAATTGGGCAGCTATCAATTCCAAATTCTCGTTTACTACAGGATCAAAAATCGACTGCATCTCTTCGTACGTGATCTCTAACGTCTCGTATCCATCACCTCTTGCGGGAATGTTGTTCCTTAAGTCATACCTCTCCCACGTGGTCACCAATTTAACCGGGAGATTCAGGTCGCTGGTCCTTTCCGCAAACGACGGATCGCCGAACATTGACTTCGTGTGTTCCCAGGTTTTAAGCAACGTCGGGAGCACACCAGGAAATTCTTGTAAGCACTCCTGCAAAGCTGGTCCAATTTTCGCATGCAAATAATTAGTGAATCGAGCATCCACGTAAGTACCACCACAGTAGCCTCCCGAGCTTATCGTCAACTCTTTCACACGGTAACCACGCTCACCGACAGAAATCACCTCCTGCACAATAAGGTCCGAGGTTCCACCACCGATGTCTGCAACCAGCAGCTTGTCGCCAACTGATAATACCTGCTCATTCATGACCTTGTGACAATGGAAGGAAGCAGCCTCAGGCTCGAGGACGATGATAAGTTGATGAGGACTCCCGTGCTCCCCGCCTACTAAACCCGCAGATTTCATGCAATCTTTCATTATTGCCTTGGCAGAATTGTCCCAAATAGATGGCACAGTAATGCACCACTGAATTCCCTTCATATCCAGCTGAGTCCCATAATGGTCCTGTAGGGTCTTCAGGACCAATCCTCCCATCGCCCGCAAGTAATCTGTAATCAGTGTGTGAACAGTCAGCCCCGGTGGGAGTGGAATTGGTGATGCTGGCCCTCGTTCTTTCCCAAGATGTAGCTTGAATCTAGTAAAGAGGTTTCCCAAACTGGGCTGGAACGGATCATCCGTCGCTCCCCTCTGGCGTTGTTTAATCACTGCTGTGAAATCTTTCTCATACTCTGCTCTAGCAGGGTGACCCCATGACTTCAAATGCCACTTGCCCCCTGGCTCAGATTGCCGTTTGTAATACATTCCCGTCAGTGTTTTGCAGTACGGCTTTTCATATCCTGCTCTGGGATAATCGTAGAAGGTGTAAATCTTCTCTTTTTCATGAATGTGAGCAAAGGCAAACCCCGAATACGTGGTGCCGAAGTCAAGCCCCACTATCAACCTAGGCCCTTCCATACGTTCCGGCGTCTCTTCTCTGATGAACTCAGGTTCATTTTGCACCTTCTTCATCTTCTCTCTCCTCCTGGAATCGAACAGAGAAAGAAATGAAAACCTGGACTGTCTAATATTCAAGATCGTTGTATTCTTAAGAGGATCGGAATGTAATGAATGTAAATGGCCACGCAAATTGACACACCATCACATCAAAGAGCGTCAACCAAACCTTCTAATCGAATTATGCTCCTCGAAAAACAGAGCACACTAGAATTTAAGGCGATAAAGCACAAAGACCATATGAATTACAAGATACCGAATTCCAAGATGAAATTCCAGGAAATCCACCCTAAACAACCACAGATTCCTCAACCTACGCATCACGGAAGCACCAAGGTGACCAACTCAACACAATCATCATCCTCAAACTCTCCATTCTCCCACCGAAAAGTCACAATACACAAGATGATGCACTCACCTAAACATATTCATGGGGATCAAAGGAGCTGCTCCAGATCCGGGGAAACCGTAGCGCACCACCGTCGACTCACTATACCAAGCACCGAATCTCTCACCACCAAGACGCCTTCGCACAGTGCCCTTGCCAACTCCAAAGCGTGCCTCCGAATCTGGGCACCTCTCAAACACAGAAAAAAGAAACGAATTAAGAAAAACAACCGCAAGCTCCTAGAGGGCATACCACACCAAAATACGTTTCCAGAGTACAGACGAGACGGCGTCTGCAAACAAATAACAATCAGAAACGCTGAGCCGCGCGGCCTATACAAAACACGCCAGTCGGAGACACCACAGTTACATAGTCGGTAAGAGACCCACAGTGGTCTTTTACTTTCCCACCCCATGAGATTCGCAGAGACCCGAGAAGCATCTCAGTTGTTTCTCCAAAATATAAAAAAAAAAAAAAAAAAAAAAAACACAAATCGCGGCGAAACTTGCTTTTTGTGGAAATTCTTCAGTGCCGCTGTGTGCGAATATTGCCCGACTGGGGCTACTATTCCTTTTGCTGTCAAGCAGCGTTAACGTCAAATATCGTCACCTTTGACGTTGTCGGATGAAGTCCACTCGATGAACTCGTCGCGTTTCCATTTTTTTCAACGGGGTTGTTTCGCAAAAAACGGTGTCGAAGAGGCCGAGTGTTCAGTACGCGGTAATTCGATGGTCGGTGATGAAATAAAAACCCATAGCGTAGAGACTGAGTTGGAAACCACATTTGAACTGTGAGACATGGTTTGTTGATGTGTATTCTATGCGGTGAAGAAAATGGATGTATTGTTGCTGAAGAAAAGAATTTTTAAAGGACTTTGTTTGATGTGAATTTGTATCTAGAAATTTATATCAAACATAATTATAATAATAAAATACTGTAAATTTATATCAAGACATTTGTTCTCTTGAGAATATGATAAGTTAAATAATGTGGAAAATTTTAAATTGCAATAAATATAAATTTTATGTTGTATTTTTTTTAGAAGGTTCAAGTTGAAAATAACATTTGGAAGGTTCAAATAACAAATTTTTTTCACAAAGCATGTCAACATCATAAGGTTTTTGAAACAAGGCCATTTGAAGTTGGCTAATATTATTTGAAGTTGGCTAATATTATACTAGTGGAAACTTGTGTAGTTGGCAACAAGAGAAGTGGCCAATGGCAAACATTTGTTAATTTATTTATTTGTTGAGAAATACTGAGCTCCATACCTAGTGATCTTGCAATGCTACACTCGGCAATTTGCCTCAACAACATGCAGATTTTGATCTCTAATTGATCAAAAGTTCAATTAATGCTTCACTTTTGTCTCACTTTTGATTAAAACAATGAGATATGCAGCCAATTAGCCAATTAGAGATGGTTTTTGTCTCTTCTTGTGTATCTAGTTGGTTTATCTCCCATGAGGTATTTTATATAAGAGATTATATATGCATTTAGAAATTATAATTTTTTAAACTATATTTTTCATTATATTCTTAATAATCTAATTAGTGTTTTGATATTAAAACATAAACAACATACAACAAACAACAAATATTATTGATACATGTGCCATCTTAGGAGTTATGTATTTCTAAGAAACTACTATGTAAGTGTCTTGAGACTTGAATACTTGGCTAATAAACTTCTTCACCAAAACCTCTAATTTATTATTTTTTTAATTAATACATCTATACAATTTGAGTTATGAATTGTGATTTTTGCAATTTATAATAAATATTCACTGTTATTAAATTTTAAGTTGCTGTTATATCACTTATTGATAACTCGCTAGCTTAAACAAGATTGTAATCATTGTTTTGCCGAATCGGTTTTATTAATGGCTTAGCTGTTACACACTGCATATTCTTATAACAATATTATTTTAAATTAACCAAATATATTAGTGTTGTCTACTGACTGTTTACCATTTAAACAAAAAAAAGTTGCCATGTCATTCATCTTTCTTTGTTGGCTCGATAATGCCAAATGACACCCTGTGATACGTTCTGCAATTCTGTCGGAGGGGATGTTCTTCTGCGGGAACAGCAGGCGAGGAGTCCCTTCACTCAGAGCTTGGGCAGCCCACCAACGACCAAGGTCTAAGGAAAGAATTAGAATATATTTACGTTCATTTGACATATTATGTTCTTGGCTAGGGTACAGGGACTGGAGATCAAGGTTTAAAGAGTAAAAACAATTATTAAAGTTAATGGATTAGGATGCAGGTGGCGACTCTTTGCCTGCTGCCATAACCAAAGCGGCTACACAATGTCTCATGTGACGGAATGGATTCTTCATCAGTGACAAAAACTTTCACTGCAAAAATCAACCCTCTGCCTTGCATTGCATTCAGATAGTAACCTTTCAGGCGTGGATTGCGACGATACAAATAGGCGAAATCTTCAGGAATATGGGTGGGTTACTCCAAACTTTGTAGAAAATAACAACACATTCCAACATTATCAGGAATTTCTGTGTGATAATCTACATTTCCGCAGAAATCTAGTACATGTTAACAGAAACAATGCTGAACCGAGGAGTAACAGCAGTGTTGGTCACCTCTGGAAAAAGCCAGGTATAGCCCAGCAACAAATTTGGAACACAGATCGAAGCCTTTCAAATCTTACAAACTACAAAATATGACATTCGTATTAATGAAACTATAGAGGGGGGCTGACTCGTCTGCGCAGTCTAGTCTTCATTGCTCTCATTATATGGGGCAAAAAGGATGGAAGAATTTTGACCCCCAAAACCGAAAGAGTTGGACAGAGCCACCTTAATGTCCAATTTCCGTTTCTCTCCTCCTACAATGACCTTCATATCCTGCGTAGTCAAAGCACTCAAAGTTTATAAATAAGCGGAAACATATTAATGTTAGTAGACGATAGAATATGCAAATCAGACCATTTTAGAACAACATTTGAACGAAGGCTGTAAATCAATAGATTTCAAATTTAAAGCTAAAATTAGACTGGTAAATTTAGGAGAAGTGCTAGTAGACCAGGACTTACAACATCATTCTCAGGATTATCAAGATTGATAGTCGGGTGGACCCAACCAGTTCTTATGGCCTGCACGAGGAAGACATTGAAAAATGTACAAATGAAAATTGGGAAGCACATTTGCAGGAGTAATTTTCAACAAGAGAAACTCATGAACACAATATTGCTTACTCACTGTAGAATAACACATCAAGTAGTAAAAACTTAGAATAACATTGATAGGTTCTGTTATATTGCTTGATTGTGAACCTGAACAGTAGCGATAGCCTCAACTGCGCCAGAAGCTCCAAGCAAATGTCCAATCATTGACTTTGTGGAATTAATTCTCAGCTGAAAAATTTTAAAAAAGAACAATAAATGATTTTGAGAACGAAGTGAGCAAATTCGCCCTAAAACATTCACCTTCTGATCAATAAAAAAATGAATGTGTGGTACATTGCAGATCGAAACTGAGCTATTTTCGATATAAAGAATAACGTTACATTAAGGTATGAAGGATCTACCCATATTTAATGTTCTCTTTCTTGTATACGAAAAAAAACGAACTCACTCCACAGAGAATTCACTTCACATATCTCACCACCCGTAACAAGTTCACTAAGGTAGCCTTAACTCGACAAGCCTTTCAACATGATCATAGCAATTACTGCACTGAGTTTTCAGAGTCTCACCTCTGGATTCTGTCCAAAAGAACGCATGAGAGCCTTGTATTCCTGAAGGTCACCAGCTTTAGTTGAGGTCGCATGAGCGTTGACATAATTGACATCGTGCCTATTGACTCCCGCTTGTGAAAGAGCCCTATCTATACACAGTAGCACACCAGCACCTGCACCCACATCCCCCTAGCCTTCAGTGCAAAGAACTGTAAATCCCTCGCATATGGCAGCTAACTGTCTTCGTAACATAATATTGTTCTTCAAAAGGATTAAACTCTCTTAATTCTAAATTAGGCCTTCTACGGTCTCACACAGGGTCCGAGTTAGAACCAGCATATAGCAGTGCATGATTGTTTTTCAGAATACCACACATAAAATAATGGCATGTTGCCTATACCACGCATATTCTTTACATTATTCGTCATTAGTTGTCAAAATAAAATGGTAATCTTTTGCAGCTTACCTTCAGGATGAGGTTCAGTTGTATGGTAAGCGTCACATGAGAAGCTCCCTCCAAGAAATTCGGCATAAATTTCAGCTCCACGTGCCTATAAACAAGGCAACGCAGCAAGTTACAGCGTCTATGTTTCTTCACGACTTTCACATACAGTAATGTAGACCCAGCATTGGAGAAGTTCTTTCTACCTTAGCATGTTCCAGCTCTTCCAGCAAAAGCACACCTGCTCCCTCTCCCATGACAAAGCCATCTCGATCCTTCACATTCTCAAAAGAAAATCAGCATATAAACAATGTCTCCATCCCAACCTCCACACGATGCATCAGAGTTGCATGGGCACATCAAAAACGCAGTACAAGACATTTATCCCGCCATGCTTTTACGTCTCAGGTGAAATGCTAACAAATACGTTCCTGTATTGAATGGTCGATGCATTTTTTTCAAAAAAGAGAGATTGATAAAAATAAAAATAAAATCAATAAAATAAAAAAATACAACATCGTGATTAGAATACAACAACCCTTCAATGATATATATTAGAAACTTGGACCACCAAGTACCTTGTCCCAGGGACGTGAAGCTCTAGCCGGATCATCGTTACGCTGGGAAAGTGCCCTACAAGCAACGAAACCTCCGAGACCTATCCACATTTATAATCCTCAGGTACAGTACCCAGACAATAAACATGATATGTTTTCTTCCGAAAAAAATGGGAGGCGAAAACACTTGTCGCGCCACTAAAATAGATTTACAAAGAAGTATATTGTAACATTCCCAATATAAAATAATAATAAAAAAAAGACAACAATTGACGACGGAAAACAAAATTCACGGTATCACATTTCTCACCAATAGGAAGAACTGCAGCATCCGACCCTCCTGCTAACATGATATCCTGCAAATTAAAATGACACAACTTGCACTTAGAAAGAGCTAAGTGAAGGTTAATAGAAATCGAGGTAACGAACATAACTGCTAAAATATTCAGCTGAATTTATGCAGGTGACTTCAAAATCTAATAAAATTCGTAATTATATATTTTAATCAATACCACTAAGATTAATAGGCTGGGAACTTAATTCTCTAGATTACAGTGCAGTTAAACAGGAGCGTAGCGATTTGCGGTCACTAAGCAGGTATACGTCATTCACAACAGAATACTTCAGCGCACAGACAAGACTCGTCGTCAGGATGAAACTCACAGCTTCACCCCTGATGATATGATTGGCAGCATTTAATATACAAAAATTGCTTGTCGCACAAGCAGTAGAAATAGAGTAGTTGGGCCCCATCCATCCCTGCAACAAGTACCATCTTGCTTAAATGGTCATAAAAAAAGCTTACACTGGAGAGTGATAATAGTTAATCAGGCTCTAAGTATCCATAAGGTCGCCGAGCAAGTGGTGGAGCGGACTCTACGTAACGAAGCAAGTACCAACCATTTAGACTAGACACGTATAGTAAAATTTCAGTAACGAGGAAATAGAACTTCACTCACCAAATCCATGGCCAGCATGGCAGAGCCCATGTTCGTTGATGCAAGCGGTACACAAAATGGGTTCATCTTGCGATATGATAACCTTAAAGCCTCGATAGCGTCATTAAAAATCTGCTTCCACAATTGCTGATGTTATGATCACAAAGAGCTCACAGGCTCAATGGAACTACCTGCCATGGCAACCCATGTGATGCCTGCAACTCTTTGAGCAGCAACTTTCATGACAAACTACGCTCTGATTCAAGGAGAGGCCTCCGATCAAAGCTACAGAAGGTCCTTAAAAGCAGTACACCAGTTTCGAAACCAAAAACCAAGCACTTCGTCTAACAATATGAAGGGGCATGCTAGAGACAAGAATTCAGTACTAATTTGCACGGTCACCCAATTGCAAGGGATGTAGAAAGGTAACTTGATTGCAAGTCTTTTGAGAGTACCTGCATGCCTCCCATGGCTGAACCAATAAGCACACCACATCTTGATTTATCTATACTCTTGATTACATCTTCTGTAAGTCCAGCATCGAACACAGCTTTCTTCCCGGCAGTGAGGAGATAAAGCATGAATTTATCCATCCGTTTTATAAACTTTCCGGCAACCCAGCCATCTGCTGAAAACGATTTGATTTCACCTGCTATCCTCTGACAAACAATGATGCGGTAAGAGATTGAAGCAATGACTAGAATGCTACTGCAACTACTGCTGTAGCTGGAGAAATGTTCATGAACTGCGAGAATAAGTCTACATTCTTCGAACTCAAACTACATGCTAACAGTAAACCTTGTAATTGTCATTGGAGCATATCACAGACTGATTTCCTCAAGCTACGAGGCAATAAACACAATGAAAGACCAAGGTCACAGACTGAAAAGAAAATGATCCGACACATCGAAGTCAAATTACTTTGGCTACCGGAAGGGTAACAGAATTCCGCACGCGGACCGTTGCCTCACTAAAGAATTAAAAACACATTATTTTATTATCAGAAGCCCTCGAGGCTCTGCGAGCTTAAGCAAGCAGGTTACCTCCAAACAATGAGATGAGGGATTCAAAGAAAATGTTGGTGATTAAAATCCAACCAAAGAACGAAAGGTGTTGAAAAAATTACTGTGGAAAATTGCTTGCAGTCGAAATTTTCTATCTCAGAAACGCCGCTCTTTCCTTCCAAGAGGTTCGCATAAAAACTGTCGGCATCGTGACCAAGACAGGACACAACACCCATCCCTGTGACAACCACCCTCCTAGGCTTTGTAGATGTTTTCTTTGGTTCAAAGGATTCTTTGATTGGTTGAACAGGCGATGTTGCAATACTTGAGGCATTCCCTGTGTAACATGAAGTGGGGCTTTAGACAATGAATTGAGTAATTGCCCAAAACTTATCTACTACCTAACGTTGAGTTAGGTGGATCTCAGTCAGATATATTACATTTGAAATGTCTCTCCCATTGAACTTCACTTCTCGATGTGTAACAAAAGATGCCCACAACAGTGTAGTATAGGCAACTATGCTGAGAAATCCGTTTCATTACTACTAAGGATCTATTCATAGGAAACTAACGCATCAACCTTTAAAGTAAACCTCCTTAAACTTAGGATAAAAACAATACAGCACTCCCGAAGAGAAACGTTCACCTGAAATAGCATTCAAAGGCCTCCTCACAGACTGCATTGGTCTTGTCTTCAAAACTGACAATCCCGCTCCAAAAAAAGAAACGTCTCCAGACAAAGGCTCACTTCTTATGCTGTCATCTTCGAAACTATTTTCAGAGGCAAGATATGAACCAAGACCGGATATACCAGATCCACAAGGTGCTCCCATGCACACATTAGAAAAAGAACGAGATTGAACGTCGGTATTAACAGTCCAGCTCGCTCCTGCTAAACGCTTTGAGCTGGCATTCCTTCTTCGAAGCCTCCTGCCTGAGGGTCTTCCTGAGGGCCCAGAGCTTACGGAAACATCATCCGCAAACCCGGCAACAGCACTGGACACGTAAGCTGCAAAAAGCCATGTACAAAGAGGCGAAGTAGCACTTATCGTCATGGTTCCCGTACAATTCTCCAGAAGAAATCAATTTCTGCACACAATACATTGGAATCAACCTGATTAGAAAGAAACAATACTAAGATTCAACAATGCAGAAATAATGGATTCGACAAATGAAACATAATCTTCAGCAAAGAAACTATCAGGAATTTCCTATTGAGAATGGGGCAGCACGGTCAGGCACCAAAAACACGTAACCACTATTAACTGGAAGGATGAAGAATCGGCATAAAAGTCTTGTACTACTGTGGCAGTAGACGCGAGAGAATATGAAAGTGATAATTAACAATTGGAAAACTTCAGCGTCATTCTCAGAAGTACACAGCTTCTGCCACTGCTGGATGTAATGAATGACATCGAAGAAACCGCGACAGAGACAAAGAAACACAAACCTCACGTCCTTACAAAAGCGTCGCCCATTGTGTAAAAACTCTAATCCTAAAATCCTGACATCAAAGTTTGTGAGAACATAGTCTTTAGTCTCAACAGACACTAAAATTCGAGGTCTGGCTAAGAATCTTCCAGAGAGGTTTTAAGCAAAAAAATAGGAGAAAGATAAGAGAGCAGGAATAATGAGCTACACAATCACTGGATTTATAATTCGCCGCGACAGCCTCTGTTAGAGAAGTGAACATAGAGTGTAATGACGCACTAATTTCTTTGGCAGAAAAAGAAGGTAGGGAGTGCCGAAGCAAAAGTGAAGTAGAAGAATATAACGAGATTTATATAGACAAGGATCAATACGAGATTAACGAGGAAACTTGCCAAAACCTCCAACACCATTGAGGAGCCACTTCCACTATGGACAAAAATCCATGGCACACCAAGTTGGATTCCATTACAGCAATATTCAGAAATTACAACACCATCAGGAAAGCAAACCCAAGTGAAGCACCAAGAACCGGCTAGTCATGCACTAGGTTCCGGAACAGTATGCGATATCTGCATGGAGGGGTTATGCAAAGTGCTAGCTTCACATAAGAGAAGCGCGATTTGTCATCGAAATAGCACGAGTTGTAAAATTTTCGTTTCCAAAAACCCTGCGATAGATAGCCATAGGTCTAGCAGCTGGCGAATATTGTAGACCATGAGTAAAAAGATTCGATGAAAAAGATGAGTAGAACAAGAGATGTCCGACAGAATGAAACGATTGTGACAGTATTGTTGAGATGTTACTCAACAGATAAGGATAGATCTCAAACTTTAATACGAAAAAAGTTCGAGACAAGATGTCGAAGCCCTTCTGCTACTAAACCCTGGGCAATTCAGAAAGAACTCAGGGATGTGGATTAATGCACTTTACACCAAATAATAATTCAAACAACATCATTTCAATTAGTTTAGACTGAGAGGCGGAGTAGCTAAAAAGAGTCCAGCTCCGCGAAGGGCGTGCACATGAGACAGCATTATGAACCTCGAGCAGACAAGCACAAAGGCGCTGGCAAGTGCAAAGACGCGGCACGACCAAGGACCAGCGAAAATCAATTACGAAAGAATTGTCAGTTAAAATACACGCACATTCTTGCTGGAGGTGTGAAGTATATTCTGCAACAGATTATAGGCGATAAGCAACGAGCGCAACCAAGAGCCACCGTTAACAAGACCGAAAAAACCAATACAAATAACACATTGACGAGTACGCAATAAACATTCGCCGTCTCCACAACCGCATTGCCGCGACAGCACCAGCGCTACATTGGCATTGCGCATCCACGACATCAAACATCAAACATAGCAGGTGCGAATTGCGCTCACTTTAGCTTCTGGACACAAACGAGCATACCTCGGTAGAATGTCCCGAGACGAAATCATTCTCGTCCCTGAAGGCCGGAGAAACGGGGGAGAAGCGACACGCACTAATGCTCTAGACGCTCCGCTTACACGAGCACCACCGGGAGCAGCAACGATTAGCTCCGCCAGGAAGGACAACACCAAAGACAGACCAGCGAGGAAGGAGGGGAAGGGGCAGTAGAAAGAAGCAGCAAGCAGAGCGGGCGGGCGGGAGAAGGGGGAGGGTGAGCATGACCTAGCCGGGCCGGGGGAGTTGAGCGGACGAGCTGTGTCAGCAAGCGGGTCAGTCGTTTATTAGAGATAGCTCTCTCAACCCAGCACATCCCTTCTGGCCGGGTGGACGATGGGATCAGGGATTTACAACGCGGGCGGAGAATTCCATGGTAAAACTGTAGCCCCCTGTGGGCCCTACTTCCGACGCCTTCCACGCGCACCCGTGCCCGAGGGGTTGGCAGACGTGACTGCGCTTTGATGTGAGGTTGGTTGGTGTGCCTAAACCCACTCCCATTCGCTCACTTCCCTTTGCCTCATCCAAGTCAAAAGTCTTGGGA
Source organism: Physcomitrium patens (assembly GCF_059467195.1). Classification (NCBI taxonomy): domain Eukaryota; kingdom Viridiplantae; phylum Streptophyta; class Bryopsida; order Funariales; family Funariaceae; genus Physcomitrium; species Physcomitrium patens. Next base: position 13,653,729 of record NC_143421.1, read on the forward strand.
ACCAATTTCCAAGGAATTATTTTAACTTGTGACTTATTCTTGGTTTTATAAAAGAGGAACACAATAAATGTTATAGAGTACATGTACAATCTGGCGTGTTCACATCCAAACATTCAAAAAATAAATACTAAATATTATACTGATATTAAAACATATATAATTTATATAAAAAAACAGAGAAAGCAAACTTAATGTTTCTTTTCTTTGAATTATAAAATGAGATTATGTCTACACCAAAAATTTCTGAAATATATCATAAAGATGAGAATTCTTAAATATTTTAAAATGCACACACACACATATATATATATATATATATATATATTCATCCATCCATCCAATGGAAAGTTTAAGTATTTTTCTTAAATTATCAAAATATATTAATTGAATAAGTAATAACATATACAATGGTCGTGAAGGGTGACACAATAATATGCAACTGAAACATTTTGGATTCATAAAAATTGTGATCTTTAAGTTAATGATGAGATTTTGATATCATAATTAAATCATATACACCACAACCTGCACAAACACAATAAAATAAATAAATAACAAAAAAGAGATAAGAAATTACATAGTTTTAAAATTTCTTAGAACATCATACACCTAGAAATGTCATTAGATGCAATTTTAAAATGAATGTGTTCATGTGAACTATTAAATTTAAGATTGGTTTCTAATATTTTACTACAAACATACATACATACATACATACATGAAAAAGCTATAATCACTATGTAAAATGAAGTAATATTTAATTTTTTTACAAAACGTTGAGGCATATGTACATATATACATATATTTTTCTATTTATCTATGAAATTATCATTATAATATTGAATTTTTTTATAAATTATTATGGATATTTAATGATAAATATGAAAAACTAAGTCTAAGAACTCCAAAGAATTTTGATTAGAAGAAATAAAAAGATTAATATTTTTTTCATCTTAGTTTAATTGGAGATATATATATATATATATATATATATATATATATTTTTTCAACCTCACTAATATTTTTCTTGAAAATTTTATTAGAATCTCAGTAGACATATATGCTTTTGATTAATTGATTGATTTTGTGAAATACATAAGTTTATTCAATTCTTAACGATTATTAATTTACTTGAAAAAAAAATGCTTACTTCTGATATTTAAAAAAAACTTGATTTTTACTTAAAATTCATAGTCTTTTTCAAAAGATTGATGTGATTCTATAAAAAAAAACAAGAAAATTAATACTAAATTACTATAAAAAAAAATCACTTGTTGGACCAAATTTAGTTTAACATAGGAAGTTTTAAGGGCCATTCTCTTAAATTTACAATAAAAAGATGGTCGTTGATTTGAATGATGAAATTTCAAATTTTATAATAATTTTATAATAGAATTTAATAATTTTAACTCTTTAAATAAGTTGTGTATACAAAGTCAATTATATATTTGTAGAATCTTTACTCATTGTGTACAAAAAATACTTTTCTTTATACAATCTCACTTTATTCTCATTTAATAAAATATAGTGTAATTGTAAAAACTACTTACCTAGTCAAATTTATGAACCAAAAAAAGAACAATTTACATTTACAACAACATATAATAACACTAAATAAAATGATTACAACAATAATAATAATTTTTGCCAATTAATGTAACAAATATTAAATTATGTTATTCATTTATAGCTCCTACTATAAATTATATGTATTATAAAGCTTCAAATTGTTTTGATACAATTTCAAATTTTGGTCGATTGATAAATTGCCTAAGAATCTATTGTAGTTATTTATTTTTTACTTTATAGAGCTCTAGTAAAAATATTTATTTTGTATTTTATACAATTTTAAATGATATTTTCATATCATGTAATCTACCTTTTGTTTTGTTCAAGTTGATATGGTGATATTCATAATCTTATTTAAATATATTATATATCTATATAAATATAATTTTTTAATATCTCAGTTTATAATTCCAATAAAAAAAATTCTACCAAATGAAAAAATATTTATTCTAATTAATTATGTAATATCTCATATTTAAATTTTAAAATAATTTATAATAGATTTTAAATTTATAGTTTTTTTATTCTATTAATATTTATATTATTAATATATTATATTATCAAATAAAAAAACCAATACATTATTTATATTATCAATTTTTGTCTCATTATTTCTATTATGCTAAAATTTCTAAAAACCTAGTAAAAATATAAAACATTGAAAAAATAAAATATAACAATATAATAAAAAAAATAAGTATTAAGGATATTATCTTGAAGAAAGAAATCCTTAATACATTCTTGTGTCTCTCAAAAGAACTAGAAAGTCACTCAAAGATGATATGGTATTAAACTAGAATGACTATTGCTAAAGACAAGAAGACTACAAAAGTCTTGAAACAAGACTAAAGACTAGAAAGGTAGTAAGAAGAGTGAATAATGCTTCATTCTTGCCTCTATATATACTCTTAACTAGGAGCTATGTGGCAATCTCCTATAGGTCCTATAAAACATGTTGATTTTGTATATATATATATATATATATATATATATATATATATATATATATATATATCTTAACTTGCAAGGTAAGTTTTCTATATGTGCGCCACATAGTTAGCTTGTTTCGCAAACTACTAAGATATAGTTAACTTGTTGATTAAGTTTCTAACCTATTAATCAATTATAAATATATATAAAATCAAGCAATGTCTATAAATCTTCTACAAAGTTTTTTTAGAAAATACTATGAAATAAATCTACTTTTATCTACTTTTATTTAATCATATAGGTAAAAATTAGGATAAATATGTATGTCTGTAATATTATTCCTCCCAATAGAGATGAGTTCCACAAGGAGTGGTCATCATATGTTAAAAAAATCCAAGATGCAGAAAATTATATTTGCCACATACTATGAACTTTGTTCTCTTTGAAGATGGTTGATAGGTCCTTTTAACCATTGATAATGTTCCATACTAATGTGGAGAGACCACCTTATTATTTGATCATTGTTAGGGCCTTTATAAATTCATTCAAATAAAACATTTGTAATACTATTAGGAGGTATTTCTACCTCTAATAAAATCACCAAACTTTGAAAGTCTCTTCCAAGGTTGTGATATAAAATAAATTATATTTTTTCATCTATTTGAAGAAAGACAAGTCATTCTTGAGGATCTTCATCTCATTTACATTATCTTCAAGATTGTGACAATCACAATATCTTGTCTGATAAGTCAACAAATAAAAGGGCTTGAGTTGAATCTATTGATTGTTGGTTTCCATCACCTTAATGTCACAAATATACAGAAGCTATAAACAAGGATAAAAGATAGAATGCTATCTTTTTTTGAATCTTATTTCTTTTAAAGTAAATATTTACTATTCTTTATATTGATTTTGATAGATATCATTGATGAAAAGACTCAATCTCTTTGGTGCATTTATAAGATTCTTTATTGGCTTCTATGTACATTCATTAATATCATATCCATGCCAATAAATAAGATATTTCAACCTATTTTGATGTTGTCATATTACATGAAGTTTTACTTGAGAATGTAGCAAATACTTGGTTATGGAAGATAGAAGAGATTTTATAACAATAAGATCCTAACAATTCTAATAGAATCCTAAATAAACTCTAATTAAACCTTAATAATGCTAATCAAGATTTAATCAAATCCAAAAGCAATCTTAAAGAAATTACAGAAGAAACATGAAGAAATTCTAAAGAAATATTAAATAAATCTTAAATAAATCTTAAATAAATTTTAATCAAATCTTATTTTAATCTTAATTGAAATTCTAATAGACCTTAATTAAATCTTAGATAAAATCCTAACTAAATCTTAACTAAATTCTAAATCCTAAATCCTAAATCAAATCTTAGAAAAATCCTAAATCCTAAATATATCCTAAATCTTAAACCAAATCCTAGACAAATCCTAAATCCTAAGTCCTAAATAAATCATAAATCCTAAACCAAACCCTATACAAATCTTAAGCCCTAAATTATAAATCAAACCATAGGTAAATCTTGAATCCTAAACCAAATCCTAAATCCTAAATCTTAAAACAAATCCTAGATAAACCCTAAATCCTAAACAAACTCAAATCAATCCAAAGACAAATTAAAATTCCAATATTTATTGATTAAATTATTGATCTTATTTAAAAATTTACATAGCTTTTGATCTCTTAGTTTAAAATCAACACAATAAATTTGAAGATAATCTCATTTACCAAATAGAAGAAAAATTCTAAAATCTGCTCAAGTATTGGCTAGCTTCCTATTCTAATTTAAATATTGAACTTCCAATACCAATATCTCTTTTTGAACTATTATAATTTTTTTAAAACTCTATTAATTTTTTCAAAATCAAGTCTTGTCTCTATACAAAAAAATATCACTTCAATCCAATTGATAGATTGCTAAAGATCTTTAAAATATTCATTGACCTTCAAATCTCAATTTTTGAGACCTCAATCCATAAAAAATTTTACATACATTAATCTAACTATTTGATTGGCCTCAAATTTATAATACATATTAAGCACAATTATTCTCACCAAAGTACAAAATTGCACCTATAGATCTGCTACAAAATTCTTAAAATTATCCAAAATATCAACCCTATTTTATTTCACAAAAATCTAAGTCATCCAAAACAACCTTAATTTTGTAAAGCTCTTACAAAGCCATTACAAATCTAAATTATAAAAAACCAATGCTCATAATAATCTTATCTAGTTTGCTCTCAAATCCTATTCTTTAATCCACCAAAGAACCTTAGAGTCACCATAGGTGCATAGTTTTATACCTTAGGATCTGATTTCGACCCAAGTTGACAATTAGTCCTTTTTAAGAATCAATTCTTGACTTCTTAATGTAAATTTTGCTAAAATTCACTATTAACTTCTTCTTATACATGTCTATATTATTTAAGTTTTTAATCTACTTTGTTTTACTTTATTTATGGTCCTATAAAGTAAGTTGAAGCCTATTTTATAAAAAAATAACAATAATATTATTTAGTTTTATTATCTTTCAATTGTTATCTTTATTTTAAGATAATTTTTTATAATATTTTAAAATATAGTCTTTCATAATATAATATTTTTTTCTCTCTTTCATTCATTAATCATATTATATCATGACATCCACCTCCCCTAAACATATGCATCTTCCAGCATTCACTAAATTTTCTTCATTATTTTGATGTAAAGTGTTCTTCAACTTGGTCAAATTCTTGATCTTTAATTTGCACTTTTTCTCTTATCTTAATGTCTTGTAATGGATTTTGTTCTTCATCAAAAGAAATATTTTTATTTCATTATTTAAATAATTTGATTTATTTAATTGCTATAAGTATCTTTAATTCTGTACCATTAAGTTTTTATAACAAGTATATTCCATTCTTGTATACTTTTTTGACAACATAAGATCCAAACCATCTCCTTGCAAATTTCTTTGCCATGTTATGTTGGTTGTCTAAACTACTATCATAAATCAACATCCAATCACCATTTTGAATTAGTTTGGATGCAATTGATGCTTTTTGTCAAACCTCTCATTATTTTTCTTCCTTGTTTCTTTCAACTTCCTTATAGCTACTTTAATGTCTTCAGATCTTCTTTCAAGTTATCAAATTTGTAATGCTAAAAATTATTTTCTTATTAAACCATCTTCTCAAGTTAATACATCCTATGTTCGAACAACATCTTCTATTGACATCACTAGTTTTTACCTATACATCAATTCTAATAGTATGTATTTTGTAACCATGCTATGAAATATACAATCCATCCATAATAAAAATGATAATAATTCAGGCCAATCACCTATCTTATCTTTGTATACTTTATCCGATTCTTTAATACTTGGAAAATATCCACGTTCACTCTTGCCATTTCCTTCCGAATTATAAGTAGTTGTTAATGTAAGTTTAATGCCTATCCTTTCAAAGAACTCTCATGTTTCATTTATATTTAATTCTTCTCTATCCACATTGATTTTTCTAGTACAACCATAATGGCAAATACTTTTCTTCAATATAAACTGGCATAATCCTTCTATAGTCTTTATTCAAAGCACTCTTTCCTTTACTTCATTTGTCAAATATTCTCAAGCAAGTATCAAATATTTCTTTTGTTCAAATCTTATTGGTATTACAACTAAATCAATAATCTATTTATAGTAAATTACTAATAGGTATATTAAATGTAATCCATCTCAATGATGAATGTTTAAATATATTTGATAAGTCTTATAAGATCCTATAGAATCTGCTACATCCTTATACATACCCTTCTACCAATATTTTTCTTTTACCTTTGCAAATATTACTCAAATGCATCAATATCTGACCCACTAACTTTCATGAAATTCTTTAATGATATTTTTTTGAGTGCCATAGTCACATATAATCCATTATGGCACTCCATTGATTTTCTTTCGATAATTCTATAAAAATCGACCTTGAAAAAAACCATCCATAAGCCTTTTTTCAAAATCTTTTAAACTTATAATTAGTCCAATCTACTTGTGGCTTTAATGTACTTAAGTACTTTTCAATGTGCAATCATTCACCATCATATAATTCCTCCAAAAATACTTCAAGTAGTATAGTTAAATACAATTCTTTTATTTTTACACATGAAGTTAAATAAAAGTTGGTGCCAACATTTTCTTTATCATCAATTATATCTTCTTTATCATCATATCATGCTCACAACAACTTATCTGCAACCACATTATTTTTTTCCAAAATATGCTTGAATTTCGAATTTATGGACTTAATGTATGTTATCTATCTTAATATTATATTATTTGGTATTAAATAACTAGAAATTATATCTAATAGTTGTAGATAATCTATTTCAAGAATCACAATTGCACCAATCAAGTATTCTTTTTTATTTTTCATTGCAATTATTATGTCCCATAACTCTCTCATAACTTGTGCATAAGCCTTTTGATGAGGATTTAAAATCTTCATTCTAAATCTAACTACATATTTATTTCTCTCTTCATCATCTTATCCAATTGTCTACTTAATATCTATTGGACTAGCAACAACCGTCAATATCACCAACTACTCTAAATCATAATTAGTCTTTCTCAAAGTTAATAGTAAAGAAAGATTTTTTTTCAAATTTTTCATTGCCTTATTTTTTTCAATGTTCCATTGAAATTTCAACTCTTTTTTTAATAAATAATATAATAGTTCTACTATATGTATAAAATATGGAATCCAAATGTGGTAAAAAATGCATGATCTTAAAAACCTTCAAGTTTCTAATGTATTTGAATATTCTTTCATTCTTTAAATTACATCTATTTTTTCTAGTAATGGCTTGTGCTCATATGGTCCATACATATGTTCTACCACCAAAACTTCATTTACTCCAAATATTGATTTTGCTCTTCATAAGGTTAAATGAATCTCTTTTAACCTTGTCAAAATCTTCTCACAATCATCAATATGATCTGCTACAACCTTTTTATATTCTTTTGAATCCAATGTTTCATCATTTTTTTTTCACATCCCATATTTGGTACATCATCTAGAAAAGATATGTTTTTCTTGGAATAAAATCTCTTAATACCTTATATATTCTACTCATTATATGTGCCACTAAATTTGTAGTGTCTTGTAGTAATGTACACATTTTAATCAATCTCAATGGTATTTTTATAGTTGTCAAATCTTTAATTTGCATTACCAATTAAAATTGATCATATCCCAAATAAAGATTACACATGGAATAAATTGCTTTTCTTGCAAGTACCTTTATAAATTCATCCACTATTTGACTAGAACCTAGATTCCTAATAGTCATCTTATTTACTAGTTGCATGTTTCAAATAAATCTCAATGTTCCATTTTTTTAAGTACTGTGAATCACTGATTAGAAATTGGTGCAATAGATGGTTCTAAAATTTCTATCTTAATTTTTTCATTGATTAATTCAATAACTTTAGGCAAATAGGCTTTTGAAATTAAAATTGGCCATAAATTCTATGGTTCATGTGAAACCATGAAAATAACCATATATACTACCACACTTGAATCTATACATCCTATTTCATTTGGTTAAATGTAAATGCCTTTTCATGTCAAAAAAATGTCTCTTTGAAACATCTTTCCTCATATTTCATCAAAAAGTCTTCATGTCCAATCTTCAATCTATTTAATGTCAAATTATTTTAAAATTTATATCCTATTTTCCATAGATCTGTCAAATTGAGTTACATAGAAGCCCTATTAATCTTTTTCTTATAATCCAATGGTAGTGGCAATTCCAATGGTTTAACCTTCTTTGTAATAATCTTATATTTAGTTTCCATCTTCACATCATATCTATCAACATATTCTTTCATATTATTATAAAATTCTTTAGATTGCACATTTATTATCTTATCATCACTATCAAAATTTAAATTCAATAATACTTGCAATTTATCCATGATATCATGAAAGCTATTTTTTTCAAATATCCCTAATATGTATTCATCTTCATCAAATACTTTACATTTCTTCAACTCATATTCTATTTTTTTGACATATTTTTCTCTATTCTTCTAAATTTTTTTATATTTTTAAGACAAATATATTCATCTTGTGATAATACAAAAATGGCCTCATCTCTTTTAATAAGCAAGAAGCCATCATCCCTTCTATTATTGCAATCTCACTTTATAATAGCATATGGTAAAAATCCCTCATATGCTTATTTCTAAATTCTCTAATAACCTTTGGCAAAGGTTGCTCTCTTAAACTTCCATAGTTTATCTCATGATTAGTATACGCCATCAAAAATTGCACCATTCTGCTTCCATCTCAACTTCCAATTCAAGCATATGGCAATTCATTATCTATAATCTTTATTTCTATGCAAGTAGCTATAATATAAGGTTATCTTAGAATGATAGAATAAGTAGACATATCTTACATAAAGAAGTTTTGTTCATCATTAATATCTCCTATTATAACTTTCACATTTGGACATACTCCATATAATTCTCTTCATGAATTGTTTGTTGCTCAAATCAATCATCCATGCCTGATGTCAATAAGACACTTTTTCCTTTCATATAAGTCTTTTTATATTAAATTAATCTTTGAACCATGATCAATTAATGCTACAACAAATTCTTCTAAAATTTTCAACTTCATTAATACTTCTATTGTTGTTCTTGTCCAATGACTATAAAAATAATGACTAAAAGTTTGGATCTCTTCTTCTTCTTCTATAATCCTTATACGTGAAACATCTCCTCCATATGCAAAATCATTGTCATCTTCATCTATCATCATTCTTATCCCATGTGTATTTGAAGTTATATTTTCATCCAAAATTTTCTATTTCTTCTTAATGAAATTCATAATGACCTCATAGAATTCCCTCTTTAATATTCCAAGAACTTCTTTCAATACAAATTCTACCTTGCAATTTATAATACGCTTTTTTAAAATCTTCTTCAAATCTGTTGTTACTTCAATATCTGATTGTAATTTATAAGTAGGAACCTTTGTTTTTTCTTTTATAATTTCTATTTTTTTGTAGAAATATTCTCTATTATCTCTTTATATATAGGATTCTTTTATTATTATGATTTTTCTTCTCTTATAGCTCTTTTTGATAGTCTTTTATTATTTAGTTCTTTTTGATAGTTCTTTATTATTTTCATTTTTTTTTTTCTATTAATGTTTTATGTTGTCTCCTTGCAATATGAATTTATACTAATAATACATTGATAGGATCATCCTACCTAATAATTTGTCAAATATTATTACCAATAAATTTTAAATCATCTCTAGAATTTATTATTTATTTATTTAGCATAGCTCATTGCACTTGACCACAAAGAACTAGATTCTTTTAGAAATTTAAGATTTATGCTTAAGTATTTGTTTAGACTTGCTTCCTTACTTGAATTTTTAAATGCTTTCTTTGTAAACACCTTCATCCCTCCTTTACCAAAGTTTGTCTCCAATTTTTGTCCATTTTTTTTTAAATATATCATGCTATTTTTTTAAAAAAATAACTCTATTGCATAATGCCATTGTAAAATCTCTACATTTCCTTCTCAAATGATCCATGCTATCACACCACATGTACCTATGTACTACACCTTCCATCAATTCTAATCTTGGTTTTGTTTATATTCATGATGATTGCCTCTTCTTTTCAAGTTTTATAAATTTTATTTCTAAATCTCTCATTCCTTGTATAATTTTTTATCAATGCCCACTTCTTCTTTCTTTAATGTAGCTATTGAATATTGAATCATAAATTTAAGATTGGTAGTAGGTATTTTTACTTGAAATACTTGTAATAGTTTTTGAATACCTACCCTATTCTTTTCTCTTTCTCTTTTTGTAACCAATCCTACTGCCTCTTTTACTTCCTTCTAATTTGTTATTAATTCTTTATTTTCTTCTTTATCCTTAATCAAGATCTCCAACTTCTCTTACAACTCTCTATTAGTTGCTTGAAAAAAAAACTTCATTGTATTTGGATCCAATAATTGCCTTTCTTTCTTTGATAAATGAGAATATTTCTTTTCAAATTCTTTTAATAATTTTGATGCTAAAAGATCCTTCTTAGGCCTTTTAATTCATTTAAAAAATAATTCTTTATAACCTAATCACTATCTTCCAAGAACAATTCATCCTTTAATGCTTGACATAATTTCTTTTATAAACCTCTAGAATATCCTATAATAGACCTCACATGATTTCTTATCTTTGATGTACTAATCAGTTCAAATAATTAAACCATCTTCTTTTCTAAAACATGCTTAAATTCTATTTCTTTTACATAAGATCTTAAATACATGTTGCTATTACATGAATAAGGTAAAATCTTCAAACATGCTTACAAAGTTGGAATCAAAACACATATCTTTTTTTCTATTAGTATCTCTATTTGTAGCTCCAATCAAAGCACCATCCATAGCTCTTCTTTAAATTTTCTTGCCTTCCTTCTCTATAATTCAAATAATCAAAGAAAAATTCCAAATACCTTCTATCTCAAGCTTTTTATATTGAGTTCAGCAGTTATACTATATTATGTGAAGTCTTGCTTGAAAATACAACAAACACCTAGCTGTAGAAAGTAGAATTTTTTTTGCAACAATAAGATTCTAATAATTCTAATAGAATCTTAAATAAATTCTAATTAATTCTTAATAATATTAATCAAGCTTTAATCAAATTTAATTCAATTAATAGATTATTAAAGATCTTAAAAATATTTTTAGCCATCAAACTTCAATTGACAAAAACTATCATATATGTTGATCTAATCATTTAATTAACCTTAAATTCACAACATATATCAAATACAATTATATCCAGCAATCCATTAAAACTCTCAAAATTCTCCAAAATGTCAATTTTATTTTATTTCACAAAATCTTAGTCATCCAAAATAACCTTAATTTTGTAAAGCTCTTATAAAGTCAACAATATTTGATTTTTTTCTCTCAAGCTAAGTCTTTGCTCTTAATATCTATCAAATAATTGATTGTTGTATGCAATGGCTTGAGCAATAAATTATTTTAAAGATTTTATCTTCAGCATTGTCAATAACAAATCTTTGACATTATCCTTCAATCCAAATTGAAATTGATTAATAAGAGCTTTGTTATTCCAGTCTATGTGACAATCAAGGTTTTGAAATTCAGCACCATATATGGTGGCTATTTGTGATCCTTGCCATTAAGATAAGAGTTTGGTCTCTATTACTCTTTTTTGATCTCTTTCTCTAAATGTGGCTGTAAATACTTTTAAAAATGAATTCAAAGCATAAAAGAGTCATAAATATTTTTTTATTAAAAGTATAAATTAAAAAAAAAAAAACTTTTTGATAGAAATGCACCTATATATTTGACTTGAATAAATCCATTGGAATATTAGAAAGGATGCAATCTTAGATAAAGCTTGACTTATTGCAAAAATCTTAAAATTTTTCATCTTCTTCCATCAAACTTCTCAGGCATATTAATCCTTATCTCCATCATACTTGTAGAAGCAAAATTTCTTAGATTTGGTCGTGATGTCAATCTACTTGCTTCTTTTAATTGCATAATATCTTGACACATAATTTAAACTTCTTCTATAGGTGTAGGAATAGAATTTCCATGATTCATATTAAAAAAATATAAAATTTCTATTTTTAAAGTATTGATAAGCTTTGAAGGATATAAATCTTAAAAAAAAGAAATCTTCAATACACTTTGGTGTTATTGAAAGGAACTCAAAAGTCACTCAAAAGGTGATGTAATATTAAACTAGAATGACTATTACCAAAAACAAGAAGACTAGAGAGTCTTGAAATAAGACTAAGGACTAGAAAGGTATTGAAAAGAATGAAAAAGGCTTCACTTTTGCCTCCATATATACTCTCTAAATAAGAGCTATGTAGCAATATTCTAAAGGACTTCTAATATGTGTTGACTTTGTTAGCTGCATGTCTTAACTTGTAAGGCAAGTTATCTATGTATATACCACGTAGTTAGCTTCTTCCACAAGCTACTATATGGAGTTAACTTATTCCACAAGCTATCAACATGTAATAAACTTATTCACCAAGTTTTTAACCCACAAACATATTTAAAGTCAAAACTGCATCTATGAAGCTTCTAAGAAGCTAATCTAGAAGATTTTATGAAAATAATCTATATTTACATACTTCTACTTAATCATATTAGTAACTATTGGGATAAATATATATGTCCATGATATTATCTTCCTTTCTAGAAACAAGTTCCATGAAGAGCAGTCTTCATATATTGAGAAAATCCAACATATGCTAAATTTTATTTGCCACATATTATAATCTTTGTTCTCTTTGAAGATGGTTGATAGGCCCTTTCAACCATTGATATTATCCTGTACTATGGCAAAAAGACTATCGTGTTATTTAGTAGTTGTTGAGGCCTTTGTAACTTCCTCGAAATAAAACATTTGGAACACCATTAAGAATTGTTCCTACTTCTAATAAAATCATCAAACATTGAGAGTTTTTTCCAAGGTCGTGATACCAAATACGTTGTAAGTATCACAACATGGATAACAACCATAATTTAAAAATTTAAAAGTATCAAGATGTAGATGATAATCATAATTGGCAAAAAAAGGTGTTTGTTGACTAGAATAATATATCAAATTATTGTATGCAAACTCTATCAATGGCAAAAGAGTTGTCCAATCATCTTAATGATAATTGATGATATACCTCAAATATTGCTCCAGAACTTGATTCACCCATTTTATTCGTTCTTCAATTTAAAAATGAAAAGCCAAAGAAAGCATAATATCCATCTTTAAAATCTTCAATAGGATTTTGCCGAATCTAAATACAAATTAAATTCTCTTATCCTATATAATATCCTTTGATAATCCATGATAGTAATAGATATTGTTAATAAAAAGCTTAGTTATTTCTTTACCTGAAATAGATTTTATACATAGTATAAAATATTCAATTTTGGTGAAGCAATCTATAATTACAAATATAAAGTCATATGAATCTAAAACTAGAAGATCCGTGATAAAATCCATAGAAATAGAAGACCATAGTTTTCATGGAACTGGTAATAATTGAAGAAGTCCATAATGTCTTTAGTGAGGAGTTTTGGATCTTAAACAAGTATCACATGATTGTACAAAGTCTATGACTACCTTTCACATTTGAGGCCACCAAAAATTTATTAATATTAGCTCCAAAGTCTTGTTGTATTCAAAATATTTGGCTGCTAGAAAACCATGAAAAACTTAAAGGACACATAATTGTACCTTACCTTCTAGAATATATAAGAAAATTTTGAAATATAATAGGTTTTTCTTGAATTTAAACTTTGAAGTATTATAGGACTTAGAATAAGTATTCTTGATGTCATAAATAAGAAGATTAAAGGACATACTTAATTAAATTTATTTGATAAAGGTTAAATCAATAGTCAATGTTAATTTATTGCTCAAAGATAAAAATGCTTGAGCTTCAAGAGAATCAGACTTTATTGATCAAAAGATGCATCTCCTTATTTTGATATAAGATAAGAATATCTAAAAAAGATGTCTAATAGACCTTGTTATTTTTTGGATCTATAAGTGTTCTTAAAATTGAATCTAGATAAAAACATGCTCCAATGAACTTGATGATGATTCAAAACACGTGTTGACATGAAGTACTCATGGTTTTATGATCCATATACACACTGACTTGACTTGAAGTACCTTCTAAATAATGACACCATTCTTGAAAGGAATCCACAATTACACAGAGCTCTTTGTTATGGATTTTTGTCACAAATATATACATTTACTTCAAACTTTACTTATATGATTAGGTAGAAGTAGGTAAATATAGATTAATTTCATAAAGTATCTTAGTTAAGCTTTCTAGAAGCTTTATAAATATGGTTATGAGTTTAGATGTGTTTGTAGGTCAAAAACTTAGACAACAAATTAACCACATATTGATAGCTTGTGGAACAAGCTAACTATGTGGCATATACATAGATAACTTGCCATGCAAGTTAAGACATGTGGCTATCAAAATCAACACATGTTGGAGGTCCTATAGGACATCGCCATATAGCTTCTACTTAAGATTATAAATAAAGACAAGAGTGAAGCCTTCTTGACTCTTGTCAACACCATTCTAGTCCTTAGTCTTATTTCAAGACTTTCTAGTCTTCTTGTTTTTTGCAATAGCCATTCTAGTTAATATTACATTACTTTTTAAGTGACTTTCTAGTTCTCTTCAGTGACACAAGAGTATATCAAGGATACTCTTTCTTTGAGATTCATGTCCTTTATACTTTGACAAGAGTGCTAACATATTATTTTTGTCTTATTTTAGAAGTAAGTAGATTACTCCTCTTCTATTATTGTATTTTGAAGGTTACGGACTATCCTCCTTTGAAACAAAAAAATCTTATTTTTTAACATTGATCTTTCCTTAAAGAGAGTAGATTATCCCTCTTTATGGAAATTTTTATTAGAGGTTGCAGATTACCCTCCTTTAATTTAACTTTTTGAATTTCTTTAAGTTGCCTTTACAAGAAAAGATTATGGACACTACACCTAGTGGAAGTGAAAATAGATTTGCAACTATTGCAAATCTTCATGAGCTTGTCAATACTCTTAGAGTGAAATTCTCACATATTTCTAACGTGAATCATAGAAGTACTATGCCTATATCTATGGAAGAAGTTTAGAGTTTGTGGCAAAAAGTTGTGCAATGGAAGGAAGTAAGTAGTTCAACGTCACAACCAAATCTAGGGAATTTTCCTTCTACAAGTATAATAGGGACAAGGATTAGTATGCCTGAGAAGTTTGATAGAACAAGATCAAAATTTCGAGGATTTTTGCAACAAATCAAGTTCTATCTAAGGTTGCACCTTTTTCAATATCTTGATGGATTTATTCAAGTTGAATTCATAGGCACAGTTCTATGAAGAAATGCTCTCTCTTGGTTTGCACCTTTAATGAAAAAAAGATTAGCGACTCTTTTATGACTTGAATTCATTCCTAAAAGTGTTTATGGTGACATTTAAAGAAAGTGATCGAGAACGAGTAGCAAAGACCAAACTCTTATTTTTAAGAAAAGGATCACGATCAGCCACCACATATATTATTGAATTCCAAAATCTAGTTTGCGATGTGGACTAAAATGACATAGCATTCATCAATCAATTTTGATATGGATTAAAAGATAGTATCAAAGATTTGTTATTAACAATGCCAAAAATAAAATCTTTGGAAGAATATATTACTCAAACCATTGCATGCAATAATAGATTATTTGAAAGGCATCAAGAACAAAGACTTAGCAAGAGAAGAATAAGTCAAGTAATAGCGGTAACTTTCAAGTTTTTTGAAACATATTCATCTAAGCCGAAACCAATTCAAATTAATACAATACATTTTAAAACTCTCATAGAGTAAGAAAAGACTCAATGTCACCAAGAGGATTTGTGTTTCTATTGTGGAGAAGCTAAACACACTTCTCAATATTCTCCAAAGAAGGAACACAATTTAAAAAAGAAGAGTAGATTTACTAAAGAAGATAATGTATTAGAAAAAGAATTTCTTCAACTACAATAAGGGCCGTGCAGCTAGAATCATATGCAACACTTAGTAAAGGTCCTATTTTCTTTTTAGATCCCTCACCTTGTTTTACAATAGATGTACGTTTAGGACCTAAAAATCATATAGTGCTTGTCTTATTAGATTCAGGAGTCTCAAATTATTTTATAGATGAAGATTTTGTTAAAAATTAAAAAATAACTTTAATAAAAAAAAACTAAATCTGTACATGTGTCACGGACACAGAATACAGACTTGATATCTACCAAGAAGTTCAAGAAGAACTGGCAAGAACTAGATTAATCAGATGAATACAAGAACAACACCAGAGAGGTGTGCTAGAGCTCCAAGAGATGTGTTCTCGAGACTGAAGAACTCTTCAGCCTCGATTCCAATATATACTCCTATTTAGGAAGCTTCTCAAGCAACTTCTATCAACTAGGAAGCTTTTAGAAGGTTCCAGAGACTTGCTTCTAGAAGGTTCTAGAAACTTATCTCTAGAAGGTTCTAAGGACTATGTCCCTAACATCTTCTACCAACTAAGAAGCTTCTAGAAGGTTCCAGAGACTTGCTTCTAAAAGATTCTAGAAGCTTGTCTCTAGAAGGTTCTAGAAACTTGTCTGTAGAAGGTTCTAAGCACTATGTCCCTAACATCACCCCCTCCTTTAGCTTTGAGGTCTCTGAGAAGCAATGTTGTTGTCAATCAGTACCAACGTAAGAAAATGAAGATCCGTCGCATAACGTCTGCTATGAACTCCAACTGTTGTTCACGAGGTAAGTGGTTCATCGGCCCTTGAAGCCAATGGTAGTGGCCCACTCCTTCAATTTCTGACCAAGCATGAACTTCTGTGTCTTCATTGTAAAATTGTCCTGCAAATATGCCTTCTGGTTGACCATCGTAAGCAGGCTCGGACTCAAATACAATCGCTAGTGATCGGTTACTTGGTATCCTTTGTCGTCGTCATGGTGCAGGTGGTTCTTCATCTCGGGGTCGCCTTCGTGAACTAGTTGGTTGAGATAATCTGACTGGCATAGTATCTATCTCTTCGCTATCCATATCAGAAGACCAAACTATGGCTACTGAAAAAATTCTATTTTATCTTGGAGAAAATAACTACATCAACTACGAATTTTGGTGGTGCTCTCTCCCTTTCTTCTATTCTTGGGTGAGCAAGCTTCAGAAAGAAGCTATTGTCGAACCGGCTTAGGTTTATGAGGATGTTGTTGATGAAACTCCTGTACCTTTTGTGGCGCATTGGTGAGATTTTCAGCTTGCTCCCACGTTCGCTCATTAATGTCGTAGCCGCACCAATGAACAAGATACTCCAACTTGCCCCACCTTTGTCGAGAATCCAGTAACTTTTCAACCTCGTATTCCTCGTGGTTCTCGATCTCAATACTAGGTGGTGGACATTGCACTCTTCCAAGAAAAGATGACTCTCGATAAGGCTCCAACAAAGAAACATGAAAGACTGGATGTACCTTCATAAAAGCCGGTAATTCCACATGGTACGCCACTGGATTGATTTGCTTCTGGATGATAAATGGTCCCAATCTTCGATAGTCCAACTTATCACATGGTTGCTTGGTCTTGATATTCCGTCGAAGAAGCCATGCTTTATCTCCAATTTTGAAAGTAGGTGCTTGATTCCGAAATCTATCTGCAGACGCCTTGTAAGATTCTTGAGCGGATTGTAATTGAAGCTTCAACGTATTTTCAAGCTCTGATAGTTGTTTCGCAAATCCTTCAGCTGCTGGATTGTTATTTGTTGATGGACTCAATAAATCAAGCTTTGGATGATACCCATAGTTGGAAAAGAATGGTGTGTATTGAGTCGACGCATGGAGGGTGTTGTTATATACAAACTCGGCTAGAGGCAGATATGTGGTCCAATCGTCTTGCTGATAGTTGATGCTGCATCGTAAGTATTGTTCCAAGACTTAGTTCACCCGTTCCGTTTGACCGTCTGTTTGAGGATGAAAAGCCGAAGAAAGCTTGATATCCACCTTCTGTATCTCAAAGAGAGATCTCCAAAACTTTGATACAAACTAGGTTCCTCGATCTGATACGATATCATCTGGTAGTCCATGATATCGATACACATTATCGAGAAAGAGCCTTGCTGTGACTTCACTGGACGATGTCTTCTTGCAAGGGACAAAGTGTGTCATTTTTGTAAGCCGATCTACCACGACAAAGATGCTGTCAAATGAGTTCGATGATGGCAGGTCCGTGATGAAGTCCATGGAAATTGAAGACCATGGTCGACGTGGAATCGGCAATGGCTGTAGGAGTCCATAAAGACTATGTCGAGGATTCTTGGATCTTGAACAGATGTCGCAGGAGAGGATAAAATCTTTTACATCCTTCCACATTTGGGGCCACCAAAAATCTCGAGAAATAAGCTCCAAGGTCTTGTTGAATCCAAAATGTCCCGCAGTTGGAAAATCGTGGCGAGATTGAAGAACTCGGAGTCGTGCTGGTCCTTTTGGGATATATAACCGCTCTTCAAAGAATAAAAGATCTCCCTACACCTTGAACTTGTCGTCATTAGTATGCTGCTTAATATCAATGGCTATTGAATCTTCAATGGTTACGGCACGTACCTGATTCAGGAAGTCAACATCAATTGGCATAATAATAGTACAAAGTTGAAATTGCTCTGGCTTCAACAATGTCATACATTGTTGATCAAACGCTGCTTCTCCAGCCTTTGGTACAAGATACGATCTCTTCGATAAGGCATCAGATAGTCCTTGCTGCTTTTCAAGTCGATAAGTGTTAATAAAATCGAACCTAGATAGCAATATACTCCATCAAGCTTGACGTCGATTTAGAACTCGAGCCGACATGAAATACTCCAAATTCTTGTGATCTGTGTATACGGTCACTGCATATGCAGCTCCTTCAAGAAAGTGACGCCATTCTTGGAAAGAATCCACTATAGCAAGAAGTTCCTTATCGTGGATCTCATAATTGATTTCAGCAGCAGAGAACTTTCGAGAATAGAATGCAACCGGATGGATCTTCTTATCTTCTCCCATTATTGAAAGTACAACTCCCAAAGTAAAATCCGAAGCATCAGTTTCTAAATAGAAGGCCTTTGTAAAGTCTGAATGTATCAAGATTGGAGCCGTAGTAAATGCGATCTTCAGGTTTTGAAACGCCTTCTCTGCTAGAGGTCCCCATTCCAGCTTATCCTTGCATGTCAACCGAGTGAGAGGAGCAGCAACTTGAGAGTAATTCTTGATAAAGATCTGATAGAAGTTGGAAAAACCAAGAAAACATTGTACATCTCTAACCGTCTTCGGAACCTCCCAGGACATGATTGCTTCCACCTTGGAGTCCATCTTCAAGCCTTCCATAGTCGCAACGAACCCCAGAAATTCCATCTCTATTTGGTGAAATAAACACTTCTCCAACTTGGCATATAGTCCTCGCTCGCGTAGTTTCTCCAATACCAAACGAACGTGCTTTTCATGCACTTCCTCATTTTTGGAGAATATCAAAATATCATCCAAATAGATGACAACAAAATCGTCAAGGTACTCTCGAAAAATATCATTCATCATATGTTGAAAGACTGCTGGAGCATTAGTAAGACCAAAGGGTATGACATTATATTCAAAATGGCCATACCTTGTACGGAACGCTGTCTTCCACTCATCTCCTTCCTTGATTCGTACGAGGTTGTAAGCTCCCCTTAGATCAATTTTTGTAAAGATCCTTGCACGTCCAAGTTGTTCTAAGAGACCAGAAATCAAGGATAACGGGTAACGATTCTTCTTTGTTACCTTGTTGAGGCCTCAATAGTCCACGCACATTCGCAACGAGCCATCTTTCTTCTTCACAAATAAGATGGGTGCTCCAGCTGACGATTTTGAATGACGGATGAAGTTCTTGGCTAGATTTTCGTCGATGTACTTCCGCAACTCCGCCAACTCCATCGGCGATAGATTGTAGATTGGGCCAAAAGGCGGTTGTGCTCCTTTCTGTAAGTCTATGGCGCAATCATATGGTCTGTGTTCTGGTAGAATGTTGGCATTTTTCTTTTGAAACACGTCTTTAAAATCCTTATATTGCTCCGGTATACTTGCTGTCAAGATCTTCTCCCCGGTAGTTGGTGCCGCATAAATGACAAACGGTGTGCCTCTCTTGGACAATCTTATAAATGCTCTTGCTCCAATAAATAAGGATTTCTCTATTCGGGGTTTTCTACTAGGCTTGCTCTTGGATGGTTTTGAGGGAAAGGTCATCTTCCACAACTTACAATCTATGGATGGGTTATGCTTTTCCAACCAAGAAAGACCAGGAATAACAGGATTTGATGAGGTTCTAATAATATTAAAAATAATATGACTACTATGGTCTTTAAACGTCACTTCTATAGGTGTTAGGGACATAGTCCTTAGACCTTTCTAGAGACAAGTTTCTAGAACCTTCTAGAAAGAAGTCTCTAGAAACTTCCAGAAGATTCCTTGAATATTCTCTTAGAATATTCTTCAAAGATTCCCTAAAGATTCTTTGAAGATTCCCTAAAGATTCTCTTAGAAGGCTCTAGAAGATTCTTACAATATTCTAGTAGATTCTAGGAAGTTACTTGAGAAGCTTCCTAGCTCTTAGGTAGTTGCTCAAGAAGCTTCATAGTTCTTGGGAAGCTTCTTGATGCGCTTCCTTAGAACCATAGGCCAGTAATATATATAGGAGTCGAGGTTGAAGAGTTCTTCAGTCTCGACAACACATCTCTTGAAGCTCTAGCTCAATTCTCTTGGCGTTGCTCTTGTACTTATCTGATAATCTAGTTCTTGTCATTTCTTCTTGAACTTCTTGTTTAGATTTCTTGTTTGTATTTTTTAGTCCGTGACAGTTTGTCGAGACTTACTTTATCTTAATATCAGAGCTGAATCCTTCTTGTTTGAGAGCGGATTACCCCTCTTCTTGAAGGTATTCTAGCGCTTTAGGGGTTGCGGATTACCTTCCTCTAAACTGATATTTTCTCAATCACAATATCAGAGCTTAATTCTTTGAGGCAGAGAGTGGACTACTCCTTTCTTTGGAGATACTTGAGCGTTCTAAGGGTTGCGGATTACCCTCTCTTGGACTGATATTAATTCCTTCTTTTTGTTTAGCATAGCTAGTAGAAAAGACTGTTAACATCGATTTCAGAGCTTTGCCTTCTTGATAGAGTGCGGATTACCCCTCTTCTCGAAAGCATTGGGGCATTTTTAGAGGTTGCGGATTACCCTCCTCTAAAACTGAAATCGTTTAGTGTTTTTTTTCTTTTCTCCGAGTAGGTTTTAGTGACAGATAGTGCTACAATTTTCTCCAAGAGACTTAGCAATTTCTTCTTCTCTCAAAATTTTAATCCATCTATTCTCTAAATATGGAAGTAGACCAGGTCATAGACAGTGCATCTCCACAAGTAGACAATAGAGTGGCAACTCTTGTAGATCTTCAAGCTCTTATGAATAGTGTACGAAAGGAGATTGCATTTCTTCGCAATCCAAGTAAAGAACCTCAAATTGATCTAGTGACCGAAGAAGCTAGACGCAAAATTCATAGCCTACAACAAGAGATTATTCGACTGAGAGAAGCAAGACATGTGTCACATACGACCCCTATGGATACTTCAAGGATTAGTACGAAAGAACCAAAAGCGAGTATGCCAGACAAGTTTGACGGAACAAGAGCCAACTTCCGAGGTTTTGTGCAACAAGTACGGCTTTACCTACGCCTATACCCTTCTCGTTATCCGAATGGATTTACCCAGGTTGCTTTCATAGGTATTCTTCTATCAGGAAATGCTCGCTCTTGGTTTGCTCCACTATTGGAGAAGGATTCTTCAATATTGTATGACCTAGAGGCTTTCATAGAGAGACTTACTGCTGCGTTTGGAGATAGCGATCGAGAAAGAGTGGCTGAAAGAAAGATACAAAATCTGCGACAAGGATCACGTTCTTCTGCAATCTATGCTGCAGAATTTCAACAGCTTACATGTGATCTAGATTGGAATGATAAGGCATTCATGACACGATTTCGATATGGACTGAGAGATGATGTCAAGAACTTATTGATCACCATGCCTAAGGTGGATACTTTAGAAGAACTTATATCTCAAGCAATTATTTGTGACAACCGCCTCTTTGAATTACGACAAAAAAGACGATCAGGCTGGAGAAATGATGGAGCATTTGCTACATTTTCAAAAGGTCCAGAGAATCACTCCACAGATCCTGAACCCATGCAAATTGATGCGGTACGTTTCAAATCCCTCACAGCTGAGGAAAAGAAGAGACGGTTTGAACAAAACTTGTGTTTATATTGCGGAGAAGCGGGCCATAAAGCTGTAGATTGTCAGAAGAAACAGAAGCCTCAAACAACAAGACTGAGGAGTATAAGCATGCAGGAAAACAAGGACGCCCAGCCACAATAAGGACCGTGCGCCTGGAAATCTCAACTTCCAAAATTAATCAAGGTCCCTTTCTCTCAGCTCAACCTTCAGATTGTTTTATGGTACCTTTACATCTGGATATTCAAGAACTACAAGTCGATGCTTTATTAGACTCGGGTGCATCCGCTTGCTTTATAGATGAAGAGTTTTCCAAGCTTCACAATATTTCTCTTGTAAAGAAACTTAAGCATGTCCATGTAGAAGTCATAGACGGACGACCATTGTCTTCGGGCAATGTTATCCATGAAACTAAACCATTGAAGGTACGTCTTGAAAACCATGAGAGCAATATTGTGTTTAATGTTATCAAGATCCCTTCATGTCCTATCATTTTGGGACTATCTTGGCTTAATAGATATAATCCATTGATAGATTGGAAGTTGCGGAAAGTGACATTTCCAACAAACTCCTTGAAGGTGGAATCTGCCAAGACAATGTCTAGAAACAAATCCTTGTTTATAGGTGCAAGGGCTTTCATGAAGGAAGCCAAGCAAAATACACCTCTTGTCATCTTCGCAACTCTGACTCGAGAAGATGCAACTCCGACTTTGGTTATTTCAAAGCAGTATGAAGAATTCAAAGATGTCTTTGAAAAGAAGAATGCTGATATGCTGCCAGAGCATCGATCCTATGACTGTGCCATTGAATTGCAAGAAGGAGCACAACCACCTTTTGGACCAATCTACAATTTGTCGCAGACGGAGTTGACTGAGTTGCGGAAGTACATTGACGAGAATCTAGCCAAGAACTTCATCCGTCATTCGAAGTCGCCAGCTGGGGCACCAATCTTATTTGTGAAGAAGAAGGATGGCTCACTACGGATGTGCGTGGACTATCGAGGCCTCAACAAGGTGACAAAAAAGAATCGCTATCCACTGCCTTTGATCTCTGGTCTTCTAGAACAACTTGGGCGTGCAAGGATCTTTACAAAGATTGACCTAAGGGGAGCTTACAACCTTGTGCGAATCAAGGAAGGAGATGAACGGAAGACAGCTTTCCGAACAAGGTATGGCCATTTTGAATACAATGTCATGCCATTTGGTCTTACTAATGCTCCAGTGGTCTTTCAACACATGATGAATGACATCTTTCGAGAGCATCTAGACGATTTTGTTGTCATCTATCTAGATGATATTTTGATATTTTTTAAGAACGAGGAAGAACATGAGAAGCACGTTCGTCTGGTACTCAAAAAACTACGGGAGCGAGGACTCTATGCCAAATTGGAGAAGTGCTTATTTCACCAAACTGAGATGGAGTTTTTGGGATTCATCGCGACTACGGAAGGCTTGAAGATGGATCCAAAGAAGGTGGAAGCAATCATGTCTTGGGAAGTTCCGAAGACGGTTAGGGACGTACAATATTTTCTTGGATTTGCTAACTACTATCGGATCTTCATCAAGAATTATTCTCAAGTTGCTGCCCCCCTCACTCGGTTAACGTGGAAGGACAAGCTCGAATGGGGACCTATCGCAGAAAAAGCATTTCAAGATTTGAAGATGGTATTTACTACAGCTCCAATCTTGGTACATCCGGACTTTACAAAGGCCTTTTATTTGGAGACAGATGCTTCGGATTTTGCTTTGGGAGCTGTACTTTCAAAGATGGGCGTAGATGAGAAGCTCCATCCAGTTGCGTTCTATTCTCAAAAATTCTCTGCTGTTGAGATCAACTATGAAATCCACGATAAGGAACTCCTTGCTATAGTAAATTCTTTCCAAGAGTAGCACCACTTTCTTGAAGGAACTGCACATCCAGTGACCGTATATACGGATCACAAGAATTTGGAGTATTTTATGTCGGCTCAGGTTTTGAATCGACGTCAAGCTCGGTGGAGTATGTCGCTATCCAGGTTCGACTTTGTTATTACTTATCGGCCTGGGAAGCAACAAGGGTTGTCCGATGCATTATCAAGGAGATCATATCTCGCGCCAAAGGCTAGAGATGCAGCATTTGATCAACAGTGCATGACATTGTTGAAGCCAGAGAAATTTCGGTTCAACGCAGCTATTGTACCAATTGATGCTAACTTCCTCGACCAGGTACGGGCCGCAACCATTGAAGATTCTCTAGCCCTTGATATCAAACAACATGCTAGTGATGATAAATTCAAGATGGAAGGAGATCTAGTATATTTCGAAGAGCGGTTGTATATCCCAAAAGGGCCAACACGACTCCGAGTTCTTCAATCTCGTCATGACTTTCCAGCTGCGGGACATTTTGGATTCAATAAGACCTTGGAACTTATTTCCCGCGATTTCTGGTGGCCTCAAATGTGGAAAGATGTGAAAGATTTTGTTGTATCTTGTGACATTTGTTCAAGATCCAAAAACCCTCGACATTGGCCTTATGGACTTCTACAGCCATTGCCTAATCCGCGCCGACCATGGTCTTCGGTTTCCATAGACTTTATTACGGATCTACCACCATCGAATTCATTTGACAGCATTTTTGTTATCGTAGACCGGCTTACAAAGATGGCGCATTTTGTCCCTTGCTAAAAGACATCGTCAAGCGAAGACACAGCAAGATTCTTTCTTGATAATGTGTATCGATATCATGGTCTACCAGATGATATCGTATCGGATCGAGGAACCCAGTTTGTGTCAAAGTTTTGGAAATCTCTTTTTGAGATATTGAAGGTGGATATCAAGCTTTCTTCGGCATTTCATCCTCAAACGGACGGCCAAACAGAACGGGTGAATCAAGTTTTAGAGCAATATTTACGTTGCACCATCAACTATCAACAAGATGATTGGGCCGCATATCTATCGCTAGCCGAGTTCGCATATAACAACACCCTTCATGCGTCAACTCAACAAATGCCATTCTTTTCCAATTATGGATACCATTCGAAGCTTGACTTATAGAGTTCGTCAACGATTAACAATCCGGCAGCTGAAGGATTGGTGAAGGAGCTTTTGCAGCTTCAAACTACATTGAAGCTTCAATTGCAAACTGCCCAAGAATCTTACAAGGCATCCGCGGACAAATTTTGGAATCAGGCACCTAAATTCACGATTGGAGACAAAGTTTGGCTGCTTCGACGAAATATTAAGACCAAGCGACCATGTGACAAATTGGACTATCTGAGATTGGGACCATTTGTTATCCAGAAGCAGATCAATCCTGTAGCGTATTGTCTGGAGTTACTAGCTACTATGAAGGTACATCTTGTCTTTCATGTTTCTTTGTTGGAGCCTTATCGAGAATCGTCTTTTCTTAGAAGAGTACAATGTCCACCACCTAGCATAGAAATAGAGAACCACGAAGAATACGAGGTAGAATAGGTCTTGGATTTACGGCAAAGACGGGATAAATTAGAATACTTTGTGCATTGGAGCGGTTACGATATTAATGAACGAACATGGGAGCCGGCCGAAAATCTCACGAATGCGCCGCAAGAGGTACAGGAGTTTCATCGACGATATCCTGAGAAACCCAAGCCGGTTCGACGATAGCTTCTTATTGAAGCTTGCTCATCCAGAAAACAGAAAAGAGGAGAGAGCACCACCAAAATCCATAGTTGATGTAGTCATTCTCTCCAAGATAGCGTAGAACTTTGTTAGTAGTCCAAGTTTGTTCTTATTGTTTTAGCCTTTGAATATGGATAGCCAAGATACTACACTTGTCATGTCATCTCAAGCAACTAGCTCACGAAGACGACCACGAGATGAAGAACCGCTTGCACCATGACGACGTCGAAGGATTCCGAGCAACAGATCGCTGGTGATTGTATTTGAGGTCGAGCCTGCCTACAATGGTCAGCCAAAAAGAGTGTTTGCAGGACAATTTCACAATGAAGACACGGAGGTTCATGCTTGGTCAGAAGTTGAAGGCGTGGGCCACTACTGTTGGCTTCAAGGACCATTGAATCACTTGCCTCGTAAACAACAATTGGAGTTCATAGCAGAGGTTATGCGACAGATCTTCATTTTCTTGCGTTGGTATTGACTGACGATAACATTGCTTCTCGGAGACCTCGAAGCTAAAGGAGGAGGTGATGTTAGGGACATAGTCCTTAGACCTTTCTAGAGACAAGTTTCTAGAACCTTCTAGAAAGAAGTCTCTAGAAACTTCCAGAAGATTCCTTGAATATTCTCTTAGAATATTCTTTAAAGATTCCCTAAAGATTCTTTGAAGATTTCCTAAAGATTCCTTTAGAAGGCTCTAGAAGATTCTTAGAATATTCTAGTAGATTCTAGGAAGTTACTTGAGAAGCTTCCTAGCTCTTGGGTAGTTGCTCAAGAAGCTTCATAGTTCTTAGGAAGCTTCTTGATGCGCTTCCTTAGAACCATAGGCCAGTAGTATATATAGGAGTCGAGGCTGAAGAGTTCTTCAGTCTCGACAACGCATCTCTTGAAGCTTTAGCTCAATTCTCTTGGCGTTGCTCTTGTACTTATCTGATAATCTAGTTCTTGTCATTTCTTCTTGAACTTCTTGTTTAGATTTCTTGTTTGTATTTTTTGGTCCATAACAATAGGTTCTGATTCATGGGTGACACTACCAGATAATAAAGGTCGTCCATCTATGACCTCAACGTGAACAGGTTTGGATTTTTGTACTAAAGGGATCTTATGACGCTTTACAAATTCTTCATCTAAAAAACAAGCAGATGCTCCTGAATCTAATAATGCTAAGGTTCTCAGTTTCTGAGGGCTAATAAACAAAGGGATTGTAAAAGAAAGGGCAGGTTGAGCGGAAAGAAAGGAACCTGGTTGTTGTTGCGATATTTCACTATCTAGCTGCACGGTTCCTATTGTGGCTGGGCATCCTCGTTTTCCTGAATAAACGTGCCCCTAGTCTTGATAATACGTCGATTTTGGTTCTTGGGGCAGTTTCTAACTTTGTGGCCTTCTTCACCG
This sequence comes from Physcomitrium patens, assembly GCF_059467195.1. Taxonomy (NCBI): domain Eukaryota; kingdom Viridiplantae; phylum Streptophyta; class Bryopsida; order Funariales; family Funariaceae; genus Physcomitrium; species Physcomitrium patens. The sequence goes on from NC_143421.1 coordinate 13,681,167, forward strand.
CAATACAAGCATAGACCTTCCTCCATACGTCGCTTTTTTTCTTCTAGAGTAAGAGATTTGACACGTACCGCATCAATTTGCATGTCTTCTACCTCTGAATGTGAATTCACGCTGCTTGCCGACATAGTTGGGGTGTGGCGAACCGTATGTTGTCTTAAACATTGGTCTTGGCGATGTTGGAATAGGCGGTTATCGCACTTCACAGCTTGGCTAATAGCTTCGTTGAGCGTTTGCGGATCAGGAAGAGTTAATAGCAAATGCTTCACATCGTCCCTTAAACCCTAATAGAATTGACTCATAAACGCTTCTTCGTCCCAATTGATGTCGCATGCTAATTGCCTGAAGTCCGATGCATAGACTGATGTAGAACGCATCCCTTGTCGTTGTCGTATGGCATGATTTTCTATCTGGGAATACACCGGGTATCTAGCTGTAGAGAGTTTAGGTTTCTTTTTTATATAATGCCTTAGCTCCCAAAAACAAACTCCTTGCTTTGTATAAAATTTCAAAATATCTTAAAATTCTTCAAAATATATTTCTTCCCGCCAAGGACCTTTTTACATCAGACTTTGAAAATTCATAAAAGCTAATCCAACCGATCACTTCGTTACAAATTTCTACATAAGCTAGATGCTATACTTAACTTTTACCACAAATAAATTTAACCGTACATCTATCACCGATCGTTCGGCATCTAAGAAACCCTAGCAGGTGCACAAAACCCTAACTTACCAGCACCCGAAAACTATTTGCCTTATATCTCTTAAACCCAAGCTCCAAATCACACAAAACTTATAAAGAAAGCTTTATAACAAGGTTACACACAATCTTGGAAATTTTGAGCTAAAACCTCATCAAATTGTCTAAGATATAGCTCAAATCACAAGCACAAGTAATTCGGGCTACTTACTACCCTTAGATATCAAGCTCTGACTTCAACTGCCAATATCTCCTTCATAAAAGCTTGGAATTCGATAAACAGTATGCACAAACTGTAGCCGAAAAAGTGCTCTCTTCAAATCCGGTCGCCGATCCTCGTTTGCTGTCCGTACGCGTGCGGTATGCTCAAAAGAGTGACAGTACGTCGAAAACTTACACCTTAACTTTGAGCGCCTATAACTTCTTCATATAAACCCCAAATGACACAAATTTTGCACCAAAACCATATCCAAAAACCTAAACCTTCTGATCCTAGCCTTCAAAGTTCGAATGGCCTCGAGAAACTAACCCTAATCCCTAATATGGCCTCGGGCAGCCTCCTCAAAGCCCATTGGTCATGATTTTTGACCAATAGGAATGGAGATTTTTATTTTTCATCTCCATTCATCTATATTGGTGCCCTAATTCCTCCCTTTGCTACCAAAATCCTTCTTCAATCCTTTTTCTTATAAGATTTACATAATGTATGCTCTAAACACCAAATAAAAGAACCAAAAATAAATTTTCAAATGTCACCGATGTCCAATAAAGGTGACTCTAAATATTTAGAAGTTACTATCAACCAAAACCAATCTTAAAAGCCACTATCAAAAAGAAATTAAAGTTATACAAATTCTATAGTAATCTTTTTAAACACCCTCTTCTCAAAGTAATAATCAAATTATATTCTACAACCAACTAAAATCTACTAACATGGCTCTCACCATGTTACTTAATAAATTATATATTAAGTACATAATTACATTATTTTCATATAGTAGCCGAACCACAACATGACATCGTAGTGACCGGATCTTTGATGTAGCCCATCGAACCTTGTCGTGTTCACCAAATGCTTCCGCAAATGCCTCCAAAAAGGTTTCAAAGTTGTTTAGTATGGACGATCGTTTCTCAAACAAAGGACCAAACCATGATAGAGCTTGTCCTGTAAGTAAGGTTCCAACAAGCCCAACATGTGACTCCTCCGTTGCATAGCGTTCGGGCTGTAAAACTATTATCAACCTGATTTGGTTGACGAATCCTCGAAACTTGGAACATGTACCATCGAACTTGTCCGGAAAGCTAATTCGGGGTTCCTTATGTTGTAGAACCAGCGGTGCTTGTCGAACCTGAGATAAAGTTACTTCTCCAAGTGTAGAAGTTTGAGGCTGGTGCAACCTAGATTGTGCCATCCCAAATGCTCCATCATTATGAAGCCTTGCCACGACTCCTTCAATCTCTGCAGTTCTTTGCGATAACGTAGCGAAGACATTCATAATAGCATCTAACTTGGACTCTGAACTTTTCGTCATACTAATGTCTTGGCCTCCGGCCATTCTAAGAGAAGGACAGAAATGACTCTACAAGAAGACAATATTGGTTTAGAGGAGGGTACTCCGCAACCTCTAAAATGCCTTGAGAGCTTCAAGAAAAGGGGTAATCCACTCTCTCCAAGAAGAATAAGACTCCAATATTGTAACAAAAGAAGTATCAGTTTAGAGGAGGGTAATCCGCAACCTCTAAAGTGCTAGTACACTTCCAAGCAGAGGGGTAATCCACACTCTAACAAAGAAGAAACTAGCTCTGATATCTGAGGTGAGTGAAGTCTCGACAAACTGTCACGGACACAGAATACAGACTTGATATCTACCAAGAAGTTCAAGAAGAACTGGCAAGAACTAGATTAATCAGATGAATACAAGAACAACACCAGAGAGGTGAGCTAGAGCTCCAAGAGATGTGTTGTCGAGACTGAAGAACTCTTCAGCCTCGATTCCAATATATACTCCTATTTAGGAAGCTTCTCAAGCAACTTCTACCAACTAGGAAGCTTTTAGAAGGTTCCAAAGACTTGCTTCTAGAAGGTTCTAGAAACTTATCTCTAGAAGGTTCTAAGGACTATGTCTCTAACATCTTCTACCAACTAAGAAGCTTTTAGAAGGTTCCAGAGACTTGCTTCTAGAAGATTCTAGAAGCTTGTCTCTAGAAGGTTCTAGAAACTTGTCTCTAGAAGGTTCTAAGGACTATGTCCCTAACAACATGTAGAAGTCATAGATGGTCATTTGTTGTCTTTTGAAAATATTACTCATTAGACTGTTCCTTGAAATGTAACAATTAAAGATCATAAAAGCATTGTAGTATTTAATATAATAATATCTCCCTCAAATCTAATTATTTTAGAATTATCATAGCTAAAAAAATTTAATCCTCAAATAGATTCGATTTCTTGTAAGCTTAACTTTCCTAATAGTATAATCTATAATCAAGTTAGCAAAGTAAAAGTATAAAAGCTTATTACTTCCAAACCTTTACTGGTAGATACAAGAGCTTTCATGCATGTTGTAAAAGAAGGATAATTATTTTTTATATATACTATGGCCATTTTTAATGGTGAAAAAATGTCAAGTGGTATTCTGAGCGAATATAAAGAATTTGAGGACGTTTTTAAAAAAAGAATGTAGATTTTCTTCCAAAGCATAAACCTTATGATTGTTTAATTGATTTGCAAGAAGCAGCTCAACCACCATTTGGACCAATCTATAGCTTATCGCAGAATGAGTTGGCTGCAATAAAAGAATACATTGATGAAAACTTGGCAAAGAACTTCATATGCCATTCTTAATCCCTAGCTAAAGCTCCTATCTTATTTGTGAAGAAGAAAGACAGATCTCTATGGATATATGTGGATTATTCAAGACTTAATAAGATCACCATCAAGAATAAGTATTCTTTAGCTTTGATTTCATAATTTCTTGACCAACTTAATCAAGCAAAGATCTATATCAAAATAGATCTACAAAGAGGATTTAACTTAATTCGTATTAAAGAAGGAGATGAATGGAAGACTGCTTTTTGAAATAAGTATGACATTTTGAATATAATGTCATGCCTTTTGGACTCACAAATACGTTGGTCATTTTTTAATATCTTATGAATGATGTTTCTTGTGAGTTTCTAGATGATTTTATCATTTATTATTTAGATGACATTCTAATTTACTCTAAAAATACAGAAGAACATGAACTTCATGTTCATTATGTGTTACAAAAACTTAGAGATGTAGGATTATATGCCAAGTTGAAAAAGCGTGTACTCTATATATGTGCCATATGGTTATGAGGTTAAGACATGTGGCTAGTAAAGTCAACATGTTTTGGAGGTCCTATAGGATATTACCACATAGCTCCTAGTTGAAAGTATATATAGATGCGAGAGTGAAGCCTTCTTCACTCCTCTCAATGTCGTTCTAATCTTTAGTCTTATCTCAATACTTTTAAGTTTTTTTTGTTTTTTTTAAAAAAAGCCATTCTAGTTAATATTACATTACTTTTTGAGTGACTTTCTAATTTTCTTCAATTACATGAGAGTGTATTAATGATACTCTTTTTTTGAGATTCATATCTATGATAATTTCATAATTAATCTCAACTGCTCAAAATTTCTTAGAATAGAAAGCTACTAGGTAAAGTTTGTCATTTGTTCCCATTTGTGACAATAAAGTACCTATAGCAAAGTTTGACGCTTCTATTTCCATAAAAAAAAACCTTGAAGAAGTCGATACAATACAAGATTGGTGCAAAAATAAACTCCTTCTTTAAAGCATCAAATGATGCTTCCACTTCTTTATACCAGTCAAGTTTTTTTTTATAAGTCAAATGTATAAGTAGAGTTACAACTTGAGAAAAGTTCTTCATGAAGATGTAGTAGTAATTAGCAAAGTCCAAAAAGTATTGCATATCTCATACTATCTTTGAAATCTTCCAATCTATGATAGTTTGAACCTTCTTGGGATCCATCATAAGGCCTTTGTTGGAAATGATGTATCTTAAAACTTAACTTAAGTAGTGTGGAATACACACTTTTCTAACTTGGTACATAATCCTACATCTCTAAGTTTTTGTAATACATGACAAATATGAAGTTTATGTTCTTTTATCTTCTTAGAGTAGATTAGAATATCGTCTAAATAATAAATGATAAAATCATCAAGAAACTCACAAAAAATATCATTCATAAGATGTTAGAAAGCGGCCGGTGCATTCAAGAGTCCAAAAAGTATGATATTATATTCAAAATGTCTATATCTAATTTGAAAAGTAATCTTTCATTCATCTCTTTTTTTGATATAATCTAAGTTTTATGCTCCTTATAGATCTATTTTGATATAGATCTTTGCTTGATTGATTTGATCAAGAAGTTCTAAAATAAATGGCAAAAGATACCTATTCTTGATGGTGATCTTATTAAGTCCTCAATAATCTACACACATCCACAAAGATCCATCTTTCTTATTCACAAATAAGATAGAAGCCCTAATTAGAGATTTAGAATAGCATATGAAGTTCTTTGCTAAATTTTTATCAATTTATTCGTTTAATGCAGCCAATTCATTTTGTAATAAGTTATAGATTAGTCTAAATGGTGGTTGAGTTCTTTCTTATAGATCAATTGAACAATCATAAGGTCAATGATCTAAAAGAATATCTATATTTTTCTTTTCAAAAATATCTTAGAATTCTTGATATTGGCTAAGAATACCACTTGATATTTTTCTACCATTAGAAATGGGCGTAGCATATATAGCAAAAGATGATCTTTTTTTTGCAACATGTATAAAAGTTCATGCTCTTGCTAGTAAAGATTTGGATGTGCTAGACTTATGTGCTTCAACTTCACTAACACAAATTTGGATTATACTAGTAGAAAAGTTAAGGTTACAAGAAATCCAATCTATTTAGAGGTTATACTTTTTTAGCCACAATAATCCTAAAATAACTAGATTGGAGGGAGATCTTATTACATTAAATACTACTACTCTGTTATGATCTTTAATTGCTACATCTTAAGGAACAGTCTCATGGATAATATTTTCAAAGGATAACAAACGACCGTCTTTGACTTCTATATATATGGGTTTAGTTTTCTTGACTAAAAGTATTTTTTGATTTTTGACAAAATATTTGTCTATAAAATATGCTGAGGCTTCTGAATTTGATAAGACAAAAATTTTGTGATTTTTAGATCCTAAACACACATCTATTGTAAAACAAGATGAGGGATCTCAAGAGAGAATATGACCTTTATTAGATGTTATACATGATTCCGTCCCACAATCCCTATTATAGTTGTAGAAACTCTTTTTTTGGCACATTATCTTCTTTGATAATTGTGCTCTTCATTTTGTAATTGCTTTGCTTCTTTGGACAATGTTGAGCAGTGTGCTTAGCTTCTCCATAATATAAACACTAACCCTCTTGGGAGCGTCAAGTCTTTTCCTACTTCATGAGAGATTTAAAATGTATTATATCAATTTGTATTGGTTCAGACCTGAATGAATATATTTCAGAAAACTTAGGAGTTGCCACCATTACTTGACTTATTCCTCTCCAGCCAAGTCTTTGTTCTTGATATCTTTCAAATAATTGATTGTGGTATGCAATAACTTGAGTATTAAATTTATTCCAAAGATTCTGCTTTTGATATTATTAATAATAAATCTTTAATTCTATTCTTTAATCTATATCAAAATTGATTGATAAATGCTTTATCATTCCACTCCACATCACAAGCAAGGTTTTATAGTTTAGTAGCATATGCCATGGCTAATTGTGATCGTTGTTGTAAAGATAAAAATTTGGATTCTGCTACTCATTTTTTATCACTTTCTCTAAGTGAGGCCGTAAATACTTCTAAGAATGAATTTAAATTATAAAGAAGTCGTGAATCCTTTTCCATCAAAGGTGTAAACTAAGAAAGAACACTTCCAAATAGAAGTGCGCCTATGAAGCCAACTTGAGTAAATCCATCCGCATATTGGAAAGGATGTAATCTTAAGTAGAGCTTAACTTATTGTAAAAACCCTTGAAAGTTTGATCTTATTCCATCAAACTTTTGAAGCATATTAATTCTTGCCTCTCTTAAGCTTGTAGAAGCAAGATCCCTTGAATTTGGTTATGAGGTTGATCAACTTGTTTCCCTCAATTGCACAACTACTTGACATAGACTCTATACTTATTCCATAGGTATAGAAGTAGTGCTCCCATAGTTGATATTGGTAATGCGTGAAATTTTTGCCCTAAGAATGTTGACAAATTTATGACGATCTGTAATAATTACAAATCTATTCTCGCTTCTGCTAGGAGTAGCATCCATAATCTTTCTTTCTAAAGATAATTCAAATAAATCCAAAAATTTAAATTAGAGGAGGGTAATCTGCAACATCTAATAAAAATTTCTACAAAGAGGGATAATCCATTATCTTTAAAGAAAAGATCAATGTTAGAAAACAAGATTTTTTTGTTTAAAGGTGGATGGTCCGCAACTTTCAAAATACAACAATAGAAGTGGGGTAATCCACTTACTTCTAAAACAAGACAAAAATAATATGTTAGCATTCTTGTCAAATTGTCAAAGACATGAATCTTGAAGAAAGAAAATCCTCAATACACTCTTGTGTCACTAAAGAGAAGTAAAAAGTCACTCAAAAGGTGATGTAATATTAAACTAGAATAGCTATTGCCAAAAACAAGAAGACTAAAAAGTCTTGAAACAAGACTAAGAACTAAAAAGATATTAACAAGAGTGAAGAACGCTTCACTCTTGCATCCATATATACTCTCTAACTAAGAGCTATGTGGCAATATTCTATAGGACCTCTAACATGTGTTGACTTTGTTAGCCACATATCTTAAAAATGGATACTCTTTGTAGAATTTCTACTCTTTTTAAGGAAAAAATCAGTTTTAGAAAATAAGATTATTTGTTTAAAGGTGGGTAGTTTACAATCTTCAAAATACAACAATAGAAGTAAAGTAATCCACTCACTTCTTAAACAAGAAAAAAATAATAATTTAGCACTCTTATCAAACTAGCAAGAACATGAATCTCGAAGAAAGAAATCTTTAACACATTCTTCTGTCACTCAAAAGAAATTATTTCTGTATATTATATTTATTGTCTCTGTCTCAATCACCACCTTTTTTTTAACCAATAAAAGGAAAAAAAAAAACTCAAAAAAAAGAGATGCGTTATTAGTTAGTTGTCTACAAAGAAGTCATGTAGGATGTAACAATATCAATTAGAGATGCAATATTAATAATTTCTTTATATTATTATATTTATTTTATTTTATTTTAAAAAATAAAAATATAAAATTAAATATAATATTTTATAGTCAAAATTTAGTATGATATTACTTTGTAATTATTTAAAACTATAATTTGCATATATAATATATTATTGAAATAATATTTTTTTATGATTCAAAAGCTACATTTTCAAAAAATTTATAATCTCAAATTCAAAGTATAATTATTGTTGTAGTATTTATTTTCAAAAAATATGATTTTTTAAAATTAAAATTTAGATATGAATATAAATTGTTTGATTTATTTTAAAAAAAATAAGTATGGTAGTACATTCAAAAGAACTTTGACCTAAAAAAATTCTAGTTTTTATCTTACAACTCAATACATGGATGAAAAATACTAGGCTTAGTTGTGACTTGCTTCATCTTTGTCTTCTTTACATATGTAGCAAGCAAGGTAAAATTGATATAAAATAAATATATCAAGCATCTTTGTCTTCTTTACATATGTAGCAAGCAAGGTAAAATTGATATAATATAAATAATGTGAGATTGAGTGATAGTGGATTATGGAATTATTTCCCGCCAAGTATGTAGGAATCTATTTATGCTAATATAAAGTTTTTCTCTTCTCTATGTTGCTTAATTGCTTGTCCTCAATCCTTTGTCTTAGCCTTTCAAAGTTCTCTTGGCCTCTACTCTCCAAGCCTAAAATTCTGATTTCAGCAAGAGGGCGCATTTAAGGGTAGACACATAAAGCATTTGTCAAAATTGCCCAAAATCCATTTGTAGATGAAAGACTAGATCCACTGTACTCGGTTGCCTCTGTGACACATTCACCAAATGTTTTCATCCACTAATCAACAAATGTTTCCGTGAAAAATAAACTTCCGTCAATAGGAATCATCCTTGTGGGGAGTTTATTATAAAAAGAATGACCATTTGGTGCGTACCTGTTAACTATCAATCCACGTCCCCATGTGATTAACATATGCATTGTCGTCAACCTCCCCAACAATTTCTTCGCCCTGTAGGTGATCAATCTCACTCAACCTGAAGACTCAGTGATTTGTGGAAATTTCCTTTGATTGATACAGACACAACGCAGCCGAATTTACAACGTAATTAAAACTGGCAAGGAAGACTTAACTAATCACAACGACCTTTAACAATACAGCACACACACCATTAATTGTTCAGAAAGTCCGTCATTACAGATATTCACAATGAAATGGGAATTTGAATTAATATAATTGTTATCTCCATGTGTTTTCCTACACTAGCCTATGCCGTCTTACAAAAGTCTCATACTGTGGTCTCTCGGTAGGAAATATCAGGCAACCCTATATCCTTCACGATTTTCATGTCATCGCACACTAAAGTACAGCACTTTCTACTCAACGCCGTGGTGTCATTAGCAGATCGAACTTCTACATCTTCGTTTAACGAGAACACTGCTATTTGTAATGCACCACAGGTCTACCCACTCTGGAATCGAAATGATTGAACTTTGATCCACCTATTCTCCAAAGGTGAGATTCTCAAAGGCACATGCAGGCAGGTGTAGACATCAAGTCGGCAACTGGGGCCAAATATAAAGTAGTGGTTTTATGACAAATTGACGAGCTTCTCGCTTATTTCCCACAACTTCTTGGCTTTCTCCGCATCGCTAGCTTCCTGGGAGAGCTCATTCTCGAACGAATTCGACTGGTTGTTCCAGCTCCAGTATACACCAGACTTGTTCAGGGTGGGATCACTCACAACCTGGGTGAACAAAGTGTCAATATCGTGTGTAGTTGTCACAAAAACATTACGCTTCATGAAACATTACTTACTTCAGACGGAACCGTAGACCAAGTACTCATCATAAAACATATTAATGGAACAAATCAATCTCTAGTTTCAAATAAAATAAGCAGCAGTGATGGTCAGATGAGTACCTGAGCCAATCTCTTGCCAGCCTCTTCCTCTGAAACATAGCCCTTGGTAATATACTTCTGGAAAGGTGGAAACAAGGTTCGGAAGAGTTGATAATGCTCGCGGAAGAGTCCTGTTGTGGCGATGCACCCAGGATACAATGATGCGAAAGTGACACCCGTCTTCTCATGAAAGCGGCGGTGCATCTCCTGCATGGTCAGCATATTGCAGACCTTGCTGTCTTTGTATGCTTTGGCACCATCAAATTCACCTCCGTCAATCATAACAGAGGAGCGCACTCCATCGAGCCCACCCGCAAGCCCACGCAAGTCGCCAAGGTTAGCCTTCGGCGGCACGTTTCCTGCTATTGTGTTCGTGTTTCCTGAGACGTATCAGAAATACTTCATCAGTACTAGCCACGATCTGGTGTCATTCCTGTCATAGCTTACGGCATGAAAAACCCATAACCGCATGTCTCGATGCATACAGCGACCGGTTCAATATCCTTGAAGATACATCACGATTTTTTGCTCAATCGTCCACATCGAGGGTTGACATTGGTTAGGGATGGCAAAGTTGAAGTGATTCTATGATCTCCAGAAACATATGCAGCGAATTTACCTGTAATCGAACCCACAATGATGACCCTCCGATTGGTATCATTTTCTTTATGCTGAATATCTTCCATCAGCATATTAGCCAAGAGGAAGTGCCCCAAATGGTTTGTACCCACGCTCAGCTCGAAGCCATCCGCGGTGTACCTAGGTTCCTTCGCAGTAGGCAAATACACTGCGGCATTACACACAAGGACATCCAGGGGACGCCCGGATTGGCGAACATTGTCAACGAATTGCTTGACACTGTTGAGGGAGGACAAATCACAATGGATGACGGTGTAGCTATCCTTGGGCATGCCCACAGCTCTCGCAGCACGTTCGGCTTTGAGGAAGTCACGGCATGCCATTATAACGTGCCATTCGCCAGAATCGGCAAGAACCTTAGCGGTGGCAAGACCGAGACCTGACGAGGCTCCAGTGATGATAACAGTAGACTTGGTGTCAGTTTTTTTCGTTGTAGTAGGCGCCTTGGTGTCGGCAGGAGCCGCAACACCCTGAGCCCGAATGGGTGCAACTAGTGGCTGCCTAGAAATACTCTGCAAGTAAATTTATCGCAGGGTTAAAGAATGTTACAAACAGCGTTCATTCCCTCCTGCACAGAACTTAGTGAGTGACGATGAACCCTCGAAATAGACGTAGTAGATAGGATCACAATTTGAAGGAAAGTATCTATAATCAGATCAGGTAAAAATGATTGGAGCAAAGTATGGTTTACTTACCGCACTCACGGCTCTAGAAAGAACAGAGGCGCCCTTGCAGACCGAGATTTTCGTTCCCAGGAACGCCGATGGTTGCACACTTGCAGTGATCCCAGAAGTTACTCTCTGCACATAATCGGCTCTGGAAATGTTATAACGAATCGCATAAGAAACCCCAGCATTTTCCACAGGGAACAGCGCTGTAAATCCATGTTGCCCCATGACCCGAGAGCAGCCAACCTCAACTAAATCACGAGTGAAGGACAGTCACAACGACTACGTTCAACTATGGAGCAAAGTTCGACAAATATGTGCACGAAGACGCGTAGAAAGCACCCCGATTTACTGATCAGGCAAGAGATTTATAAAACTGCTAGAACAATAAAGAAAATAAGAGAAAAAGAAAAATAGAAATAGAAATAAAGATTGAAATTCATTCACGGCGATCCAAGTGAGATATTCTAGAAATAGTACTACCAACAAACCTCATAATTATTAGTATGTCATACTAGAAAGCCATCCAACAAATTAAGCGACCTACATTGTAGCACTCAGTCGACATAACCCAAATTCGATTTTTAGTTGTCGACAATGAAGTCCCCGAAGCCATTGGAACACACTTCAACAACTCTCTACCAAGATACACCTAAAAGATTCGGTTCCAAGACCGACTCTACCGATCAATCCAAAAACGAGGCGAAGAGTGCAAGAGCTATCTGAATTCAGCGTCCGATTACATTTAACAGAACGTAACACCAATGTCTTAGTGCACTCATTACTAAAATGCATGCAAAAAATCCCCACACGAAAAGCTGCAGCTGGGTACCGCTTCACAGAGAGCAGTAACAAAAATAAATAAAGGAAGAAAGAAATTAAATCCATGCATGAATTCTTTCGAAGGTATAACCAAAAACGAAGAACGAAAGAGCTGATTCTACTCAACCCAAATCATCTGCCTTCATCCGCAACTTCACACGGAGAGTAACCCAGAATCGGAAACAAACTTGACTGCTCAAATACCTCAGAGGTGAAGGAAGTAGGGGGAGAGGACAAAGCAGCCACAGCGCAGGTAGACATGGCGACGAGGCTCAGTGCAGCGTGGATCAGGCTTCGCAGTAAATTGGCTTCGAGCCAATTTTTGGCGATGTCTTATTTGTTGGGAACAGGTATGGGCTCCTTATCCCGCGGCTTTACAACTTCTTTCTACATCGAGAGCAGTCTCCTCATCCGTGGAAATAGGGGATGCGATCCCGGGTCCGGGATCCGAGTAGAGGGGTCCGCGATTGGCCGCCCCATCTCTTCAAGTCAAGTTTGGTGGATGCTCATTGGCTCCCCGAATCGCAGCTTTCTGCCATGGGTTCAATATTTTGAAGGTGAGCCATTGGTCAGTTTTTTTTTAAACTTTAATACACCTCAGTTTTGTAGTTTTATTATTTATTTTTTTCAAAAAGGAGAGACTTTCCATATAGGGTACTAAAATATTGCATTTGTTTTCACATCCCATGTAACAAGGTAAGGTTGGAATCAAACGGATCATTAGTAGTACCAGTTGAAGACTAAATGGTACACACATCATAAGCATATTCTTCTAATAATGAATGTTTCATAAATGAAATTCTTACAATGAACATCATTTCAATAACATGTATGACATAGAGAATCATTGTTTTTACATCGTTGAAGTAATTTGGGCGTTAAATGAATTCAAGAGCTATAAAAAAGAAAAATCATGTTAATATATTGTATAAGCAAAGATCTAAGAAAATATAACCATAGTTTTATTATGATTCGTTCCAAACTATATCCAACCACGGCAATCACACCATGGGACTTAAACCCGCACCAAGCACCGCGCGGCTTATCTAACTGCATCCCAAATCCATGACTTCGCCAATCACACCTCCCAGACATTCTGCCAGCTTGGCAGTAGTGTTCTTGAGGCGGATTGATAACCACAACTTTGGGAACAGACCCGAGAACCATCGGGAACTTTGGGGCTGAGCAGGACTGGATGTTGGGCGGAGATAACTGGATCAACTTAGACGAATGGATTTCAGTTACTTGATCCTAATTTGGGCAATAGCTGCGCTCTTTATTATTTCTCAAGTATGGAAGTTGTTTCCTCCTCTTCAAGGATTACAGTGGTATTTATCTAATGGACCAAATCAAAATTTAGAAAGCAGTCGGTGAAGTGAAGAATATTGAGTTGCATACAATGCAAATAATTTGGTTAGGCTTTATTTTCATGTCTATTACTATTCCATATATCAAAAATAAATAAATAAAATAATAAAAAATAATTTTTATTTTATTTTTTCCTTTCTTATGTTACATATAGAGATATTTTTGAATAAGATAAAATCTTAAGAATTATTTTTGAAGATTTTTGGTAATCTTTATGATTACTATTATTACTTAAGCTAATTCAAAATAATTTTATTATATATATTTATATATATACATACTACATACACTAAAATATTCATAATTAGTAAACTAAGTTATTTTAAATTGACATATATTTCAAACTAACTACAATATTTATTATAAATAAATTTTATTTATATAAATCTATTAAAATTGAAAAGAATTACCAAATTTTTATTCTAAATTTCATTTTTTTAATATTTCAAGATATAATCTTTGTGTAAAAATAAAATTAAGTTATGATATTTGTTGCCAAGAATTTTACTTATAAATATCTTTTCAACATTTCTCAACTTATTATTAAGGTCATGAATCTCAAAGAGAGAAAATTTCAATACATTCTTGTGTTACTATAAAAGATAAGAAAATTACTCAAAGATGGTAATATATTGAACTAGAATGGCTATTGCCAAAGACAAAAAGATTAGAAAGTCTTGAAATAAGATTAAGGACAAGAAAAGCATTAATAAGAGTGAAGAAGGCTTCACTCTTGCTTCCATATATACTATCTAACTAGGAGCTACATTGCAATGTTTTATAGGACCTCTAATATATGTTGACTTTGTAAGTCACATGTCTTAACTTGCAAGACAAGTGTGAGTCATTGAATTGACTCACTTGGATATTTAGCATGAAAAATGCACTTATTGTGCTTAAAATCATAAATTTGTGACTTAACTGTAGAATTTTTAGGAAAAATAGAAAATAGATTATTAATAGCAAATATAGAGTCTAAGATAGAATTTATTAAGATAAATTTCCATCTTGGAGACTTTTTTGTATATAACATTAGATGATGGCTAATGAAAGTATCTATTGTTATTAAAAGAAATTTAGATTGTATTAGATTTAAATTGAATGAATTATAGTTTGATTGGATGAAAAATTATTAATGGATGAAATTTCACTCATAAATGATAAATTATATTTAATTAAAATTTTATTGATAGATAAAAATTAGAATAATAATAATAATAATTTGTTAAGATAAAAATAAATAAATAATATAATATAATATAATAAATTGAATTAAAAATTAAAAGAAGAAATTTCTTAGACATGCATGTTATGAATAGAATGCTATTGTGAAGATGGATTAATTCTAGAGGTTTTGCTTAATATTTTGAGTATTTAAAGATGATTAAAGAATGAGTTGACTAGGATTTAATTAATAACCATAACTTCTAAAATTCTACATAATCAATTCACTTATGAGCTAGAATAAACTTCTAACTAATACATGTTATTTTTAGTTCATATTTTGGTGCATTTTTTAGAAGGAAGATCTTATAAGTTTTAGGATTTTTTATAAGGCTATTATTTAATTATTGTATATATTTAATTTTATTTTATCTTATACTAGTACAATCTTCAGGTATTATTGTAGATTATTATGATGTAGGAACTCAAATTGAATAAGAAGCTTGAAGAATTTTAGAGTAAATTAGAAAGAAGATTAATTTAATAATTTAGAATTATTTTAGAGATTAAAATTAAATTAGAACTAGATTAGGATTTTAATAAAAGATGGAGCTCTTTTTCAAAGTTGGTTATAACTTCTCTTCTTAGTCAATTCTTTATTGAAAGTCCATTTTTAGTAGTTGAAGGAATTTAATCACCCTCTCTATCCCTCATATTTGTTTTTCATTTAATTGTAAATTCCTTGTTCATAGTAATTTTCTAGTAATAGAAGGATTTAGTTACGTTTTCTACCTACTATACCTTTTTTATTCACAGATGTAGTATAGAAGGATTTCTTCATTAATATTTTAATAAAATATTTAGAAGAAAAAGGTATAATAAAGAAGAAATAGATGTGAAAGAAAAACAAAGAAGAAAGGAAAGAATTCAAATTTAAAGGCTATATTTCAAGATAAGTTCTTTTAGAACAATCAATTAAAATTTTAAATTCTTAATAAATTTAGCATAGCTTATAGATTGACAAGAAAGGAGCTAAAAAAAGAAACTTGGTATTGAAAAAAATAAAAATAAAAATTCAAGTAAATATTCTTAGTATTTATGAACTATTTCAATTATTTAAAATTTTAGCACATATGTATAGAGTTAGGAGCAATGAGTTGGAGAATAGAACCTAAAAAGAAGAAGCAGAAGAAGTACTCATCTATTCCCTTTTTAGGACTAGAAAATATTAGATTAGAATGAAACCTATACTTATGATTTTACCTTTTTAATCTAATCCATAATCGATTAGAAAGATTGTTTAGAATTTTTTGTTGTCAATTTATTGACAAGTGACAAGGTGGTTGATAATGCAATTAGATGACTTTTCTTTCAAGTTGGATTAATGCATACAAAGAATCCTTTTTATTCAGTATTTTTGTCGTTTATCAAATAATTGGTAATTTCCTAATTACATTGGAATAAAGGATTAAAAAAAAGAAGAGCTCAAGCTTCCTACTAGAAATAGAATGCCTTTGCATTGAATATTGTTTAGGATCATCTCTATACAAGGTCGTTTTGTATAATAATCTAAGAAAAAAAAAACCTTACTTAAGATAATACTGAAGTAAATATTCTTCTTTTAAGATATTTGTAATATGCTAGCCTTCCTAGTTAGAAAGAATATTTAAGTAGAATACAAGTTAATAAATATAAGATAATAAAAATTTAAATTCCACAAGTTATTTATCTAGTTTGTTTAATTTTTTTAATTTTTATTTTTTAGAGATGATATTGTGATTGTAGCAGTTTAATGCACTGCTCTACTAGGTCCCATAAATCCATATTAGTACAATCCTGGGAAAATCTAGAGTCCTTGAGAACTATCAAACATCTTTTTTCAAATATTAGAACTTCAACTCCTAGATCAATTTAAATATGCCTAGAAACATCTTTGAAGAATTTGAAAACCTTTCTTTAGAAGACCTTGAAGAAAATTTAGAAGACTTATTTTTAAATTACTTAGAAGATAATACAAATCTTTTGGATCAAGAGAGTATTCATTTGTTTCAACTATAAGAACCAATGGATTCTAATAGAGCAAAAAATGAAGAACCACCATCCATACCAATTAATTCCTTGGTTCAAACATACTTTGAAGTATTTTTTCATTCAAGGATTTGCTAAAAAAGAAACCAATAAAAAAATTCTTCATGCACGACCTAAGGACCTTATAGGGGCCAAACATTTAGCAAAATAAGTAGAACAAATAAACAAGGAGTATAAAAGGTTGTGGCATAAAGAAGGCCACAATATTCCTAGCTTCATACCTATATATGCTAGGATTCTTTATGCATAAATTTCTAAGATGCTTGAACAATTACCATTAATTCTTACAAACCTAAGAGCCTATTTAGTACTTTCAAATATTAAACCTCTACTTCTTTCATTAGATTTGATATATCTTATTGAAGATAATAAATGGAAGGAAGATTTATTAAAAAAAATGATGAAATCTCAAAAAAAATCTAAATCCAAATATTTCATCAAATGAAATTGTTAATCAAACTATTAGCTGGACTAGCTAGAAATTCCAACTTCAAACTTCTTCTATCTTCTATTAAGTAAAAAAGGCATATGATAGGATTATGGTATATTCAATGTGAACAAAGAAGGTATTTAACCTAATTTTATAATTCTATTCTTCTACATAACCAATGTTCTCAATTATATGCCTCTTGATACAAAAATCAAATATTTTAAGGGCATAATTGAGGAAAATAAGGATTTAATACTAAGAACCAAGGTTTGATGACCCAAACAAGATATTAAATAGAATTTCACGCATTTTGTAAAAAAAAGACACCTAATTGGTCAATTTTGGATTAAAAACCAAATCGAGTGTGGAAATTGTGTTAGTAACTATTTTACAAAATTTTATAAAAAACTAGATAGATTGGTTTCTTTATAATCTCTATCTAATAATTATTTTCAACAATCATTGAGTAATTTTAGTGGAGTATGAAAACCTCTAATAGTTAATAATCTGAGACCCTCAAATTTGTACTATGACTGAAAATAATAAGGAAAATCAAAAGGTACTCTATGAGCTACAAACTAACTCTTGATATATTCTACTAAATCCTAGTCTAGGTCAAAATCCTTCTAACCAACCAAGACAAGGCCAAAGATCTCAAGATATGAGATTTGTGTCTCAATTCATATGAAAGTTGGAAGATATTCAAAATTTTGTCCAATATAATATTATCAAAATCTTTCTTCTAAAATTAAATTTAATAATCTTTGAAAAAAAATAATCAGAGAAAAAGAACCTATTTGTGGTACTAATTCTAATAATAATAACTAGATCTAGGGCCGCATCTTTACTTATCTATCATAAAGAGGAAAATAGTGCCTCAAAGAGCCCACCTTGCTTTTAAAATTTAGAACAAGTTACAAAGGATACAAATAAGGTAATTCAAATTAATACAACTAAATCTATGAGATTTGATCTCTTAGTAGAAGAATTATCTTTCTAATATCTTAGAATTAAATATAAGCAAAGTCTTAATTTATCTAATTATAGTTGAGAGAGTCTCAAAATCTTCATAGATGAAATTCATCAATAGTACAAGGATAGAGAAGAATTCACCTTAAGAACTTATAATGTATGAGATGATCTTAGCAATTCAAAGGCAAATATCACGTTTACTTAAGTATTGGATATTTTTCCAATAATTAAGAAGGTACTAAAAAAAATTTATTTTCATAAAAAATCAAAGAAGGCCTAAGGTTAAGAAGGTGGAAAAAATAAATGTCTATCCAAAATAAAGTGAGGTAAAAGCAATTGAAATTAAATTTCTATTGTCGAAAAAAAATACCATATATCATTGTAAATGGTAGAGGTGGTTTGAATATTATGCCCTTTCAAACCATGGTAAAACTAGGACTAAATATTACTAGCTCATTTTCTTTTTGGCCTCACTAATACTCTGGCCTTTCTTATGAATTACATGAATAGATTATTTTTGATCGTTTGGATAAATATGTGATTGTCTTTATTGATGATATCCTAGTTAATAGTAAAATCCTTGAGGAGTATAAATAATATCTACATGAAGTGCTACACTAGTTATATGATAGTCACTTCTACTATAAGCAATCAAAGTGTGAACTTTGTAAGTCAAAAGTTTCATTTTTGGAGCATGTAGTATCCTTTAAAACCATATACATGGAGCACGACAAGGTGAAAGCAGTGGAAGATTAGCCAACTTCCAAAAATGCTTCTGAAGTTTGTTCACTCTTAAGCCTTGTTGGATATTATCATTATTTTGTTCAGTGATTTGTATACATTGCTTCTTCATTAATAAGCTTATTGGAGAACGGTGCCTCATTTGAATAGAAATTAGAACAAAAAAGGCCTTTGAGGACTTGAAAGAGGCACTAATTACTACTCTAATATTGCAACCATATGATCATGACCTTCCTTGTCTACTTGAGATTGATGCTTTCGACTTTGCTATTGGTGCAGTGTTTCAATAAGACTTTGGTAGGAGCCTTCAATTTATGGTAAATGAATCATACAAATTCAAAAAGACAAAGCGTAATTATTCTATATGTAATAAAAAGAAATTAACAATTCTATATGCTGCAAAGATGTGATGATACTATTTGTTAGGGAAGCTATTGACTGTTTGGACTAATCATGGATTCCTACTACATGATTTATATTTGAAAAATAAGAAATCATGACATCATTATTGGAAAGAGTACTTGCAGTTCTTTGACATTCACCTTACGTACAAGTAAGGATGACAACATATCATATTAGACACCTTATTACGTAAATCCAACTTAAAATCTGAATCAAATGACAAGGCAAAAGTTGCTACTATTAGTAGTATCATTTTAGACTTAATAAAATGAATGAAATAGAAAGAAGCTACATATTACAATGTTTATTTTAAGATGGTTACTGATCAAGTAAAGATACACAATGTACAAAATCAAGATTATTATATCAATGATAGCTTATTCTATTTTAAGAAGAAGATTTATGTACCTGATGATGCTATACTTTGAATGCTTTTACTTCAAGAAGGATATGACTTTCCTATATCTAGACACCTAGGATGTGAGAGCACTTTAGAATGGATCTCAAGGACATAGTTTTGAGCAAGTTTGGATTGTGATGTTTGAACTTTTGTGTAGACTTGTGAATCATGCTAGTACAATAAAATATACAATGTAGTATTTTTTAAGCTATTGCAGACAATTCTACTATCTATGATATATTAAGAATATTTACTATATATCTCATTATATATTTGCTACAAACACCTCACAATTATACTGCAATTGTTATCTTTGTAGATCAACTCTTAAAGCAACTTTATTTGGTTGTAGTACACTATCATGTTGTGACACAATTATATGGTGAAAATATGACTAAAAATGATTTTTTAATTAATACTCTATTATACTAATTCAACAAGAATTCAAAATATTTTAATAAGGATTTTGTAAAAGTCTCTTAACCTATTTTCTTGTCTTAATAGCAAGTAGATAAAAGTTAATTAGTAATTTACTTTCTAAGATATAAAAACTCTATAAATTGATAAAATAAATTGATAAAATCAGAGTAGAAGAGGTAAATGGTTGGTATGGTTGATACTAAGATCAAGTTGAGGGTAGGATTGGGCTAAAATATCCTTAGGATAGATGAGATTGATATCCCTGGGTTGACCATTTGTGAGACAGGATCAAATTTAAACCTTTGATCACTAAAACAACTACCTAGGATAAATTAGGGAGGACATTTGAAGATTAGAGATTAGGGTTTGAGAGCTAGCTTGAAGCTCTTTTCAAAGGCATAAGGATTATTTTTTTAGGATTTTTGAAAACTTGGCAATTATTGTTCAAGATCAGGGTTTATATTGGTGATTTGGGTTTTATATAATATAATTACGGCTAGCAATTTTGGCTAGTTCGTACAATTGATGTAACATCTATAATTCAAAATTTGATATTATTTAGATTATTAGGTTTACTAAGTGTATAAAAAATTTTGTGATAATCTAATAGTGTAGTTTAGAGATATCTAGTTTTCAGCACCAGAGGGTTTCACAAGTTCGTAGTTTGGGATTGGATAGGATTTTTGTAATATTTAGAGATTTACTAATTGGATCAAGGTGAAATTTGGCATGGTATTGAAAGACTTGAAGATCAAGCTACACACCAATTTTGAATCAAAGTTAATAGTTGGAGAAAGAAAAATCACTACTGGAATTTTTGCTTCACTTTTCAAGTTGGCAATCGAGTGATATTAGTACAATTTTTGGAGGTTTTCTCACAATCTATAAGTTGGATTGGGCTGAAAATTCTTAAGCATATAGAAGACTTGCATTGACAATTTCTTGCAAAATTTTACATCAAGTGGATGATTAGATCAAAAGTTACAGCTTTTTAAAATTCACTGATTAAGATTGGGGCTTATAAGAAAAATCTAAATTGCTTAAATATGAAAGTAATAAGGTAATTGAGGTTTGTGTGTGATTGAGGCTACTAAAAAGATTACTTTTTAGCACTTTTGAATCAGAATTTGGATTATATTCTTCTCATATGGATGAAACGTACTTGGATTTTTTGGATGTTTGTAAAATATAATCTCAACTTTTATAGCTAGGTGCTTCGTATGTTCCCAAGCAAGACAACACATAATATGATAGTGCTCTAATATTTATGCCCCAGTACTTATACAAGTCTTCTTTGATACTATCTTTTGTTACCATAGATTACATTGTGTCATCATTTTAGATTAAGATTCATACTTCATGGAGAATTTTTAGCAAATCTTGTTCAAGCTACTGAGCACATGACTTGCCATGTATACAATCTTCTATCTTCAAACAAATCGATAAACAAAGCATGCAAATTAGATCCTAGAAAATATGCTATGCACATTGGTGATAATTCATCATAATGATTGGAATGAATATTTGATATGCTTAGAATTTACTTACAATGATAGTATTCAAGTAAGTACCAATCATTCACTATTCTTCCTTAACATTGATCAACATCCAATTATGCCAACAACTCTTCATTATCCTATCAATACTAATAATCTGATAACAATAGAGTTTATACAATAACTTACAAGAACCTTCCATGAGGTACAACATCATCTTTTTATTATACAAAATTGACAAAAGTAGTATACAAATAACCACCAATAATAGAAGACCTTTCGAAAGAGTGACCAGATATTACTCTTCAATGCCAATCTTTCACTTGCTACATCATCCCAAGTTTGTAAGCTAGTACCTTAATGGCTTAGATATTTCTACATTTTTGCAGTAATTTCTAATATTGCATACCATCTCAAGCTTCCACCACATATTTGGATCTATTTGATCTTCTATATTTTGTAATTCAAAGAGTTTCATATTGAATCAAGGCGCTTCTTAGATCAATACCAACCACCACCACTGCTATTACTACTGCTACTACTACTACCATTTGTGATTGATGACCAAGAAGAATATAAAGTGAATAATATTTTGGAGCATCACTACCTTTACCGTGGCAATGGACATCTGCAACTTTAGTACAAAGTTCTTTAGAAAGGTTATCCCATCTATAATGCAATGTAGGAACCTGCACAAAATCTCACTTATTATTAAGAAATCATTTGAAAATATTATTGGGAGCAAAACGAGGACATTATATATGAGTAGAGAAAGATTAGTTGTAATAGGGCATGGATAGAATATTTATATTATTTGCACATAGAGATATATAGTTGAAGTTGTTTTTGAAAAGTTTCTAAAATTGAAGTTATGGTGGTGATTCATGTAGGACCTACTATAGAACCTTTTAGAAAGATTTTGAAGGGTTATCATAATATAATCTATTTTTAGATTCTTTTAGAATAATAGTTATTTTGGTAAAATCTACTATTAGAAATATTCTAAAAAGTTCCAAGGATAATTGAACAAAGTATAAATAAGATTGACTAAGTCCATTTGGGCATTTAATTAGGTATGGTTTTAGTCTCTTTTTCTTAGTAAAGTTTGATTGCTTTTCTTTGTTTTATTCTATTTGATTTTATTTGGTTCTATCTTCTTTTATTTAATCTTTTCATTTATGTTCTATTCCATTTAATTACTTTCAATTTTATTCTGGTATGCTTGGTCTTATTTTGTATTAAGATCTTTGTTATTATAAAATTGGTAAGGTTTTAGATCTTAGAAGATCCAATCTTGTTTCACTCATTCTTACCTCCATATATATTATCTAACTAAGAGCTATGTAGTGATGTTCTATAAGACCTCAAAAACGTATTGACTTTACAAGCTATGTATCTTAACTTATAAGACAAGTTTTTTATAAGTACGCCACATAATTATCTTATTTCACAAGATATTAATATGCTCGCTATATGGTTAACTTGTCGACAAAGTTTCTAACCAATCAATGAACTACAAACACATATAAAAACAAAACACCACTTATAAAGCTTTTAAGAAGTTTTTTTAGAAGATATTATGAAATAAATCTATTTTTATTTAATTCTACTTAATTATATAGATAAATATTATAATAAATATATATATATATATATTTGTAATAATTAGAGTATATAAAAGTATATAAATTATTATTGAAAACAAGATTGTAAATCTGTCAACAATAGTAAAATCAATAATTTTTAGTATTATTAAAGGTACATTCATAAAATAAAAAGGCTTGAATATTTTTATATTAAGAATAGTAGAATTTGAATTAAAATATTTTGCAACTACCAAAAAGATGGAATTATTCAGTAATACATATTTAACTTAAAATAAATTATGTAATTTAATTTAGAAGTTGTATTCTTAAAAAATTATAATATAGTCATTTATTATATATTATTAGGGTGGATTAGGCAAAGACATCCAAGTAGCATGATTTTATTGTCAAATGTTGGAACATTATTGATCATTGAGTTATTTTTTATTCAAGAATTTTAAGTCATTTAGGTGGATTACAAAGATACAATAGAAGGTATTTATGTGGAACATAATTAATTAAATTATATAAAGTAAATACATAATAGTTATTATTAATATAAGGCCATAGAAAAATTCAAGGAAAATATGGTCTATTAAAATCTTAAAAGTTATTTTTTACATAAAGAAGATTATAGAATAATGTTGATTTTTTATAGTAGAAATTTTTAACGAATATTTTATAAAAAATAATAATGAAAATTTTGTGTATAAATTTGGTTTAATTATTATCTTATAGATGGTACGGAATCAAATTTATGTACCAAAAAAAAGGTCTATTATGATTTAAATAAAATATAAAATCATATATTTGATAAAATATGTATATTAATTATTAAAAATAAATAAGAGATATTAATAGTATATAAGAATAGATCTTTGTAAAAAAATATATTTTTTAAATAATATTCTTTTAAAAAAATTTATATCTATTTGATTGTATAATTGGCTTATATCTATTTGATTGTATAATTGGTTGGAACTAAGAAATATTGATATTTGATTTGAATTATTTTTGAAAATCTACTAAAATCCAACATTTATTTTTAAAATATTTTGATAGAAAGAGACATTTGAAGTTTAATAAAGATGGCTTTAGTGAGGTTCCATAATTATTAGAAATTATTAAAATATGTGAAATATGTATAGATATCAGATTGCATTATTGGTCACCTACATTTAGTGATAAAAATCTTTTCTAATGCAATTATCTATGAGAAGTGATAATTTGTAAGATCCATGTGGAGGGCACAAATTGTGGTTTTATATTTAGAGCCAAAAATAATTATCAAAATTGTCTAATCTTTATTAAAGAATGAAGTTAATTACTATATAACAAGAATACAATTGCTTTACATCTAATAAATTTTCATTCTTTGTGAAGCATATTGTATAGAATATTATAGTGAAAAAATATTCTAAGAATGAATCTACTAAATTTAATTCTAAAAAATAAATTTTTATTGAAAAAATTATTAATTAGATTAGATAGATGTAGATCTATAGAGTAGATACAAGTTAAAGTGTTAGTGGCACTATGAAATGGAATTGGACTATCTCAAAAATCTAAGACCCTTCTAATCTACAACAACATAAATTCTATTACAATGTAGGATAAATAAAACATGATCAGAGTCTTTGAGGTCTAAAATATAATTAATTTCATAACAATAAATATTTCAACATAATATAAGACAAAGCACATTACAACAAAACTGAAAGTAAATAAATGAAATAGAACATGAAAGACATAACTGAGTAAAAGAGAATAGGACCAATCAAAATCAAACAAAACAAAAAAAAAACAACCAAATTTAACTAAGAGAAAGAGAGTAAAGCCATATCTGATGAAATGCTCCAATGACCTCAACTAATCTTATTTATACTTTGTTCAATTATCCCTAAAACTTTCTAAAATATCTTTATTGATAGATCCTTCTAAGATAACTACTCTTTTAGAAGATTCTAGAGATAGGTCCTACCATGATGACCACTTTAAGCCTTTCTATAAGATTCTATGGTAGATCCTACATAAACCATCACTATAACCTTAATTCTAGAAATTTTCTAAAAATAAATCTAATTACATATTTCTATGTAATTAGTCCTATTTATACTTTGTTCAACCATCTTGGAACTTTTTAGAATATTTTTAATAATAGATCTCATTTAGATAATTATCTTAAGCTATTTTAAAAATATTTTGTGATATATCTTATCTAAATAATTATATTAAGCTATTTTTAAAATATTCTATAGTAGATCCTACCTAAATAACCATGCTAAGCTCTTTCTAAAATATTCCATGGTGGATCCTACTTAGCTTACTAACTTAGTCCACTAATCTAACTTCAATTCTAGAAACTTCTATAAACTTTTCTAATATAGCTTCAATTATCTATTTCTATGTGTCAATATTATAAATATCTTATGTATACCCTCTTATAATTAATATTCTTGTATTAATACAAAACGCCCTTGTTTTGCCCTCAATGGTATCTCCAAATTATTTATTGAGAATAGATGAGGCTCTGTGCACATTTTTACATTACATCATGGATGGAATAATCTTTTCATAGGATTTTGTATTGAAGTTGTGGACATTCATTGCCATGGCAAAGATAATAATATTCCAAAATATTATCCACTTTATATTCTTCTTGGTCATTAATTACAATTAGTGGTGGTGGTAGTTGATATTAGTCTGGAAAGCACTTTCGTTTGATATAAAATTCCTTGAGTTACAAAACATGAAAGACTAAATGGATTCAAATATGTGGCAAAAACTTAAAGTAATATGCAATATCAAAAATCACTACAAAAATACAAAAAGGTCGAAGCCATCGAGGTACAAGTTTATGGATTTGGATTGATGTAGTAAGTGGCAAATTAGCGTTAAAAAG
The DNA here is from genome assembly GCF_059467195.1 of Physcomitrium patens. NCBI lineage: Eukaryota > Viridiplantae > Streptophyta > Bryopsida > Funariales > Funariaceae > Physcomitrium > Physcomitrium patens. Next base: position 13,707,189 of record NC_143421.1, read on the forward strand.
TAAGACCTCATCACCCTTCTTTAAGGTTTTGTATTATCGGTGGTTATCTACATATTGCTTCTATCAATTCTATAGAATAAAGAAGTAGTATCATGCACTTGTAAGGTTATTGTAAGCCGTTGTCTAAAGTCTTCCATTATTTGATTATTGGTGTCAATGAGATGATGGAAAATTTCTGGCATAATTGGATGCTAATTTGTGTCAAAGAAGAATGGTGAATGAGTGATACTTACTTAAATACTATCATTATAAGTAAACTCCAAGGACATTAAATATTCATGCTAGTCATTATGCTAAACTACCACAAATGCCTATAGCATATCTTCTAGGATTTAGTTTATATACTCTATTTGTCCATCCGTTTGAAGATAGAAGGCCATAGACATAGTAAATTGTATACTTAATAGCTTCAACATGGCCTACCAAAAACTTCTTATGAAGCGTAGATCGTGATCTGTAATAATGACATGAGATAACTTATGGTGATGAAAGATAAAATCAAAGAAAATCCATATAAGTATTGAGATATCAATATTTGAGTACACCGCAACTAAGTGAAGTTCCTTCAAGAGTCGATTTACAAAGACAATAATTGTAATATAATTATGAGACATTTGTGGCAAATATATAATAAGATTCATAATCACCTTCTCTCAACATGTCGTAGATAGTGGAATTAGTTATAATAGTCCAAGAAATACTATGTTGTGTACTTTATTATATTAACATGATTTGTAAGATCATACAAAAGCTTAAATATTATGATCCAAAATTATCTAAAATCACATCTTTGAGATCCATTTTAGAATCTTCTCATGCCTTAAATGTCTATATATTGAGATATCATATTTCTCTTGAAGTATGTGCATCCAAAGTATAGCATTATTAGGTATATAAATCTAATTCTTAAAATAGAGAAAGCCATCAATAAGACTATAATTTTGATATTTTATATTATCCACTTTCTTTCAATTGCTAACCATCTAGAAATAAATATCTTGATGCATAGCTTCCTTCTATTTTGATTCTTTGCTTAGTTTTAAAATGAAACTACTAATAGTAGCAACTTTTGCCTTATTTTCTAATTTGGCCTTTAATTTTGATATCCATAATAAGCTATTTAATACAATATGTTATCACCTTTGTTTATACTAAAGCTCAATGTCAAAAAGCTGTAATTGTTCTTCCCAACAATGATGTTATGATTTCATATTTTCAGATGCAAATTATGTAGCACGGATCAATCATCAGTCCAAAAAATCAATGGCTTCTCCAACAGATAGTATCAATTAGGGATTATAGAAGATGACAAGGGTACTTGTCATCTATATGCAAAAGCAAGGATTTTTTTTAATAGTAGCATGATGTATGATGCCTACACATTCTATATATTTGTCTTTCTAATAGATTGGTATATAGCTTTTCTTAAAAAGAAAAAAACCACAAGTTGATGATGGCTTAAAGTGAGATAGCATCAATTCTCTAAAATCCTCTCCTAATTTTTTGTCTTTTAAAAAAATATATAAACTCAAATAAGAATATAAAAATTAAAGTTTAGAGTATGAAGTAGGATTTAGAATATAGGATTTGAGAGAATAGTTTAGAGTTTAAGATTTGAAGTAAAAGTTAGGATTTAGGATTTGGATTTTTGATTTGAGAGTAGAGTTTAAGATTTAAGATTTGGAGTAAGATTTAGGGTTTTAGAAAAAATGGTAATCTTTTTAAAGAGAGATATAAGGACTCTCTAAGGAGATTTTGGTTTCTTATATTTTTATTTTATAAATTTTTCTTAAAGAAAAAATTGGTAATATGAAGGTAAGTAAGTTTACAAAGAGAAACATTGTCATATTAAATGAAGTTTGGCTTCAAAATGCACCAGATACATAGTTGTGGAAGAAAAACTTTAATAACAAGTCCTAAAAACTCTAATAGATTCTGAAATAAATTATAATTAAAGATTTGAAAATATAATCAAACATCAATCAAATTCAATTAAAATTTTAAAAGAATTATTCAAGAAATACAATGAATTTTTAGAGATCCTTTAAAGAAATCATAAAGAAATAACATAGAAATTCAGAAAAATATATATTAAAATATATATCTTAATAAAATATTAAAATAAAAACATTAATTAAATCATAGTAAAAAATTAATCAAATCTTAATGAAATTTTAATCAAAACTTCATCAAATCTTAGTCAAATCTTTGTCAAATCCTAATTAAGTCCTAAATAAGTCCTAACCAAATCCTAGAAAAATCCTAGTCAAATCTAATCAAATCCTAATCAAATCTAAAATAAATCCTAGACAAACCATAGACAAATTCTAATAAAATCTTAATCAAATCCTAATCGAATCCTAAATAAATCCTAATCAAATTCTAATCAAATCTTTAATAAGCCTTAACCAAATTCTAAAAAAATCTTAATCAAACCATAATCAAAATCTAATCAAATCCTGAACAAATCCTAACCAAATCAAATCAAATCCTAAATAAAACTTAGTCAAATCCTAGACAAATTCTAATTAAGTCTTAACCAAATTCTAGACAAATCCAAGTTAAACTCTAATAAAATCCTAATCAAATCCTAAATAAATCCTAATCAAATCCTAAATAAATCCTAAAAAAATCCAAACAAATCCTAAAACAAATCAAATCCTAATCCTAAATAAAACCTAAATCTTAACCAAATCCTAATCTTAACCAAAACCTAATCAATTTTTTAAATCTCAAAAAAATTTCTAACAATCTTACAAGAAATTTTGAAATTCAATAACTAATATTTGAACCATTGATTTCAATTCAAATTTTACAAATTCTTTACGAATTAAGTTAATAAGAAGCATAAAAACATTAAATATGATCGGAATTACCAAATAGATGATAACCTCAAAAATGTACTTAGGTGTCAATCGACCTCCTTCTCTAACCTTGATACCAATCTCCTAGAGCCAATTACTCTTGATTGAACCATTAGTTTGCTCTCAAACTTTACATACTTATTATAAAATTAAACTGACTACCTTTATAAAAACTTTTGCCTCAATCTAACTAGCAAATTGATATATATCTAAAAAAATCTCATTAGTCCTCAAAACCCAGAACTTTGAGACAATAACCTACAAAAACCTTTATGCTTTTCAATCTAACCATTTGATCAAATCCAAATTCATAGCACACATCAAGCTCAACTACACCTACAAATCTAAAAAAAATTCACTTATAGATCTATTACCAAACTCTTAAAATTGCTCAAAATAACAACCCTATTTTATTTTCCAAAAATCAGAGGCACTAAAAACAACATCAACTTTACAAAGCTCTTACAAAGTCATTATCTACTCAAATCCGTCAAAATCAATGCCTATAGAAGTCTTATCAAGTTTGCTCTTTAATATTACTCTCTAATCAACCAAAAAATTCTTGAATCATTGTCGAGACTTAATTTTGTGCCTCGAGGACTGTTTTCAAGCCAAGTTCATAACTAGCCTTATCCGGATATCAATATCTAATTTTTTTAGGTAATCATTTTTGAAACAAATTTTTAATTTTTTTTTTATATATGCTTATATCTTTTATTTTTCTAATCTACCTTATTTTGCCTTATTTATGATCCTATAAAGTAAGTAGAAGTGACTTTTTAAAAAATGTATCATTACTATTATAAGTTTCACTACCTTTCTATCTTTTACCCATATTTTTTTACTTTATCTTTTTAACTTGGCTCTTCTATAATAAGTTCTATATTATTATCTTTGACCATATAGTCGTGTTAAAACATGACAATGTGTTTATGAAGTGTTGTGTACTTAGAAGATAATAGAGCAATCAGTTGCTATTAGAAGCCTAATGTTTTTTCAAGGCAATCTTTTTCTCTATGACATATTGATACTTCTACTAAGAGAACCTTGAGGTACTTATTGTTCTACTAAAAATACTGAAAGATACTAATTTAAGTTTTGAAATGTCAAAAGAAGTTACTTCAAATGACTTATTTTGAGCATTTATGCAATTCATGGAACAACAACAATAAGTTCAAGAGTCTTACAAAGATACCACAAAAGCCTTGCAAGTTGTTGTTGACAAGATTGAAAGATTTAAAGAAAGATATATCATCAAATTCTTTAGGATCTACATATGCAAGATAGAAATACATCAAGTTGTAGAGATAAATATGATCTTTACTTTTGATCTTGCTTTCATTCTTGATATTAGAGAATGAGTGAAAGAATTACATAAAGACTCTATTTTTTGAAGCAAATTTGTAGAATGCCTTTAAGATGAATTTTTTGAAGAAGGTTTAAAAAAAATAAGCAAGAGGTCATTTTTAAAATGGATTGAATAAAAGCTTGGATGTCAGATAGATCCTAGTGAATTAATTAAGAATCTCAAAAAAAAAATTTGACCAATTGCTAAGATATGAAAGGCAATTTCTTGATATAAAGAAAATTAAATTATTTTTGCAAGTAACAAATGATGATTTAGGAAATAACTTACTCTTTTATTTACAAATGAAGCATTTCAAAATAGCTTTATTAATGATTGGACAAAGATGAAGGAGGTAGTTGAATTTTTAGCTAAGCAACAAAAGCTCAAGACTTAAAATTATCCAATACAATTAGATTTTAAGTCCATTATACAAACTTCTTCATCAACTCAGAAGATGAAGAAGACTACTCATGATGAATCACTGGATGAATTAATTAAAGATATGAGAGATTTGAGGGTAGAAATAAAAAAATTGAAAAGATTTAAAAAACCTAGTACATCAAATATTTTTATCAAAAGATGTATATGGTGTGATAGTCAAGGTAATAAGTGCGGTGAATGCGATAGCTACAAAGCAGCAATTAGAGAAGGTATTGTTCATTTTATAGAAGGAAAGATAAGACTTTTAAGCTTTGATGAACCTCTTAGGACCAACTTTGAGAAAGGAGGTATGAAAAAATTGGTAGAGGAACAAACTAATAAGAGCAGCACTATATCCAAAAAAAAAGCAAAGTCTCATATCATTAAAGTAAAACAAAGAGAAGTGAAGATTGTAAATTCACCAATAATTGATGCCATAAAGAAAAGATCCAAGGTTATGAGAAGAATGATTGAGTGGAGAGTTTCATTTAATGCTGTAAGCATTTGAGCTTTTTTAGGTGAAGATTAATAAGATGCTAGTCCATGTAGTGTTGTAATTGAAGAAAAGAGGAGTAGAGCTACTCAACAAAAAAACTCTACTAAACTTCTTAATAAAAAGAAAATATTTGAGAAGAAGAAAGAAGATATAAAAGATGCATCAAAGAAGGTCCAAGGTTTAAATTCTACTTATAAATTTCAATCTAATTTATTAAAATATCTATTGATATAAAGAATATTTTGAAAGAAAAAATTTTGAATGCTAAAATTGAATTTACCTTAAAAGAAGCTCTTGATATAGCAAAGAGGGATTTTCATGAATTAATCATTGATGTAATAAAATCAAAGAGACGAATAACAGTCAAGGCTATTATAATTGATGCATTAGATACTTGAATGGCTCAAGATGAAGAAGAAGAGATAGGATATGTATTTGTCTAATCTGCAATATCAAGAATAAAGAGAGAAGCAAATTTAAAAGATATGAATTTGATCAATAATAATATGCCTATGAGAGTATATCAAGCATAAAAAACTTTAGTTACAAATTATATTAAATGTGATGATTATGAAGAAGACACAGTGAGCTATTCAATTCCTCATTGGGTTAGAGCAACCATAGAGATACAAATAAAGTTAGATGATTTAAATGATCAAATATTGGCATTGATTATTTGTAGGTTAATAATTAATATCATATCAAAGAAAGTGTATAAAAAAGATAAATGGTTAATTGACATGAATCATGGATCGATAATTACAGCAGTAAATAACCAACAAGGAGAACTTTATGGAGCTTGTTCAATAATAACTACAAGGATTGGAAACATGGAGGTGGAACAAAACTTTTTTATGTAAAATTCAGCTATATATTTGGTAACTTTTAGTTAATCTTATATCATTACTACAAGAATAGAAACTAGAATTTTAGATGATGATTTCTATTATGATAGGATTTGTAGTTGTGATGAAAAGATAGCAGTATAATTTTTTTATACTTAAACCTATTCATGAAAGGCATTGAGATTAATTAAAGAATGTACCTTTAGAATCTAAAAGTATTTATAGATTTTTAAAGAGCTTCTTTTTAAAAGAAAATATAAATATAGAAATGATAATTATGCCAATTTTAATATAAATACTTTGAATAATAGGTATTTGAATGATAGCAAATTTATGGATTTTTAAAAAATTAAAGATTTGAATTCAATAGATAGAAGAAGGATGAAGAAACAAGATTTTTTTTAAAAAATATAGATTTAATTTTAAGAAAAGAGGCTATAGATGGAATAATAGAAGAAGTAGATTTAGAAGTTAATTTGATGCTAGTTTTAGAAAGCATAGCAAAGAACAAAGAAGAAGAATTATGGATAAATTTATATTTAAGAAAAGCTTCTAAAGAATTGAAGGACGTAATAGAAAGTATGAAAGATGGTGCTAATTATGGGCTAAAGCATGAGGCTATGGTTCAAACAAAGTATAAGATAATGGCTAAAAAAATTAAGCCAGTAGCTATTCAATTACCATCCAATAGCATAGAATATATCAAGTAAGTACTTAAAGAGCGAGGATTAAAAGAGAAGAAAAAAATTAGATACTAATTTACTAAAGAGTCATTGATTAAATTAAAGATTTAAAGGAGTGAATTTTTAACAATACCAGAAAGGAAGATGTTTCAAGAAATGCTTATTAGACATGGTAAGGCATTTTTTTTTACTTCTAATGAGATATGTTGTGTAGATCTTAATATTCTTAGACCAATAGTAATTTTTAGTATACCTTATATTAATAGGATTTGAAGCCTATTCCAATATCAAGAACTTTATTTCCTAAATTATTAGCATTATTGAAAGAAAAGGTGAAGATAAAAATTTTAGAACCTTTAATTACTCCTTATTCAAATAGATGGTTCTCAGTGCCTAAAAATCAAGAAAATTGAAATTCATTCAAGATATGCAACCAACAAATAAGGTAACCATTGAAAATATGGGATCTGAACTGATTGTAGATGAAGTAGTAGAACAATTTACTAGTCATACTATCTATCCTATTAAAGAATTATATTTTAATTATAATCACCTCCAATTGGTAAAAGAAAGTAGAGATCTTATAACCATGAAGATTCTTTTAAATTTGATGAAGATATGTACTTTATTTCATAGTGCAGTGAATTTAGTGGCTTATATATGTTAAAGTAAATGGAAGATAAGTTAGAAGATAAAAGATATTATCTTAAATAAGTTGCTAATGGTTAAAAAGTAGCAAAAGGATGAAGGAAAGTTATCAAGGTGGTGGCTAGGATTTTAAGTGGCAGCTAGGGTTTAAAGTGGCGGCTAGGTTAAGAGAATTTTAGGGTTTAGTTGGATGAAAGTAAGATGAATACTAGCCAAAATGGATGTAACCTCTACCTATAAATAAAGAGTGCTAGAAGTGAGAGGCATCTCATTTCACACTTCTCTTCTGTCTAACCTTGCTGATTTCTACTTATTTGTGTCTTGTTTATTGTGTTTCTTCAATAAGTTATGGGCCCACACACACTTTGTTGTGCTATTCAAGTAAATTGAAGTCATTTGCTAGTTGTTGCTCTTGTGTGGAATAAATCTTATGGTGTTTGCTAATGTTAGAGATTGTATGATTTAATCTTGTGTTTTGACTTATAGAGATTCTGATTTGGGCCTTATAGATCTCTTAAAATAGCTTGAAGGTTCTTAATTCCTAGGATTGAGTGATTAAGACCTTATACAAAGACCTTGATAGTGTCTTTGATTTTGTGGCAAAAAAGTGGGTTTTATGAGTGGAAGAACTTGATGGTGAGGTTGATTGGAGTTTACATACTTGTAAGAAGCTTCAAAAGTTGATTTGGAAGTGTTTAGAGTGAAGAAACATTCATTTGTTCACAAGAGGGCATTTTGAGATTTTTCTAGTACAAAATTATTTTAGTGATTTTAAGCACATAGAGACTCCTTTTTTTGATAATTTTTGAAAACTTCTTCTAAGACATGGCTTCAAGTGAGGGTGAAGGTTTGAGGGTGATTGAAAAGTTTAGAAGTGACAATTTCTACCATAGGAAGGTCAAAATGGAGCTTTTGTTGGCGTCTTTGGACCTTTGGGACATTGTAGATGAAAGTGAAGAGCCTCCAAGTATACATATTGATGCTAAAGAGAAGAAAGACTTCACAAAATATGAAAAGAAGACATTTGGCATAATTGCCACTAATTTGGATGAAACCAACTTTTCTCACATCATCTCTTGCAAAGGACTAGTAGAAGCATGGAAGACTCTTCGCAGCATGTATGAGAACAAGAACTTGTCTAATATCATCTTCACAAGGAGAAAACTCTTCACTTGCAAGATGGAAGAAGGAGAAGACCTCATGACTCATGTCAACAAGGTAAAGGCCCTTGCTAATCAACTTGCTATTATTGACAAGCCTTTAGAAGAGAGTGATATTGTCATGACCTTTCTTATGAGCCTTTCCAAGTCCTACAACTACCTCATTGTGGCATTGGAATCCATCAAAGTAAAAAAAATCACAATAAATTATGTGACGGCAAGACTTGTCCATGAAGTGACCAAGAGGAAAGAAAAAGAGCCCTAAAGTGAAGATTCGGCTTTGTTTTCAAGGCAAGGCAAGGAGAGTCATCCTAACCAACATGGCAATATAAGAAACTTGCTTCATTTATGGAAAACCAGGTCACTTTGCTCGAAATTGCTACAAGGCTAAGAAAGAAGATAGAAAAAGTGTAAAAAATACTCGTGATGAATATGGAGGTGATGATTATGCATTCATGGCAAGTGAAGGCACTTCCATGGCTGCCATGTCCAAGTGGATCATTGATTCTAGTGCCACCAAGCACATGACTCCATACAAGTGTTCATTTAACACTTATGAGGAGATTTCAACAGCAAATATTCTCATGAGAGACAATGGCATAGTACAAGCTATTAGAATGGGCTCTATTGTTATGGAGAAAAATATGAAAGGCCAAACAAGGAGGATCAGATTGAAGGACGTCTTACATGTACCAAAGATGAAGAAAAACCTCTTCTCGGTGAATAAACTTGTTTCACATGGTTGTAAAGTATAATTTGATAAGAATAGGTGCTTTGTGAAGACATTCAAAGGAGATCATATTGCAAAGGGCTTTAGAGATGGCAACCTCTACTTTATCAAGTGTAAGAAGGTGAATGGAGTTGAAGTGGCGGCATTTGCTGAATTTCCTTAAGATCAAGACAAGTTTGGCATTTGGCATCAATGTTTTAGTCATTTGAATACCAAAAGCATAAAAGAACTCCAATCCATGGTAAGTGGCTTAGCTCAAAACATGATATTTTTTTCACCTTTTCACTTGGTATATGTGTTACATGACGACAACATTGTCGTATTACGTGCTTTCCTGCTCGAGAACGTGCCAGGCGTCTGGCTGTAGAAGGTAGTATGGAGATTCGCCAATATTCAAGCAGTTTATCAGTTTTTGACTGTTGGAATATAAACAACTGCAAGAATATACCGTAAATCTATATGGATGCCCTTCGATTGCTTGTCGAAGTCCTTCTTGCCCCAGCCGGTAGGTCTCTAGACGTTACAGAGAACCTCGAACAACCCAAACTGCTAATCTTCGATACCGCTTGTCACGGCCATAATCATGTAAGCTAATAATTACATATAGAAATAGGTAGAAGTAAGTAAAAGTAGATAAAAGTAAGTTAATTCTATAATATTTAATATAGAAGCTTCCTAGAAACTTCCTAGACGCTGCTTTGACTTCATAGGTGTCTTTAATTGACTTTTTGGAATAGAAACGTGGTCAACAAGTTGGCCATGTGCCACACATGTTGTTAGCTTGAAGATCAAGCTAACTATGTGGCCCACACGTAGAAAAACTTGCCTTGTAAGTCAAGGCATGTGTCCTACAAAGTCAACACATATTGGAGGTCCTATAGAACGTCGCCACGTAGCCCCTAGTTAGATAGTATATATAGAGACAAGAGTGAAGGCTTCTTCACTCTTGTCAACTCCTTTCTTGCTTCTAGTCCAGGTTCAAGAGTCTTTAGTTTCTTGTCTTGTGGCAATAGCCTTTCCAGTTTCCTTTTAATATACCTACTTGTTTATATTTTGACTTATTATATCGAGATAGCCTTTTTGTGTATATTTTCTCTCATTAAGTCTTTGTCCTTGACAGATTGACAAGAGTACACTTACAATATCAGAGCTTTGTTTTTTTTGAGTGAGAGTGGATTACCCCTTTCTCTTGACAAGACATAAACGTATTAGAAGTTTGCGGATTACCCACTTCTAAACTGATATTGTTCTTAGTATCTTCTTTGTTATCAAGTCTTTCTTTTCTTTTGTCTTGAGCAGTATCAAACAAATTTTTCTTCTTAGTGTCATTATGGCAGAGCTTGTTGAAATGAAGAGTGCAATGGCACAAATGCAAGAGCAAATGAGGGAGTTAATGCTTGCGATGCATCAACTCAATTCACCAACACATGAAAGAACAAGAATAGCAGAAAGTGGGGATATAAAGATGATCGGAGCTGCTTCAACATCTACAACAAATCACGTTCCTTCTCCAATTGTACAACACCTTGTAAGCACTAGAGAACCAAGAACTACCTTACCCGAGAAATTTGATGGTACGACATCTAAGTTTCGAGGGTTCATCAATCAAGTACAATTGGCAATTGAACTTCAACCGCAAAGCTATCCAACTCCAGGATCACAAGTCAGGTTTATTGGCACTCTACTTTCTGGTTTTGCATTATCATGGTTTTCATCTTTTCTTGAACAACGAAATCCAATATTAGACAATTTGGAAGCTTTTTTGGCGGAATTTCGATCTATGTATGGTGAACACGATGCAACTCGTGTTGCAACAAATAAGATCCGAATTCTACGACAAAAAAATCGCTCAGTAACAGTGTATGCTTCACAATTTTGACAACTTGTAATTGACATCAAGTGGGATGATGCTGCACTCATTAGTCAATTTTTTTATGGATTGCAATACAAAGTAAAGAAATTGATGCTCAACTTACCTGATCCTCAAACTTTGAGTCAAGCAATCGATTTTGCGGTAAAATGTGATAATCGACTTTTCAAATTTCGATCCGAGAATCATTCACGGGAACCTCAACGTTATTACTCAATGGCAACATCAACATCTTTGCCAAACGTACATTCGAAAGTAGAAGACATGCAAATTGACATGGTACGTTTTAAACCCCTAACTGAGCAAGAAAAGATTCGTCGTCGTCAAGAAGGATTATGTTTATATTGTGGAGAATCTAAGCACACTGCTCAACATTGTCCAAAGAAGCGACGCAACTATAAAATGAGGGGTACGACGGTCAAAGAAAACAACATGTCGGAAAACGGATTCGTCCAGCTACAATAGGGACCATGCAGCTGGAACCTTGTACAATTCCTAATGAAGGTCCTATCCTCTCCTCAGAATCCTCTCCTTGTTTTATAATAGACTTATATTTAGGACCTAAGAATTACAAAGCCTCTGCTTTATTAGATTCAGGAGCCTCAGCATGTTTTTTATATGAACAATTTGTTAAAAGTCGTAAAATACTTTTTGTACAGAAACCTAAACCAGTACATGTAGAAGTCATAGATGGTCGTCCCTTGTCTTCTGGAGATATCACTCATGAAACTCATCCTATAAAAGTAACAATAGACGGTCATGATAGCTACATAGCTTTTAACATAATTAAATCCCTGTCCAATCCAGTTATTTTAGGTTTATCCTGACTAGAAAAATATAACCCTCGAATAGATTGGAATTCTCGTAAACTTGACTTTTCCCAGAGCGTTATTAATAAATCTACTAACCAAGTAAAAAATTATAAGTCTAGTATAGTAAAACCTGTACTGATAGGTGCAAAAGCATTTATACACGAAGCAAAAGAAGGATCAACTTTTGCTATTTATGCTGCACCTATTTTTGAAAACGTAAAGACTTCAAGTGGCATTCGAAGTCAATATAAGGAGTATCAAGAGGTTTTTGAGAAAAAAAATGCAGATATTCTTCCTGAACATCGTCCATATGATTGTTCAATCGACCTTAAGGAAGGAACTCAGCCACCATTTGGATCAATTTACAGTTTATTGCAAGATGAGATGGCTGAACTCAAGACATATATTGATGAGAATTTAGCAAAGAATTTCATACGCCATTCAAAATCTCCAGCAGGAGCTCCAATTCTATTCGTAAAGAAAAAAGATGGATCTTTACGAATGTGTGTTGATTATCGAGGACTCAACAAGATCACAATCAAGAACAGGTATCCATTACCTTTGATATCAGGACTCCTTGACCAGTTGAATCAAGCTAAGATCTATACAAAAATAGATCTAAGAGGAACATATAATCTAGTACGGATCAAAGAAGGAGATGAATGGAAGACTGCGTTTCGAACCAGGTATGGACATTTCGAATATAATGTCATGCCCTTTGGACTCACGAATGCACCAGCTGCTTTTCAACATCTCATGAATGATGTATTTCATGAATTCTTAGACAATTTTATCGTCTGCTATCTAGACGATATCTTGATCTATTCTAAGAACGTCGAAGAACATGAAATACATGTTCGTCAAGTATTACAAAAACTTAGAGATGCAGGATTCTATGCCAAGATGGAAAAGTGTGTATTTCACACTACTCAAGTTGACTTTTTAGGATACATCATTTCAAATGATGGTCTCATGATAGATTCTAAGAAAGTCCAAACAATCATGGATTGGAAGATTCCAAGGACGGTAAGAGATGTCCATTGTTTCTTGGGATTTGCCAATTACTATCGGATCTTCATCAAAGATTTCTCACGAGTTGCAGCTCCACTTACACGCTTGACTAGTAAAGATAAATTCCAATGGAATCAAGAAGCAGAAGCAGCATTTGAAGCCTTGAAGACATCGTTTGTCTTTGCACCAGTCTTATATCGTGTTGACTTTTCCAAGGCATTTTTTATGGAAACAGATGCATCAGATTTTGCCTTGGGTGCAGTTTTATCACAAATGGGAACAGATGACAAACTTCATCCGATAGCTTTTCATTCAAGAAAATTCTCAGCAACCGAGATCAATTATGAGATCCACGATAAAGAACTTCTTGCGATCGTGGATTCCTTTCAAGAATGGCGTCATTATCTAGAAGGCGCTTCTAGTCCAGTCCCTGTGTATACAGATCACAAGAACCTCGAGTATTTCATGTCAGCACGCGTGTTGAATCGTCGTCAAGCTCGTTGGAGTATGTCTTTGTTAAGATTCGAGTTTATTATCACTTATCGGCCAGGAAAACAACAAGGTTTGTCCGATGTCCTATCTAGACGTTCTTATTTTGCACCAAAAGAAGGAAATGCAGCTTTTGAGCAACAAAGAACGGTCCTCTTGAAACCGGAGCAATTTCATCTCCGAGCAATGAAATCAACATTGACTGTTGATTCAACTTTTCTCAAGCAAATCCAGTCCAGTATGTCCTTAGATCCTCTTGTTCATGATATCAAGAATAATTCTTCCAAGTCTCATGATCCTTCTAAGTTCGAGTTCAAGAATAATCTATTATATTTTGAAGGACGCTTATATGTTCCAGAAGGAGAAGCACGTTTACGTGTTCTTCAAGCACGTCATGACTTTCCAGCAGCAGGGCACTTTGGATATAATAAGACTTTGGAACTCATATCAAGAGATTTTTGGTGGCCACAAATGTGGAAGTCAGTCAAAGACTTTGTACAATCATGTGATATTTGTTCAAGATCAAAAATTCCTCGTCATCGACCTTACGGACTTCTTCAGCCATTATTTATACTAGAACAACCATGGTCTTCTGTTTCTATGGATTTCATCATAGATCTTCCAAGCTCAAGATCTTATGATTCTATATTTGTGATAGTAGATCGTTTCACCAAGATGGCACATTTTGTGCCATGTACAAAATCTATCACAGGTGAAGAAACAGCTAAGCTTTTCATTGATAATATCTATCGCTATCATGGATTACCTAAAGATATCATATCGGATAGGGGAACTCAATTTGTGTCAAGATTCTGGAGGACCCTTTTCAAGATTTTAAAAGTGGATATAAAGTTATCTTCGGCTTTCCATCCTCAAACTGATGGACAAACAGAGCGTGTAAACCAAGTCTTCGAGTAGTATTTAAGGTGTACTATCAACTACCAACAAGATGATTGGATAACCCTTCTGCCATTGGCAGAGTTTGCTTATAATAATATTGTACATTCTTCCACGCAACAAACACCTTTCTTTACTAATTATGGCTATCATCCACGACTTGATACTTTTGATTTTTCAAAAGTTGATAATCCTGCAGCAGAAGATATGGCAAATCGGTTGTCAGAGTTACATGCAATAATGAAGACACAATTGAAGGAAGCTCAAGAACGACAAAAGATAAACGCAGATCTATATCGTAAGGAGCAACCACAACTCAACGTGGATGATAAGGTATGGCTACTTCGTCGCAATATCAAGACTACTCGACCTTGTGACAAATTGGACTATCGTAGGCTTGGCCCCTTTTCTGTTTCTGAACAGATCAACCCAGTTGCATATCGGTTACATCTACCGGAGTCAATGAAGATCCATCTTGTATTCCACGTGTCTCTTCTTGAACCATATAAGATAGTGGATATACAAGGAAGAAGACAAATGCCACCGCCTCCTATAGAAGTAGATAATAATGAAGAATTTGAGGTGGAAGAGATATTAGACTCAAGGCGGCGTCGAAATAAGCTGGAATATCTTGTTCATTGGCACGGATATGATATTAGTGAAAGCACATGGGAGCCATCCAGGAAGCTAGCAAATGCATCAGCTAAAGTCAAAGTTTTTCATCAACGACATCCATCGAAACTAAGATGAAAATCTCTCTTATAAAAGAGACAAGATTGAGGCAAGATAACATTCAATTTCCTATCTTTGTTTGTAACTTCTTTGCATTTGTGACGCTAATTAGATGGAGAGCCAACAACCAGCAGATTCAACTCAAGAACCTTCGTTTGCTGACCTGCCGGACGAGACATTACGATTTTCACAACCTTCAAGACGATGCAATCGAGATGAACATCTTCAAGAACGACATGTTCTTCCTCGAATAGATGGTGAGATACAACCCGTTTGGTATCACGATTTGGGAAGGGACTCCCGTTGTTTGGTGATTTTGCTAGAGGTAGGAACAACTCCTGATGGTGTTCCAAATATTCTATTCGAAAGAAGTTACGAAGGCCTCAACAATGA
Source organism: Physcomitrium patens (assembly GCF_059467195.1). Lineage (NCBI taxonomy): Eukaryota > Viridiplantae > Streptophyta > Bryopsida > Funariales > Funariaceae > Physcomitrium > Physcomitrium patens. The sequence goes on from NC_143421.1 coordinate 13,722,587, forward strand.
TCAAATAACTGGGTGGTCTTCCTGCCCTAGTATGGGATACTACCGATGGTTGAGAGGCCCTATCAATCATCTTCGAAGAGAACAGAGATCAGAGTATGTGGCGAATACAATTCGTCGCATCATAGATTTCCTCAACATATGATGACCGCTCCTCGTGGAACTCGTCTCTAGAAGGGGGGTAATGTCACGGCCATAATCATGTAAGCTAATAATTACATATAGAAATAGGTAGAAGTAAGTAAAAGTAGATAAAAGTAAGTGAATTCTATAATATTTAATATAGAAGCTTCTTATAATATTTAATATAGAAGCTTGGCCATGTGCCACACATGTTGTTAGCTTGAAGATCAAGCTAACTATGTGGCCCACACGTAGAAAAACTTGTCTTGTAAGTCAAGGCATGTGTCCTATAAAGTCAACACATATTGGAGGTCCTATAGAACGTCGCCACGTAGCCCCTAGTTAAATAGTATATATAGAGACAAGAGTGAAGGCTTCTTCACTCTTATCAACTCCTTTCTTGCTTCTAGTCCAGGTTCAAGAGTCTTTAGTTTCTTGTCTTATGGCAATAGCCATTCCAGTTTCCTTTTAATATACCTACTTGTTTATATTTTGACTTATTATATCGAGATAGCCTTTTTGTGTATATTTTCTCTCATCGAGTCTTTGTCCTTGACATCGCTTTATACTCACGATCTTGTATCCACTGACTGTCTTGTTAGATTAATCCAATAAATTTCATTCACTCCGCATACTCAATCCTATAGGCACCCTTTTAACTCTTCATCACAGTCGTAACTCGATTTCACAAAACAGTCAAGAGTAATCAAACCCACTTCATTAAAAATCCCGATTCACCATTACAACACTGACTTTAGCAACGATTGCCTCAGTCTTCTCAAAACCCTATGAAGTAAAAAACCCAATTCTCTGTCTTTTTTTCCCCGCCTGAAGCATGAAGCTAGCTCTCTGATTCTTGAAAAACTCTCCAAAAAAACTTCCCCTCTCCCCTCTCATTTCTTAACCTCAATTCTGAATTTCTTCAATCCTCCGTCTTGGATCCAGAATTGGCTCCCACTGTCAAAGCTTGGATCCGAAATTTGCTCTCGCCGTCAGAGCTTTCTCCTCCATTTTTACCTTTAAGAGATCCTTTTACCGAAAACAACGTTTCCTATAATGGCACAGAGAATAGGACAGCCTGAAACAAAATCGAAACCTCATAATCGGGACCATATTGAGTCGCCTGACCAATTCAGGTCTCATATTGGCTAAGAGTCTAGTAGTAAGACCCGGATGTTCCCGAAATTGGATCAAATTGGTCCTTCGCGTCAGATTGGCTGAGGCCCGTAGTAAGACCTAGATTTTCCCATAATTAGACTACATTGGATTGCCCGACTAATTCAGGTCTCATATTGGGTAAGAGGACCCGGATTGGATTCTTGAAATTGGATCCAATTGGCTCTTCGAACCAAGCTCATCCATCGTGTGAATTGGTCCTTTCCCTTCCTGCCGACTTCCGTTATTGGAATCGAATGGAGCATTTCAGTATGCCTCGACTGACTGTAACGGGGTGACTGAACCTGGCCACTCAGTATTTACACTTGAGTTGGTCGTTGCTCCCAATATTTGAGGTAACTGAACATTAATAAAAGTCCCCTTTCTTTATATTTTCATGGTATACTCGTGTTACAACACGACAACGTATAATCAAGTTATTGGAGATTATCCATTTTGATGTTTGTGGACCTATCAGGATGCCATCAATAGGAGGTGCAAGGTATTTTGTCACATTCATTGATGAATTTTCAAGGAAAATATGGATTTTCATCCTCAAAGCAAAGAGTGAATGTTTCACAAGGTTTAAGGAGTTTAAGGCACTTGTGGAGAAGCAATGTGAATGCAAAATCAAGATATTGCATACAAACAATGGAGGTGAGTATATGTCAAAGCAATTCAATGATTTCTTAAAGTTGCATGGTATTGCAAGATAAATCTCTACTCCTTACACTCCACAACAAAATAGAGTTGCTGAAAGAGAAAATCGGACCATTGTGGAGATGGCAAGAAGTATGCTTCATGCACAACACCTTGGACATGAGTTTTGGGCGGAAGTAGTGGTGAATGCAGTATACACAAGAAATAGGTGTCCTACAAGTGCACTTACATCAATGACGCCAAAAGAAGCTTGGAGTGGGAAAAAACCTTGTGTTTCTTACATGAAGACTTTTGGATGCATAGCATATGCAAAGATACCAGATTATATGAGATCAAAATTTAATGCAAAAGGTACAAAATGTGTTTTTGTTGGATATTGTGAAGATACAAAGGCTTATAGGCTCATGTGTTTGGAGACTAAAAAGATCATCAAAAGTCGTGATGTTGAGTTTTTGGAGCACAAGAGTGCTTGTGAGCACTTGGAGATGTGTCCAAGTGCGAGTAATGGTGTATTTGTGGACACATCTTAAAAATCAGCAAAGAACGAAGAAAAGAAAGACAATGTTGGTTGTAAAGGTAGAAATGAAGATGAAGAGGCAAAAAAGGTGGACAAGAAGGCCTCTACAATTGCTAAGACCAGCAATGAAGAGCATGAAGATGTTGATGATGATGGTGATGAGGATTATGAACCTTTGAGTGAGAAAAGTCTATCTTCAAAAGAAAAGAAGGTTGGAGGTGACCATAGAGTGCAACAAGTTGAGTCTTCTTCAAATGAAAGGAGATATCTTTTGAGAGATAGAAAACAATGTGGTGAATGGTGGAAGGACCATATTTTTCTTCAAATAAGTAAAGAACATGCCAATGTTACATTTCTTGCTGATCCGTTGAGTTTATGGAATGCAATGAAGTCTATGGATGCTATGAAGTGGGAGAATGCTATGGAAGAAGAATACAAATCATTCATGAATAATGGAACATGGAAATTGACTCAACTTCCACCAAATCAAGCTTCAATTGGTTGTAAGTAGGTGTTTAAAACCAAAAGGGATGCAATGGGTAATATTATGAGGTATAAGACAAGATTGGTTGTCAAAGGCTACTCACAAGTTGTTGGTATTGATTTCAATGATACATTTGCTCCCGTGGCCAAATTCACCACTATTAGAATCATTATGTCAATTAAGGCAGCAATGGACTTGGAGATGCCCCAAATGGATGTGAAGATGGCTTTCTTGAATGGAGAATTGGAAGAAGACATCTACATGGATCAACATCAAGGATTTGTTGAAGAAGGCAATCAACACATTGTGTGTAAGTTGAAGAAATCCTTGTATGGGCTTAAGCAATGATCAAGGATATCGTACCAACGTATCGACAACTTCTTTGTAAATGAAGGATTTGTGAGGAGTGAGGCTGATCATTCCGTATATATGATGAAATCAAAAGCCTTCTTGCTGATTGTTATTCTTTATGTTGATGATTTGATTATTTTGACCAATACTTTGAAAAAGATGGATTGATTGAAGGCAAAGTTAGCAAAAGAATTTGTAATGAGTGATTTGGGAGAGCTCTACTATTGCTTAAGAGTGGAATTTGTGAGAGATTGAGCTAAAAAGATCATTACATTGAGCCAAAAGAAGTATATTGAAGAAGTGTTAAAATGGTTCAACATGGGAGAGTGCAAGTCCATTGGAACACCTTTTGAAGCAAATTTGAAGTTGATGAAGTTCACGGATGAGGAATTTACTAAAGTTGAAGAAGAAATGAAAGATATTCCATACAAGGCAGTAGTAGGCTCACTTATGTATGCAATGGTTGATATAAGGGTGGATCTTGCATATGCGGTGAGTGTTGTGAGTCAACACATGTCAAAGGCTGGACCAATTCATTGGACAACCATTAAGAGGATCTTCAGGTATTTAAAAGGTACTTTGAACTTCAAATTGTGTCTTGGAGGTGATAGTATTACATTGCATGGATATTGTGATACGGATTGGATTGGAAATGAAAATGATAGAAAATCAACAACATTATATGTATTCTTTGTTGGAGTGGGAGTAATTTCATGGAATTGTAAGAGACAACCAATAATTATAAGGTCTACAATAGAGGCGGAATACATGGCAGCAAGTCATGGTGCAATGGAGGCAATATGGCTAAGACAAGTTTTAGAAGACATTGAACTTGTGCAATTGGAAGCAACTCTAATGAAATGTGACAATCAAGAATGCCTTACTTTTGTGAAGAATCCAAAATATCATTCAAGGACAAAGCACATTGACATTCAACATCACTTCATATAGGAGAAGATTGAGATGGGAGTAATTGACATGAAATATTGTACAACGGAAGACATGCTTGCTGATTTACTCACAAAAGCATTGGTGAAGGATAGACATTACAAATTGACAAAGGGATTAGGTTTATTAGCCTTTGACCAATAGCAAAGTGGGAGTGTTAAAGTAAATGGAGGATAAGTTAGAAGATAAAAGATATTATCTTAAATAAGTTGCTAATGGTCAAAGGGCAGCAAAAGGATGAAGAAAAGTTACCAAGGTGATGGCTAGGATTTTAAGTGGCGGCTAGGATTATAGGTGGCGGCTAGATTAAGAGGATTCTAGGATTTAGTTGGATGAAAGTAAGATGAATACTAGCTAAAATGGATGTAACCTCTACATATAACTAAAGGATGCTGGAAGTAAGAGGCATCTCATTCCACACTTCTCTTGTATCTAACCTTGCTGATTTCTACTTACTTGTGTCTTGCTTATTGTATTTTTTCAATAATATATAAATACAATGAATCATATATTGAAAGAATTCGTATGAAAAAATACCATTCTATTTTTGGATGATGTATCAATAAAATATTATAAGTATGAAGAAAGAGATGAAATAATTGATACAAATGGTTGCATAAAGTTTATTAAAAAGTATATTGAAGATGTAGCATAAATATTAGAGAAGCTTCAATTAATAAATTTGACATTAATATTAGAGAAATCAAGTTTTAGAATTGAAGAAATTCTAGTATTAGGATATATGTATAGAAAATATGGAAGAAATCAAATTTAGATAAAATTAATACTATAACCAAAATGAAAGTATGCAATAGTGTTATTGAAGTTAGAAGATTTTTGGATGCATTTGTATTTTATTATATTTGGGTGCTTCATTTTGCTAATATTTTAGTGCCATTATACAAGCTATTGAAAAAAGATAAAAAAAAATTATTTAGAAAGAAGAACATGAAGAAGCTACAGAAAATTTGAAGAAGATTTTAAATTCACCATATGTCCTTAGATAAGTTGATTATCAATATGGAAGGCCAATAGTAGTAATGGTAGATACTATTCCAATAGCAATTACATAGGCTATTAAACAAAATAATCAAGAAAGGTAGAGATATGTTATAAGATTTAGAGTCAAAATTTTTATAGATAGATAAAAGGTATATCCACAAGTTAATCATGAACTTTTGAAAGTACTTACAGCTTTAAAGAATAAGATGAATTATTTTAGTAGAGCCAATGTAGTTTTAGAAATACATTGTCTGCCTTTATTTGGCATGATAAGTAATTATTCTACTCCAAATATTGTTATATTGAGATCAATAGCTTACATCCAAATGTTAAATCTAGACATTAAATCTGGTATTGAAGCACATCACCAACAAAGATAATGTGATAGCAAATATATTATCTAAAGCTCAATCGATTGGTAAAGAAGAAATGACTGCTTGTGAAGATGAAAAAGATGGAGATAAAAAAACCTATGGATATTCATTTGCTATTGAAGAAATGAATTGCAAAGATAGGATTGAAATCTTTTAAAAAGATCTATGTAAAAGAAGGCTTAAAGATATTGGAATTTATTAAACTACAAAAAAAGGCAAAAAAGTTGGATGGATAAGACTTTTAAGGATATTCAACATCAATCTTATGACTATCTGCTCAAAGATGGATTTTTGTAGAAGTGATCAAAGAAAGGTGATAAGTTTCTATTACAAGTAGTAGGAGATCTAATAACTAAAAACAAGATTTTAGATATATTTTATGACACACTTTGGACTAAGTATAGAGGAATTTAGGCCACTTATACCAAAATCAAGGACAGATATTGGTAGAAAAGACTATTCAAAGATGTAGAAGACTTTATATGCTCATATATAGATTGCCAAATATAATACAAGATTAAGTATAGGGATGGACTCCGACCTACCTATCTACCTTTTATAAATTTTCAATGAATAATTGATTTAGTAGTCATGCCATCTAGACTATGAAGCATGAAATATTTGATTTTGGCAAGGAAAGAATTAACAAATTTTATTGAAGGAAGAGCTTTAAAGACCAAGTCTATAGAAGGAGTATGTCAATTTATATTAAAAGATATCTTTAGTCAATACAAGATGTATTAGAAAGACGAGAGTAGATAGAAGAGCATTAGATGCAATAGAGGCAAGAAAATTCTTTAAAAGATATGGAATTCAATTAAAATGGATTATTTTTTATAATCCGGAAGTAAATGACAAAAATAAAAGAGGTCATCTTTCTATCATTAATGCATTGATAAAAGCTTGTAAAAATAAACTAATACATTGGCCAAAATTGCTTCTATTTGCATTGTGGATTGATAGGACTACTTATAGTATAGCAACTAGTTATATGCCAATTGAGTTCATGCTATGACAAAAAAAAATAATGCCAGCTGAGAAATTTTATCCTACATAGGCTTTTTTTATCTTGAAAAGATGGAATTGATAGGAAAAACCTATTGAAACTTCAAATTCAACAAATAAAGAACCTATCAAAAGATTTGAAAGCAGCAACAAAAGATTAAAAGTAGCTCAATTGAAGAACAAAGAAAGATTTAATAAGACATATCAATTAAGATCTAAACTTATAGAATTTGGAGATTAGATTTTAATTTAAGATATTAGCTTGATCCATCAATATATCACAATAAAAAATTTGCAAAGAAGTGGTTTGGACCTTATGTAATAAGTATATTCTATGGCAATGCTATTTATTCTTTGCATGAATTAGATAGAATAAGTATCAAAAATCTAGTGGAAAATAAGAAAATAAAGATATTTAAGCAAAGAAATATAAGATTCAATAAAAAAGATAATATTGGCTCTTTACAAGCACAAAAAAAAAAGAAAATCAAGAAGATAAAGAATTCAAGATAATATTAATAAAATCTAAAGAAAATAAAAAAGATTAATAGCACATATCAAAAGATCTGCAAGATTAAAGGAGGTGGATGTTGTTTCATATTTTTTTATAAAATATAAAAATTAGATAAAAAATATAAAATATATTAGTTTTAAATTTATATATATTTTTTAAAAAATTAAATTTAAAATATAAATATTAATTAATTAATTAATTATTATAAAGATTAATAAAAATATAGTTAGAATATTATCTTATTAGTAAAAAATATTGTAGTTGTTAGAAATAAAAAAACTAAATTTGTACAGAGAAAAAATAAGTTCTAGAATAATTAATTATTAAAGCATCAATTTTATATAAAAATTAGTAGATATATTTTTAATAGATCTATAAATAGGTTTGAAAATTTTTACAAGAAAAAAAATTATGGTTTGTAAAAAATATAGATTTAAAAAAGGAGAAGAAATTAAGTAGCAAGCTTATAGGAAAAAGAATTGAGGCTTTGGACATCAAGTAGTGGTTGGGACTCATAGTAGTGGATGGATGATAAGATGCTTAGGTGGCACCTAAGAGGTCCTAAGTTTAAAATTCCATGGTGGTATATAAGAGAGAAGATAAAAAAATATTCTTCAAAAATCCTCAATTAATTATTAAGGATATTGAGAAGGTTGGCCTTGCAATGCTTGCATTAGGGAATTATGTTGGATGACAAGGGCATTTGACATCTATAAGTTGAATTGTACTATAATTACTTATAGTATATAAAAAACTAATTAAAACATATGTTATATTTCTAAGTCTTGATGTGCATTAGAGTGGTTAGTAAGTAAATTTTAAGAGAGTTGATATAAAAAAAAAAATTGGAGATCTATCTATTTTGATTATAGTCTTTATATTATCTAGGATTTAGATATTTAGTATAAAACTTAAGAGAAGGTTGAAATCTAAAGGTGAAAGTTTAAACTATTAGGAGGCTTATTGAGAAGGATGAAAGCAAGGTATGGTTGGATGAAGGCAAGGGGTGAAGATCTTCATCCCTATTGGTCAAATATCATTCCCAATGGACTTCAAGGAGGCTGCTTGAGGCCTTATTAGGAATTAGTGTTTTTGTTTAGAGGCCATTCAAGCTTTAGAGGCTAAGATCAGCAAGTTTAGATTTTTGGATACGGTTTGGATGCAAATTTTGTGTGATTTGGAATTTTTATGAAGGAGTTATTGGCCCTCAAAGTTAAGGTGTATCTATTGTCACTCTTTGACATATAACATATACTTACAGACATCAACAAAGGATCGGCGATTAGGATTGGAAAAAAAAATTTCTTGACTATATTTTTCATACATTATTTGATGAATTCTAAGTCTAGATGAAGGAGTTATAAGGATTTGAAGATAGCACATGTAATTCAAAGAGAGTAAGTGAGTTGTTTTGCTAATAGTAATGGTTGGAGCCATATCTTGGATTTTTAGACGAATTATTGGCTCAAAATTTTTATAAGTATGTGTTATTAGGTTAAAAAGCTATAGATCAAAATTTCATAGTATTTGAATAATTATTTTGTAAGATATGAAGAAAATTGCTTGTAAGTGTATATAAGCAAGGACTTAAAGCTACTATTAGGATTTTGGCAATATCTTAAGGTCCATAACGAATTTGCAGTTGAAATTTGTATTAGTAATTATTAAAAATATATTAGTACTTCAAATAAAATTTTAGTTTGTTTCGATGGTTAGGTTGTGAAATATAAACTGTTGATGTTTGGAAAAAAAATTCTACAAGGATATTTAAGGTTTTAAGATATTTTATCATACATTTGGATTTTTTTATATTTAGGCTTATATTTTGATGTAATTTTTTTTAAAAATAAAATATTATATAAAAATATAAAATTTAAAATTTAATATCTTACACTTGATTGAGCATTTAGTCGCAGCCAGAAGCTCAATGCTATCTTGAGGCAAACTCTCTCTATCTCAACAACGAGGATCAAGGAATCTCTCTTAATAGTAGCATGATGTATGACGCCCACATCTTATATATATTTGTGTTCCTAATACATTGGTATATTACTTTCTTTAATAAAAAAAAAAAAAAAAAAAAAAAAAAAAAAAAAAAAACTACAAATTGGTTGTGGCTTAAATTGAAATAGCATCATTCTTTTGAAATCTTTAGTTCAATTTTTTTTCTTTTAAAAAAATATACAAACTCAAATAAAAAAAAAAATATATGGTTTAAGGTTTGAAGTAAGATTTAGGATTTAGGATTTGAAAGTAGGATTTAGAATTTAAGATTTGAAGTAGGGTGTAGAATTTAGGATGTGGAAGTAGGATTTAAGATTTAAGATTTAAAATAGGATTTTGGATTTTAGAAAGGATGGCAATTTTCTTAGAAGAAAGATTATAGAATAGATATTAATTCATTTTTGAAAGATATTGATAAAATATATTAATAGTCCATATAATAGGAAATTCAAGAGGACAGATAAGTGATTTAGTTATTAAAAGCAATTAATTACAAAATTATGATTAGAATCTGGAGAATCAAGAGAAAGCATACAGGAGTTGTAGAAGTTAATTAAGGTGCCATCATTGTGATAGTTGTGAGCTGGAGTAAGCTTGGTGCTATCTTTTTTCTTTTGTTTGTTATTTTCTTTGAATAAGAGGATTGAGAGTTTCTGAATATTGTGAAGAGAATTATGGAATGGAAATATGATTGGTATTATTTGTGAAGAAGAAAGATTGAATGCTAAAATCTGATTGTAGTTCAGCAGAGAGAATGAGTTTGTGTTTGTGTGAAATATCGTAATATGAATGGCAGTTCTGTGTGAAGAATTTCAGTGATTGGAATGAGGATAATTATGTGCTGAAAGCTAAGAGGGCACAATATTACAGTTGGAGATTATAAGGATGAATATATATTGGTAGAAATAGCAGTTATTGGTATGACTAAATTGTTGTAAGGAAGAGATCGATAAGGTGAAGGAGGAGATTATAGTTTCTTTGTATATTCAAATATTGGAAATAAAGACAATACATTCAGGAGGTAATTGATTGTGTGACCCTAACGTGAACGCTTAAGCAACTAGTCATTCTCCATGTTTGAATCCTCCCTACATGGATTTATTTCCATTAGATTAATTTGGAATAAGTAAAACGAGCAATCATAGAGATATAAAGACTCTTCAAGGAGGTTTTTCTCTCTTGTATTTTTGTTTTACATATGTTTATTGAAAGAAAAATTGGTGATATGAGGGCAAGTAAGTTTATAAAGAGAATTGTATTTATAAAGTGTTCTATAGTTACAAGATAGTAGAATAATCAATAGGAATTAGAAGCCTAATATTTTTTGAAGGCAATTTATTTTTCCATGATACCATTCTATTCTTTTGGCTATCTTTCTTATCATTAACGCTGTCAGAGTAGAGAGAGTTTGCCTCAAGAAAGTGCTGGACTTCTGGCTACTACTAAATGCTCAATCAAGTCTAAGATATAAAAGTATCAAGTTCATATATATATATATATATATATATATATATATATAAATAATATTACCTTTTAGTGCAATTACATCAAAATATAAGCCCAAGTACCAAGAAAACATCCAAATGTATGATATAGTATCTTAAAACCTTATATATCCTTATGAGAAATATTTTCCAAACTTCAACTACTCATATCTCACGATCGGACCGTCCAAACAATCCTAAATTTTACTTGAAGTATTAATATACTTTCAAAAACTACTACAAAAAAATTCAACTGCAAATTCGTTACGGATCTTGAGATATCACCAAAATCCTAACAATAGCTTTAAAACCTAGCTTACATATACTTGCATGCTAATCTCTTTATATCTCAAAAAATAAGTACTCAAATACCATGAAATTTTAATCTATATCTTTTTAATTTAATAATTGATACTTATGAAAATTTTGAGTTACAAATTCGTCCACAAACTTAAGATATGGCTCCAACCATTACTATCAATAAAATGACTCACTTACTGCCTTTGAATTACATGTACTGTCTTCAATGCCTTATAACTCTTTTTTCTAGACTTGGAATTTATCAAACAATATATATGAAGTATAGTTAAGAAAGTGTCCTCTCCAATTCTAGTCGCCGATCTTTTATTACTCTCTGTACGCATATGTTATGCTTCAAAGAGTGACAATAGATACAAATTTGACACCTTAATTTTGAATACCTATATCTCTTTTATAAAAACTCGAAATCACACAAATTCTTCACCCAAATTATATTCAAAATCTTGAACTTCTTGAACTTAGCCTCCAAAGTTCGAATGACTTCAAAAAAGAAACCCTAATTCCTAATAAGGTCTCGGAAAGCCTCCTTAAAGCCCATTGGACATGGCCTTCGACCAATAGAAATAAAGTTTTTCATTCCTAACTTTCATCCAACTATGCCTTACTTTCATCCAACTATGCCTTACTTTCATCCCTCTCAATAAGTCTCCTATTAGTTAAGATTTTCTTCTTCAGGTTCTAATTTCTTTTCAAGGCTTTATACTAAATATTTAGGTCTTACAATTTTTTTAAATACTATAATCAAAAAAGATAAAACTCAAAATAAAGTTTTTTAAATCCACTCTCTTTAAGTTAATCTATTAATCATTCTAACACACACCAAGACTTATGAACATACTATATGTTCTAACTAATTTTTATATATTATAAGCATTTATAATATGACAACGTAAAATTTGAAACCACCATATATATCAGTTGCTTATGCTATATTTTCTTCTTTATAAAAGTCATCTCCATAAATAAGTCTTTAGCCATAGATTGTTTTTTCTCCTCAATTAATATAGAAATACGAAGTATCATCTTGTGTCTACTATCTTTGAAGGAGATTATTCTTGCTAGCCAATCAACGTGCTTATTTTCCACCTCTAGCCATGACATATCAAGGGTAACATCATATTTTAGCTTTTTTACCTTGAACTTCTCTCTTAAGACATAAGTGTCATTCAAATTCAATATTTCTTTTTCACATGTCTCATTCAATATGTTCTCTTTGTCATTTATAAAATATATATATATATATATATATATATATATATATATATATATATATATATATTGATTACCTTAATTTTGATTTTAAGTCAATCATTAATTTCAATAAAGATGCAATTTTTTCTAGAGCCACAATCTACAATTACTCGATATGATTATCTTCTTAATTGTTCCATTAGATATATTAGTCGACCTTTTTTTATAATTATCTAAGGCCATGTCATTTGTCTTTGAGAGATAGCAACTATCTCTAATATTCACCCTCGATGCTTTTATTAGAGAGCCCCATTTTTCTATTCTATTTTGTTGTTGATTTAGTGAGTCTTGAGACTATGAACCTACCTTGATTTATTAGTACTTTCATTTTGACATTTTGGATAACCTCTAATCTAATAGTCCGGCTCTCAATAATAAAAACACAATCTTTAATGCACTAATATTTGTTGTCTTTATGATATCAATGATCTTTATAAGGCATCAATCTCTATTAGAATTGGTTGTTATGCTATAACATTAGATAGTAGCATAAGACTTTGTATTATAGATTGTGTTCCACGATTTCTAAAAACTATAGCATTGAACCTCTTTATAATCCTAATTGCTTCTTTAAATGTTTGTGGATTCCTTAGTTCCACCTCTTACTAGGTCCCAAGTTTCAATCCTTGTAGTAATCAATCCATCATCTCCACCTCTGAAACATTGTCAATTTGGAGACACAGAAACTTAAATCAAAAAACATAATCTTACTTCAACTTGGATTATATAAGATTTACGAACTGATTATGTACTATCTTCTTTGTATTGATGGGCCAAAATTGATTCTTAAACTTGATCTTAAACTCCTCCTAATCACAAAATCCATCTTAAGTTGCATAGCTTTGAACTCAATATCGCCACCAAATGGCTATGGTATCTTTCAAATAGTTAGATGCATATATAATTCCTTCACTGGTATTTGCCTCAAATAATTGGAGGTATTATTGCATGTTGAAGAGCCATTAGCATACATCTTCTTACCTTGAAGTCTCGGAGTATGTACTAGACATACTCAATTTAAGCTTAGCAGATGTCAACTTCTTTTTTGTATAAGCTTCTATTTATGCTTGCAAAGTAGCTATCTAGCCTAAGATGTGTTGTATTTGAACTTCCATCTGGAATGGCTCTACTATATCTTCCATGCTGTAATTTTTTTGCTAAACTCCACTATTATAATGCCTTCTCTCTTTTCAACTGACTTCTTAAGAGTAACTTGTAGTAGCCTCAATACAATATTTAGTGTGACTACAATAACTGACTTCAAACTGGATGGTAGCTATCGATACACTATCAAAGAGCAATCTAACACTTGCTCTAATATCAATGAAGTAGGACCGGATTATCTCAAAAATCTAAGACCGTTCTAATCTACAACAATATAAATTCTATTATAACATAGAATAGAGCAGACTACAATAGAAGAAAATAGAGTAGAATTGAATAGGAAGATATCAAAACCAAACTTTACTTAGACAAAGGATCTAAAGCCATACTTGACTAGATACCTAAATGGCCTTAGTTAATTCTATTTATACTTTGTTCAATTATCCTAGAACTTTCTAAAATATTCTTAATGATAGACCATACCTAGATAACTATCCTAAGCTCTTTCTATAATATTTTTAATTATAGATCCTACCTAAATAACTGCTCTAAGTCCTTTCTAGAATGTTCTATAATAGGCTCCATAAGCTCTTAATTATACTCCAAATTTTAAATTTTCTTATTTTCTTATTTTATGATAATTGAGTATTTTAAATTAAGATTTATATAAATAGAATTTAATTTTATAGAATTTTAAGGATTGTAACCTTTGATGATATAAATCATAGTCTAATTCCTTGAATTAAGCTAATTATAAATAAATTTATAAGAGTTAGAAAATTAGACTATCAATTTAGTTAGTTTTAATAATTTAGAGGTCATTTATCATCATTAAGAGGGTTGACTAAGAGCCTATGAATTCATCTACAATCATTTTCTATGATTTAGAGTGAATTAAAATTATAATTTTCTAAAAGATCTAGTGAAGTTTGTCAATGAAAATTTTAAAGTGTTTTTTCAAATTCAACAAATCCAAGAAGCAAAGTATTTCTTCTAATTAATAAAAACTATTCAAATGTAATGATAGCATTGGATTCAGCAGGTGCAGTGAAGAAAATAAGATCAGCACCCTTTCCTTCAAAATACAAGTGGATCAATGAAATATTAATTTTTGGAGAATTTCACAAAAATTGCCAAAATCCTTGTAAGTAAAAACCTTCATAAAAAATGCAAATATGCATGGATTGAGGCATGTGAGTAGTTGATCTTAGCATAAAAAGATGTTTTGAATACAATGGTAAATTTTGATTTACAAGAAACTATTTTTAACCACTTACAAGAGACTATCTTAGTAACTAAATTAGTTCTTAGATAAATAAAGGCCATAGATCTACATTAGAGATCTTAAAAATTAAAGGTAGATGTATAGCTGCCTTTCTATAAGCCACCACTTAATTATATAAGAATGGCTTGGTTTTCCAAGCCCTCTCTCTTTCTTTGATGAAGGACAAAGCTATGCCAAATTTTAGTCTTAAATCCTAATCTTAATTTTATTTTTGTTTTTAAATCTCATTGTGAACTTTGAGGATGTATGTACATAGATCTTGAGTTGTAAATGATGGTTGTTTGGTTTTAAAGTATACTTCATTGTAGTAGATAGCTCCCTCAACTCTCCAAATATTCTAAGGATTTTAAGAGCCTCAGATTTCTCTCAATCAGTTTTTTTTTTTTTTTTTTTCAATAATATTTTTTATAATTATAGATTTTAGTGTTAGCTTTTTAAAAAGATAAGGCTTGCTTGATTTGGAGTAAGGACGAATTTTTGGAGAAATTTTGAGTGCGAGGGGTCGGCTTCTTTAGTAGTTTAGATCAACCACTTTTGAAAAGATATTTCACAATGCCTCAAAATTTTATTATTGTGAATTTTTTGAAATAAGTGTATCTTTAAGCTAAGCTTTTAATGGCTTAAATTTTACTGAATTTTAAGATGAATTGAATTTTTGGTGAATTTCTAAGTAGAGAGAGGTTGCCTGCCTTTGTCACTCAACTTTGAAGGAGCAATTCTTCCAGATTAGATACTAGATTGAATTGAAAATCAATGAAGTAGGAGTGTCTTTAAGTTAACCTTGCAAAAAACTAAAAAATCATTCAATTTAGAGCTAGTTAAGATTTTTGACAAACTTTGGAGTGGAAGAGGATTTGCTACTCTCAATTCTTAGGTGTTATCAAGGTAGCTTCGAATTTATCTCTCTTTAGTTCTATTATTAATTTATTCTTTTAGTATTTCATAACCTTCATACTTCACTTTTGACTTTTAATTTTTAATCTTTAATTTTAACCTTTAATCTTTTTTTTAATTTTTACTTTTAATTTAAGCTTAAGATTTTATTTTTACTATGAATTAATGGTAATAAATTGATCAACCACTTTTACCATCATTCATTTAAGAGATAATAATGTATAAGTTTTAACTATTTAATTATTTATTTATTATGATTAATTATAATTTTATTTTTATATAAATTTAGTAATTAAGTAAGGACCATATAAATGATCTTGTACAAACCATTGAGATTTAAGTAGAAATCATGCAAATAGACTTAAAAGACTATAGTAAATTTCATTAAACTATTTTATCAATATTGGTAACCGTTGCTTAGAGGGCTTAAAGTTAATTGAACTGTAAATACCAAGATTTAAATTAATTTAGCAATTACATAATTAGAAGTTCTCCCATTCCACCTCTTGAACCTATTGTGTGGTATCAATTTCATTCACTGGTGAAACTTAGGATTACATGCTCTACCTAGATAACTGTCTTAAGCTATTTCTAGAACGTTCTATGATAGGTCCTACTTAGCCTACTAACCTAACTCCAATTCTAGAAACTTCTATAAACTTCTCAAACATGGCTCCAACTATCTATTCCTATGTATCAACAATACAAATATCTTATCTATATCCCATTACATACTATGATTATTTCTAAAATAATAAATAATATAAAAAATAAACTTTAAATAGAAAAAATAGCTTACAAGTTATTTAAAGAGTTAATATGTTTTTAACTAAGTAAACTAATAAATGTGGTTCATGTTAAATAAAAAAATAAGTAAAGTAAATAATATCAATTTTTTTAGATGGCATAAAAATATAACTAAGATTCTTTTTTGGATTTTTTTATGATTATTTTTATAATAAAAAAATAAGAAGCATAAACAATAGATTTTTTTTTTAATGGGATTTTGGATCCGCATAATGCCAAAGGCAATGTCAAATGCATTTGTATAGATATGGATTGTTTTGAGTAGCAATAATAAAGCAGCTAAAATCCATATAAATTTAAATTTTATCATTTTTCTTATTAAAAAAATAATAAAATAAAGTTAAAAGATTTGATTAAAATTTTTAAAAAAATTAGTGCTAAAGAAGCATATTATCTCCTTGTAGGGTCGTATTATAATATAACTATATAGTGAAAAATAAAAATATGAATTCTATTGTAAAAGAGACTAAGTAAAAATAAAAGAAAAAAATATAGATTAAAGATAGGAAGGTAAGAAAAAAAATTATTGTCAATACTATCTTTTATAAAAAAATTCTTCTATTTATTTTGTATAGTTATAAATAAGATAAAACAAAGTAAATTAAAAAAATAAATAATATAAGCATCTTAATGAAAAAGATAAGAATATTTTGTAGTAAAAATTATCTTAAGAACCAAAAATTCATTAATATTAATACAAATGTATAAGTAAAAAAAATTAGATTCATAAAATTTCTTGTCTTAAATATATTTTAAAAATTTGAAGGCAATCAAATGTTAGATTGAAGGATATAGAAACTTGATTGGATTAAAATCTCAAAATTTTGAAATTTAGGATCAATGTGATCTTAAGAAATTTGCTACTTAGATTAAAGCAAAATTTTGTAAAATCATAGTAAGCTTAAGTTTCTATACTCTTGTTAATCTAAAGAGCAATTAGATAGTTTAATAAGAAATAATCACTACTAAAAGATTCACATTTAGATTGGAGAAGTAAGCTGGTAGACACCTAAAAATATTACAAGCTCTTTTTTCTAATTAGTAAGTTCAAAATCTGTGTACATATGTTTGTCTTGAAGATAGAAATGGGAGAAAATTTATAGTCATTATCAATAGTTCAATTAATAGTTATTGAGGTTTTAAAACAATCTTGGAAATTTAGGTAGGATTTACTTATAATTGATTTAAGATTTGATTAAAATTTTATTAAGATTATTTAAAGTTATATCAAACTTTATTTCGATTTTATTCAAAATTTAATTAAAATTTATTTTTTCAGTATTTCTTAAATATTTCTTAAGAATGTTTTTTAAGATTTTCATTTTTATTATTTTTTAAGATGTATATTTTTAATATATCTATAAAATATTATTTCTATAAATTTCATATTTTTATCATTTAAAAAAAATTATTTTTAATTTAGGATTTTTTTGAATATTTTTTTAAGATTTACTTACAAAAAAATTATGATTTTTTTATGATTTTTTTTAGAAATTTTATAAGTTTTTTTAAGAATTGATCAAGGTTGATTACAATTGATAAGATTTAATTAAGATTTTTTTAAGATTCTATTAGAATTACTATAACCTTTATTGAAGTAATTTCTAATTTATCTTCCACAACTAAGTGCTATGTGTATTTTTAAGTAAGACAATATGTTATACAACAATGGAAGGTCTTTATATAATTTGAATCTATGCTACATTATGTTTGGTGGAACGTAATAATAAAATAATTAAATTTTATTTGATATTTAGTTAGCTCTTAGAACATATTTAAAAAATTATGTAAGTCTTTGCAAATATATTTTTATAATAGAAAAATAAAAATTTAAAGACAATTAATTATTTAAATATTAAATAAGCATTTCTTAAACCTCCTAAGGATTTTAATTGGTATTCTTATTTAAAAGTTGTATTATGGCTTTCTTAGTTGAATTTCTATTAGTATTATTAAGCTTAGAGAGGCATTAATAGATTGTTGTTTTCTCTACAAAGATTTCTCTTGGACAATAAATGATTGTTATCTTAGATTAGCTAAAATTAAAAATTTATATTAGGTCAATTGTATCAACAAGATGGAGATTGTCAATTAATTATAGAATTTCTTCTTCTTTTTTTATTTTAATTTCTACCATTTTATGGCAAAGAATAACTTTTGAAGTACTGGAGTTGAACTTAAGTTAGCAATTTATGGCAATGGTGTGGACCATTTTATTGTCTATAATTTAAATGTGGTTGTTTGCTTAGTTGTAGACAGTATAATCATCTTCCAATCACGAAAAAAATAAAAATAAATTATTAATTAAATATTATATTTTTGGTTTTAACTATAATAATAATGACTTATACAAAATCCTATGAATATGAATTAAAAAATGATATATAAGAGCAAATAAGTGAATAATGAAGTAATTTTTATTTTAACATTAAATAGAAGAAGTACCAAAGAAAGAAGTTAGAGGTAGTAGACCTCTTTTTTAGTATTAATTTTCATACTAAAACCTTCATTAAATAAGGTTTTAGAAATTTATTTGTTACTAGTATAAATAGTGATAATAAAAAAGTAGCAATATATGAGAATAGAAATACCTATTTGAATTAGTTCTTCTATTAGTAGATATTACAAATGAAGTTAGTTGGTTAAAAAACCATCAATTATAGACATGAGATTAATGAGCTTGAATGCAAGTGGGATAAGTGGTGTATCTTAAATAATGCTATAGATGGATAAGAATAATTTTTTAGACTGTAATTTTAATTCTAATTGTAGTTTAGATATTGGTATTTTGAACATATTAAATCAAGTATGAACATAGTAGTGACTATTGTTATAAATTTATTATTAAAATATTTTTTTGGAATCTATTTTTAAGAAAGTGATTAAATAAAAGAATAAATATGGTGAGATTAGTCTTGTTCCAAGTTGAAAGACTAACATAAAAAAAATCAATAGTATTAATCAAATTGTAATCCAATAATAAGGAGGATTTTTTTTGTAACAAATATTATCAAAATAGTCTTAAGTTTTGGATTTAAAAAGAAAAAATAAAAATAAGTATTATAGTCAAAAGACCTACATAATATATAAAAAAACCATTAGCAATTATAGAAATTCAATGAAAAAAAGGTTGGTTGGAAGATGAGATTACAACAACTACTATAGATTTAGAAGAAAGATTGTCTTTTATTTAATTTTATAACATACTCAGATTACAAAAATCATATGAACCAAGAAGAGTTAGACTTCTTTTGTCCATGACATAATTTGCATGGACTTTTGGATGAAGGATAAATCATATGAGAATAAAATTTAATTAATCTATTTATAGCTTATTTTCCAAAGTATAGAATTTTAATTAAGGTATAGCAAGAAGATTAATTATGATAATGCAAATGCATTCTAATAATTTACAATAATAGTTACTTAATAAATATTTATTAATAGAAGATACTTTGAATTTTATTGCTATTAAAATCATTCATTCATAATAATCATAGATGAATTTGATTAGTAATTGGTGTAGTTTCTAGAATTAAATATAGGCTTACTTATCATTAAAAATATATTGGTAGTAAAGTTAAAATATTATCAAAGTGACTTTAAATGAGAATAAATATTTTTTAATTTATATTTGCAAAGTAAATCATAAATTAATTATATTTATAAGAATCTTAGAGATTTTTTTCAAATAAGCTAAATTTAATAATTTGTATTTTTGTTATTAAGTTTGATGTTATTGCAAAGCTAACAAACATGAATTGTTGGATACATACCATTGCAATAAGCAAGCATATTGACTACCTTTAAGATACTAGAAGATGCTACACTTGTTTACAAAAATTAGTGGCATTGATAATGTGGGATGCATTGGAGATTGAAATGGATTGTAGTTAAAAAGAATAAGTTGTCGAATTCTTAATATATATATATATATATATATATATATTTATAAGATTGGCTATTAAAAAATATAGTTGAAAGATAGAAAGCATGAGCCATACTCAGCTTGGATGAGTGAAAGATGCTAAAGGTCTATCAACTAATTAGCTAGTTTTTGGTCAAAGATATGTTGCTCTAAGGTTGTGTAAAACTTGAAAGTACAAGCACAAAAATATAGACAATAACTATTATCACTTAGTCCACTGTTATAGTTTACCATTGACACAAATACCATGGTAAAAGTTATTATAATTAGAATTCAAATTTATAACATTATCACTAGGTGTTATCCTTAAATATTACATCAAAATAAAGAATATTTTGTCAACAAAATTATTCAAGTAAGAAGCACAAAAAATTTGAAAGAATGAGAAAATATGGAAAATTATTCTTTTTAATCTATAATTTAGACTTCTTTTGATAGGGCCTCACATCTAAACTTTAGTATTTTAAATAAATATTTTTTTATATTTTGGTAGTTTAGATTTTAATTAAACTCTATATGAGTTTGGTCAAGACTTAATAATCAACTTTAAAAAGCCTTCAGATGGTATTATCTTATATCAATGCCAATTTGTAGTACAATTCAATACTATTAATTTCTACCCAAATTTTAAAATTTTAAATTAAACTTCTATTGTAAAGGATTTTATACCAACAAGAATCATAAGTTAAGTAATAATAGTTATTGTCTATATTTTTGATAATAGTTATTGTCTATATTTTTGATTGATTAATATTATAATAAGTGATAATAGTTATTGTCTATTATTTTGATTAAAAAAAATAAAAATAAAAATAAGAAGAGACTTTCCAAAGAACTAATTTTATATAAGTGGTCTATATGAGATTATAGATTCAATAAGAAAATAGAAATTATAAAATAATAATTTAAAAAGTTTTGAAAAAATCTTTAGCTAAAAGTTGTTATATACATATTCTTTTCCTATTTAATTATGGAAATTAGTCATTTTTGCTAAAGCAGCTACTTTTATTTTGTTTAAAACTAATCTAATGGAAGTGTTTGGATCATAGGTGGATTGGATATTTTCAACCTACCTTATATTTTATAATCCAAATCTTAATTTGATTAAAGAATTTGATTCTTAGATAGATTGAATATTTCCAACTTGCCTTGAATTCATTACTGTGGATATTTTCTAATGTCCAAATTCTATTAATCTAAATATTTTACTAGGTTAATTGAGTCAATTAACAAGAAAAAAATGAAGAAATTGTATTTTGTCTAAAGAATAGACTATTTTCATTTGATTGATTAATTTATTGGTTAATTATTTAACTTTTTAATTTTAAAATAACAAAAAAAAATACAAATGAAGTTGTGAATCAATAGAGTAACCACATCATGTTGAATTTCTTTATTTTTTTATTATTATCATCATTTCTTATTTTTAAAATATTAATGCAATAAAGAATACTGCTTGTCATGATATTATTCAACCAGTAATATTATTGTTGTTCAATGTTGCTTTAAAACTTGAATTGAAACACAATCATTTGACTGATGTAAAACTAACTTTTTAGATCCACAATTAATGTGCATTATAACATTCTGATCATTCACATTATTTTATTTGCAATATATTAGATAAGCCTTTGGAATTTGTCATGGCAGAGACCATTACAATATCTGTCATCAGTCTTCCCACATCACTGTCTTTCAAACAAAGTAACATATTTTTGTGTCTCAAAAAAATATATTCTTATTAACCACCATGGACATAACATCATCAGCATCTGGGAGTTAATGCAGTATGCAGTTAAAAATAAAAATAAAAAGTATATATATATATATATTGAAACATAAAGGGGTGAACCCTTTGCTGAATTAAGTTATATAGCTTTTAGTAAAAAGTGTAGCGTGCTAGATATTCGGCCACTGAAGGACAACATTGAAGAATCGCAATACAGCCACTAAAATTCTTCCAATGTTCATTTAATCCACTACAAATTTTATCATCGTCCTCATAGTTATGATTGCAAATACTAATGGGCGTCAAGCATAGAGGAAGAGGCAGAGGATCGTTCACAGAGAACAGGACAGCAAATGATACGTTGCCACTTGGATTTCCTCTTGCTCCTTTCTTCTTTTAATATCACCCCACTGCCGCCCACAATTGTCTGACAAGAGTTCTGCCTGCACAGCTGCACCATCTTCGAAGTATACATGAGGTAAGCCATGAATGGAAATAAATGGATGATTTGGGCTCCTAGTATGCCTGCAAACCACAACGACCTGTACCTGACCTTAATAGTATAATCTTCAGGAATTCGATCTGATCGTGGTATACAAGGCGTCGATATCCTTCTGCAAAGTCAGAAAGAGATTTTATAAACACTAAGAACGAGATTGAAGTAGAAGCCATTTTCATGCATCAATTTGAGGAAACTGAACTCTCAGCATGAAAGTCAGGTGCAACAATGAGGTGTGCTGTCGCACTTACGTATTGGTCCACAAATCCAAATTAGTTGAGCACCGTATGGTTTGAGCGCCTATTACATGAAATCTTTGCCCATTTCCGAAAATACAAACATCTTTCAATTCATCATACACACAGCGCACCGAATGTTCTGAAATTGTTCTTTATAACGGCTGTTATAAGTGGTTCTTACCAACATGTATAGATTAATTGTGAGATCCAACTCTAGTACCTGGTAGTGTTTTAATAGTTGCGGTCGTTTGAGCTTGTAAGTTGGAGTGATCAGGTCGCGCTCCATATCAAATGGTTGAGGATCTAACAGCACTCCTTTGATGAACTCAAATCCTCTTACCTGCAATGAATGAATCGAGGAGCTTAGTAATCTTTATAGAGAACGACTACAAGTGCAATGCTGACAACTTTGCAGAAATCTTTACATACTTCACCAAAACCGACATCCCATCTGCAAATCATAAGGCCGGATGCACTTTAACTGGAAGGACTCATCTGACCTCTGACTACCAAGTACAAGCAAACTGGAGGAACAAAAACAGCTTGATTAGGCCAAGCTATGAGAGGATACTCACTCCGCTTTTCTTGCCCGTACTACTCAGCTCTG
Organism: Physcomitrium patens; assembly: GCF_059467195.1. Classification (NCBI taxonomy): domain Eukaryota; kingdom Viridiplantae; phylum Streptophyta; class Bryopsida; order Funariales; family Funariaceae; genus Physcomitrium; species Physcomitrium patens. Next base: position 13,745,869 of record NC_143421.1, read on the forward strand.
ACAATATGAATTTTTGAGCTTCAGGGATCTTGCACAGCGCAGCAAATTCTTCCTTCTTTCCATTGGATTTGGCCCAGTCCAACAACACCTGTTCGTTGGGGACCGCCACAGCCACCATTGATGATTCGAAGCTATTACCGTACACCCAAATCTGTGTATACGAGTTACCGGCATTTAAAGACAGTAATCCGTGAATCGCAAATCACGTGGAGAAACACTGCATTTAATATCCTCCAATAAACATCATTCTTCACGCTAACATTGCGCATAATGGCACCAACGTACTCTGACCTTAAATGTAAAACAGTGTGTAGGTTCTGCGATTATCTAGATAGTCAGAGACTTTCATTGGATTTCTAGTGTGCACATATGACCTTTCTAACCGGATCAGAGCTTCAGAAATGAATTGAAAAAGATGCCAGGACAGCTGCGACAATAAACTTGGCTGTCAACTTTGAGGTCAAACTTTGACTCGTAGTTACGAAGGGTATGAGAAATACAAAGGATGGAAAACGTGCCAAAACGATGCAACGAGCAACTCGAAAATGCTTTTGAGAAATCAGTTACTGATGTTCACCAGAATCATTGAGGTTAAGCATGTACCGCATCCACAGCAGCAGACTGATTGTACACATTTTCCAGCTTTTCGACTGCAATATATTCTCCCTGAGAAAGCTTGAAAATATTCTTCTTACGGTCAATAATCTTCATGCTACCATCTGCCTGCCACTCTCCAATATCACCTGATTCATGCATTATAAAAGAATCAGAATACATCAGCGCTCTCCTCCAGCACCATTCGTTTACATAAACTGCATCGTTTTTTCCACGTATATTGGTGACAGTCTCTGCTTGGGTCCATAGGCTCAACAGTGTTTGTACTTCTCCACAAGAAATTACAACATTTATCAGCATCGCTCGGTTGATTGTAACAGCGAAAAATGATATCAAGTCACTTTTAGACAAATAGAATCAAATAATTAGAATAATTCAAAAAAGATAAATATTAGCCCCTTGCAACAGTCTGCAAAAAAGTGGTTAGCATGAAACAGCGAAGTAAATTGGTGTGTTGGTCCTCAGGATATACAAGGCGTACCTGTGTGAAACCAACCATCAACAAGAACCTCCTCCGTGAGTTCCGGGCGTTTGTAATATCCCGAAAATACCGTTTTTCCACGAATGCATATCTCTCCTCGCGGCCTTTTTTTATCCAAGGCATCATAACCCAACTCCGGAACAGATTCCAACCGAGTCTCAATATTGCATAGTGAAGGGCCTACAGTTCCGCTCATGGAAATGACGTCCGGCATTTGAATGAAACTTGCAGCACAGGTCTCCGTCAATCCTGGAGGTTCAAGTTGTGCAAAACAATTAAAATAGTGCGGTGAAATCACAATGTTGCAGAGCACGACCTTGACAAACCCCTGCAAATAAACAAGGAACCTCTCAATGGATCAACTGAGGATGAAAGACAGATATACACATGAGTGTAACCTGTACTTACCATACCCTTGCAAAACAGGGGCACACATGATAACCCGTAAAAATTCCTCTACATGCCCAGCCAGAGGTGCGGCTCCTGAAATAACAAGCCTAACACGTCCACCAAGACCCATTCTCACCTACAAATTCCGAGACCTCTCCATTAGATACCATCTGAAGGTTCAAGAACATGATTGTCCTAGACACTATGCAATCGTTGTTAGCTGGAAAACAAAAAATAGCGGGTGAACCTTATTAAAGACCAGCTTATCAAACAGTGGTGATGCCTTGTCTTGCTTGTAGCCATTCTTCATCCACCATAACTTGCTGCAAATTCACATCCATCATCAACCGCAATCTTAAAACTTCCAATTGCCTAATTTATGTCTAAGAGAACAGTAAGGCGAAGAATGACTCTGAGCTGCAATTCAGAGAAATAACCTCAACGACCAACGTTAAGGAGATAAAAAAACAGCTATCTGGTGTCACCGCTAAAACAAAAACAATGCTCACTTGGAGTATGCAAGATTGAAGAGCAAACTCTTTGTTCGACTTGCTGCAGCTATTCTGCCTTGAATTGCTGAAGACAAATCAATAAGGCGCACGACGTCCATGTCAGGGCAAAATTAGCTGTGCTTTCACGACTTTCCGCAGTTCTATATATAAGGTTCAGTGGCATTCTAAACATACAAATTCAAACCTCATCATTTGAATTTGAGATTACACGGCAATTTCTATGCAGAGTTATACGAGAATTTCCAAATTGAAAGTTTCAACGCGACCAAGCCCGGCGACACCAGATCACACTACGTTGTACTGCCATTTAATAGAAACATGGATAGCTGCATTGACACAAAAGTGCAATTTCTGTTAACATATCTTGCAGCTTCCACAGAAAGAGGACACACACGCATACTGTACATAATTTTATTTCCTGTGTGCTTTGGAAACACAAATTGAGTTCAAGTGCAAGCTAACCTGCGGTGAGTCTGTCGAAGACGCGAGGCACACCAACAAACAATGTGGGTCTCAATTCTGCAATATCTTCAGGTACCTTCTTGATGTCCTGAAGAAACAACACAAGCAAACCTGGGTAAGAAATTGCACTACATCCACTCAACTGAAGTAATAACTTGAAGCTAACACTTACATCAGCATCCAACAAAAATTGCGCAAACTTGACATAAACCAAGTCCGGATGAATTTATTAACCTACCCCTTGCCAGAATCCGATTGAACCCCCTACAAATACGAACATCTCCTCGGTCACTCTGTCAAAGATGTGGGCCAACGGCAGGAACGAGAAGTAAACATCATTATGATCCATCTGCATGCATGAGACTGATGTTAATATGCTTATGTCTTGGTGGGTCCAAGGATTACATTTCTATGTAGCAATTAACTTCGTTCAGCTGAAAGTGTGGTCAAGTCTATCTTGCCCAAAGTGTCACAGTTATTATCTCGTTAATTAGAGTTACATAGTAGTGAGAAGAGAGCACTTGGTATACGATGTTGTTGAACACAACGGCTGTTATCACAAAAATAACACAAAGAAATCAGTCAGAGACGAGAGTCTCACCACTTCGTTGAGAGATTTCAACATGTGGTCAAGACCCGCAATAGTGACCAGAACATTTTCATGAGTCAACATTACTCCTTTGGGCTCCCCTGTGGTCCCACTAGTATACATGATTGTCGACAGGTCCTCTTTCGTTGGAGGTGTTAAGCTGACCGGATGACTAGCCCCCTAAGAAAGCAGCAGAACATGGTCAATAACTAGCCTGAGTTCTTTTCCTGTGAACCTATAATGAAGATCATTCATACGGAATGAAAATCCTTAACCCCTTGCCAATACAATACTGATAGAACTTACTCTGAATTTAAATTTCAGGATTTGAATCAAGGAACATTCTATGATCATTCTAAATAACTCTAAATCTACGAGCAGTTTCAACCAACATAATGTTCGTCGCTCTAGGTTTGGATGTGAAATATCCATAAAAAATGTTTTCACAATCCAAAGTTACGCTAAAACAGTGACCGTCACATCATGCACAATGCCTAGTATGTACGAATGAATGTGCAGATAAATGATTCTACGTATTATTGGCTCACCAGGTTCAAAAATTCCTCCCATGTATAGGTGTTGACTCCAGCATTCTGAGCTTGAGCTTTATGATCATTACTGATGCTTTCGAAACTTACCAAGGCTGCATCGTTCATATACATGTAAGCACAAGCTCGACAAAGGATTGTTCACGTCAAGTTCTGATTTAGGGACTTCAGACAATTTCCATGACAAATTTGCTATTTCCACAGATTCCAGCAGTACACTTAAAAAAACTACAAGTACTGAGTAAGCTGATGCTACCAATATTTTTCTTAACGAATGACAATTTGTACTACTTGAGAGATCTATAAGGGACAACGCTAACTCCAATATAATCAAAATTCCTTCTCAATTAGGGGAAGAGAAGCGTAAGCCATACTTTTCAAAAATCCCGTGCAGTTGGGGAGCGATTGAATCATCTGCATGATCGAGGCTATTATAAGATTGTTGAAAGATCGAGTTGAGTGAGCTCTATGAGGAATAAAATTATCAATTCTGAAGACAATTAAATATGATAATGGTATTGGACTTAATTGTTGTATAGACATGTGAGGGATTTGAGGCCCTTAAGTACCAAGGAGAGTTTGCCCTCTTGTGCAAAAGCAATTGATATTTCTGCATGATTTGAGATGTACTCCACTGCTGTCGATCCTGCACAATCCCAGAGTGTCGTCGTCAAAAAGCTTAATAAATTTACCGTGACAATTCAAAATTTAACGAAATAAACTTTTACACAAACGGCACTGATATCACACTCTGAATGAAGAGGTTGTCGATCAATGCATCTGTTAAAAATCGATAAATGTAAGTATATTATCAGAAAGACATAAGTTGACGTCTTTAAACATAATTAAAGCATACCCAAAGTATCATAAAGAGGAACACACACTATACTGTGCGCATTACAGGCCTGTAACAAATCCACACACAACAATGAGTTACAAATTCACGAGAAACTAATTCTGTCTAAAGGCAGAGCTCCATCAGCACAACTTTTGAGCAAATTTTGGCAGATCTACATGCGAAAAGTTTTGGGAAAACAATGGAAGACAACACCCCAAAATCAGCGTTAGTCTAATTTAGAAAATCAGAATGCATTCCCAATTAAAATAAAATACCTCCATAGCAATGAACCATTGTGGACAATTCATTCCATATATCCCGCATCTTCCCCTCTGCACATTTTCCAGATATGCAAGTTAGAAGAAAAACATTTTGAGACGTGCGAAAAGGCTATGTAAATCGCTTCGTGGGTACACGCACTCGCTTTATTTGTTGGCCGACAAACATAGCCACTAGCCATATCTAAGAGGGAAAAAATTAATTCAATATCTTCACTGCATTGACACTAGTTGCATCAATGAATGTGAGAACTACATTAATAATGGGGAAATAAATTAACAAACCCTCCAAGAAAATATAAAATTTGTCCAGAAAATAGTCCCTTAGATATCATAACTCAAGCAGCCGTTGGACTCACAGGATTCACTCCCACTTGACGCATAGCTGCACCAATGCGTATCACATCATCGTAGACTTGCTGGTAAGTTTGCCACTGGTACCTCCCAGCCTGCAATCAGGAGATTTCATTATCAGGATGCACAAATTATGCATGGCGGTTGAAATGCAAGTTTAACCATGCTACTCACAACTGTGAAAAAAAATTTACTTGATTCGAACATTTTCCCAAAAATTGCCAATCCAAGGTAGAGGGAGAATATGCTCTGGATCGTTTCAAGAACCTTCATTGCATTCCGTAAAGCTAACTGACTGCTTGCTCATGCGAATAAAGCTATCCGAATCGTTATCTGGAATGTGTCCCACGTACTTACTTTTCCATTCTTCATCTCGCGAACTCCAAGCAAGTTGTTTCCAGGGCCCCGTTCAACAGCTCGTCTGCACAAATTAAGGTTACAGCATGTCTACTTGTAAGGTTCCACTAAATCCACAAGAGCTCGTGAGAAAAGTTCACCAGATAAAAGCATCTTTGCAGTAGATAAGAGTAAACAAAAAATCATTGTAGGAAATAGTCATGTAATAAGTGTAAATGGCGTCTCATAAAGTGAATCAGATGAACCACAGGTTAAGTCGTAAGGCAACGAAAATTGCAATTACATTGTACCTCATTGTACCTCTAACCAACAGGTAAATTTATCACTTGAACAAATATCATCATTGTGAATATATTAAAAAACATATGTGTCACTTCAAAGAACATGAAAGTGTACCACAGCGCTCTGCGTAATACAAGGATGGGAAGTGTGATATTTTTACACAAATAACGCAAGTTCAACTACGAACTTGGTTAGTCGTTGTATTATAGAGTGCCTCCAACCGGAAGTCTAACTAAAACTTCAATGTTCACATCAATCTGACCTGCCGATAAACAGTCGTTGCAAGCCTAGTCATTTTGATCATGACTCTGAAAGGTTCAATGGTTTATAAAGTACGAGACACCCCTGCGAACAAAACACAGCGTCGACAATTCCACTTGGACGTCCATAATTTCTTACAAAGGACAGCCCGTGAGGCGACAGCACAATTCCTCATATACCGTAGTGCTTATACTACAGCTTCTACAACAATTATTCAACAATGAGCTCTCACCGGACGCCAATGAGCATAGAATACAACTGACTTGACCACATCCAGAATGTGCGCACAACTTGTCAAGCGAATACAACCATCCAGGGTCCTAAGATGAATGACTTCACCGACGAAGGTCATTTTATGAAACTATGTGGCAAACAAGGAGTGTTGATTGATTGTTCTGAGAATCCGTATGTACTCTGAAACAGGCTTCAAGGGACTGTATTATGTGAGATTCGATTTTAGATCGTACAAGTGAATGAAAACATGAGTAGCTTCACGAAGAGCATTTTCAGGCGACGAAAACCACCTCAGTTATGTAGAATATTCCAGCCATCCATTTCAATAAGCATAGAAGCACTAAGGAAGTAAATTTCGCGAGTGAATCAGACGACATTACAGGACGAACAGGGAGAAACGTACGCGAAAATGTCCCATGTGGTAGATAATCCTTCTGGTAGAGGAGGAAAACCATTTTTCCCATAAATACTTCTGTAGACAGGCCCCTTTGATGGAGATCCCTCTCTGCCTTGCACACCTTCCTCCACTTTCACGCTGAATGTCGCCACTTCCGCCATCCTGTGATTATTTTGAGTTTTTTAGAACCTGATTCTAAAATCACCAGCAAACACCTCCGCACTACAGAAATCGCGTTCCCTTTGCAAAACACCTGCAACAACAACCATTACAACTGAAGTGTCAGGCCAGTCGAATCATTGCTTACACACTCAACTGTTTCGTCATGAAGTAACTGTGCACCTTCTTTCCACTTCCGTCAGGAAGCAACAAACGAGGCATCGTTGATGGAAAAGTATTAGACATTGCTTCCAAAACAATTACCTCATTAAAAGAATATTTTAGGCAGCTAATATTGTCAATACGCGGAGCGTAACTATTCCAACACTTTCAAACTTGAACTCAAACTTTGTTTCATTCATGTTTTCTAAGAACCAATCCTGTGGTCGACAAGTTGTTCAAACAAACGTCGATCCACAAGAATCTAATTCTCGCCGTATACTCTCATTCATCAGCGAATCTTCAATGGAATCATACGCTCCTTGCCTTCAGAGTTCACAAACCAACGCGAGGTCACAATTCTGGAGCATCATAAGAATATCCAAGCAACTTTCCTTCTTCTTACAAACAAAACGCTTGAATATTAACGACTCTTTCCCTCGGCAGATGATGCGAAAGCGTCGAGCAAAAGTCCGCAAACCAAAAAACCAAAAACTATAGTCTTTAAACATCGCAACATCCAGTATTTCCCTATCGCTCTCGCTACCTTTTCACTTTGTTCTCCCTGCAACCGCAATTCACACTCGGACATCAAACTAGCTAACATTAGTCAACTGACCCGACCTTGTTTCTAGTGGACACTGCTCCGAAGCATTCTCTCCCGCGATTCCAGGCCAAGTCAGGTCCATCAACTCCAGTTTCAATGGAACGAAAGACTGCGAGCTATGGCATAAGTGGCAATCCTCGAGCACAATCGTCGTCGCACGAAGGCCTCAGGTGACGAAGGCTCGCCGATGAGGAGCGACTGTAAAAAGGAACAGCGGAAATAAGAAAATGCTGATGATGGAAGACGACAACAATCCCCCGTCGTGGACGATCTGCTCCGCTGGTATATATCAGAGATATTTTAATACGACGTTTAGAGCACCTGGGGGTACGGATCAGACAATTGTCCAATTCGTTTATCAGCCTCATTCAATGTGACGGACGGAAGGTCGAATCAACGTCGGACCTGCACGTTCCGTCCTGAGCCCCTCTTGAATCTGTTAATTCTACACCCCCCCCCCCCCCCCGAATTGGCTTCATGCCTGTTAGTGATATTTCCATACTTCTTCCCGTCACGTCTTCGACTCACACAAATAGCAATGACTAAAACAGATTGTTACAACTAACATAAAATAAAAAAATAAAGAATAATAATAATTAAATAGTCAATCACGTCAGAAGAGATTACTATTAATATTTCTAGAAGAGTTAACATTTTTTTAACAATGTGCAAGTCAAGGTGTAAGTCTTCATAGCTAACAATATTTTTTAGTTAATATTTTGTCAACAATATATTTTTTGATATTGGGATTCGATGGATACATCAGAATTTAATTTAAATTGATGTTTTAGATAATATCGTCTAAGTGGTGTTAAAAGCCTTCTATAAATTTGAATCATTCAAAACTGCTGAAATATGGATATTCGGTTGAAATTGGCAGACCCCAATACTCTACAGATGAATTTAAAAAAAAATTGAGAAAGAACTGGAATGAAGTGTAGATTTGGTTACACTTTTAAGTTTAATGTTTTTGTTTTAAAAAATAAAAATAAAAATGAAACGATACTGTATGTAAATGGATGTCTGTCATTAATACATCACACATTTGAAAGGCATTTCTTTTAATATTTGTATAAAAATATCATGTTGCTCATCAATATTGAAAAAAGGAAATATCTAAAATAATATGTTTCATGATGTTAATTTTAAAAAATTCAGCTCAACAAAAATTTCGTTTTAAAAACAATTCAAATATATATATATATATATATATATATAATGTGAAAATAAAAAAATCTACATAATAAAATTATTTTTTAAATAATAAATATATTAATTATGTTACAATACAAATTTTTACATGATATGTTATGTTATATAGTTTTAAAATAAACTCGAATTTAGAATTAAACAGAATCATCAACTTATAATAGTGTAAAATATTAGTTGCAGAAAGGATACCATTTAAAATTAATATTTTAAAATTACAAGTAACAAATCATTCAAAACATAAATAACATATTTTCATCCTTATTACATATCAAATCTACTTAATAAGCTTCATTTCTTAATAGATAAATATTTAATATAATCCCCTGCTCAATATTGAAATTTAAACTAATCACCATGACTCAAACTTTATGTTTTGCATTCACCTTACATCATTTAAAAAATCTTTAGTGGTAAATGGAAGCACTTGGTGTTTATACAATGAGAAGTCATGTGCTTCTAAAACAATTTGTAATTTCTACTAAGCTCCTTTACATATTAACAATACCTGTAAAACTCTACACATTTGTCTATGGTAAAATTATTTTTTAATTTATTTTTAATTCAAAAGAATACACACACACACACACACACACACATATATATATATATATATATATAAGCAGTTGTAGGAAATGGTCATGTAACCAGTGTAAATGACATCTCATAAAGCTAATCAGATGAACCACATGTTAACCATAAGGCAACAACAATTGCAATTACATTGTACCTCATTGTATTTCTAACCAACAGATAAACTGATCACTTTGACAGACACCTCCCCCCTCATGACACATTTCTCTTCATACACACAAAAGTTTTAGGATAAATTTACAGTAAAATATTTGTGTATAATGGCTTATGGCACTTGGTTTTTATTTTTTTATGTTTATTAATTAAAATTTAAAAACTTAATACAATTTATGTAGTTATTTTATTCACTTTAACAATATTAATATTTTATTAAGGGATTTTTTTACTGTAAATTTCTCTTAAGTTTTTTTATGTAAATAAAAGTATTATTGTGTTTATGAGGAGGTGAGTGGCACAAGAGTGAGGAGTGATGCCCACCAAATGGTTCCCTTAATTAATGAAAATAGTAAATTTATTAAACATGCTACATAGTAAGTTATAACACATCTGTATAACTATTTTAATTACCATAAATAGTTTTTGTGACCACTATCAAATAATGCAAAGTAGAAAAACATAATAGTGTAATTATTTTAAAAAAATTAAAAGAAAAAACATTATATTTCATTTGAAATTAGATAATTTTATTTGATATTTAAAAATTAAATATATTCAACATCTGATGACATGTGCAAATAAAGAAGTCATCTTTTAATTAAATATAAATGAAAACTACTAAAGTTTATAATATGTCTATGGATGTAAACAAAACTCACATTCTAAAGTAAAGATAATTATACATATTACACAAGTTATATCATATTTTACACACATGGGTTAAACTTTTGGTAAAAATGCATTCAAATTTTTAAAAAATATATAGTTATCTTCAAAGTAGTATGTTATTATAACAACATTTATGTAATGAATAAATTTTGATAAACTAGATGCTAAGTACTATTTAGTATTGGTTAGATTTTTATTATTAGTAATATTATTAAATATATATAAAAGTATTCCATAAGTAATTAAAATATAGAAATTCTTTCTTCAAATGATTTTAGTAGATCAGATTGTGATTTTTTATAAAAATTTACTTGTATTTGATTATTTGTTGCAGTAACTAATTCGTTAATATTTGTATTTGTCTTAAAAAAATACTACTTGTATATTTATTTAAAAGAAAAGTTATCAGATGGAATATACATATTTTTGTCATTGTATTGCAATTACCAACTTTTACATTCACTTTTCTATATTTATTGTAATATTCTTTAACAAGAACTTTTTAGAATGTTAAACTTAAAATAATATTTATATATTATAATTCAAAGATTGCTAATGTACAAATTTTTACTTAAATTTATAACTTCTAGAAGGAGAAAATTATATGGGTTTATTTTGAATAACACCAATGGTTTAATAGTATTGTAGTTTGTAGCATTAAATTGTTAAGAATATCACTTAAAACTTCAACATTAAACTTATTCACTTCTCACAGTAAAAAAACTAAGATGTAGAAATAACAATTAATTACAATGGAAAAAACTAAGATATTTGAATGGCTCTTCCAAATTGTATTAAACACTTGCAAACAATAATGTAAAATGACACTATAAAAAGCACTTAACAAAGTTTTAAAGACCTCATTTGAACCTCTGTTCATACTTCCATGTGCAACAACAAAAAACGTAGTTCTGAAATCTTTTTTTCCTAATGCTTTTTCTTTCTTCCTTTCTTTGTGTTCCTTTTGTTTTTGTTTTTGTTTTGTTTTGTTTCTTTTTTTTGTTTAATGTTAATGCTCTTCTAATAATTTGCTACCTAAGCCAGTAAAAGTCCCTCAAAAAGACAACCTTCTATCTATCCAACCATGGAACTACAATTAAGACACTGTTTGTGTCCTGCAGGTTACATGATTGTATCATAAGTGAACCCACAGTAAATCACATGCTCCTTTCATTAATAAGTTTGCGAGAGGGGAAGTAGCCCTTTTACGTTAAACACAGAAGCAGATGCATGCATGAGTTCAACAAAAATGTCATATTCTCAGTCCATAATGAATTGTAGCAGTCTGAGGGGGTGCCGTACAATCTCACAGCGACAAGCCATGACCACACCCCCCCCCCGACCTATTCTACACTGCTCAGGGCTCCATTTATGGCAGCCTACCACACTATCCCATTCACACTACACCATCGTGATTCTTCAAGGGGAGCTTTGGGGACACGTTCCTCTGGACATGCGAACCCGTTTCGTTCCCTCAATCGCAGCAAACATCCCGGGACATGCATTCGCAATCCATCCAGGTGAGGGTGATGACGTGGAGGGGTTGCTCTTAAGCGAATTCTCGGGTTTAGGGTAGGGCAGCGGGGCAATTATGGAGGGGGGGGGGTCCAACGCTTTATCAGGACATAACAACGGGGGTACTCGCCAATAGGTCTTCTTCGAGGGTGGCCATTACTCGGCATGGTTATTGGGCGGACCATTCCACGTATACTTGTTGGGGATTAAAGGGGTAGTTGACTGTCTAGTTGGCATCCACTTCATTTGGTCCTCATCAGCCAACTGTCAGAAGCATCCCTGATTGGAGGATGGCCCATAGTGGAGCGTCAGCTGGGTACTGGAAATGCACTGCTATTTGCAGATTCCGCAGGCTTATTAGCACTGGGATCTCGTACAATCAACATTTAATTGCGAAAATAGCTTAAAGGAATCATTACAGTGAGGTAGCCTTTTTAGAAAGTTAGCTAAGAAGTAGAGGTGTCAGTTCGCATAAAAAAATAAAAAATAAAAAGAAAGAAAAGAAAAACACAAAATTAATTTAAGCCATTATCGTTTGATGCAACTTGCACAACTGTTTTCCACCCCAACATTTTTTGCAAGTTGTGCAAGTAGCTTGATCTTTAGCTATTTAATCTAATAACACATAATTACAATAATTTTAAACCAATAATTCATCCAAAAACTTGAGATATGGTTCCAACCATTACTCTCAAGATAATAACTCAGTTATTATTTTTGAATTACATGTGTTGTCTTCAACATCTTATAATTCCTTCATTTAGACTTAAAATTCATCAAACAACTAATGAAAAGTGTAGCCAAGGAAGTTTTTTCTTCAATCCTAATTGCCGATCCTTTGTTGCTCTTTGTAAGTGTATGTTATACCTCAAAGAGTGACAATAGGTATGAAATTGACACCTTAACTTTGAGTGCCTATAACTCCTTTATAAAAACTCCAAATCAGACAAAATTTGTATCCAAATCATATTCAAAAACCTAAAATTTCTGATTCTAGCTTCCAAAGCTCAAATGACTTCAAAAAAAAAACCCTAATTCTTAGTAAGGCCTCACGCAGCCTCCTTGAAGCCCATTGTATATGACACTTGACCAATAGAAATGAAGATCTTCACCCCTTGCCTTCATCCAACCATACCTTGGTTTTCCACGCCAACATTTTTTCTACCCCAACATCGTGTTTTGTCATATTAGCATGACTTGCAAAAGGATATATAAGATCAAACATTATAATCCAAACCTACCCAAAATCATATCTTTGACATATATTCTAAAGTCTTTACTTGCTCTAGGTGTTCAGATATTGGTATGTGATGTCCGTCTTGAAGTACATATGTCTGAATTATAGCATAGTCAGGTACATAAATTTGCTTCTAAAATAGAGTAAGCAATCACTAAGTCTGTAATCTTGATCATATATATTGTCTACTTTCAATTCATTACTTATCATCTTGAAATAAGTGTTTTGATGCATAGATTCTTTCTATTTAATGGTAGCAGCTTCTATCTTATCTCCTAATTGGGCCTTCAAGTTTGGTCTCCATGTTAAGCTATCTAAGATAATAAGTTATCACCCTTGCATGTACTCAAGCTAAATGTCAAATAGTTACAACTATTCTTCTTAACAATATTGTCATGATTTCATCTTTTCCTGATATAAATTATATAGCAAGAGTCGATGGTTGATCTAAATAATCATTTGATTCTTCATCAAATAGTATTGCCATATCTTTGTAGTATGTATAATCCCTAATTGCTCTTCTTACATGCAAAGTAATTGTACTCTATCCCTATGAGCTTGTATGATTTATATGCCATGGATTGAAGGTCCCTACTAAATTTTTTTAAAAAATTGCTCCAATAGCAAAGTCAAAAGCATTAATGTCAAGTGTAAAAAGAAAGTTGAGATCATATGATTGCAATATTGGAATAGTAATAGGTGCCTCCTTCACCTATCAAAGTTACTTTGCTGCTCTAATTTTCATTCAAATGTGGCATCTTTATCTAATAAGCTTATTAATGAGGCAGCATTATGTGTAAATTTTTGAAAAAAACTACAATAATATCCAACAAGGCTTAAGAATGAGAGGACTTCAAAAACATTCTTGTATTAGGGACATAGTCCTTAGACCTTTCTAGAGACAAGTTTCTAGAACCTTCTAGAAAGAAGTCTCTAGAAACTTCCAGAAGATTCCTTGAATATTCTCTTAGAATATTCTTTAAAGATTTCCTAAAGATTCCCTTAGAAGGCTCTAGAAGTTTCTTAGAATATTCTAGTAGATTCTAGGAAGTTACTTGAGAAGCTTTCTAGCTCTTGGGTAGTTGCTCGAGAAGCTTCATAGTTCTTGAGAAGCTTCTTGATGCGCTTCCTTAAAACCATAGGCCAGTAATATATATAGGAGTCGAGGCTGAAGAGTTCTTCAGTCTCGACAACACATCTCTTGAAGCTCTAGCTCAATTCTCTTGGCGTTGCTCTTGTACTCATCTGATAATCTAGTTCTTGTCATTTCTTCTTGAACTTCTTCTTTAGATTTCTTGTTTGTATTTTTGGTCCGTGACAGTTTGTCGAGACTACCTTTATCTTAATATCAGAGCTGAATCCTTCTTGTTTGAGAGCGGATTACCCCTCTTCTTGAAGGTATTCTAGCGCTTTAGGGGTTGCGGATTACCTTCCTCTAAACTGATATTTTCTCAATCACAATATCAGAGCTTAGTTCTTTGAGGCAGAGAGTGGACTACCCCTTTCCTTGGAGATACTTGAGCGTTCTAAGGGTTGCGGATTACCCTCTCTTGGACTGATATTAATTCCTTCTTTTTGTTTAGCATAGCTAGTAAAAAAGACTGTTAACATCGATTTCAGAGCTTTGCCTTCTTGATAGAGTGCGGATTACCTCTCTTCTCGAAAGCATTGAGGCATTTTTAGAGGTTGCGGATTACCCTCCTCTAAAACTGAAATCGTTTAGTGTTTTTTTTCTTTTCTCCGAGTAGGTTTTAGTGACAGATAGTGCTACAATTTTCTCCAAGAGACTTAGCAATTTCTTCTTCTCTCAAAATTTTAATCCATCTATTCTCTAAATATGGAAGTAGACCAAGTCATAGACAGTGCATCTCCACAAGTAGACAATAGAGTGGCAACTCTTGTAGATCTTCAAGCTCTTATGAATAGTGTACGAAAAGAGATTGCATTTCTTCGCAATCCAAGTAAAGAACCTCAAATTGATCTAGTGACCGAAGAAGCTAGACGCGAAATTCATAGCCTACAACAAGAGATTATTCGACTAAGAGAAGCAAGACATGTGTCACATATGACCCCTATGGATACTTCAAGGATTAGTATGAAAGAACCAAAAGCGAGTATGCCAGACAAGTTTGACGGAACAAGAGCCAACTTTCGAGGTTTTGTGCAACAAGTACGGCTTTACCTACGCCTATACCCTTCTCGTTATCCGAATGGATTTACCCAGGTTGCTTTCATAGGTACTCTTCTATCAGGAAATGCTCGCTCTTGATTTGCTCCACTATTGGAGAAGGATTCTCTAATATTGTACGACCTAGAGGCTTTCATAGAGAGACTTACTGCTGCGTTTGGAGATAGCGATCGAGAAAGAGTGGCTGAAAGAAAGATACAAAATCTGCGACAAGGATTACGTTCTGCTGCAATCTATGCTGCAGAATTTCAACAGCTTACATGTGATCTTGATTGGAATGATAAGGCGTTCATGACACGATTTCGATATGGACTGAGAGATGATGTCAAGAACTTATTGATCACCATGCCTAAGGTGGATACTTTAGAAGAACTTATATCTCAGGCAATTATTTGTGACAATCGCCTCTTTGAATTACGACAAGAAAGATGATTAGGCTGGAGAAATGATGGAGCATTTGCTACATTTTCAAAAGGTCCAGAGAATCACTTCACAGATCCTGAACCCATACAAATTGATGCGGTACGTTTCAAACCCCTCACAGCTGAGGAAAGGAAGCGACGGTTTGAACAAAACTTGTGTTTATATTGCGGAGAAGCGGGCCATAAAGCTGTAGATTGTCAGAAGAAACAGAAGCCTCAAACAACAAGACTGAGGAGTACAAGCATGCAGGAAAACAAGGACGCCTAGCCACAATAGGGACCGTGCGGCTGGACATCTCAACATCCAAAATTAATCAAGGTCCCTTTCTCTCAGCTCAACCTTCAGATTGTTTTATGGTACCTTTACATCTGGGTATTCAAGAACTACAAGTCGATGCTTTATTAGACTCGGGTGCATCCGCTTGCTTTATAGATGAAGAGTTTGCCAAGCTTCACAATATTTTTCTTGTAAAGAAACTTAAGCCTGTCCATGTAGAAGTCATAGACGGACGACCATTGTCTTCGGGCAATGTTATCCATGAAACTAAACCATTGAAGGTACGTCTTGAAAACCATGAGAGCAATATTGTGTTTAATGTTATCAAGACCCCTTCATGTCCTATCATTTTGGGACTATCTTGGCTTGATAGATATAATCCATTGATAGATTGGAAGTTGCGGAAAGTGACATTTCCAACAAACTCCTTGAAGGTGGAATCTGCCAAGACAATGTCTAGAAACAAATCCTTGTTTATAGGTGTAAGGGCTTTGATGAAGGAAGCCAAGCAAAATACACCTCTTGTCATCTTCGCAACTCCAACTCGAGAAGATGCAACTCTGACTTTGGTTATTCTAAAGCAGTATGAAGAATTCAAAGATGTCTTTGAAAAGAAGAATGCTGATATGCTGCCAGAGCATCGACCCTATGACTGTGCCATTGAATTGCAAGAAGGAGCACAACCACCTTTTGGACCAATCTACAATTTGTCGCAGACGGAGTTGACTGAGTTGCGGAAGTACATTGACGAGAATCTAGCCAAGAACTTCATCCGTCATTCGAAGTCGCCAGCTGGGGCACCAATCTTATTTGTGAAGAAGAAGGATGGCTCACTACGGATGTGCGTGGACTATTGAGGCCTCAACAAGGTGACAAAAAAGAATCGCTATCCACTGCCTTTGATCTCTGGTCTTCTAGAACAACTTGGGCGTGCAAGGATCTTTACAAAGATTGACCTAAGGGGAGCTTACAACCTTGTGCGAATCAAAAGAAGGAGATGAATGGAAGACAGCGTTCCGAACAAGGTATGGCCATTTTGAATACAATGTCATGCCATTTGGTCTTACTAATGCTCCAGTGGTCTTTCAACACATGATGAATGACATCTTTCGAGAGCATCTAGATGATTTTGTTGTCATCTATCTAGATGATATTTTGATATTTTCTAAGAACGAGGAAGAACATGAGAAGCACGTTCGTCTGGTACTCAAAAAACTACGGGAGCGAGGACTCTATGCCAAATTGGAGAAGTGCTTATTTCACCAAACTGAGATGGAGTTTTTGGGATTCATCGCGACTACGGAAGGCTTGAAGATGGATCCAAAGAAGGTGGAAGCAATCATGTCTTGGGAAGTTCCGAAGACGGTTAGGGATGTACAATATTTTCTTGGATTTGCTAACTACTATCGGATCTTCATCAAGAATTATTCTCAAGTTGCTGCCCCCCTCACTCGGTTAACGTGGAAGGACAAGCTCGAATGGGGACCTATCGCAGAAAAAGCATTTCAAGATTTGAAGATGGTATTTACTACAGCTCCAATCTTGGTACATCCGGACTTTACAAAGGCCTTTTATTTGGAGACAGATGCTTCGGATTTTGCTTTGGGAGCTGTACTTTCAAAGATGGGCGTAGATGAGAAGCTCCATCCAGTTGCGTTCTATTCTCAAAAATTCTCTGCTGTTGAGATCAACTATGAAATCCACGATAAGGAACTCCTTGCTATAGTAAATTCTTTCCAAGAGTAGCACCACTTTCTTGAAGGAACTGCACATCCAGTGACCGTATATACGGATCACAAGAATTTGGAGTATTTTATGTCGGCTCAGGTTTTGAATCGACGTCAAGCTCGGTGGAGTATGTCGCTATCCAGGTTCGACTTTGTTATTACTTATCGGCCTGGGAAGCAACAAGGGTTGTCCGATGCATTATCAAGGAGATCATATCTTGCGCCAAAGGCTAGAGATGCAGCATTTGATCAACAATGCACGACATTGTTGAAGCCAGAGAAATTTCGGTTCAACGCAGCTATTGTACCAATTGATGCTGACTTCCTTGACCAGGTATGGGCCGCAACCATTGAAGATTCTCTAGCCCTTGATATCAAGCAACATGCTAGTGATGATAAATTCAAGATGGAAGGAGATCTAGTATATTTCGAAGAGCGGTTGTATATCCCAAAAGGGCCAACACGACTCCGAGTTCTTCAATCTCGTCATGACTTTCCAGCTGCGGGACATTTTGGATTCAATAAGACCTTGGAATTTATTTCTCGCGATTTCTGGTGGCCTCAAATGTGGAAAGATGTGAAAGATTTTGTTGTATCTTGTGACATTTGTTCAAGATCCAAAAACCCTCGACATTGGCCTTATGGACTTCTACAGCCATTGCCTATTCCGCGCCGACCATGGTCTTTGGTTTCCATAGACTTTATTACGGATCTACCACCATCGAATTCATTTGACAGCATTTTTGTTGTCGTAGACCGGCTTACAAAGATGGCGCATTTTGTCCCTTGCAAGAAGACATCGTCAAGCGAAGACACAGCAAGACTCTTTCTTGATAATGTGTATCGATATCATGGTCTATCAGATGATATCGTATCGGATCGAGGAACCCAGTTTGTGTCAAAGTTTTGGAAATCTCTTTTTGAAATATTGAAGGTGGATATCAAGCTTTCTTCGGCATTTCATCCTCAAACGGACGGCCAAACAGAACGGGTGAATCAAGTTTTAGAGCAATATTTACGTTGCCCCATCAACTATCAACAAGATGATTGGGTCGCATATCTACCGCTAGCCAAGTTCGCATATAACAACACCCTTCATGCGTCAACTCAACAAACGCCATTCTTTTCCAATTATGGATACCATCTGAAGCTTGACTTATGGAGTTCGTCAACGATTAACAATCCAGCAGCTGAAGGATTGGTGAAGGAGCTTTCGCAGCTTCAAACTACATTGAAGCTTCAATTGCAAACTGCCGAAGAATCTTACAAGGCGTCCGTGGACAAATTTCGGAATTAGGCACCTAAATTCACGATTGGAGACAAAGTTTGGCTACTTCGACGAAATATTAAGACCAAGCGGCCATGTGACAAATTGGACTATCGGAGATTGGGACCATTTGTTATCCAGAAGCATATCAATCCTGTAGCGTATCGTCTGGAGTTACCAGCTACTATGAAGGTACATCCTGTCTTTCATGTTTCTTTGTTGGAGCCTTATCGAGAATCGTCTTTTCCTGGAAGAGTACAATGTCCACCACCTAGTTTAGAAGTAGAGAACCACGAAGAATACGAGGTGGAAAAGGTCTTGGATTCACGGCAAAGATGGGGTAAATTAGAATACTTTGTGCATTGGAGCGGTTACGATATTAATGAACGAACATGGGAGCCGGCCAAAAATCTCGCGAATTCATCGCAAAAGGTACAGGAATTTCATCGACGATATCCTGAGAAACCCAAGCCGGTTCGACGATAGCTTCTTACTGAAGCTTGTTCATCAGAAAACAGAAAAGAGGAGAGAGCACCACCAAAATCCATAGTTGATGTAGTCATTCTCTCCAAGATAGCGTAGAACTTTGTTAGTAGCCCAAGTTTGTTCTTATTATTTTAGCCTTTGAATATGGATAGCCAAGATACTACACTTGTCATGTCATCTCAAACAACTAGCTCACGAAGACGACCGCGAGATGAAGAACCGCTTGCACCACGACGACGTCGAAGGATTCCGAGCAACAGATCGCTCGTGATTGTATTTGAGGTCGAGCCTGCCTACAATGGTCAGCCAAAAGGAGTGTTTGCAGGACAATTTCACAATGAAGACACGGAGGTTCATGCTTGGTCAGAAGTTGAAGGGGTGGGCCACTACCGTTGGCTTCAAGGACCATTGAATCACTTGCCTCGTGAACAACAATTGGAGTTCATAGCAGAGGTTATGCGACAGATCTTCATTTTCTTGCGTTGGTATTGATTGACGATAACATTGCTTCTCGGAGACCTCGAAGCTAAAGGAGGAGGTGATGTTAGGAACATAGTCCTTAGACCTTTCTAGGGACAAGTTTCTAAAACCTTCTAGAAAGAAGTCTCTAGAAACTTCCAGAAGATTCCTTGAATATTTTCTTAGAATATTCTTCAAAGATTCCCTAAAGATTCTTTGAAGATTCCCTAAAGATTCCCTTAGAAGGCTCTAGAAGATTCTTAGAATATTCTATTAGATTCTAGGAAGTTACTTGAGAAGCTTCCTAGCTCTTGGGTAGTTGCTCAAGAAGCTTCATAGTTCTTGGGAAGCTTCTTGATGCGCTTCCTTAGAACCATAGGCCAGTAGTATATATAGGAGTCGAGGCTGAAGAGTTCTTCAGTCTCGACAACACATCTCTTGAAGCTCTAGCTCAATTCTCTTGGCATTGCTCTTGTACTCATCTGATAATCTAGTTCTTGTCATTTCTTCTTGAACTTCTTGTTTAGATTTCTTGTTTGTATTTTTGGTCCGTGACATCTTGATAGTTAGTCAATTTTTGACTATTTTTACCTTATCTATTAGAGACCATATACAAGACAAGGATTCAAGACCAAGGAATGGTGTTAATCTTGATATGAGAATAATAACTAGATACAAGACAAGAAGGTCCTGATTAAACCACAAGAAATAAGTTGTCAAGACTAAGGATCCCCTCAACCTCAATTCTTATATATATTAGGTCCTAAGAAGCTTTTTGAGAAGTTTCTATGAGATTTGAAAACAAAGCAAGCCTAAGATCCTTCTTTGGCAACTTCTTAAATCATCTAAAGCCTATTAGAACCTTCTAGGACCTCCAATGACCTTTTAGAACTTTTTTAGAATCTATTAGAATCTTTTTGAATCTTTTGAAATATCTTAGAACCTTCAAGAGCCTTCTTAGAATCTATTGGTATCTTTTAGAATCTTTTAGAACCTTTTAGAATCATCTTCACTTGTATGTCCATGATATCATTTCTTCTTCTAGCTTAGAGGTCTATGAGGAGCAATGTTGTAGCATGCTAGTATATGTGCAAGAAGTTGAAGATTTGTTGCATGGTATCCACTATATATTCTAGTTATTTTTCATGAGATAAATGGTTAATAGGACCTTATAGCCATTGATAGTGTCCAAGCCTTCTTCTTGTAACAAAGCATAAACTTCAATATCTTCATTATGGAATTGTCTTACTAACACTCCTTCTGGATATCCTTCATACGCAAGTTCTACTACAAATACAATTACCAGTGACCTATTACTAAGTATCTTTCAATGTCTTCGTAGTTCAGGGGATCTTCATCTCAGAGTGATCTCCGCGAGCTACTTGATTAAGATGGTATGACTGGCAAGGCATTTATCTCTGAACTATCCATATCATATAAAGTAGACGAGATCAAAAGAATATAAACAAACTATGGTATTGAACTCAAACTATTGACTTATACTATTCTAAAAATTTGACAACAACTGCCTCTTCAAAGGTTACCTCCTCTCCTTCATTATGAAGTGAAGAACTAAAAATCTTCACATTGAAGCTATCTTATCAAGCTACCATTCTTTATTTTGCTGCTTTTGGACTTGATGGATGTTGTTGATAGAACCTTTGAACCTTCATTTATGTATTTATAAGGTTGTCAATTAGTTTCCACGTATGATCATTGATATCATATCTATGCCAATAGACTAAATATTCAAGCCTTCCATATCTTATTCTTATATCTAATACCTCTTCTACCTTAAATTAAATATGATCATTGATTTCAAGTAAAAGAGGTGGTGGTTGTATTTGACTTGATATGTTCAATTCTTTATACCTTTCCAAAAGTGAAACATAAAAGATTGGATGAATCTTCATGGATGAAGGTAATTCCAAGCGATAAGTTACGTAATTAATTTGTTTCTGAATCATGAATGGTCTCAATCTTTAGTAGTCCAACTTATCACATAACTTGTTACTTTTTATATTGTGCTGAAGAAGCCATAATTTGTCATCAACTTAGAATGGAAGATGTTCTTTCCTCAATTCATCTTGAAAAATACTTTCCATTACTTCCTACAAATTATGGTCCATGATCTAATACAATGTCATTTGACAATTCGTGGTAATGATAGACATTGTCAATAAAGAGTCTTGCCATTTCTTTACAAGTAATTGACTTTTTGTAAGGTATAAAATATACTATCTTGATCAATCAATCAACAACTACAAAGATAGTATCAAATAAGTTTGATGGTGGGAGATCTATAATGAAATCCATAGAAATAGATGACCATAGTTATCTTGAAATAAGAAGAGGTTGAAGAAGTCTATATTGCCAATATTGAGGATTCTTTGACCTTGAAGAAATATTATATGATAGTCCAAATTCTTTAATGTCCTTCCATATTTTAAGCCACTAAAAGTCTCTAGAAAAAAGTTTCAAGGTCTTATTGAATCCAAAATATTTGACTACAAGGAAGTCATGGCATGTTTGAAGAACGCGTAGGCAAGTTGGTCTTTTAGGAATAAACAAACATTCTTCAAAGAAAAAGACATTGTCTTCATACTTGAATTTAGAAGACTCTTCGAGAAGGTTGTTGGCAAATAACTTGATATTAAGAACAAAAGGGTGTGTGTTTGAAGCTTTACGAATCTGATCAAGAAATGATAAATCCACACGTTGTCGGGATAGAGAGAGTTTGCCTCAAGAAAATGCTGGGCTTTTGGCTATTACTAATTATTCAATCAAGTTTGAAAATAAAAGAAGTCCTAAGTTTATATATAAATTTTCCCTTTTTGAGCAATTACACCAAATACACAAGCCTCAAGTAATCAACAACACCCAAAATATGATAATATCCTCTAAAATCTTGTATATTCTTATGTGGAGATTTTTTCGAACTTCAATACCTCATATCTCCTAATCCAACCGTCCAAACAAACTCAAAATTTACATGAGGTACTGATGTATTCTTATTAACTTTTACAACAATTTCCAACTGCAAATTCGTTGCAGATCTTGAGATATCTTGAAAATCCTAACAGTCGCTTCAAACCCTTGTCTTTATATACATGCATGCAATTTTCTTCATATCTCACAAAATATAAGCTCAAATGCCACAAAATTTGTATATATAGCTTCTTAACACAAAATTTTACATTTTCAAAAATGTTTGAGCTAAAAATCTGTCCGAAAACTCAAGCTATGGCTCCAACCATTACTACAAACAAAACCACTTACTTATTGCCTTTGATTTGGAAGTGCCGCCTTGAACTCCTTATAACTCCTTTATATAGACTCCAAAAGCAATAATTCTTTCATGCAAGATGTAGGCGATAAAATCGCCGTTCCAATCGCACTTTTCGATCTTCAAAAGGTACTATAAAACGCCTCGTATTCTCAAAAGAGTAATAGTATATCTTAAATTAACACCTTAACTTCAAACGGCTATAACTTCTTCACCCTAATTCCAAATCCTCTAATTTTTGCACACAAATTGTATCCTAAACCCTAAACTTTACAAACCTAGCTTGTAATCTCTGAATGTATTCGAAAAAGGAACTCTAATTCGTAATAAGGCCTCGGGCAGCCTTCTTGAAGCCCATTGGGCATGGCCTTCGACCAATAGGAATGAAGTTTTTCATTTCTTGCCTTCATCAAACTATGCCTTACTTTCATTCCTCCATATAAGCCTCTTATTAGTTAAGATTTTTTTCTTTAGGCCCCAACCTTCTCTTTAGCTTTATACTAAATATTTAGGTCCTATATATATATATATATATATATATATATATATTTTAATGTCAAAATAAAAATAAGTAAAGAAACAAAGTAAAGTTTCTTATACCAACTCTTTTTAATTTAATCTAGTAGCCACTCTAATACAAAAGTATATTTATTAACATATAATATGTTCTAACTAATTTTTACATACTGTAAGCATTTACATTAGGACATCCACCCCCTCCAAACCTACACATCCTCCGGTATGTGTCACATGATACTCCTCTTCATCTTCTTGAGATTTCTTTGAATTATTCATAAGCTCTTGTTCTTCATCTTCTTGGTCTGAATATTGAGGTAAGAATTCTTGAAGGTCTTCTATTTGAAATAACCCATCTCTTTTCTTGAAAGTCTTCACGCTCTTCATTGCTATTGGATTCCTTATGATAGCTCCATCTAACTCATGTAAAGTATATGTGGCATTATCATGGACTGTAACCACCACATATGGTCCAAACCATTTTTTTGCAAATTTCTTTATAATACTATGTTGATGCTAAAGGCTACTATCATAAACTAGAATCCAGTCTCCAATCTCTATAGGCTTAAGCCTCAACCTATGAATCTTATCAAATCTTTCCTTATTTTTCAATCTTGTTTTCTTTAACCTCTCAGCTGCAATTTATAGGTCTTCAAGTAACCTACCCAATTGTTGGATTTGAAGCTCCAACAATCTTTCTCTATTTATATCATCTTTCTAAGATAAAAATATCCATGTAGGATAGGTTTTTTCAATTGGCATCATAGGTTTTTTTTTCCTAAGATTAAATCCATGGACATATAACCAGTGACAGTACTGTGAGTAGTTCTATCAGCCCATAAAGCAAATCGAAGCAGTTTAGGCTATTGAATTGACTTACCTTTATATGCCTTAACTAGTGCATAAATGATAGGAGGATGACTTCTCTCACTCTTTCCATTGGCTTCAGGATTATAAGAAGTAATCAACTTCAATTGAACTCCATACTTCTTAAAAAATTCTCTTGCTTCAACAGCATCCAATTTTCCTCTATCAACTCTCATCCTCCCAATGCTACCATATCTACTAAAGATGTGTTTCAATATAAATCTGCATATTACTTTTGTAGTCTTGGTTCTCAAAGCCCTCCCTTCAACATAATTTGATAGCTCTTCTCTGGCCAAAATCAAATATTTCATACTACAAAGTCTTAATGGCATAGCTACCAAATCAATCATCCATTGAAAATGTATTGAAGGTGGATAAGTAGGATGTAATCTATCTCTGTACCTAATTTTAGATTATAGTTGACACTCTGTGTAGGAGCTTACAAAGTTTTTTATATCCATATATAAACCCTTTCACCAATATCTTTCCTTGATCTTGGTATATGTAGCCCAAACTCCTCTCTGTCATGTCCAAAGTGTATCATGATATTCTCTTAAAACCTTAAACTTAGTTTTAAGATCTCTTACTATCCTCAATGGGATTTTATCACCTCGTTTTGGCCTCTTCGATAGGAATCCATCTCTTAGCAAATAACCATAGGATTGATGTCTAATATCTTTGAAGGTTTTATCCATCCACCCTTCTTGTTTTTTCATTGTGCTTAAATAAATTCTAATATCCTTCAATTTGCTTTCATACAAATCTTCATAGAATTTTTGAATCTTATCACCAAAATCCATTCGACCAATAGAAAATGAATTTCCATAACTCTTCTCTTCTTGATCTTCACCTCCTTAGTGTGCCATCATTTTCTCTTCGAAGGTATATCTAACTCTAGACAACATATTCGCCACCAAGTTTTTTTTGTCAATAATATGTATTAAAATAGGATTGAATGTTCTTATGTAGGCTATCCATCTTAACATAGTACAATTAATTATCATTCCAAGTAATGGCAAACAATCTGTTTTCAAAACCATACTTGTTCCAATCAAATAATTCCTCTCAACCTTTAAAGCGGTGAGTGCTCCCCAAAGCTCTCTTTTAACTTGTGGATAAGCCCTTTGCCTCTTTATAAGAATCCTAGCTCTAAACCTTGTAGCAAATCTTCTCCCTTCTATATCATCTTGTCCAATAGTCCATTCAATTGCTATAGGGCTTATATCCACTGTTACAACCACTGGTCTTCAATATTGATAATCTACTTGTCTAAGCATAGGTGGTGAACTCAACATCTTTTTTAGGTTTTCTATAGCTATTTTTTATTCTCCTTCCAAACAAATTTCTTACTCTTCTTTAATAACTTATATAGTGGCTTTGAGATATGGACAAAGTGAGGCACCCAAATGTGATAGAATACACATGCTCCTAAAAACCTTCTGGCTTCTGTAATATTTTTACAAGCCTTCATTCTAGATATGGCATCAATTTTATCACAGTTTTGTTTCCTACCATACCTGCCACATATGTGTACCACCACTATAATCTCATCAACTCCAAAGCTTTATTTCTCCAAAGATAACGTGAGATTAACTGATTCCAATCTCTCTAATATTCGAGCCACATCTTCAATATGTTTCTTAACAAACTTCGTACAACCTTCAACGTCCATAGTCTCATCCTTGTCTTCTTCTTTATCTTCTTTTATAGGTATATCATCCAAAAATGATATGATTTTTTCAAGAATAAATTCTTTCAATAAATGATTCATAGCATTTTACATATGAGCCACTGAGTTGGTTGCTCCTTGAGGTAAGGTATACATCCTCATTAAACCCAAAGGAGTCTCCATGGTAGTTAAGTCCCTACTCTCCTTAGCCAATTGAAATTGGTCATATTCAGAATATAAGTTTCTAATAGAATAGATGGCATGACTTGCAAATTTTTCAGCCACTTTATCTATTATAGAACCTGATCCCATATTCCGAATAGTTACTCTATTTGTAGGTTGCATATCTTGAATAAACCTTAATGCCCTTGACTTCTTGGGTACTGTGAACCATCTATTAGAATAGGGAGCAATTGAAGGTTCTAAAATATCCATCTTCACCTTCTCTTTTAATAGTTCTATCAACTTTGGAAGTAAAGCTCTAGGCACAAGTATAGGCTTTAAATCCCATGGAACATGCAGCACAGTAAAGATTACCATAGGTACTACAACATTAGGATCCACACATCCAATTTCATCAAGAGTTGAGACAATGCCTTACCATGCCTAATAAATATTTCTTGAAATATAATTTTCTCCGTTGATGTCAAGAAATCACCTCCTTCGATCTTTAATTTAATTAATAATTATTGAGTAAATTGATGCCTAATTCCACATCCTTATCTTAGAATTGGCTCTTTAATTGCTTGGTTGATATGTTCCATAGTATCAAATAGTAATTGAATAGCTATAGGCTTTACCTTTCTTGCTACAACTTTATATTTAGTTTGTACTCTAGCTTCATGTTTCAATCCATAGCTTATAGCAAGCCCACCAATTAGTACTATCTTTTCTAATTCTTTATTAGTCTCTCTTAAATATATTTCTACTATGTTATTTCTATCTATACTTATAGCTAAATTCTCGAGAACCTTTATTAAATCATCTTCCAAACCTATTTCTTCTATTATTTCAACTATGGCTTCATCACTTGAAACTAAATCCACTCTTTTTAAGTTTTTCTTTTGTTTCTTCACTCTTCTTCTATGTACAGAATCTAAATCTTTAATCTTTTGAATACTCACAAATCCATTACTAGTAAAGTTTAAAAATCCAAAACTCATATTATCTACAATGGGATTTACAGATGACTTATTTGTACCCATGTGTCCCCATTTTACAAGGGTGCTTTTTAGAAATCCACAAAGTTGTTTCTTAGTTCCAAAGGCATTCCTATTAATTGTTTCATATGCCTCTCATGGATAGGTTTCACAGTAATAAATTACACAGCTTTTCTTCCATCATAATTATAAATCTTAGCATAATATGAACCATCATCCAAGACTCTAGTTTCCATTCTAGCAACTGTAATATAGAGTTGACCAAGTATTATTGGATATGTAGCAGAGTTTTCTACAAAGAAATTTTGCTCTACTTTCACATCTCCAATTGTAGTCCTTACAGATGAGCAAGCTCCATATAAATCTCCTTGTTGGTTGTTTGCAATTCTAATTATTCAACCATGATTGGTATCAACTGGCCATTTATTTTTCTCATATATTCGCCTTGACATGATATTGATTTCTGATCCATGATCAATTAAAGCCAAAATTGGATCTTTAGAGTCTCTCAACCTCACATATGTCTACGTAGTAGTTCTAGCCTAAGAAAGAACTGAATAGCTACTACTTCCCATTCCATCATTATCACATTCAGAACAAGTATTCACACATGCTTCTTGTACATTCTTCTTTATCTCAATAATTCTCATAGATGCATATTTCATTTGATGCTCTTCTATAGCTTCTTCATATTTATTTAAAGCCTCATTCTCCATATCAACCTTAATTCCAACTTTTGATATTACAAATTGTACAAATACCTACCCTATCTCTTTTTCCTCATCCATAGTTATCTGAGTATCCAATGCCTCTACCCTAATAGCTTCAGCTGCCATTTGTCTCTTCTTCTTTATCACATTGATGATCAACTCATGGAAATCCTTTTTAGCTATACCAAGAACCTCTCTCAGAGTGAATTAAATTTTAGTATCTAAGATCTTTTCGTCTATAACGCTTATCATATTTGTAGATGTTTCAATGTCAGATTGAAGCTTATAAGCATAATTTTTATCTTTAGGTTTACTTGCATCATCTTTTTTATTATCTTTATTCTTCTTCCACCACTCTTTAGGTCATGGTATACCACGAGGATGAGTGGAAGAAGGCATTTTCTTCGATTTTTGCTTCTTAAAAGCTTCTTTGTTTCTTGGAGACCTTGCTGTTGTATTGTAAATGCTTACAATATGTAAAAATTAGTTAAAACATATTATATGTTGATAAATCTAGATGTATGTTAGAGTGGCTAGTAGATTAAATTAAAAGGAATTGATATAAGAAAATTTACTTTGTTTCTTTACTTCTTTTGATTTTGACATTAAAATATATATATATATATATATATATATATATATATATATATATATAGGACCTAAATATTTAGTATGAAGCCTTGAGAGAAGGTGGAAACCTAAGGATGAAAATCTAAACTATTAGGAGGCTAATTGGGAGGGATGAAAGCAAGGCATGGTCGGATGAAGGCAAGGAATGGGAAACTTCATCCCTATTGGTCGAATAACATGCTCAATGGGCTTTGAGGAGGCTGCCTGTGACCTTAAGAAGGGTTTTGGCGACTTCAAAGAGAGCATTCAGAGATTTGAAGCTAGGATTGTAAAGTTTAGGGTTTGGGATATAATTTGTGTACAAAAATTAGAGGATTTGGAGTTAGAGTGAAGAAGTTATAGCCGTTTGAAGTTAAGGTGTTAATTTAAGACATATTGTTGCTCTTTTGAGGATACGAGGAGTTTTACAATACCTTTGAAGATCGGAAGGTGCGATTGAAATGGAGATTTTAAGACCTACATCTTTTAAAAAAGAGTTATTTCTTTTGGAGTCTATATGAAGGAGTTGTAAGGAGTTGAAGGCAGCGCTTCCAAATCAAAAGTAGTAAGTAAGCGGTTTTGTTTGTAGTAATAGTTGGAGCCATAACTTGAGTTTTCGGATGAATTTTTGGCTCAAACTTTTTGGAGAATGTAAAATTTTTTGTGAAGAAGCTATACATGCAAATTTTGTGGCATTTGAACTTATATTTTGTAAGATATGAAGAAAATTGCACACAGATATATAAAGACAAGGATTTGAAGCGACTGTTAGGGTTTTCAAGATATCTCAAGATTCACAATGAAGTTGGAGTTGAAAATTGTTGTAAAAATTAATAAGAATACATCAGTACCTCATGTAAAATTTGAGTTTGTTTGGACGGTTGGATTAGGAGATATGAGGTGTTGAAGTTCAAAAAAATCTCCACATAAGAATATACAAGGTTTTAGAGGATTTTATCATATTTTGGATGTTGTTGGTTACTTGAGGCTTGTATATTTGGTGTAATTGCTCAAAAAGGGAAAATTTATATATAAACTTAGGACTTTTCTTATTTTCAAGCTTGATTGAATAATTAGTGACATCTAGAAGTCCAGTGTTTTTTTGAGGAAAATTCTCTCTACCCCGACATCGTCTTATTTTCAAGCACAATTACATCTTCTTAATGAATAGCTCTATCTCTTTTTTCTTGAACCATGGTATCATGTTAATCATCATCATATTTGTCTCTACATAAATATGCTTTAATACTAATAGCATCAACTAGATCATTCCACAGAGTCATTTTTTTGATAGCTTCAGCTCCTTTGATCATGACTTTTGTAGTTAGTTGGAAACTAGCCTTAAGTACTTTTTGTTCAATTGTAATAGAGTAAGACTCAGCTCCTTCTCTTTGTATGATATTATTCCTTGATATTTGCTCTTTTACTAATTTTTTCATGCCACCCTTTACAAAATTTGTCTTCAAAGGCTCATCTCACCCTGTGAGTCTAATCCACCCTCTTTAATATATACAATATCATCCTTGATTGCACCTTTGTAGTTGTCATATTTACCATGCTTGTGGTTTGGATTGTCATACTACATACATCTATCTACAAATTTCTTTGAGCCTTCAATTATCTTTGATGAATTTGTGATCTAGGATTTCTTCAACTTAGTTATTTCCACCTTCAAAAATTCTATGTCATTAATCAATTCTTCAAGAATACCATCATTAATAGTCTTGATCATTCTTTGAGGTGGTCCTTGATTCTGAGGTATAGGCATTGGTTCCAATCTCGATATTAAACCACAAGTCTTAATCTTCTGTTGTTTAGCCTAAAGTTCCACTGTCTCTTTTACTAGCTTCCAATTATTTGTAAAACTACTCCCAGATGTCTTATCTGCTAGATAATAGAGAACCTTGTCTTCCAAATATTCATCAGCTACTTCTAAAAATAATCTAATTTTTCTTGTTTTCAAGAGTTGCATCTCTTGCCGTGGTAATTGTCCAAACTTGGTCTCAAATTCCTTGATTAAATCATTTGGAGCCATTTGATTACCTAACCTTTGCTCAATTCACTCCAAAAAAGTTTTTTTTATCATTCTTTCTAAATTTTCTTCAAAAAATTCATCTTTCAAGAGTTCTTCACATTTCTTCCATGATATAGTCTTAGTATGTAACTCTTCCATCCTTCCTCTGATTTCAGGTACCACTGCCAAATGAAAGGTGGTAATCATCTTTATTTTTGAAACTTGATGCACCGCCA
The DNA here is from genome assembly GCF_059467195.1 of Physcomitrium patens. Classification (NCBI taxonomy): domain Eukaryota; kingdom Viridiplantae; phylum Streptophyta; class Bryopsida; order Funariales; family Funariaceae; genus Physcomitrium; species Physcomitrium patens. Next base: position 13,776,665 of record NC_143421.1, read on the forward strand.
TTTCACATGTGTAAATCCTTAAGAAATTGGTGTTATTCCTTCCATCAAACCTCCCAACTTTGTCCACTACTACTTGTAAGGCCTTAGTAGTGTTTCTATCCTCTCAATGCATTTGTTGCCTTTCTTTCATAAATTGAGCAAATGCCCTAAATAAATCATGGACAACCACTCCTCTTTATAACCCAGACCTTGGATTTTATTCCTCCTTTGAACTTGCTGAAAAAATCAGTGCCTTAAGGCTCTCTCAGTGGAAGCACCAATATGTCGGGATAGAGAGAGTTTGCCTCAAGAAAATGCTGGGCTTTTGGCTATTATTAATTATTCAATCAAGTTTGAAAATAAAAGAAGTCCTAAGTTTATATATAAATTTTCCCTTTTTGAGCAATTACACCAAATACACAAGCCTCAAGTAATCAACAACACCCAAAATATGATAATATCCTCTAAAATCTTGTATATTCTTATGTGGAGATTTTTTCGAACTTCAATACCTCATATCTCCTAATCCAACCGTCCAAACAAACTCAAAATTTACATGAGGTACTGATGTATTCTTATTAACTTTTACAACAATTTCCAACTGCAAATTCGTTGCAGATCTTGAGATATCTTGAAAATCCTAACAGTCGCTTCAAACCCTTGTCTTTATATACATGCATGCAATTTTCTTCATATCTCACAAAATATAAGCTCAAATGCCACAAAATTTGTATATATAGCTTCTTAACACAAAATTTTACATTTTCAAAAATATTTGAGCTAAAAATCTGTCCGAAAACTCAAGTTATGGCTCCAATCATTACTACAAAGAAAACCACTTACTTATTGCCTTTGATTTGGAAGTGCCGCCTTGAACTCCTTATAACTCCTTATTATAGACTCGAAAAGCAATAATTCTTTCATGCAAGATGTAGGTCATAAAATCGCCATTCCAATCGCACTTTTTGATCTTCAAAAGGTGGTGTAAAATGCCTCAAAAGAAAAATAGTATATCTTAAATTAATACCTTAACTTCAAACGGCTATAACTTCTTTACCTCAACTCCAAATCTTCTAATTTTTGTACACAAATTGTACTCCAAATCCTAAACTTTACAACCCTAGCTTATAATCTCTGAATGTATTTAAAAGAGGAACTCTAATTCGTAATAAGGCCTCGGACAGCCTCCTTGAAGCCCATTGGGCATGGCCTTCGACCAATAGGAATGAAGTTTTTCATTTCTTGCCTTCATCCAACCATGCCTTGCTTTCATTCCTCCCAATAAGCCTCTTATTAGTTAAGATTTTCTTCTTTAAGCCTCAACCTTCTCTTAAGCTTTATACTAAATATTTAGGTCCTATATATATATATATATATATATATATATACATACATATATTTTAATGTCAAAATTAAAATAAGTAAAGAAACAAAATAAAGTTTCTTATACCAACTCTTTTTAATTTAATCTACTAGCCACTCTAACACACATCTAGATTTATTAACATATAATATATTTTCACTAATTTTTACATACTGTAAGCATTTGCAGTACGACAACGCATTGATACATGAGTTGCTTGAAGATGAAATTACTCAAGTATTAACAAGGTTGCCCATTGTTAATTATATGCTACCTCGTCTTCTTTCGGTTTAAGGTAGGAACAACTTGATAATACATTTGATAATTCTTATTGGCTCTTGGATCAATATGTGATGCAAAAGTCAAATTGTGATAAAGATATAATCTATTGTCTTTGGTGATGGTTCCAGACTAGGGCTAACATGAATTATTAAATATATTATCAAATGATTTATCAAATTATTAGATTATCGTGATTTATATATATAGTCATCTTATGAAAGGTGCCTTCAAGAAAGTAGCACCATTCTTAGAAAGAATTTATGATAGCAAGTAATTCTTTATTGTCGATTGTATAGTTGATTTTTGCTTCTGAGAATTTTCTAAAATGAAATGCAATTAGATGAAGTTTGTCATCTTCTCCATATTGCAACAAGACTACTCTCAATGCAAAGTCTGAGGCATTGGTCTCCATAAAATAGGACTTGTTGAAATCTGATTGTATCAAAATTGGAGCTATTAAAAAAGCAGCTTGTAAGCTTTAAAAAACTTTTTCTACTTTGGGACCCAGTTTAGTTTGTCCTTGCATGTCAAATCCATAAGTAATGTAGCAATTTTGGAGTAATTCTTAATAAAAATCATATAGAAGTTTGTAAATCCAAGAAAGCATTGAACATCATATATAATTTTTGGCTTTGTCCAATTGATGATTGCTTGTACCTTCTTTGGATCTATAAAAAGGCCTTTGGTGGAAATAATATATCCAACAAATTTGACTTGAGGTGCATGAAATATACACTTTTGTAGTTTTGCATGTAGCCTAGCACTTCATAGCTTTTTCAATACAAAATAGACATATTTTTTATGGTCTTCCAAATTGTTGGAAAAGATTAGAGTATCATCCAAATAGATCACAACAAAGTCATGGAGATGCTCATGAAATATGTCATTTATTAAGTGTTGGAATATGGCTAGAGCATTGATAAGTCCAAATAGCATGACATTATATTCAAAATGTCCATATGTGGTACAAAATACTATCTTCCATTCATCTCTTTTCTTAATGTGTATCAAGTTATACGTGCCTCATAGATCAAATTTGATAAAGTTCTTTAGTTGGCTAAGTTGATGAAGAAATCTAAATATCAATGGCAATGGATATTGATTCTTTATCGTGATTTTATTAAGATGGTAATAATCGACACACATTCATAAGGATCCATCTTTCTTCTTGACAAATAATATCAGAGTACCAGTTGGTGACTTGGAATGTCAAATAAAATTCTTAGCGAGATTTTCTTCAATGTACTCTTTTAAAGTCATAAGATCATTTTGGGATAAATTGTAGATAGATCCAAACAATGGTTAAGCATCTTCTTATAAGTCAATTGTACAATTATAAGGGCGATGCTTTGATAGGATGTCCATATTTTTTTTTTCAAATACATCTGCAAAATCCTTATACGCCTCTAGAATTATTGTTGTAGCAACTAATGGTTCTAATTGTAGATTTGCATAGATAACAAATATAGTACCTTTTTTGGCTGTGGTCACAAATATTCTAGCTTTAATAAATAAATATCATTTAAGTTTTGGTTTGTCAATTATTAGAAGCTTTTTTATAGATCTAAAGCTTCTATGATCTATTAAAAGAAATTCTAACTTTTGTGATATCCAATCTATCTATAGATTATATTTTTCAAGCTATAAGATCTTAAAATGTCTAGACTGATAGTGATCTAATAATGTTGAATACAACTTAGTTGCTATGGTTGTCAAAGTTTATTTCTAATAGAATTATTTCATGAGTAAAATCTCTAGAGAATAAAGGTTGATCATCTATTATTTCTATATGTATGGCTTTGGATTTTTTGACCATATAGATTTTATATGATCTAAAAAATTCTTCATCAATAAAATATGTAGAGGCTTTTAAGTCAAGTAATACATGACAATCTAGTTTTGTGACCCCTAATCATATAAATATAGTAAAATAACAAGTAAGATTAGTAGAGAATACAAGATTTTTTTTGATTTGTGATAGTAAAGAATCTAGCTGCATAGTGTCCTATTGTAGTTCGGCTACTATATGAAAATAATGTAATTATGTACTTAATATATAATTTACTAAGTAATATGGTGAGAGCCATGTTAGTAGATTTTAGTTGGTTGTAGAATATAATTTGATTATTACCTTGAAAAGAAGTTTAAAAAGATTACTATAGAATTTGTATAACTTTAATTTCCTTTTGATAGTGGCTTTTAAGATTGATTTTGGTTGATAGTAACTTCTAAATATTTAGAATCACCTTTGTTAGACGTTGGTGACCTTTGAAAACTTATTTTGATTCTTTTATTTGGTGTTTAGAGCATAAATTATTTAAAACTTATAAAAAAAAGGATTGAAGAAAGGTTTTGGTAGCAAAGGGAGTAATAAGGGCACCAATATAGATGAATGGAGATGAATGATGAAAATCTCTATTCCTATTGGTCAAAAATCATAACCAATGGGCTTTGAAGAAGCTGCTTGAGGCCATATTAGGGATTAGGGTTAGTTTCTTGGAGGCATTTGAGCTTTGAAGGCTAGGGTCAGCAAGTTTAGATTTTTAGCTATGGTTTTGGTACAAGTTTTGAATGATTTGGAGTTTATATGAAGGAGATACATGTGCTCAAAGTTAAGATATTGATTTAAGAGCTATAGTCACTCTTTTTGGCATAACGCACGTCTACGGGTAGCAATTGAAGATCGACAACTATGAATGGAGAGAACACTTTTGTGGCTATACTTTTTGCATACTTTTTGGTGGATTCTATGGTGAAATAAAGAAGTTATTGGATTTTGAAGTCAGTACATGCAATCTAAAGGTAGTAAGTGATCCAATTTACTAGTGGTTGTGTCTTGAGCTATATCTTGAGTAATTTGACAAGGTTATGGCTCAAAATTTCAAAAAATATGTAATTTCATTTTAGTAAACTTTGTACATAAGTTTGATGATATTTGAATATTAGGTTCTTGAGATATTAAGAAAATAGTGCTCGAATGCTTGTAAATTAGGGTTTAGAGCATCTATTAGAATTTCTTAGATGCCAGAAGTTTGGGAATGAATTTTTAAGTAATTTTTTTTGTGATAAAATTTAAGAATAAATTATACCTATCCTATAAATTTGAGAAAAATTGAACAAATAGATCAATAATTATGAATTTTTAAAGTTTAAGAAGAGAAAACTCTTTGTAGAAAAAATATATTTTGAAGGGATTTTGTTATATTTTGAGTTTTATGCAAAATAAAGGAGTTTTGGAAGCTAAGATAAGTTTCATACAAAGGTTTAAATTGAACTCTCTAGAGCTAGATACATAGTGTATTCTTAGATAGCAAATCATGCTATACAACAATGGTCCCTACTGTGGCTGGACTCTCTCATTTTCTTACAACACTTTGGATGATGTGGCTGGACTCTTCATTTGATATGTATACTGGTATTTTTCTGAACAACTATTAACCTTATGGCCAGGTTTTCTATAATGAAAGCATAGTCTAAGTTCTCTTTTATACTTTTATTCTTTTTCAAAAAGAAATTTGAAGCAAACTGCATCAATTTGCATATCTTTTGCTTCCAACCGCTCATTAGAGTTGGGTGGTGAAGAAGGTGCAAAATAATTGGTATATACATGTGGCCTCATTGAAGAATGTTTATCTTAATATTATTGAAATCAATGGTTATTACACTTTATAGCTTGACTAATGGCTTCATTGAGTATTAGAGGATTTGGTATAGATAATAATAAGTCCTTGACATCGTCTCTTAATCCCTAATGTAATTGGTTCATCAATGTGTCTTTTCTCAAATTTATAACACATACTAATTGTCCAAAATTTGAGGCATATATTGATGCAAAGTACGTTTCTTATCGAAGGCTTCAAATTTTAGTTGTTAAAGAACGAACCTTATCATATTCACTAAATGCTTCTGTAAATACTATAAAAAATACTTCAAAATTATGTAATATTGGAGAATTCTTTTGAAATAATGGAACAAACCAAGATAAAGCTTGATTCAAGAGCAAGGTTCCAACAAAACCAACACAAGATACTTCAGTGGAATATCGTTGAAGTTGAAGCAAGGTGGTTAGTCTTACTTGGTTTATAAAGCATCAAACTTTTTTGAAAGGCTGATCTTTGTTTCTTTTATTGTTATTGTTGTCAGATCATTGCCTTGAGTGGATGCATCTTCTATGTTTGAAGTAAAGATAGGACCTCGATTTATCCCCTTCTTCATTCTACTTCAATAAAGTCTCTGTTCTAATCCTCAATGCTTCAAGAGTACTAATAATATAATTTAACTTGATCTTTGTTGAGTTTGTCATATTTATTTTTTTTATCTTTTGCAATAAAAAATCAAAAAAACATATGCCTTCAAAAGAAAGAAAACTTGATTTATAATACAAAAAAATGAACCAAAAGAATATTAAGAAAAAAATAATATTAGTCTAGAGGAGAATAATCTGCTGTCATGTTGCAAAACGACTATATGGTGAAAATATAAATGGAAAATATTTATTAATATTTAGTCATCTTGGATGTTAGAAACAATGGCCAATTCCAGTGCCAATATTCAAGGGCCAATTAATGTCACTCCATTGCAAGCTATACCACTAAACATGACAATAGCATATGCTCTACCGTCGTCATCGAACCAAGTACCCTCTATACCAACGTGACAACCAGGATCATTTTCTAACCCTACATAGAATAAGCCTAGTAAGTATATACTAGTGGAGATACTCAATATGCTTGATGGAGGTGCAAGAAGACCACTTTGTTGTTTCCGTTGTAGTCAGATTGGTCATTATGCTAGTGAATGTCCCAATCCTAGAGCCAGTGATAATTATGCGCCAATGTGTGGGAATAGCAAGCAGTCAAGGCATATTTATCAGTAATGTAATGCTCTATTCAATTTCAATAATCGGGATCAACAGAACTAAAGTTAGGAAAAAATTGAGGGGATAAATCGAGGTCCTCAAGATTCTTCGATAAATTGGGTAGAATGAGTCCGAGCCGATCTTACTAGGAGTCGGAAAAAAGAGAAAGGACCAATTCAATATTCGGATGAGTCTGATGTGAAGGATCAATTTAATCCAATTACGGAGACATCCAATCTAGGTCTTGATATGGGTCTCTTACCCAATAGGAGACCTGACTCAGTTGGGCAACCCAATGAGGTCCCAAATATGGAGGCTTCGGTTCCATTTCAAGCTATTTCGTTCTCTATGCTATTTCGAGAAAACGTCCTTTCCGTGGAAAGATCCTCTTAGAGGTGGAAATTCTATGGAGGCGGGTCTGCTATTCCAATACGGAGTCCAGGGCGGAAGAATAGGAGACCTCACGGAGTTAAAGAAGAGGAGAGGAAAAAGAAGAGGGCATTTGGAGATCAAGATTTTGGGGTCGGATTGCTAGCTTCAAGCTCCTTTGAAAGGTGTAGAATTGGGTTTCATAGGATTTTGGTGGACTTTGCAATCGTTGCTCAAAGTCAATGTTTGTATTGGTGAATTGGATTTTTGCAATAAAGTAATGGCTAGTACTCTTGACTGTTTTGTGAAATTGGAGAGACATCTATGGTTGAAATTTTAGAGGTTTCTAGATATTTGAGTATACTAAGTGCATGCAAAAATTTGTGTTAATCTTATGGTACAGATAGAGGATGTTTGATCATTAGTATAAAGAGGTATCAGAAGTTGGTATATTGGAGTTGTTTAGGGTTTTTGTAATATGTGAGATCTATCGACTGGAATAAGATAAATTTTGACATAGTAAGTCGAGGACTTAAAGGCAGAGCTACAAACAAAGTTTGAATGAGAATTAATGGTCAAAGAATGAGAAATTATAAGTTAAAGTTTGTTATCAATCTTCTAGACGACAGTCAAGGGACTTCAGCGTGGATTTACGATGTTCTTACAATCTGTAAGTTGGATTGCATTGAACTTCTTGAACATTTAGAAGACTTGTAAAGATATTAGTGGTAGAAGTCTCACAACAATCGGACAGTCAGATTGAGAATTACAGCTTGTTGAGGTTCGCTATCTAGAGTTAGGATTTTAAAAATAAAATAAATAAATAAATAAATAAAATAGAAATAAAAATAATAAATAACAAAAGAATTTGTGCTTATAATATCTAAAAGCTATTAAAAATAGTATTCTAAGTACTTTGTATTGAAATTAAGCGTTTATATTGAAATCCAAAATAGTTTGTGTTTAGATAGTTGAAACCCGCTAGACTACTTGAATACTTGCAAAACATTGTTTTATCTTCCACAGCCAAATGCCTAGTGTGTTTTCAAGCTAGATAGCACGTAATACAAAAATGGTATTCCTACAATCTATAAGTTGGATTGGATTGAACTTCTTGAGTATTTAGAAGACTTGTAAAGTCACTAATGGTAGAAGTTTCACAACAATCAGACGGTCAAATTGAGAATTACAGCTTGTCGAGGAATATTGTCTAGGATTAGGATTTTAAAAAATAAAAATAAGAATAAAAATAAAAATAAATAAATAAATAAATAAATAAAATAGAAATAAAAATAAGAAATAATAAAAGAATCTATGCTTATAATATCCAAAAGCTATTAAAAATAATATTCTATTCACTTTGTATTGTAATTAAGTTTTTATATTGAAATTCGAGATAGTTTGTGTTTAGATAGTTGAAACCCACTAAACTACTTGGATACTTGCAAAACATCATTTTATCTTCCACAATTAGATGCCTGGTGTGTTCTCAAGCTAGATAACACATAATACAACATAAGTGGTGAATCCGACGTGAAATGCTTGAGGTGGGAGGTATTGAAACTCGTTTATTTTTATTTTTATTTTATGAAGAATGAGAATAAAAATTTTGAAGGAGCTTTAAGTGGAGCTTCTTCTAAAGGATAAAGTATGTACATGAATTTGTGTGTTGTTGGGATATTTCAAGCCTTATCATTATCTATGAAGCAACAGCAAAGCAATGATCGCAAAGAAGCTTTAGTAATCAAAGCATTGCAAGCAGTGGTCAATAAAATTGATCAATTTGATGGAATGGATATTTCAAGGTATTTAAGATGTTGTGTTCACAAAATGGAATTAAATCAGATTTCTGAGAAGAAGATGGTTGAATTATTTAGACTTGCCACGATACCGAAAATAAGAGAGTATGTTACATCAATTATGGAATATTATGGAAATTCATGGGAGATTTTTTCACATGCATTAAAAGACGAATATTTCTTGGAGGACATTGATCGTGTTACTAAGAAACTATTTCTATAATGGATTGAGCGGCCTAATAAGAATTTGCAAGCAACAGAGCTACTAAGGAAATTTGAGAGGCAGTATTCTCAATTATCGAAGGTAGAAAGATTGACATTAGAGCCGAACAAGGTTGAATTATTTTTTGAAGCTGCTCATAGAGAATTACAAGGGAAATTGGAGTTGCTTCTTGAAGACAAAGAAGAAGATGAAAGATTGACAACAAAGTGGAAAAATATTGAAAATGCGATAGTTTTGCTTGTAAAAAGAGAAAGGAGGAAGGATAAGAGTAATATTCCAAAAGCAGTACAAGCACCTAAAACTCCAATACATACAACACGGCCAACAATGCCTACTTTTCAACCTTCAATATCTTTATCGAGGAAAGGAGAGATGGGGATTGAAGAAATTATACGTGGAATGTGAGATCTTCAAATCAAATTGGCAAGACTTGAAGAAAATACTTCTACAAATAATTTGAAGAATGTTTCAAAAAAAGGGTATGTACAAAGATGTATCTAGTATCATGAGATTTCACATACTAGGAAGGATTGCAAAGAATTCAGTAATATGGTGTAGCAAAGAGTTATTTACTGGAAAGATGGAAAAATTATATTAAAGGATATAGAGGATCTTCTTCAAACCAATTTTGGCAAAGGAGGTATGAGAGCATTGATTTAAGATTATTTAATAGAACATGAAATAGTAACATGAGAGAGTATAAGTTATGGTGCTAAAGTAGATGATGACTTTGGTGGAAGTATAGAAACTAGTGAATTTTAGACTTCTGTTATTTCTACAATGCAAAAAAGAAAAATGCCTCGGGATGTGTTATTGAGGACTGTAGCTACAATACGAGGTGCAACAGATTGAGAAGATCCTGTTAAGTCTCTTTCAGTTCATGCATATATTGCTAAGAGCCAACATAAAGCTTTGATGGAAGAAAAGAGAGGAGAAAATTTTGATGGTACAAGAGAAGGAAATTCTTCTAAGAGGCAAACTGGAAGAAACGAGGCTCGTGAGGCGGTTTCACAAGAATTGCCTATAAAAGATACTTCAACATCATTGGAAGAAAAAACAAAGGAGACAAAAGAAAAAGATAAATCAATTGCTTATAAGCTACTTTCTGATATTGATGCGGCAACAAATTTAAAAGAGGTGTTGGAAGAACGTATATTAAACGCTAAGGTGAAATTCACATTAAATGAAATTTTGAGAATAGCAAAGAAAGAGTTTCATGATGTTATCATTGACAGTATTAAGCAAAAGAGGCAATTAATGGATGAAGTTGGAATGAATTATGCTATTGATGCAGGATTATATAAAGACAAAGAAGAGGTTGATAATGGTTATAAGCAATCAACAAATGAAAAGAATGGATATAATCAACGAGTACATTTCAAAGATTATAGTGATAAAGAAATAGAAGCTTCAAGCCATTATATTTAGAAATATTAGGCAAGGGTAATTATTGAAGTATTGGTGAAAGTAGGAGATATAGAAGAACCAATTGTTGCTTTAATTGACCATGGTTCTGAAATAAATCTTATGTCTAAGGATCTTTATAAGAAGCAAAAATGGCCAATTGATATGGAACATGGTTGGACAATATGAGCAGCTAATAAGACATGAGGCAAATTATATGGAGCTTGTCCAGATGTCAAAATTTAGATTGGAGATGTTGTGATAGAACAACAATTCTTTGTTCAAGATACAATGTCTTATCTATAGATTTTAGGACAACCTTATATTACGGCAACACGGATGGAAACAAAAATACTTGACAATGGTTTTGTTTATGCAAGGATACATAATGAAGTTAGAAGAAAATTTGTAAAATTTCTAATATTACCTCCTAATCATGAAAGTAATCGAGATAGATTGAGGGAGAAACCATTGCTAAAGATTGTTGAAGGATTTAAGGATTTTGGAGAAGTACTACTATAAAGCGGGATTATAGAGGTACAAAAGAGGAGGTACTCTCGCGAGATGAAAGTACCTTTGATGTAAATTTTATTGGTATTTTAGAGAATGGATATACTATGTATAAGAAAGTTGATGATTTTAAAAGAAAAGAAAGAAAAATATTATATAATATTAAAAGGAAATTATGCAAGTTAGGAACATTAGAAGATAATGAGAAGATTTTAGGTATTTATGAAGAAAATGGATTGGAGGATTCTTTAGAATTAATTGTATCTATTGGACTAGGGGATAATGATAAGATTGTAGAAATTCATTCGAGGGAGGTTTATTCTATACTTGAATCTTTTTAAGCATCAGAAGTTATTCTAAAGACAAAATATAAAACAGTAGATAAAAAGGTAAAATCAATTGCCAAGCCTTTACCAGAAGTTTTTAAGGAACAAATAGAAGAAGCATCAAAAGAAGAGAGTTTAAGAGATCTAAAGAAGATTGGAAATCAGTTTGCAAAGGAGACTTTTGAAGAATTGAAGATTGGATGTGATAGTTCTTTATTTCCAACAGAAATTGAATATTTTAAAAAAATGCTTACGAAACGAGGTAAATCATTTATCTTTGGATCTCGTGAAATAGGATGCGTAGATCCTAATATTGTTGCTGCTATGGTTATCTTTACAGTACCTCATGTGCCTTGGAACTTAAGGCCAATTCCCGTGCCGAGGGCACATTTATCTAAATTGGTGGAATTATTCAAAGAAAAGATGCGAATGAAAATTTTGGAGCCTTTTTTTGCTCTACATTCTAGTCATTGATTTATAGTGCCTAAGAAAAATGGATCGTTGAGTTTTATTCAAGATATGAGGCCAATGAATGCAATAACTATAAGAAATGTAAATATAGGACCTTTAGTAGATGAGTTTACAGAAGCGTTTGTGAGAGGGGCATTTTATTCAATGGATGATTTATATTTGGATTATGATCAATTTTAACTTACACATGAGAGTAGAGATCTAAGAATAATGAGAATGCCACTAAGATTACTTAAAATGTGTAATCTCCGACAAGGTGCTACTAACTTAGTTGCATATATGATGAATGGGATGAACAAGGTACTGAGAGACTTCAATCTTGAAAAAACTATACCTTTTTTAGATGATATTCCTATCAAAGGATGTAAAAAAAGAGAAAAAGATGAAACTTTAGATGAGAAGGGGTATCGCAAATATATTGTTGATCATATACGAGATTGTGAAAAGATTTTAACTCGACTTGAAGAGGTTCATCTTATACTTTAGGAACTAAATCTATATTTGGAGTGCAAGAAGTTCTTATTGTTGGATATTTATGTGGATTTTATTGGAGAAAGCCAGATCCAAGCAAAGTTGATGCAATTGGAAGGATGAAAGATTCATGTGACTCTTTAACAAAAGTATGCAGGTTTTTAGGAGCTTGTGTATTTTATCGTATATGAATTCCTCATTATGCTCATGTAGTGGATCCATTGTATGAATTATTATGTAAGGGTTATCGATTTAAATAGGAAAGAAAGCATACTGATGCAATGCAGAAGCTAAAGGCGTTATTGGCAATACCTTAAATTTTAAGAAAAATTATTTATGACTATAATAGACAAGTAATTCTTACTGTGGATACCAGTCCTATTGCTATTGGATGGATTGTGGATCAAGATGATTCAAGTGGAAATAGATTTGTAGTTTGATTTGGAGCTAAAGTTTTAAGTACTCGTCAATGTACATATTCGTAAGTCAAAAGAGAACTTTGGGGAGTTATTTTGGCTATGAAAGCTGAAAGGAATTATTTGATTGGTGCAGCAGTAGTAATTGAAATAGATTGCTTACAATTACTTGGAATGATTACTAATTGTTCAATGTCGGATTTTACAATGTTAAGATGGATTGCTTATATTAAGTCATTAAATCTGAAATTTAAGCATGTTGCTGAAAAAGATAATTTAGTAGCAGACATATTATCTAGAGCAAAGTATGAAAGAAAAGACGAAATGGTTGAAGACATTGATGATGTTGGATGAAAATTCTATTCAATATCAAATCTTAACAAAAAAGACAAGCTATTTCTTAAAGAATTTTATGAAGGAGAATTATTGGATATTGGTCATTACTTGAATACCTTGAATAAGCAAAAAAATTGGTCTATAAAAAAATTTAAACAAATAAGAGAAAAGACATGGATTTTTGCTTCAAGAAGGATTTTTATGTAAGAGACCAAAGAAAAGAATTGGAAAGCCTGAAAGAGTGATGGGCAATAAGGAAGAGAAACAAAAATTATTAAAGGGGTTTCATGATAGTTTATGGGCAGGACATAGAGGAATTTGGGCTACTTTTGCCAAGCTTAAGGAATAATATTGGTGGAAAAATATGTATCGAGATGTGTCCTTATTTGTAGAGTCATATAAAATTCGTCTAACGTATTGTAATATACAACATTGAGATGGTCTTCATCCTACATATCCTCTAGCTATTCATTTAAAATGGGTTGTTGATTTGATTATTATGCTAATCGAGTTATGACAAATGAGATATTTGGTCTTAGCTCGTGAAGATTTATCAAATCAAGTAAAAAGAAGAGCATTGAGAACAAAATCTATGGAAGGAATTTGTAGATTTTTGCTTGAAGATGTTATTTGCCGCTACGGATGTGTAGAAAAAATCACTATAGATTATAGAGAATTAAATGCTCAAGAATCTTGTAAATTCTTGGAAAGATGTGGAATTAAACTATCACTGACTACTACTTATAATATTGAAGGAAATGCAAAAAGTGAGCGTTGTCACCTACCGATTGTGAAAGCATTAGTTAAAGCTTATAATAGGAGAGTTAGAGAATGGCCATGACTTTTGTCATTTGCATTATGGGCTGATCGAACAACTCATAGCTCAGTAATGGAATATATGCCTATTGAGCTTATGACAGGTCAAAAACTAATTATGCTAATTGAAGAAAAAGTATCTATTTGGAGTGTGCTACCATGGAAAGATGGATTGACAAGAGAAGAACTTCTAGCTATTAGAATTTAACAATTAGAGCAAAGATCAGAAGATGTACAAATAGCATTAGAAAGGTTAAAAAGAACGAGGTTACAAAACAAAGCACGATTTGATAAGCAACATCAATTGAGGCCTAAAGAAATTGAAGAAGGTGATTGGATTTTGGTCTATGATAGTAGCTTGGACAATCAACATAGTACTTTAAGAAAGTTTTCTAAGCAATGGTTTGGACCGTTGTCGGGATAGAGAGGTTTTGCCTCAAGAAAGCACTGGGCTTCTGGCTATCACTAATTACTCAATCAAGCTTAAAATAAGAAAACCCTAATTTTATATATATAAGTTCTCTTTTTGGGACAATTACACCAAATACTTAAGTCTTAAATAACCAACAACACCCAAAATATGGTAGAAGTACTCTAAAACCTTGTATATCCTTGTGTGGAAATTCTCCCAAACCTCAACACCTCATAACTCTTGATCCAACCGTCCAAACAAGATCAAAATTTACATGAAGTACTGATATGTTGTTATTAATTTGTACAACAAATTTCAACTGCAAATTCGTCGCGGATCTTGAGATATCTTCAAAACCCTAACAGTCGCTTCAAACCCTAATCTTTATATACCCACGCGTAATTTTCTTCATATCTCACAAACCATAAGTCCAAATGCCACGAAACTTATATAGATAGATTCTTAATACAAATTTTTACATTCTCTCAAATTTTGAGCCAAAATTTCATTTGAAAACTCAAGTTATGGCTCCTAACACTACTTTGAAAAAAACCGCTCACTTACTGCCTTTGATTTGAATGCGCTGTCTTTAACTCCCCATAACTCCTTCATATAAACTCCAAATGCAAAATTTCCTTCGCAAAAGATGTATGGCTTGAAGTTGCCCTTCCAGCCGCTCCTTCCGATCTCCAAAAGCTTCCGTAAGACTCCTCTTAAACTCAAAAGAGTAACAGTAGGTCTCAAATTGACACCTTAACTTCAAACGGCTATAACTTATTTACCCTAACTCCAAACTCTATAAAATTTGCACAAAAATTGCATAAAACCCTAAAATTTACGACCCTTGCCTCTGATTTCCTAATGGCTTCTATGAAGTCGCCGAAACCCTTATCAAGGTCGCGGACAGCCTCCTAAAAGCCCTTTGGGCATGGATTTCGACCAATGGGAATGAAGATCCTTATTTCTACCTTCATCCAACCATGCCTTGGTTTCATCCCTCCCAATTAACCTCCTATTAGTTTAAATCTTCATCTTTAGGCCCCTATCTCCTCTCAAGGCTTCATACTTAACATTAAGGTTCTATAACTTTTATATACTATAATCAAACTAAGTAAGGAAAACAAAATAAAGTTTTTTTTTTTTATCAACTCTTTTTAATTTAATCTATTAATCACTTTAACACACATTTAGATTTATTAACATATAATATTTTTTAACTAATTTTTACATACTGTAAGCATTTACAATACGACACCGTATGTGGTAAAAATTGTTCATGATAATGTAACTTACTCATTGCGGGAGTTAGATGGAACAAGGTTAAGAATATCAATTGCACGGAAGCGAGTAAAAATATTTAAACAAAGATATACAAAAATAAATATAGAAGATCTTAGTGAAGACATAGATATTCCTCAACAGAAAGATGAAATTGACTTGGATAGGAAAAGTGATGAAGAAGATTTGGACACAGACTTAGAGAACATATTTTAAATCAAATAACAACTAGGTTATTTGGTACATACCAAAGGATGCATAGGTTCAAAGGAGGTGGATGTTATGTTGCAACACGATTACATAGTGAAAATATAAATGGAAAATATTTATTAATATTTAGTCATCTTGGATGTTGGAAACAATGGCCAATTCCATTGCCAATATTCAGGGGCCAATTAATGTCACTCTATTGCAAGCTATACCACTAAACATGACAACAACATATGCTCTACCATTGTCGTATTACGTGTTGTCTTGTTCGGGAATACACTGGGTATCTAGCTGTGGAAGGTATAGTTGTTTTTGTAAATAACAAAGAAATCCTAATAGATTTTATCCATGTATGAAGAATATAATTGAAATATCAATTTCCAAGTATTTAAAAACACTCCTCATAGTCATTTTAACCATACAATATTCCAATTGCTTTATTTCTTTTATAATTAAGTTGTTTTTGTTTTTCTTAACAAGCCCTAATCCTAGCCAATGAGCTTTGACAAGCTGTAACTTTTGATCCAACTGTCCACTTAGTATGAAATTTTACACCCAAATACCAGTATAAGCCTTCTATATGCTCAAAAAATTTCAGCCCAACCCAACTTACAGATTGCAAGAAAACGCCCAAAAACCGCACTGATGACATTTGGCCGCAACCTTGAAATTTGATGTAGAAACTCCAGAAGTGATTTCTCCTTTGTCAACTATTAACTCCAGCTCAAAATTGAATAGCCGCTTGATCTCCAAATCTTCTATTACCAAGCCAAAAATTACGTCGATCCAACTAGTAGATCTTCAGATATCATAGAAACCCTATCCATCCCTAGACTGCCAACTTCCGACAACCCTTTGTACTAAAACCCAGATATCTCTTGATTGCATCGTTAAATTAACACAAATTTTTGTATACACTTAGCACACCCAACTATCCAGACAATACCAAATTTTGATCCATAGATGCTACACGACTTGCACAAACCGATTGAGAATGCAAACCATCAATGTTTTATATAAAATCCGAAACACCAAAATAAACACTGATTTTGAGCGGCGATTGCTCTCCCCTCAGAAACCCTAATGAAACCAAACTAGTGACCTTGAAAGGAGCTTGAAGCTAGCTCTTCGATCCAAAAAACCCGATCTAAAAAAAACCCCCTCCATTTCTTAACCTTCCTCCCTTTTAACCCTAATTCTCCCTTCTTTCAAACCCTAGCCTCTGAATTTCTTCAATCTTCTGTCTTGGATCCAGAATTGGCTCCGTCGTCTGAGCTTTCTCCTCCGTTTTTACCTTTAAGAGATCCTTTTACCGAAAGGACGTCCCCGGAACAGCACAAAGGATGGAACAGCTTGAAACGGAATCGGAGCCCCGTAATCGGGACAATATTGAGTCGTCCGACCAATTCAGGTCTCATATTGGATAAGAGGCCCGTAGTAAGACCTGGATGTTCCCACAATTGGACCGCATTGGACTGCCCGACCAATTCAGGTCTCATATTGGGTAAGAGGACCCGGATTGGATGTCTTGAAATTGGATCCAATTGGCTCTTCGAACTAGGCTCACCCGTCGTTGAATTGGTCCTTTCCCTTTCTGCTGACTCCCGTTATTGGAATCGAATGGAGCATTTCAGTAAGCCCCGGTTGACTGTAATGGGATGACTGAACCTAGCCTCTCAGTATTTGCACTGGAATTGGTCGTTGCTCCCAATATTCGAGGTAACTGAACATTAATAAAAGTCCTCTTTCTTTATATTTTCACAGTATACTCGTGTTACAACAAGACACCGTCGTCATCGAACCAAGTACCCTCTATACCAACGTGACAACCAGGATCATTTTCTAACCCTATATGGAACAAGCCTAGTAGGTATATACTAGTGGAGATATCAATATGCTTGATGGAGGTGCAAGAAGACCACTTTGTTGTTTCTGTTGTAGACAGATTGATCATTATGCTATTGAATGTTCTAATCCTAGAGCCAGTGATAATTACGCGCCAATGTGTGGGAATAACAAGCAGTCAAGGCATACTTATCAGTAATGTAATGCTCCATTCAATTTCAATAATCGGGATCAATAGATCTAAAGCTAGAAAAAAATTGAGGGGATAAATCGAGGTCCTCAGGATTCTCCGGTAAATTAGGTAGAATGAGTCCGAGCCGATCTTATTACGAGTCGAAAAAAAGAGAAAGGACCAATTCAATATTTGGGTAAGTCTGATGTGAAGAACCAATTTAATCCAATTACGAGGACATCCAATGTAAGTCCTGATATGGCCCTCTTACCCAGTAGGAGATCTGACTCAGTTGGACAATCCAATGAAGTTCCGAATACGGAGGCTTCGGTTCCATTTCAAGCTGTTCCATTCTCTATGTCATTTTGAAAAATATCCTTTCCATAGAAAGATCCTCTTAGAGGTAGAAATTCCATGGAGGCGGGTCCGCTATTTCAATACGGAGTCCAGGGCGGAAGAATAGAGGACCTCACAGAGTTAAAAGAGAGGAGAAGAAAAGGAAGGGGGCATTCGGAGATCAAGATTTTGGGATTGGATTGCTAGCTTCAAGCTCCTTCGAAAGGTATAGAATTGAATTTCATAGGATTTGGGAGGACTTTGGAATCGTTGCTCAAAGTCAGTGTTTATATTATTGAATTGGATTTTTACAATAAAGTAACGGCTAGTACTCTTGATTGTTTTGTAAAATTGGAGAGACATCTATGGTTAAAATTTTAGAGGTTTCTAGGTAGTTTAGTATACTAAGTACATGCAAAAATTTGTGTTAATCTTATGGTACAGATAGAGGATATTTGATCATTAGTATAAAGATGTATCAAAAGTTGGCATATTGGAGTTGTTTAGGGTTTTTGTAATATTTGAGATTTATCGGCTGGAGTAAGGTAAATTTTGACATAGTAAGTCGAATACTTAAAGGCAGAGCTACAAATAAAGTTTGAATGAGAATTAACGGTCAAAGAATGAGAAATTATAAGTTAAAGTTCATTATCAATCTTCTAGGCGGCGGTCAAGGGACTTTAGCATGGATTTACGATATTCTTGCAATCTATAAGTTGGATTGGATTGAACTTCTTGAACATTTAGAAGACTTATAAAGACACTAGTGGTAGAAGTCTCACAACAATCGGATGGTGAGATTGAGAATAACAACTTATTGAGGCTCGCTATCTAGAGTTAGGATTTAAAAAATAAAAAAATAAAAAAATAAAAAAATAAAATAGAAATAACAATAACAAATAATAAAAGTATCTATGCTTATAATATCTAAAAGCTATTAAAAATAGTATTCTAAGTACTTTGTATTGGGATTAAGCTTTTATATTGAAATCCAAAATAGTTTGTATTTAGATAGTTGAAATCCACTAGAATACTTGGATACTTACAAAACATCATTTTATCTTCCTGAGCCAGATGCCTAGTGCATTCTCAAGCTAGATAGTATGTAATACGACACTGTAACCTCTAAAATGCTATAGTACTTTGAAGAAGAGGGATAATCCATTGTCTACCAAGAAAGACCAAGATCTTAATATTATTTTATGTTTGTCTTGACAAACCATTAGGAATCATACAGAAGACAAGGATTCAAGACCAAGGAATGTAATTAATCTCGATATTAGAACAATAACTGAATATAAAGAAATAAGGTCTTGGCTAGACCGAAAGAAGAGAGTTGTCAATTTTGAAGATCCCTTTTGCCTTGACTCCTATATATACTAGGCCCTAGAAAGCTTCTTCAAAAGTTTTTATCAGACTTGAAAACAAAGGAAGTCTAAGATCCTTCTTTGGTAACTTCATAAATCATCTAAAGCCTCTTAGAACCTTCTAGGTCCTCCTATGACCTTCTAAATTTTTTTTAGAATCTATTAAAATCTATATCTAGATATCATTTATAAAGACAAGTACATACTATTCCAAGATATCTATATATACTATTAGTATAAATTATCTTGAATTAGTATGTATTAATATAAGATATCATTTATAATGATATAGATATATACCAAGATATCATTTATAAAGACAACTACATACTAATTCTAAACATCCCAAAATATTCTATTCATATGACTTATAAAAGAAGTTGGAATACTGGTGAGGTTGAAAGGTAATACAAGCCATTCAAAATGTGTATAAGGCATATAAAAGCCACCTTTTTATATCTTCTTTGATAATAGAGATTTGCCAATAATCACTTCAAAGGCCTAATTTGCTAAAGATGATTATACTTTAAAGTTGATCAAGAAGATCATCTACATGTGAAAGTGGATATGCATTCTTGACAATTTACTTATTGAAGCCCCGATAATTAATATAAAGTCAAAGACTACCATCTTCTTTGGATGCAAAGAATATAGATGCTCTCTATAACTATGTTCTTTTTCAAGTGAGATTTTTTTTGAACAATTCATCTACTAACTTTTACAATTCTTCAAATTCATTTGGTACCAGTTGATAAATTGACTAACGGATTGATGTGGCCTCAAGTACTAATTATATTTGAAAAAAGGCATTTTGACCAGGTAGTATGTTACTAGGTAAGTCAGTTAGAAAGACATCTTGATATTCATGCATGAGATGCTCTATCTCTTTTGCTCTTTTGACTGTCTTTTCTTTTAATGAAGCAAGATTTGGAACCACCACTTATACTAGTTGCTTATGCAATATTTATTTCTTTTAAAATTTATTCCTAGAAATGAGATCTTAGCTACTATTCATTTTGCTATTCTACTTGACATAGGGATATAAAGTGTTACCATGCATCTTCCATCTTTGAAAAAGATTATCCTTACTAGTCAATTAACTTATTTATTTTCTACTTCTACATATAGCATATCAAAGATAATATCATATTTAAGTTTTTTTATTCTAAACTTCTTCTTCAAGGCATAGGTATCACTTAATCTTAAGATTTCTTTTTCACTTGTCTCGCTCAATATGTTTTCTTAATCATCTATTAGATATATACTTCATCCTTTGATCATCTTTGTTATAATCCCAATTTGGTTGGTAATTGTGGTCAAGATGTAATTTTTTATAAAGCCACAATCTACAAGTACTCAATCCAATTGTCTTCTTAATTGCTTCATTAGATACATCAATTGACTCTTGTGATAGTTGTTTGAGGCCATGCTATTGTCATGATGTAATATAACTATATGGTAAAAATATAATCAAAATTAAATTTCTATTTAAATATCTAATTATCTTGGTTCAATAATAATTTAAGATATTTAACCATAACTTTTATAAAAGCCTCTTAGTTTATTTTTTTGTATTAATAGTTAGTAGATTAAAGATTAATTAATAATTTTACCTTCTAAGATATAAGGACTCTTTTATTCCCTTAGAAAGATCATAAATTAATAAAATCAAATTAGAAGAGGCAAATAATTAGTATGGTTGATATTAAGATTAAATTGAAGATAGAATTAGGCTAAAAAATTCCTAAGATAGAATAGATTAGTACCTAGGTTGAATATTATGTCATACCTTTTGGACTCACAAATACACTAGTTGCTTTCCAACATCTAATAAGTGATGTCTTTCATGAGTTTCTTGATGATTTTATTGTCTATTATTTGGACAATATTTTAATATATTCTAAGAATATAATAGAGTATAAATTTCATATTCTTCATGTGTTACAAAAACTAAGAGATGCACAATTATACACAAAGATAAAAAAAATATGTATTCTACACTACTCAAGTTGACTTTTTGGGATACATCATTTCTAATGAAGGTCTTATAATGGATCCAAAGAAGGTCCAAACTATCATAGATTGAAAAATTTTAAAAACAATAAGAGATGCATAATATTTTTTGAGCTTTTCTAATTATTACTGAATCTTTATCAAATTTTTTTTTTTTCAAGTTACAACTCCACTTACATGTTTGGCTTATAAAGACAAATTTGAGTAGAATAAAGAAGCCAAAACATTGTTTATTGCTTTGAAGAAGGAATATACTTTTGCACCAATTTTGTATTGTGTTGACTTATTTAAGGTACTTTTTTATAGAAACAGATACATCAGACTTTTCTTTGGATGCAGTATTATCACAAATAGAAATAGATAATAAATTTTATCCAGTAGCTTATCTTTCCAAGAAATTTTTAGCAGTCAAGATTAATTATAAGATCTATCACAAAGAACTTCTTATAATTATGGATTTATTTTAAGAATAATATCTTTATCTAAAAGGTACTTCAAGTCTAATTATAATATATACAGATCACAAGAACCTTGAGTATTATATGTCAGCATGTATTTTGAACCATTACCAAGCCTAGACCATGTCATTATTAAGATTTGATTTCAACATCACATATTGACTTAGAAAACAATAAGATTTATCAAATCTTCTTTCTAGATGCTTTTATCTCACACCAAAAGAAGAAGACGTATTTTTTGATCAACAAAGAAAAATCTTCTTGAAGCTTGAGCATTTTCATCTTTGAGTAATTAAATCAACATTGACTATTGATTCAATCTTTGTTAAATAAATTCAATGAAGTATGTCCTTTCATCTTTTTATTCATGATATAAAGAATCTTTCTTCTAAGTCTCATGATGTTTCAAACTTCAAGTTGAAAAAAAAAACCTTCTCTATTTTGAAGGACATCTATATATTTCAAAAAGAAGAGCATGTTTACGTGTTCTTTAAACATGTCATGACTTTTCAATAGAAGGATATTTTAGATACAACAAGATTTTAGAGCATATATCAAGAGACTTTTAATAGACAAAAATGTACAAGATGATAAAAGACTTTGTGTAGTCACATGATATTTTTTTAAGATCAAAAATTCTTCATCATCAATTCTATGGACTTCTCCAACTATTGCCTATATTCAAACAATCATAGTCTTCCATTTCTATTGATTTTATTATATATCTTTTAAATTCAAGTTTATATATTTTTAAATTTATAATTGTAGATTACTTCACCAAAATAGCATATTTTGTAGTATGTACAAAATCTATTTTAGGTAAAAAATATCTAAGCTTTTTATTAATAATATCTATTTATATCATGGATTATAAAAGAATATTATATCGGATAAGAAAATTTAATTTGTATCAAGATTTTGGAGAACTCTATTCAAGATTCTAAAGGTAGATATAAAGCTCTCTTTGACTTTTCATATTCAAATTAATGGATAAACAAAATGGGTGAATTAAGTTTTGAAGCAGTATTTGAGGTATATTATATTAATTATTATCAAGATGATTGGACATCTCTTTTGTCATTGGCAAAGTTTGCATATAATAATTTGGTACATTCTTCTACTCAACAAATACCTTTTTTTGTCAATTTTGGTTATCATCCATGTCTTGATACTTTTGACTTTTTAAAAGTTAATAATTGTGTAACAAAATATTTAACAAATTATTTATTAGAGCTACATCCAATAATGAAGATACAATTAAAGGAAGCTCAAGAACGACAATAGACCAATATGGATGCCTATTGTAAGGAGCAACCAAAATTCAACATATGTAATAAGTTATGGTTACTTTGTCACAATATCAAGACTATTCTTCCTTGTGATAAGTTGAACTATTGTAAGTTGAGATCTCTTTCTGTTTGTAAACAAATCAATCTTGTTACTAATTGTTTACATCTATTAGAATCTATAAAGATTTATCCCATATTTTACATTGTTATATTGTATAGTTTTCTATCTAGGAATATATTGAATACTTAATTGTAGAAAGTTTAGTTTTAATTTATTGGCCAAGCTCCAATAAGTTATTTAATCTTTAAAGTAAAAGACAAATAAATACTACAATATTAAAAAGATATTGTACTAGTAAAATCTTTTATATTTAAGAGGGTTTGTATATAAAGATTTTTAAAATATCTAGAAATTTTCTAATATTTTTGGTTATACCAAATCATAATAAACATTTGCTATTAAGTTAGATTTTTAATAATTCCAAAGAACATCCATAACCTCCATTAAAAAATCATATTTATATCAAAATCTAATTATAGCTCCATATATCCATCTTCAATATATATATATAAAGTCTTGACTTTCAAAAAATCCCTTTTCTTTGCATAAAATGCTCAAATTATTATTAAATCCTTTCAAAACATATTTTTTTCCATAAAAGATTTCTTCTTTCTAAATTTTAGAAATTCATATCTCTTGATTCAATTATTTAATTTTTATAAAATTTATAAATAATATAGAATTTACAGTTAAGCATTCTTACAAAAATATTCAATTATAAATTTACTAACAAGCATTTGGCATCTTAAAAATCCTAGCAGGTACTTCATATCCTAATTCACAAGCACCTAAGTACTATTTTCATCATATCTCAAAATTCCAAAATTCAAATGCCACAAACTTGTATATAAAATTTAGTAATATAAAAATACACATTTTTAAAAAATTTTAGTTAAAATATTATCAAATTGCACAAGTTATAGTTCAAAATACAACCACTAGCAATTTCGATTATTTGCTACTCATTAGATTCTAAATGTTGACTTTGACTTCTAATATCTTCCTTATTCTTGCTTAAAATTCATCAAATAATATATATAAAGTATAATTGAAAGAGTTCTTTCTCCAATGTTAGTTGTTGATCCTTTGTTGCTTTTTGTACGTGAGCATTATATTCAAAAGAGTGACAATAGATACAAAACCACCACCTTTACTTTGAATGCATATGTTTTTTTTATAAAAACTCCAAAGAATTCAAAATTTGTATCAAAATCATAGCCAAAAATATGATCTTCCTGATCCTAGCCTCTGATATTTGAATCCTTCCAAAAAACTAATCCTAATTCCTAATATGGCATAGGGTAGCCTCCTTGAAGTCCATAGATCATGGTTTTTGACCAATAGGAATAGATATTTATATCATCCATCTCTATTCATGGATTTAGGGTCTAGTTACAAAAAATCTTACAAATATTATTGGATTTTAGTTGGTTGTAGACTAAGATTAAATTACTACTTTAAAAGGAGGTTATTTAAAACAATTATAATTAAAATTTGTATAACTTTATTTTCTTTTGATAATTATTTTTTTTGTTAATTTGTTGGTAGTAACTTTATACATTTAGAATCACCTTTGTTAGACATTAGTAATCCTTAAATTTTTATTTTAATTCTTTAATTTACTATTTAAGATATATAATATATAAATCTTATATAAAAAGAAATTGAAGAGAGGATTTGGTAACAAAATACGTAAAGATTAGAGTATGTAGTAAATATAATTTGACATATCTTGCACTTCCTCAACTTATGAAGACCGATCTTCATGAATCTTGTTCCTAGAATGGAAGATAATATCATGAATATATACATTTATTCCAATGGTTACTTATATAACTAGATAGAAGTATGTAAATATAGATTAATTTATAAAGTCTTCTAGAGAAGCTTCCTAGAAGCTTTATAGATGCAATTTTGACTTTAGATGTATTTGTAGGTTGAAAACCTGGGCAACAAGTTAACCTCATATTGGTAGCTTGTGAAATAAATTAACTCTAAGTAATAGCTTGTGGAACAAGCCAACTATCTCGTATATACATAGATAACTTGCTTTGCAAGTTAAGACTTATGGCTGAGAAAGTCAATACATGTTGGAAGTTCTATAGAATATTGCCATGTAGCTCCTAGTTAGAGTGTATATATAGAGGCAAGAGTGAAGCCTTCTTCACTCTTTTCAATGCCTTTCTGGTCCTTAATCTTATTTCAAGACTTTCTAGTCTTCTTATTTTTAAAAATAGTCATTCCAGTTTAATTTTACATCATCTTTTGAGTGATTTTTTAGTTCTCTTTAGTAATACAAGAGTGTATTGAAGACTATCTTTCTTTAAGATTCATGTCCTTCATACTTCTATAATCAAAAGCCTAGTACATTTTCAAATAAAACAACACATAATATGACATAAGTAATGAATCCAATGTGAAAGTTTGGTATAGAAGGTATTAAATTGTATTTGTGGTTATATAGAATTGATGGCACAAGAAGGCAAGAAGATTGAATTTGAAGCCTTTGATGGAGCTTTAGGTGGAGCTGCAAGAGGATCTTTAAGTAGAGCTTCAAGTAGATTTTCTATTGATGAACAAGGTATGTACTTTGATCCAAACATTAAAAAATATTTCAAGTATTTATATTATTTATGCAACAACAATAGGACAATGATTGCAAAGGGGCTTTGGCAACCAAAGCCTTGCAAGTGGTAGTTAACAAGGTTGACAAATTTGATGGGAGGAATATTTTCAAATATTTAAGATATTATATGGGAGAAAGGTTTTTGAGAAGGAGTTGATTCAATTATTTGAGCTTGTTATGATACTAGAGATATTAGAGCATATAAGGTCTATTATGAGGTAATTTGGAAGTTCATAGGAAGTATTTTCATATGTATTGAAGGATGAATATTTTCTAGAGGATACTAATCAAGTTATCAAGAAATCATTCTTAGAATGGATTGAATGATCTTACAAGAATTTACAAGCTATAAAATTATTAAAAATATTTGAAAGGTAATTTTTTCAATTATTGAAAATGAAAAAGTTAACATTGAGATCATATAAGGTTGAATTGTTTCTTTGAGCTACTGATAGAAAATTATAAAAAAAGTTAGAATTTCTTCTTAAAAACATGGAAGAAAATGAAGAATTGACAGCAAAATAGAAGGTTATTAAAGATACTATTGGATTATTTACCAAAAGAGAAAAGAAAAAATGTAGGATTGATGCTTAAAGAGTGGTAGGAGTACCAAAGACTTCAATGCCTAGTACATTATTGATTGTGCCTATTATCCAACTTCTATTGGCTACATTAAAGAAAGAAGATATGGAACTTCAAGAGACTATACGTTAGATGCAGGATCTTCAAATCAAATCTACAAGGCTTGAGGAAAAGACTTCTACAATAAATTCAAAAGCTATTTTTAAATAAAGATATTTATAAAAATATATTTAGTGTGATAATAATTAATAATCTTAAAAAGATTTTTATGAATTCAATGAGATGGTACAATAAGGCATTGTTTCTTGAAAAGACAAGAAAGTTATATTAAAGGATATTAGTGATCTTTTTCAAATAAAATTTGATAAAAGAAGTATTAAAGCATTGATTAAGGATTATTTGATAAGACATGGACTTGCAACAATAGAAGCTATAAGTTACGGAACTAGGGTGGATAATGATGGCAAATTTTTTTTGTTGAAAATGTTCAAGCAAGTAGACTTTGATCTTCTGCCATTTTTACAATATAAAAAAAAAAAAAATACTAGAAGAAGCTTTATTGAGAATTGCTGCAATAATTTACAGTGCTATGGATTGGAAGGATCATGTAGAAGCTTTGTCAATATATGCATATATTACTAAAAGCTAACATGAAGCTTTAATAGAAGAAAAAAAGAGAAGAAATTTTGATGATATAAGAAAAGAAAATTCTGCCAAGAGGAAAATTGGAAGAGATAAGGCTCATGAAGCGGCTTCACAAGAATTTCCCACAAAAGATACTTCAACAATGTTGAAAGAATAAACAAAGAAATTAAAAGATAAAAGTAAATTAACAACTTACAAACTACTCTGTGATATTAAAGTAGTAATAGATTTAAAGGGAGTGCTTGAGGGACATGTGCTCAATACTTACGTTGAATTCACATTGGAGATTTTGAAAATCACCAAAAAAAATTCTATAAAGTAATTAATGACAGTATTAAATCAAAGAAGCAATTATTGGAAGAAGTTGGATTGAGTCATATAATTGATGCAGGCATATATAAGGATGAAGAAGATGAATTTGGTAATTATTGCAAACATTCAAAAAATGAGTAGAGGAGTTAAAATCAAAGAGTATGTTTTGATGATCAAAGTAATAAGAATAAAGAGGTTTTTTAGTCATTGTATTCAAAAGCATTGAGCTAGAGCAACTATAGAGATATTAGTGAAGGTTGGAGATATGGATGAGTCAGTTGTTGCTATAATTGACCATGGTTCAAAGATAAATCTTATGTCTAAAGATCTTTATATGAAGCAAAGATGGCCAATTGATATAAAGTATAGATGGGCAATACAAGTAGCTAATAATACATGAGGTCAGTCATATAGTGCTTGCTCAGATGTAAAAATTTGAATTGGTGATGATGCAATGGAGCAAAATTTCTTTGTTTAAGATGTAATATCTTATTATTTTATTTTAGCACAATCATATATTATTGTAACTCAAATAAAAATAAAGGTACTTAATGATGGTTCAGCTTGTATACAAATTCATAGTGAGGATAGAAAGAAGGTAATATAATTTTTGATTGTGCTCATAAACCATGAGCGAAATTAAAAGAAATTGAGAGAAAATCCACTGCCAAAGGTTTTTTAAGAATTCAAAGATTTTTTGAGAGTACCAATATAAATTGAGATTATAAAGATACAAAAAGAGACATACTCTCACAAGATGTAAGTACCTTTGATGCAGGATTTATTAAATTTTTTAAAAATAAAAGTATTATATATAAGAAAATTGAAGATTTAAAAAAAAATAAATAAATAAAAAATAATAAAAAATGAGTGCTATTGAAAAAGATTTATATAGAATAAAAATATTAGAAGACAATGAAAAGATTATTGATATTTATGAAGAAAATAGACTAGATGATCTTTTGAAATTGATTGCATCTATTGGATTAAATAATAATAATAAAGTTATACAAATTCATTCAAGAGAAGTTTATGATATAATTGAATCTTTTCAAATAGCAGAGGTTATGATTAAAAAAATATAAAATAATAGATAAGAAGTTAAAATCTATTAAGAAAACTTTACTAAAAGATTCTAAAGAAAAGATGGAAGAAGCATCAAGGAAAAAGAGCTTTAAGGATCTCAGGAATATTAAGTACAAGTTCACTAAAGAGACTTTTGAAGAATTGAAGATTAGTTTTGATTATTCTTTGTTGTCGAAAGAAATTTTTTGCTTCAAAGAGATATTGGCAAAACAAAGTACATCATTTGCTTTTGAATCTCATGAAATTAGGTATGTAGATCCAAATATTATAATACTTATGGTTATTTTTACTATACCACATGTATCTTGGAATTTAAGGCCAATTTTAATACTAAAGAAACATTTATCAAACTTACTAGAATTATTAAAAGAGAAGATGAAGACAAAGATTTTGGAGCCTTTTTTTGCACTATATTCTAATCGATGGTTTACATTGCCTAAGATAAAATGAATCATTATGATTTATTCAAGATATGTAGCCACGGAATGTGGTGACTATCAAAAATACAATAATTGGAACAATAGTGGATGAATTTGCTAAAGCATTTGCAAGGAAGGTGATCTATTCAATAGGTGATTTATTTTCGGGCTATGACTAATTTCAAATTGCAGAAAGAAGTAGAGATATGAAAACAATGAAAACACTACTTGGATTAAATAGAATATATACTCTTCTTTAAGGTATAATTAATTCAATTGCACATATGATAAATGGGATGAAGAAGGTATTGAGAGATTTTATTTTTAAGAAGAGTATACCTTTTTTAGATGATGTTTCTATAAAATGATGTAAAAAAGAAGACAATGATGAAACTTTAGATAACAAGGGATGTTGCAAGTATGTTGTTGATAATATATAAGATTGTAAAAAAAAAATGACTCGGCTTGAGAAAGCTCATCTTATATTATCATATACAAAAACTACATTTGACACACAAGAAGTTGTGATTGTTGGACATTTGTATGGATTTTAAAGAAAAAAACTAGATCCAACCAAGATTGATGCAATTAGGAGAGTGAAAGAGTATTGCAATTCTTTAACAAAGGTTTGTAGGTTTTTAGGTGCATGTATATTTTATTGTATTTAGATTCTTTACTATGCTCACATTATGGATCCATTGTATGAATTGTTATGCAAAAGCTATCAATTTAAATAAGAAAAAATATATATTAAAGTAATGCAAAGATTAAAGAAATTATTGACATCACTTTTAGTGTTTAGATAAACTGATTATAAGTACAATAGATTAGTGATTCTTAAAATGGATACTAATTTGATTGTCATTGGATGGACTTTAGGTCAAGATGATTTGAATGGATACGAATTTGTAGTGTAATTTAGAGCTAAGATATTAAGTACTTACCAATGTGCATATTTAAAGGACAAAAGGAAATTACGAGAGATTGTTTCAGCTATGGAAGTTAAAAAAGATTATTTGATTGGAGCAATAGTGGTAATTGAAACAAATTGTTTGCCTTTACTTAGAATTATTATTTATTATACAATATTAGATATTGTGATGTTGAGATGGATTGCTTATATCAAGTCATTAAATCCAAAATTTAGGTATATTATGAAAAAAGACAATCTAATAGCTGATATATTATTTCAAGCAATATATGATAGAAAAGATGAGATGATTGAGATTATTGATGATGTGGATACAAAATTTTATTTGGTTTTACAATTGAATAAGGAAGATATGCCATTTTATAAAAAAAAAAATTATGAAGAAGAGTTATTGGATATTGGACATTATTTGAGCACATTAATCAAGTGTATTAATTGGTCGATTAAAAAATTTAAACAAATCAAGAAAAAAATATGTAGGTTTGTATAATAAAGAAGATTTCTATAGAAGAGGCAAAAAATTTCATGATAATCTATGGGTGGAGCATAGAAGAATTTGGGCTACTTTTGCTAAATTAAAGGAACAATATCAGTGAAAGACTATGTATTAAGATATAGCTTCATTTATAAAATTTTGTGTAACTTATCACATGTATTCAAATATACAATATGGAGATGGTTTATATTTGACATATCCTTTGGCTATTTGTTTTAAATAGTTTTTAGACTTGATTATTATCCCAATAAGACTATATCAAATGAGATATTTAATTTTGGCTTATAAAGATTTATTAAATCATGTAGAAGGCAAGGCATTAAGAACAAAATCCATATAAGAAATTTGTAGGTTTTTACTTGAGGATGTTATTTGTCACTATAAGTGTGTGAGAAAGATCATTACAAATTTTGAAGAATTGGATACTCATGAAGCTCGTGAATTCTTTAAAAGATGTAAAATTAAATTATTATTGACTACTACTTATAATCTAGAGGAGAATGCAAATAGTAAATATTGACATCTACCAATTATAAAAGCATTAGTTAAAGCTTGTAATAGAAGACTGAGAGAATGGCATCGATTTTTGCTTTATATATTATGAGCTGATTGAACAGCAAATAGTTTAGTAATGAAATATATGCAAGTAGAACTTATGACATGTCAAAATTCAATTATGCCAATTGAAGAACATGTAACAACTTAAGAATATGCTACCATGGGAAGATGAATTAACAAGAAAGGAATTATTGGCTATTTAAATTTAATAATTTCAATAAAGATTGAAAGATGTTAAACACACAGAAGAAAGGTTATAAAAGACAAGATTAGGAAATAAGACTTGACTTGATAAGCAACATTAATTGAGACCTAAAATAATTGAAGAAGGTAATTGCATACTTGTTTATAATAGCAGTCTAGATAACCAACATAGTACTTTGTAAAAGTTTTCAAAATTTTAGATTAGATCATATGTGGTAGTAAAAATTCATTATAATGCCACATATTCATTAAGAAAGTTGAATAGTACAAGGTTGAAGATACATGTTGCAAAAAAGAAAGTGAAGATTTTTAAAAGACTAGATAGAGAAATCAATGTGAAAGATCATATTAAAGATATCAATATATTTGAAGAAAATAATTATTTTGAAATAAATGGTAAAAATAATAATAAAGGATTTGACGCAAAAAATAAAGAGATGGTGTGATGTAAATTATGACATATGGTTCATTTGGCACATGTTGGAGGATGCAAAAATTAAGAAGCAATGAATATTGTGATGTAGTACAATTATATAGTGAAAATATAATAAATAATAAATTTTTAATTAATATTTATTTATCTTGATTCAATAATAATTCAAGATATTTAAACATGGCTTTTATAAAAGACTCTTAATTTATTTTCTTGTCTTAATCGTTAGTAGATTAAAGATTAGTTCATAATTTTACCTTCTAAGATATAAGGACTCTTTTATTACCTTAGAAAAACCATAAATTAATAAAATCAAGTTAAAAAAGGTAAATAATTAGCCTGGTTGATATTAAGATTAAGTTGAAGATAGGATTGGGCTAAAAAATCCCTAGGATAGAATAGATAAGTACTTAGGGGTCGAGAGTTTGTGAGACTTGGTCAAAATTAGACCTTTGGCAATCAAAAACATCGCCTACAAAAAAATAGGGATTCATTCAAAGATTAGAGATTAGGATTGGAAAGCTATCTTGGAGCTTCTGTCAAGGACAAAGACTTGATGAGGGAAAATATACACAAAAAGGCTATCTCGATATAATAAGTCAAAATATAAACAAGTAGGTATATTAAAAGGAAACTGGAATGGCTACTGCCACAAGACAAGAAACTAAAGACTCTTGAACCTGGACTAGAAGCAAGAAAGGAGTTGACAAGAGTGAAGAAGCCTTCACTCTTGTCTCTATATATACTATCTAACTAGGGGCTACGTGGCGACGTTCTATAGGACCTCCAATATGTGTTGACTTTGTAGGACACATGCCTTGACTTACAAGGCAAGTTTTTCTACGTGTGAGCCACATAGTTAGCTTGATCTTCAAGCTAACAACATGTGTGGCACATGGCCAACTTGTTGACCACGTTTCTAATCCAAAAAGTCAATTAAAGACACCTATGAAGTCAAAGCAGCGTCTAAGAAGTTTCTAAGAAGCTTCTATATTAAATATTATAGAATTAACTTACTTTTATCTACTTTTACTTACTTCTACCTATTTCTATATGTAATTATTAGCTTACATGATTATGGCCGTGACATTACCCCCCCTTCTAGAGACGAGTTCCATGAGGAGCAGTCATCATATGTTGAGGAAATCTATGATGCAACGAATTGTATTCGCCACATACTCTGATCTCTGTTCTCTTCGAAGATGATTGATAGGGCCTCTCAACCATCGGTAGTGTCCCATACCAGGGCGGGAAGACCACCTAGTTATTTGATCATTGTTGAGGCCTTCGTAACTTCCTTCGAATAGAATATTTGGAACACCATCAGGAGTTGTTCCTACCTCTAGCAAAATCACCAAACATCGAGAGTCCCTTCCCAAATCGTGATACCAAACGCGTTGTATCTCACCATCTATTCGAGGAAGAACATGTCGTTCTTGAAGATCTTCATCTCGATTGCGTCGTCTTGAAGGTTGTGACAATCGTAATGTCTCGTCCAACAGGTCAGCAAACGAAGGTTCTTGAGTTGAATCCCCTGGTTGTTGGCTCTCCATCTAATTAGCGTCACAAATGCAAAGAAGTTACAAACAAGGATAGGAAATTGAATGTTATCTTGCCTCAATCTTGTCTCTTTTATAAGAGATATTTTCATCTTGGTTTTGATGGATGTCGTTGATGAAAAACTTTGACTTTAGCTGATGTATTTGTTAGATTCCTAGATGGCTCCCATGTGCATTCACTAATATCATATCCGCGCCAATGAACAAGATATTCCAACTTATTTCGACGCCGCCTTGAGTCTATATCTCTTCCACCTCAAATTCTTCATTATTATCTACTTCTATAGGAGGCGGTGGCATTTGTCTTCTTCTTTATATATCCACTATCTTATATGGTTCAAGAAGAGACACGTGGAATACATGATGGATCTTCATTGACTCCGGTAGATGTAACCGATATGCAACTGGGTTGATCTGTTCAGAAACAGAAAAGGGGCCAAGCCTACGATAGTCCAATTTGTCACAAGGTCGAGTAGTCTTGATATTGCGACGAAGTAGCCATACCTTGTCACCCACGTTGAGTTGTGGTTGTTCCTTATGATATAGATCTGCGTTTATCTTTTGTCGTTCTTGAGCTTCCTTCAATTGCGTCTTCATTATTGCATGTAACTCTGACAACCGATTTGCCATATCTTCTGCTGCAGGATTATCAACTTTTGAAAAATCAAAAGTATCAAGTCGTGGATGATAGCCATAATTGGCAAAGAAAGGTGTTTGTTGCGTGGAAGAATGTACCGTATTATTATAAGCAAACTCTGCCAATGGCAGAAGGGTTGTCCAATCATCTTGTTGGTAGTTGATAGTACACCTTAAATATTGCTCCAAGACTTGGTTTACGCACTCTGTTTGTCCATCAGTTTGAAGATGGAAAGCCGAAGATAGCTTTATGTCCACTTTTAAAATCTTGAAAAGAGTCCTCCAAAATCTTGACACAAATTGAGTTCCCCTATCCGATATGATATCTTTAGGTAATCCATGATAGCGATAGATATTATCAACGAAAAGCTTAGCTGTTTCTTCACCTGTGATAGATTTTGTACATGGCACAAAATGTGCCATCTTGGTGAAACGATCTACTATCACAAATATAGAATCATAAGATCTTGAGCTTAGAAGATCTGTGATGAAATCCATAGAAACAGAAGACCATGGTTGTTCTGGTATAGGTAATGGCTGAAGAAGTCCGTAAGGTCGATGACGAGGAATTATTGATTTTGAACAAATATCACATGATTGTACAAAGTCTTTGACTGACTTCCACATTTGTGGCCACCAAAAATCTTTTGATATGAGTTCCAAAGTCTTATTATATCCAAAGTGCCCTGCTGCTGGAAAGTCATGACGTGCTTGAAGAACACGTAAACGTGCTTCTCCTTCTGGAACATATAGGCATCCTTCAAAATATAATAGATTATTCTTGAACTCGAACTTAGAAGGATCATGAGACTTGGAAGAATTATTCTCGATATCATGAACAAGAGGATCTAAGGACATACTGGACTGGATTTGCTTGAGAAAAGTTGAATCAACAGTCAATGTTGATTTCATTGCTCGGAGATGAAATTGCTCCGATTTCAAGAGGACCGTTCTTTGTTGCTCAAAAGCTGCATCTCCTTCTTTTGGTGTAAAATAAGAACGTCTAGATAGGGCATCGGACAAACCTTGTTGTTTTCCTGGCCGATAAGTGATAATGAACTCGAATCTTGACAAAGACATACTCCAACGAGCTTGACGACGATTCAACATGCGTGCTGACATGAAATACTCGAGGTTCATGTGATCTATATACACAGTGACTAGACTAGAAGTACCTTCTAGATAATGACGCCATTCTTGAAAGGAATCCACGATCGCAAGAAGTTCTTTATCGTGGATCTCATAATTGATCTCGGCTGCTGAGAATTTTTTTGAATGAAAAGCTATCGGATGAAGTTTGTCATCTGATCCCATTTGTGATAAAACTGCACCTAAGGCAAAATCTGATGCATCTGTTTCCATAAAAAATGCCTTGGAAAAGTCAACACGATATAAGACTGGTGCAAAGACAAACGATGTCTTCAAGGCTTCAAATGCTGCTTCTGCTTCTTGATTCCATTGGAATTTATCTTTACTAGTCAAGCGTGTAAGTGGAGCTGCAACTCGTGAGAAATCTTTGATGAAGATCCGATAGTAATTGGCAAATCCCAAGAAACATTGGACATCTCTTACTGTCTTTAGAATCTTCCAATCCATGATTGTTTGGACTTTCTTAGAATCCATCATGAGACCATCATTTGAAATGATGTATCCTAAAAAGTCAACTTGAGTAGTGTGAAATACACACTTTTCCATCTTGGCGTACAATCCTGCATCTCTAAGTTTTTGTAATACTTGACGAACATGTATTTCATGTTCTTTGACGTTCTTAGAATAGATCAGGATATCGTCTAGATAGCAGATGACAAAATTGTCTAAAAATTCATGAAATACATCATTCATGAGATGTTGAAAAGCAACTGGTGCATTCGTGAGTCCAAAGGGCATGACATTATATTCAAAATATCCATACCTGGTTCGAAACGCAGTCTTCCATTCATCTCCTTCCTTGATTCGTACTAGATTATATGTTCCTCTTAGATCTATTTTTGTATAGATCTTAGCTTGATTTAACTGGTCAAGGAGTCCTGATATCAAAGGTAATGGATACATGTTCTTGATTGTGATCTTCTTGAGTCCTCGATAATCAACACACATTTGTAAAGATCCATCTTTTTTCTTTACGAATAGAATTGGAGCTCCTGCTGGAGATTTTGAATGGCGTATGAAATTCTTTGCTAAATTCTCATCAATATATGTCTTGAGTCCAGCCATCTCATCTTGCGATAAACTGTAAATTGGTCCAAATGGTGGCTGAGTTCTTTCCTTGAGGTCGATTGATCAATCATATGGGCGATGCTCAGGAAGAATATCTGCATTCTTTTTCTCAAAAACGTCTTGATACCCCTGATATTGACTTGGAATGCCACTTGAAGTCTTTACATTTTCAGAAATAGGTGCAGCATAAATAGCAAAAGTTGATCCTTCTTTTGCTGCATGTATAAATGCTTTTGTACCTATCAGTACGGGTTTTACTATACTAGACTTATAATTTTTTACTTGGTTGGTAGAACTATTAATAACGCTCTGGGAAAAATCAAGTTTATGCGAATTCCAATCTATTCGAGGATTATATTTTTCTAGCCAGGATAAACCGAAAATAACTGGGTTGGACAGGGATTTAATTATGTTAAAAGCTATGTAGCTATCATGACCGTCTATTGTTACTTTTATAGGATGAGTTTCATGAGTGACATCTCCAAAAGACAAGGGACGACTATCTATGACTTCTACATGTACTGGTTTAGGTTTCTGAACAAAAGATATTTTACGACTTTTAACAAATTGTTCATCTAAAAAACATGCTGAGGCTCCTGAATCTAATAAAGCAGAGGCTTTGTAATTCTTAGGTCCTAAATATAAGTCTATTATAAAATAAGGAGAGGGTTCTGAGGAGAGGATAGGACATTCATTAGGAATTGTACCAGGTTCTAGCTGTATGGTCCCTATTGTAGCTGGACCAATCCGTTTTCCGACATGTTGTTTTCTTTGACCATCGTACCCCTCATTTTATAGTTGCCTCGTTTCTTTGGACAATGTTGAGCAGTATGCTTAGGTTCTCAGCAATATAAACATAATCCTTCTTGACGACGACGAATCTTTTCTTGCTCAGTTAGGGGTTTAAAACATACCATGTCAATTTGCATGTCTTCTACTTTCAAATGTACGTTTGGCAAAGATGTTGATGTTGCCATTGAGTAATAACGTTGAGGTTCCCGTGAATGATTCTCAGATCGAAATTTGAAAAGTCGATTATCACATTTTATCGCAAAATCGATTGCTTGACTCAAAGTTTGAGGATCAGATAAGTTGAGCATCAATTTCTTTACTTCGTATTGTAATCCATAAAGAAATTGACTGATGAGTGCAGCATCATCCCACTTGATGTCAATTGTAAGTTGTCGAAATTGTGAAGCATGCACTGTTACTGAGCGATTTCCTTGTCGCAGAATTTGGATCTTATTTGTTGCAATACGAGTTGCATCGTGTTCACCATACATAGATCGAAACTCTACCAAAAAAGCTTCCAAATTATCCAATATTAGATTTCGTTGTTCAAGAAAAGACGAAAATCATGATAATGCAGAACCAGAAAGTAGAGTGCCAATAAACCTGACTTGTGATCCTGGAGTTGGATAGCTTTGCGGTTGAAGTTCAATTACCAATTGTACTTGATTGATGAACCCTCGAAACTTAGATCTCGTACCATCAAATTTCTCGGATAAGGCAATTCTTGGTTCTCTAGTACTTACAGGGTGTTGTACAATTGGAGAAAGAACGTGATTTGTTGTAGATGTTGAAGCAGCTCCGATCATCTCTATATCCCCAATTTTTGCTATTCTTGTTCTTTCATGTGTTGGTGAATTGAGTTGATGCATCGCAAGCATTAACTCCCTCATTTGCTCTTGCATTTGTGCCATTGCACTCTTCATTTCAACAAACTCTGCCATAATGACACTAAGAAGAAAAATTTGTTTGATACTACTCAAGACAAAAGAAAAGAAAGACTTGATAACAAAGAAGATTCTAAGAACAATATCAGTTTAGAAGTGGGTAATCCACAAACTTCTAATATGCTTATGTCTTGTCAAGAGAAATGGGTAATCCACTCTCACTCAAGAAAAACAAAGCTCTGATATTGTAAGTGTACTCTTGTCAATCTGTCAAGGACAAAGACTTGATGAGGGAAAATATACACAAAAAGGCTATCTCGATATAATAAGTCAAAATATAAACAAGTAGGTATATTAAAAGGAAACTGGAATGGCTATTGCCACAAGACAAGAAACTAAAGACTCTTGAACCTGGACTAGAAGCAAGAAAGGAGTTGACAAGACTGAAGAAGCCTTCACTCTTGTCTCTATATATACTATCTAACTAGGGGCTACGTGGCGACGTTCTATAGGACCTCCAATATGTGTTGACTTTGTAGGACACATGCCTTGACTTACAAGGCAAGTTTTTCTACGTGTGGGCCACATAGTTAGCTTGATCTTCAAGCTAACAACATGTGTGGCACATGGCCAACTTGTTGACCACGTTTCTAATCCAAAAAGTCAATTAAAGACACCTATGAAGTCAAAGCAGCGTCTAAGAAGTTTCTAGGAAGCTTCTATATTAAATATTATAGAATTAAATTACTTTTATCTACTTTTACTTACTTCTACCTTTTTCTATATGTAATTATTAGCTTACATGATTATGGCCGTGACAGCTTCTTTTAGAGACTTAAGGCTTATTTTTGTGGGATTTGTTCAAACTTTGGAATTATTGTTCATAGTCAAGGTTTATATTGGCAACTTGGGATTTATACAATACAATTAGGACTAGCACTCTTAGCTAGTTCATAAAATTGGTGTTACATTTATAGTTTAGATTTTGTGATAATCCTATGATGAAATTGAAAGATATTTAGATTTTGGTGGAAGAAGGTATCAGAAGTTGGCAGTTTCGAGTTCGATCTACTCACCAATTTGAAAGTTGGTAGTTTAGAGTTGGGTTGATCTCTGAAGATCTACGAATTGGATCAAGGTGAAATTTGGCATAGTCTTATAAGACTTAAAGATCAAGCTACATACCAGTTTTGAGTTGAAGTTAACGGTTGGAAAAGGAGAAATCATTGTTGGAACATTTGTATCAACTTTCAAATTGGCAGCCAAGTAATATCAACGTGGTTTTTGGGTATTTTTTCAAGATTTATGAGTTGGATTGGAGTGAATTTTTGTAAGTACATAAAAGATCTATAGTGGCATTTGTATGTTTTAAGTGTAAAATTTATTTACTAATCCAAATTATAAAATGGCCTCAATTAAGAGTTGCTTGTAATTAGTGGTATAAAAGAGAAGTAGTTAGAATAAAGATAAAGGGAGTAAAATACAAAAAAAAAGTGAAACAAGTATAATCAAGCAATTGTACACTAAAAAACTAATCTCAGTTTGTTCACTGAATACTCATTCAAAATAATATAAAAAAATAATAATAAAAAATATTTTTTTATAAAAATTATTTTTTTATCTTTTCAATGGTATAAAAAATATATAAAGCCGATTTATATGAATAAATTATGAATATTTAAAAATAACAAGTAAATAAATAAAAAACTATATAAATAATTTTATCTCAAAGATAACTTGCTTAAGAAATCAAGAGTTTGAGCCTCATCCAAACTCACAAGTAGTGTATATGGATTTCTAAGATAGGCCATGAGGCCTTAGTCTTATCTTCTTAACTACCTTTAAGGTGCTACAACCCATATGGGACTTATGTACTTCCCTTCTTATAAAAATTCTACTAGCTATTGGTCCTCCTATTTTCTAATAGTAAAATCCATAATTTTTTATTTTTGACTTCATCATAGTATTTAAAATCATCTAATTAGCATAGGAGTCATTAGTGGCCACAAATATTGCTCCATTTCTTCATAATGGCTTTCAAAGTGATAAAACATATTTTTACCAATTTTAGAAATTGCTCTAAAAATTCCAAAAATACTCTAAATAATATCTTAATAAACTCTAAAAATTCCTATAATGGTTTTATAATATTAGTATCAGCTCAGGGTATTAATTTTCTACCTTGATAATTTTTTTAGTAATAAAAACAATTCAAATCTATTCTAAATTCCACTTTCTATATAACTAACTAAAAAGACATGAAGTTCTTTCTCATGCTTCTTCTAACTACTAACTAATATTTATAGTTTTTCTTATAAATAATAAATATAAATAGAAGGTCAATATAAATATTAAATTTAATAAATATTCTTCAATAGTCAATAATAAGTAAAAAAAAATAATATACCAACTAAGATAATTACATCCAAGACTTACTAAAATACCAGTTCTACAAGTGAAACTCTAATTTTCTATTTTTTTAAAGATTTCTATACTATTCACCATATATTATGATTCTAAGCACCCTAAATGCATATTTTTATCTTAAAATAATTAATGAGATAATTTGATAACTCACATGTGTAAAATTTTGCTTCTAGTGGACAATTAGATTAGAAGTTATAGCTCTCTAAAGCTTGCTGATTAGGATTAAGATTTTCCAAGAAAATTTAAAATTATCTAATTATGAAAGTAAAAAGGCAAATAGAATTTATATATGGTTAAAATTATTACAAAGAGTATTTTTGAATACATTGTATTGGATTTAAGCACTTTTGAATTAAAGTTCAAATTACATTCTTCTCTAGAAGATGATACATATTAGGATTCTTAAATACTTATAAAATACATTCCCAACTTTGACAATAAGATGCTTGATGCATTTGTAAAATAGAATGATACATTATATTATACCATTTCTTTTTGAAAAATAGCAACTACTTTTAGTATTGGCCCTTGATACCTTTATTGAAAAGTCTTTTTTTCCTACTATATTTCTTTATCAACTTCGTAGCCCTCAAGATGTCACGAACATACACATTTATCCTGATAATTATCTAGATAATAAGAATAGGTAGAAGTAAGTTAAAGTAGATAAATATGATAATATCTTATGGAAAGCTTTCTAGAAGCTTCATAGACATTGCTTTGTCTTTATACATATCTATAAGTGATTAGTAGGTTGAAAACTTGGCCAATTAGGGTGCCACATGTCAACATATTGATCACTTATAGTACAAGTTGAAAATATGGTGCACACCTAGAAAACTTGCTTTGCAAATAAGACATGTGTCTTACAACTTGGACATGTATTAGAAGTATTATATCATGTTGCTACATAGTTCTTAGTTTAGTATATAAAGAAGTAAGAGTGAGGAAGGCCTCACTCTTGTCAATTCTTTTCTTGCTTCAAGTCTAGTTTCAAGAGACTTATGTTTTTTAAACTTTGGCAATAGCCATTCTAATTCTTCCTTTAATATACATACTTTCTTCTATTTTATCACTTTCCTTTTGACACAGATTCCACAAGTTTATGTATCTTCTTTTGATTTGTGTCTTTGATAGATTGACAAGAATTCACATATAATATTAGAGCTTTGTCATTTCTTGATTAAGAGTAGATTACTTCTTTCTTTTGATAAGACATAAGTATACTAGAAGTTACAAATTATCCTCTTCTAAACTGATATTATTTTTAGAATTTTTTTTTTTTTTATTCTTGAGTATTGTATTTTGTGAAAATAGACAAATTTCTTTTTATTGTGCTAGCATGGCAGAGCTTCTTGAAATGAAGATTGCAATGGCTCAAATGGAAGAGCAAATGAAAGAGTTAATGCTTACAATGTATCAACTCAATCTACCACCACAAAGAGTAATAAGATTATCAAGCAATGAAGATATATACATAATTGAAGTTCCTGCAACATCTATACTAAGTCATACTACTATATTTTCAATGGAACATTGTTCAAGTTTCAAAGAACTAAAACTTAAATTGCTTGAAAAGTTTCATGACACAAGATCTAAGTTTCAAGAATTCATCAATTAGGTACAATTGTTGATTGAACTATAACCTCAAAGTTATTTAATTCAAGAATTACAAGTTAAGTTTATTGGAATACTACTTTTAAATTTTGCTTTATCATAGTTTCCATTATTTCTTGAATGACGTGATCTAATATTGAATAATTTGAAATTATTCTTAACAAAGTTTCTATCTATGTATAGAGAACTTGATGCAATCCGCATTATAACCAACAAAATTTGTATCTTATAACAAGGCAATCAATCACTCACATTCTACTCTTGATAATTTTGATAATCAATGACAGATATCAAGCGGGATGATGTAGCACTTATCAACCAATTTTTCTATGGATTACAATATGAAGTGAAAAATTGATGCTCAATTTACTTGATCCTCAAAAATTGAGTCAAGCAATTGATTTTGCTGTGAAATGTGATAATCAGCTTTTTGAGTTTT
The DNA here is from genome assembly GCF_059467195.1 of Physcomitrium patens. Classification (NCBI taxonomy): domain Eukaryota; kingdom Viridiplantae; phylum Streptophyta; class Bryopsida; order Funariales; family Funariaceae; genus Physcomitrium; species Physcomitrium patens. Next base: position 13,818,592 of record NC_143421.1, read on the forward strand.
GATCTAAGAATAACACAAGGAAACCTCAATGTTATTATAATTCAATGATAATACCAATGACTTCTCAATTTAAACATTTGAAAGTAGAAGACATACAAATTGATGCATTACTTTATAAACTTCTTACCTAACAAAAAAAGACTCATTGTCGTCAAGAAGGACTATGTTTATATTATAGAAAAGCTAAACATATTACTCAATGTTATCCGAAGAAATGATCCAACTACAAAATGAAGAGTACTACTATCAAAGATGAAAATATGTCAAAAAATAAATTTGTCCAGCAATAATAGAACTGTGCAGCTCGAATCTTATACAATTTCTAATAAAGGTCATATTTTCTCTTCAAAATAATTTTTTTATTTTATAATAGATGAGGATTTAAGATCTAATAATCACAAAGTCTCCACCTTAATAGATTCAAGAGCCTCAACTTATTTTTTAGATAAAGAATTTGTTAAAAGTCATAATATACAATTACTACAAAAAACTAAATCCATACATGTAGAAGTCATAGATGGTTGTCTATAATCTTCTAGAGATGTTATTCATGAAACACTTCTTATAGATGTAGTAAAAAATGGTCATAATAGTGAAGTAATTTAAAAGCTGATATTACCAATACAATAGTTATATATTTATATGAGAACATTATCTCTGGATTAGAGTGTTTCAAAGAATTGATTAGTGATCAAAGAATCCATTTTTTCGATTATATAATTATAGCCTTGATGGATAAATATGAAATCAAACATCAAAAAATAATCTCATATCACTCTCGGATCAATGGACAGATTGAAAAGACCAATGGTATTTGTTGATCTCGTTGCATTCAAGCTTCAGTAGACCAAAGCAGATGAACTAATAGAGATGGGTTCGAACATGGAGAAAGATTGATTATATGAATTGGATCTATTAGTATCACAATTGACTGTACTCTGGCTATCTGAAATCAATTATCAAACTATAAAACATCGAGGCTTACTACTTCCATCTTAATTCAACCCATAATCCATTCTATGATTATCAATTCAACAATACTTCTCTCAATCACAATTCTTCATAAGCAAATAATAAAGAAAGCAAAGAGGTAATACCAAACTTATCCCACCTTATGACTCTCAGTCTGGCTCTTGGCTTAGCTTTCTTCAACCTATTTATCCTACCAAAAGATGATCCGTTGGCCAGCTGATTCTAAAGGTTATGATCCTTTGAATTCTTAACCATTTATTCTACTAATAACCTACTCTTAACAACTAAACTGCCTAACCATCAGTCTAATTCTCAAGGTTGTCAATAACCAACCAATAACTTACCACAAAGTTTATTTACCTATTCTATATAGCGCCACTATTAATTGTGCAGCGTCCTCACAAATATTATTTAGCCTCAACTTATAAAGACGTAGCAGCATTGGCTTCTTAAGTCAATGGCATTGGCTTACTTCCTTTGTTAATGTGGCTAGTTCAATATGCAACATCGCAACTTCTACCTACAGTCGTTCTTGTCATTCCATCCAATCGGTCTCCATCCTTACTTTCTCAGACACCATGTTCACCATCTTCTCTGTAACCACAAAAGAAAACATGATGCTTGTTAAGAATCCCCCTCCCACTTCTTACTATGGTCCAATCAATTGGGTCCACTCACCCTTTTGTAACAGAAAACTCGTCCCAAGTTTATGTATAGTAAAATTTAAGCCGATTGCCATTGATCTGTGTTATAAATTTAATATCCATAAAATCTTCCAATTGTAATAAAATATTTGGAAATCCATCAATAACTCGATATGGCCCATGCCATCGAACTTAAAATTTTCTTGGAAATTTTTTAAATCGACTATCATAAAGAACTACTAAATCATTTGGCATAAAAGCCTTTGATCTAAGCTTACTATCATAATAAGTCTTCCTTCGTTTTTGTGTCATTTCCATGATCATTAATGCATTGGCTCTAGTTTCATCTAATTTTTCTAATTCTTCTAAACGCTGTCGTTGTTGTATAACGTGCTATCTTGCTTGAGAACGTGCCAGGCGTCTGGCTGTAGGAGGTAGTATGGTGTTTCGCTAGTATTCAAATAATCTATCGGGTTCTTGACTACCCAAATATAATCTATATCGAATTGCAATATAAAAGCTTAATTCCAATATAAAATGCCTAGAGACCCTATATAACTTCAATCTCTTTTGTTATTTTTATTTTATTTTATTTATCATATATTTTTTATTTTATCTTTATCGTTAATTACCTTAATCCTAGACCGTTGTCGTATTACGTGCTTTCCTGCTCGAGAATGCGCTGGGCGTCTAGCTGTAGAAGGTAGTATGGAGATTCATCGATAGTCAAGCAGTCTATCAGTTTTTGACTGCTGGAATATAAACGACTGCAAGAATGTACCGTAAATCTATACGGATGCTCTTTGACTGCTTGTCGAAGTCTTTTTTTTTTTTTTTTTTGCCCCAGCTGATAGGTCTCTAGATGTTACAGAGAACCCCGAATAACCCAAACTGTTAATCTTCAATACCCCTTTGTACTTACGATCTTGTATCCACTGACTGTCCTGTTAGATTAATCCAATAAATTTCATTCACTCCGCATACTCAATCCTATAGACACCCCTTTAATCCTTCAATCACAGACATAACTCGATTTTACAAAACAGTCAAGAGTATTCAAACCCACTTCATTTAAAAATCCCGATTCACCATTACAACACTGACTTCAGCAGCGATTGCCTCAGTCTTCTCAAAACTCTACGAAGAAGAAAAATCCAAATTCTATGTCTTTCCTTCCCCGACCCGAAGCATGAAGCTCCTCTCTCTAATTCCCTTGATCTTCCAAAAACCTCCAATGAAAACCGAACTAGTAACCTTGCAAAAGCTTGAAAACTCGCTCCCCCCGATTCCCCCCGAAAAAAAACCTTCCCCCCTCAAAACTATATCCCCCCTAACCTTATCCTCTGAATTTCTTCAATCTTCCGTCTTAGATCCGGAATTGGCTCCCACCTCAAGCTTGGATCCGAAATTGGCTCTCGCCATCAAGCTTTCTTCTCCGTTTTTACCTTTAAGAAATCCATTTATCGAAAACAACGTTCCCTGAAACGGCACAGAGAACAGGACAGTCTGAAACAGAATCAAACCCCGTAATCGGGACCACATTGAGTCGCCCAACCAATTCAGGTCCTATATTGGAAAAGATGCCCGTAGTAACCTGGATGTTCCCGTAATTGGGTCAAATTGGTCCTCGCGTCAGATTGGCTAAGACCCGTAGTAAGACCTGGATTTCTCATAATTAGACTGCATTGGGTTGACCGGCCAATTCAGGTCTCATATTGGATAAGAGGACCCGGATTGGATTATCAAAATTGGATCTAATTGGCTCCTCGAACCCATCGTGTGAATTGGTCCTTCTCTTCCTGTTGACTCCCGTTATTGGAATCGAATGGAACATTTCAGTATGCCTCGGCTGACTGTAACGGAGTGACTGAACCTGACCACTCAGTATTTGTACTGGAGTTGGTTGATGCTCCCAATATTCGAGGTAACTGAATATTAATAAAATTCCCCTTTCTTTTTATTTTCACTGTATTCTCATGTTACAACACGACATCCACCCCCTCTGAACCTGTGCATCCTCCGGTATGCACCAATTCACCCAATTGCTGTTTGATTCAGAATATATCTCCTACGTCTTTGTCTAGTTCGTCTTCGTCACCTTCATTATCCATATCACTTTCATCTTCTTGCTGCGGAATCTCTGTACCTTCATTAAGGTCTTCCATATTCATCTCTGCGTGTCTTCGTTTAAATATTTTTACTCGCTTCCCTGCAATTGGTATTTTCAATTTTATACCATCTAACTCCTGTAATGAGTAAGTCGCATTATCATGAACAGTTGTTATAACATATGGTCCAAACCAACGTTTTGAAAATTTCCGCAAAGTACTATGTTGATTATCTAGACTATTGTCATAAACAAGTACCCAGTCACCTTCCTCGATTGCTTTTGGTCTCAATCGATGTTGCTTATCGAATCGCGCCTTGTTTTGTAACCTTGCTCTTTTTAACCTTTCCAATGCTATCTAGACATCTTCCGTTCTTTGCTCCAATTGTCGAATCCTAATAGCCAGAAGTTCTTCTCTTGTCAATCCATCTTCCCATGGTAGCATACTCCAAGTAAGTACCTTTTCTTCAATCGGCATAATTGGTTTTTGACCTGTCATAAGTTCTACTGGCATATATCCTGTCACCGAACTATGTGTTGTTGGATCAACCCAGGAACATCATCCAGAAAAGGCATAGTCTTTTCCGGAATAAAATCTCTCAATACCTTATTCATCCCATTCATCATATGCGCAACTGAGTTGGTCGCGCCTTGAGGAAGAGTGCACATTCTAACCAATCCAAGCGGTGTCCTCATCGTTGTCATATCTCTACTTCCTTCGGCAAGTTGAAATTGATTATAACCTGAATACAAATCACCCATTGAATAGATCGTCCTTCCAGCAAACGTCTCAGTAAATTCATCGACAATAGGTCCAATTCCTGCATTCCTGACAGTTACAGCATTCACCGGCTGCATATCTTGAATAAACCGTAGTGATCCATTCTTCTTAGGTACCGTTGTCGTGTTCTAACACGAGAATACAGTGAAAATAAAAAGAAAAGGGAATTTTAATAATATTCAGTTACCTCGAATATTGGGAGCATCAACCAACTCCAGTACAAATATTGAGTGGTCAGGTTCAGTCACTCCGTTATAGTCAGCCGAGGCATACTGAAATGCTCCATTCGATTCCAATAACGGGAGTCAGCAAGAAGAGAAGGACCAATTCACACGACGGGTTCGAGGAGCCAATTGGATCCAATTTCGATAATCCAATCCGGGTCTTCTTATCCAATATGAGACCTGAATTGGCTGGTCAACCCAATGCAGTCTAATTACGGGAAATCCAGGTCTTACTACGGGTCTTAGCCAATCTGACGCGAGGACCAATTTGACCTAATTACGGGAACATCCAGGTTACTACGGGCATCTTTTCCAATATAGGACCTGAATTGGTCGGGCGACTCAATGTGGTCCCGATTACGGGATTCGATTCTGTTTCAGACTGTCCTGTTCTCTGTGCCGTTTCAGGGAACGTTGTTTTCAGTAAATGGATTTCTTAAAGGTAAAAACGGAGGAGAAAGCTTGACGGCGAGAGCCAATTTCGGATCCAAGCTTGAGGTGGAAGCCAATTCCGGATCTAAGACGGAAGATTGAAGAAATTCAGAGGATAATGTTAGGGGGGATATAGTTTTGAGGGGGGGGTTTTTTTTTTCAGGGGAATCGGGGGGGGAGCGAGTTTTCAAGCTTTTGCAAGGTTACCAGTTCGGTTTTCATTGGAGGTTTTTGGAAGATCAAGGGAATTAGAGAGAGGAGCTTCATGCTTCGGGTCGGGGAAGGAAAGACATAGAATTTGGATTTTTCTTCTTCGTAGAGTTTTGAGAAGACTGAGGCAATCGCTGCTGAAGTCAGTGTTGTAATGGTGAATCGGGATTTTTAAATGAAGTGGGTTTGAATACTCTTGACTGTTTTGTAAAATCGAGTTACGTCTGTGATTGAAGGATTAAAGGGGTGTCTATAGGATTGAGTATGCGGAGTGAATGAAATTTATTGGGTTAATCTAACAGGACAGTCAGTGGATACAAGATCGTAAGTACAAAGGGGTATTGAAGATTAACAGTTTGGGTTATTCGGGGTTCTCTGTAACGTCTAGAGACCTATCGGTTGGGGTAAAAAAAAAAAAAAGGACTTCGACAAGCAGTCGAAGAGCATCCGTATAGATTTACGGTACATTGTTGCAGTCGTTTATATTCCAGCAGACAAAAACTGATAGACTGCTTGACTATCGGCGAATCTCCATACTACCTTCTATAGCCAGACGCCCGGCGCGTTCTCGAGCAGGAAAGCACGTAATACGACATAAGTGGTGAACTCGATGTAAAAGCTTGAGGTAGAAGGTATTGGATTTCGGTTGATTTTATCTTTATTTTTATAGAAAACGAAAATAAAAATTTTGAAGGATTTTTGGAAGAAGTTTTTGGTGGGGAGTCTTCTAAAGGACAAGGTATGCACATGGATCCGTCTATTGCTAGTTTGTTTCAAGCCTTCTCATTGTCAATGCAGCAACAGCAAAGCAATGATCGAAAGGAAGCTTTGGCAACCAAAGCATTGCAAGGAGTGGTGTCATGGACATACATTAGAAGATTCTTCGAATATTCTTCTAGAATATTCTCTAAAGATTCTCTAAAGATTCCTTTAGAAGGTTCTAGAAGATTCTTAGAATATTCTCTAAAGATTCTCTTAGAAGGTTCTAGAATATTCTTAGAAGGTTCTAAAATATTTTGATAGATTCTAGGAAGTTGCTCGAGAAGTTTCCTAATTAGTAGAAGTTGTTGGAGAAGCGTCCTAGTTAGCAGAAGTAGCTCGAGAAGCTTCCTATTCAGTAGTATATATAGGAGTCGAGGCTGAAGGGTTCTTCAGTCTCGACAACACATCTCTTGGAGTTCTAGCTCACCTTTCTGGTGTTGTTCTTGTACTCATCTGTTTAATCTAGTTTTGCCACTTCTTCTTGAACTTCTTGTTAGATTTCAAGTCTGTATTTTGTGTCTGTGACAGTTTGTCGAGACTGCATTTTCACTGGTATCAGAGCTAGTTCCTCCTTGTTAGAGAGTGGATTACCCCTCTTCTTGAAGGTGCGCTAGTGTTTTAGAGGTTGTGGATTACCCTCCTCTAAACTGATATCTCTTCTTTCTCAATATTGGAGCCTTATTCTTCTTGGAGAGAGTGGATTACCCCTCATCTTGGAGTCTTAAGGCGTTTTAGAGGTTGCGGAGTACTCTCCTCTGAACCAATATTGTCCTCTTGTCAAAACTCTTTTTTCTTCTTTCTGAAGGTTAGCGGAAGGTTAAGACGTTAAAATGGCTGAAAGTTTGGAATCCAAACTAGACGCCATCATAAATACTCTTGCCTCGTTGTCACATAGGACAACAGAGATCGAAGGAGTCATGGTAGGACTCCATAACAATGGAGCATCTGGGATAGCGCCATCTAAAGCATATCAGCCTCAAACTTCTGTCCCAGAAGAAGCAGTTCTACCTCCATTTCAACAAGATCGAGTAGTCCTACAACGAAAGGAGCCTCGAGTTAGTCTTCCGGATAAGTTTGATGGAACTCGTTCCAAGTTTCGAGGTTTTGTCAACCAAATCAGGTTGATAACAATTTTACAGCCCGAACGTTATCCGACGGAGGAAGCGCATGTTGGGCTTGTTGGAACCTTGCTTACAGCACAAGCTCTATCTTGGTTTACTTCCTTGTTCGAGAAGCGATCGCCAATCCTGAGCAACTTTGAAACGTTCTTCGAGGCGTTTGCAGAAGCATTTGGCGAGCATGATAAAGTTCAATGTGCTACAACAAAGATCCGATCGCTACGACAAGGAATACGCTCTGCATCAGTCTATGCCTCGGATTTCAGACAATTGGCAAGTGACATTAATTGGGGTGAAGAGGCGTTGGTGAGTCAATTTTATTGGGGCTTGAAGGATGATGTGAAGGACTTGCTGTTATCTCTTCCTGATCCTCAAACGCTCAACGAAGCTATTAGCCAAGCTGTAAAGTGTGACAACCGCCTATTCCAGCGTCGCCAAGACCAACGTCCAAGACACCAAATGCCTCGTTACGACGTGACTATGTCTGCAAATAGCTTAAACTCACATTCGGAGGCAACAGACATGCAAATCGACATGGCGCGTGTCCAATCTCTTACTCCAACAGAAAAGAAACGACGTATGGAGGAAGGGTTATGTTTGTACTGTGGAGAAGAAGGTCATAAGGTTGGAAATTGCCCAAAGAAGCAAAATTGGCACCCTGTCAAGACTAGAAGTGCGATGATTCCGGAAAACGACGATGCCCAGCCACAGTAGGAACCGTACAACTGGACAATCTAATATCACGACAACAATCAGGTTCCTCCTTCTCTGTCCAACCTGCCCGTTGTTTCACAATTCCTTTGTTTTTAGGCCCTCAAAAACAAAAAACTTTAGCTTTATTGGATTCGGGGGCATCTACTTGTTTTTTAGATGAAGAGTTTGCTAAACGCCACAAGATCCGTTTAGTACATAAGTTCAAACCTGTTCACGTAGAGGTGATAGATGGACGACCCTTATTGTCAGGCAACGTTACCCACGAATCAAAACCTATAGAAGTGGTGTTTAAGAACCATAGTAGTCACGTTATTTTTAATATTATTAGAACCCCATCAAGCCCTGTTATCTTTGGTCTTTCTTGGTTAGAAGATCATAATCCGTCCATTGATTGGAGGCTACGAAAGATAACATTTCCTGAAAAAAATAATAATAAACCTGTTGGTAGAACCTACATGAAGAAATCCATGTTTATTGGAGCGAGAGCGTTCCTAAGATCGTCCAAGGAAGGCGCACCATTTGTCATTTATGCAGCTCCAACTAGCGGCGAGAATATCTCAACATCGAATATACTAGAGCAATATAGGGATTTTGAAGACGTGTTTCAGAAGAAGAACGCCGATATACTGCCGGAACATTGACCATATGATTGCGCCATAGACTTAGAGGAAGGAGCGCAACCACCTTTTGGTCCAATATACAACCTATCGCAGACGGAGTTGGCAGAATTGCGGAAGTACATCGATGAGAATCTAGCCAAGAATTTTATTCGACATTCAAAGTCGCCAGCTAGAGCACCAATCCTATTCGTGAAGAAAAAGGATGGCTCACTGCGGATGTGCGTGGACTACCGAGGACTCAACAAGGTGACCAAGAAAAATCGCTATCCCTTACCTTTGATCTGCGGCCTCTTAGATCAACTTGGACGTGCAAGGATTTTTACAAAGATTGATTTAAGAGGAGCCTACAACCTTGTGCGAATCAAAGAAGGAGATGAATGGAAGACAGCCTTACGTACAAGGTATGGCCATTTTGAGTACAATGTCATGCCTTTTGGTCTTACCAATGCTCCAGCGGACTTTCAGCATATGTTGAACGACATCTTTCGGGAGTACCTCGATGACTTTGTTGTCATCTATCTGGATGATATTTTGATATTTTCCAAGAATGAAGAAGAACATGAGAAGCACGTTTGTTTGGTTCTTGAAAAACTACGCGATCGAGGACTCTACGCCAAGTTGGAAAAGTGTCAATTTCACCAGAATGAGATGGAATTTTTGGGCTTCATTGCGACTACAGAGGGCTTGAAGATGGATCCAAAAAAGGTAGAAGCAATTATAACTTGGGAAGTTCCGAAGACGATTAGAGATGTTCAGTGTTTTCTTGGATTTGCTAACTTCTATCGGATCTTCATCAAGAATTATTCTCAAGTTGCTGCACCACTCACGCGTCTAACAAGCAAAGACAAGCTCGAATGGGGATCACAAGCAGCAAAAGCATTTCAAGATCTCAAGACGGCATTCACTACGGCTCCAATCTTGGTACACCCTGACTTTGCAAAGGCTTTCTATTTAGAGACCGATGCTTCAGATTTTGCTTTGGGAGCTGTGCTTTCACAGATGGGCATAGACAAGAAGCTTCACCCAGTTGCGTTCTATTCACGAAAGTTCTCTGCTGCTGAGATCAACTACGAGATCCACGACAAAGAGCTGCTTGCTATAGTGGATGCCTTCCAAGAGTGGCGTCACTTCCTCGAAGGAGCTGCACATCCAGTGACTGTTTATACGGACCACAAGAATTTGGAGTACTTCATGACAGCTCGAATTTTGAATCGTCGTCAAGCTCGATGGAATATGTCTCTATCACGATTTGACTTTATTATCACCTACCGCCCTGGAAAACAGCAAGGATTATCTGACGCATTATCGAGGAGATCGTATCTTGCGCCAAAGGTTGGAGAAGCAGCGTTTGATCAACAATGTACAACATTGTTGAAACCAGAAAAATTCAGGATTTTTGCTACTGTTGCAACTATCGATGACGGCTTCCTCAGCGAGGTACGTACTGCGACCATTGAGGATTCTACAGCTCTTGACATCAAACAACGTGTCGATAATGACAAGTTTAAGGTGGAGGGAGATCTTCTGTATTTTGAGGAGCGGTTGTATATCCCGAAAGGACCAACTCGACTCCGAGTACTTCAATCTCGCCACGACTTTCCAACTGCGGGACATTTTGGATTCAACAAGACTTTGGAGCTCATTTCACGAGATTTTTGGTGGCCCCAAATGTGGAAGGATGTGAAGGAATTTGTCCTTTCTTGTGATGTTTGTTCAAGATCCAAGATCCCTCGACATCGTCCGTATGGACTTCTCCAGCCATTGCCTATTCCGCACCGACCATGGTCTTCAGTTTCTATGGACTTCATTACGGACCTACCGCCATCGAATTCATTTGACAGCATCTTTGTTGTGGTGGATCGATTTACAAAGATGGCGCATTTTGTGCCTTGCAAGAAAACATCGTCAAGTGAAGACACCGCAAGACTCTTTCTTGATAACATATATCGTTATCATGGCCTACCAGATGATATCGTGTCGGATCGAGGTACTCAGTTTGTATCCAAGTTTTGGAGGTCCCTCTTTGAGATATTGAAGGTGGATATTAAGCTCTCTTCGGCTTTTCATCCTCAAACTGACGGTCAAACGGAGCGGGTGAATCAAGTTTTGGAGCAATATTTACGATGCAGCATCAACTATCAACAAGATGATTGGACTGCATATCTACCGCTTGCTGAATTCGCATACAACAACACTCTTCATGCGTCAACTCAACAAACACCATTCTTCTCCAACTACGGATACCACCCCAAGCTCGATTTATTGAGTTCTTCAGCAAATAATAACCCATCAGCTGAAGGATTTGTGAAGCAACTATCGGAGCTTCAAGCGACGTTGAAGCTTCAATTGCAATCTGCCCAAGAGAGTTACAAGGCATCTGCAGATAAATATCGAAATGAGGCGCCTACTTTTAAAGTTGGAAGTAAAGTATGGCTTCTTCGATGGAATATCAAGACCAAGCGGCCATGTGACAAATTGGACTATCGGAGATTAGGGCCATTTGTTATCGGGAAGCAGATCAATCCGGTGGCATATCGTCTGGAGTTACTAGCTACTATGAAGGTACATCCAGTCTTTCATGTGTCTTTGTTGGAACCTTATCGAGAGTCAGCTTTTCCCCAAAGAGTACAAAGTCCGCCACCAAGTATCGAAATTGAAAACCATGAGGAATACGAGGTGGAAAAGGTACTAGATTCACGGCGTAATAGGAGAAAATTGGAGTATTTAGTGCATTGGAGTGAATACGACATCAATGAACGAACGTGGGAGCGTGCCGAAAATCTTGCCAATGCACCAAAAAAGATACAAGAATTTCATCAACGATATCCTCATAAACCTAAGCCGATTCAACGATAGCTTCTTGCTGAAGCTTGCTCATCAAGTAGCATAAAAAGGGGGGAGGGCACCTCCAAAACCCATAGTTCGATAGTGTAGAACTTTGTTAGCAACTATAGTTTGCTCTCATCATTTTAGCCTTTGGACATGGATAGTCAAGATACTACACTTGTTATGTCATCTCAAGCGACTAGCTCACAAAGACGACCGCGAGATGAAGAACCGCCTGCACCACGATGACGTCGGAGGATACCGAGCAACAGATCGCTAGTAATTGTATTTGAGGTCGAGCCTGCCTACGACGGTCAGCCAGAAGGTGTGTTTGGAGGACAGTTTCACAATGAAGACACAGAAGTCCACGCTTGGTCAGAGGTTGAAGGTGTTGGTCACTACCGTTGGCTCCAAGGGCCGATGAATCATTTGCCTCGCGAACAACAATTGGAATTCATAGCGGATGTGATGCGACAGATTTACATTTTCTTGCGTTGGTATTGACTGATAACAACATTGCTTCTCGGAGACCTCGAAGTTAGAAGAGGAGGTGATGTCATGGACATACATTAGAAGATTCTTCGAATATTCTTCTAGAATATTCTCTAAAGATTCTCTAAAGATTCTCTAAAGATTCTTTTAGAAGGTTCTAGAAGATTCTTAGAATATTCCCTAAAGATTCTCTTAGAAGGTTCTAGAATATTCTTAGAAGGTTCTAAAATATTCTGATAGATTCTAGGAAGTTGCTCGAGAAGTTTCCTAATTAGTAGAAGTTGTTGGAGAAGCGTCCTAGTTAGCAGAAGTAGCTCGAGAAGCTTCCTATTCAGTAGTATATATAAGAGTCGAGGCTGAAGGGTTCTTCAGTCTCGACAACACATCTCTTGGAGTTCTAGCTCACCTTTCTGGTGTTGTTCTTGTACTCATCTGTTTAATCTAATTTTGCCACTTCTTCTTGAACTTCTTGTTAGATTTCAAGTCTGTATTTTGTGTCCGTGACAAGTGGTCAATAAAATTGATCAATTTGATGGGAGGAATATTTCAAGGTATTTGAGATGTTATGTTCGTGAAATGGAATTAAATCGGGTTTCTGAGAAGAAAATGGTTGCACTATTTGGACTTGCCACGATACCGGAGATAAGGGACCACATTACATCGATTACGGATCGTTGTGGGAATTCATGGGAGGATTTTTCACATGCATTGAAAGACGAATATTTCCGGGAAGATGCTGATCGCGTTACTAAGAAGCTGTTTCTGGGATGGATTGAACGGCCCAATAAGAATTTGCAAGCAACAGAGCTACTAAGGGAATTTGAGAGGCAGTACTCTCAATTATCGAAGGTAGAAAATTGACATTGGAGTCGAACAAAGTTGATCTATTTCTTCAAGCTGCTGATGGAGAATTGCAAGAGAAATTAGAACCTCTTCTTGAAGACAAAGAAGAAGATGAAAGATTGACAACGAAGTGGAAGAACGTTGAAGATGCGGTGGGGTTGCTTACAAAAAAAGAAAGGAGGAAGGATAGGAGCAATATTTCAAAACCAGTACAAGCACCCAAAGCTCCAATACGTACAACACCACCGACAATGCCTGCAGTTCAACCTTCGACATCCTTGTCAAAGAAAGCAGATATGGGTATGGAAGAAATTATATGAGGAATGCGAGATCTTCAAATCAAATTGGCAAGACTTGAAGAGAATACTTCTATAAATAATTCAAAGAATGTTTCAAAACAAGGATATGTACAAAGATGCATTTGGTGTGATGATGCTTCACACACTAGAAAAGATTGCAATGAATTTAATAATATGATACGGAAGGGAATTATTTGCTGGAAAGATGGGAAGATAGCATTGAAAGATAGGGAGGATCTTCTTCAAACCAATTTTGGCAAACGAGGAATGAGAGCATTGGTTCAAGATTACTTAAAAGAGCATGAAACAGTAGTACGAGAAAGTGCAAGTTATGGTGCTAGAATAGATGATGAAATTGGTGGAAGTACGAAAACTAGTGAGTTTTGGGCTTCTACCGTTTCTACAATGTAAGAAGGGAAATTACCTCGAGAAGCGTTATTGAGAACTGCAGCTACAATACGAGGAAGAACAGGTTGTTGAGTCTCTTTCAGTTCATGCATATATTGCTAAGAGCCAACATGAAGCTTTGATGGAAGAAAAAAGACGAGGAAATTTTGATGATACTAGAGAAGGAAATTCTTTTAAGAGGCAAACTCGAGGAGACAAGGCTCAGGAGGCAGCTTCACAAGAATTGCCTATAAAGGATACCTCAGCATCATTGGGAGAAAAAACAACGGAGACAAAAGATAAGGGCAAATCAATTGCTTATAAGCTACTTTCTGATATTGAAGTGGCAACAAATTTGAAAGGGGTGTTGGAAGAACGTATATTAAACGTTAAGGTGGAATTCACATTGAAAGAAGTCTTGGGAATTGCAAAGAAGGACTTTCATGATGTTATCATTGACAGCATTAAGCAAAAGAGGCAATTAATGAGCGAAACTGGAATGAGTCATGCTATTGATGCAAGAATATGTAGAGATGAAGAAGAGGTTGATATTGGTTATAAGCAACCAACAAATGAAAAGAATGGGTATAATCAGCGAGTACGTTTCGAAGATTCTAGTGACAAGGAAATAGAAACTTTGAGCCATTATACTCGAAAGCATTGGGCAAGGGCAACTACTGAGGTATTGGTGAAGGTAGGAGATATAGAAGAACCAATAGTTGCCTTGGTGGACCATGGTTCTGAAATAAATCTCATGTCTAAAGATCTTTATAAGAAGCAAAAATGGCCAATTGATATGGAACATGGATGGGCAATACGAGTAGCTAATAACACACGGGGCGAATTATATAGAGCTTGTACAGATGTCAAAATTCGGATTGGGGATGTTGCGACGGAGCAACATTTCTTCGTTCAAGATACAACGTCTTATCCGTTGATTTTAGGACGACCTTATATCACGGCAACACGGATAGAAACAAAGGTACTTGATGATGGTTCTGCTTATGCAAGGGTACGGAGCAAAGATGGGAGGAAAGCTGTACAATTTCTAACAGTACCTCCTAACCATGAACGGAATCGAGATAGGTTGAGGGAGAAACCATTGCCAAAGATTGTTGAAGGATTTAAGGATTTTGGGGAAGTACCACTGTAAAGCGAGATTATGGAGGTACAAAAGAGGAAGTACTCTCGCGAGATGAAGGTACCTTTGATGCGAGTTTTATTGGTATATTGGAGAATGGAAACATTATGTATAAGAAAGTTGATGATTTTAAAAGAAAAGAAAGAAAAAGATTATACGATATTGAAAGACAATTACGCAAGATAGGTACATTGCAAGATGATGAGAGGATTTTGGGTGTTTATGAAGAAAATGGACTGGAAGATTCATTGGAATTGATTACATCTATTGGGTTAGGGGATAATGATAAGATTGTTGAGATTCATTCGAGAGAGGTTTATACCATGCTTGAATCTTTTCAAGCACCAGAAGTCACAGTAGAGACGAGATATAAAACGGCAGATAAGAAGGTAAAGCCTGTTGCTGGACCATTACCAGAGGATTCTAAAGAACAAATGGGAGAAGCATCAAAGGAAGCAAGTTTAAGAGATCCAATGAGTATTGGACATCAGTTTACTGAAGAGACTTTTGAAGAATTGAAGATTGGTTCTGATGGTTCTTTATTGTCGGAGGAAATTACTTGCTTCAAAAAGATGTTGGCTAAACAAGGTAGATCGTTTGCCTTCGAATCTCATGAAATTGGGTGTGTGGATCCAAATATTATAACACCTATGGTTATCTTCACTGTACCGCATGTACCTTGGAATCTAAGACCGATTCCAGTACCGAGGGTACATTTACCTAAATTGGTGGAACTATTGAAAGAAAAGATAAAGATGAAAATATTAGAACCTTCATTTGCGCCGTATTCTAGTCGATGGTTTACGGTACCTAAGAAGAATGGGTCACTACGGTTTATTCAAGATATGCAGCCGGTGAATGCTGTAATTGTCAGGAATGCAGGAATTGGACCTATTGTGGATGAATTTGCTGAGACGTTTGCTGGAAGGGCGATCTATTCAATGGGTGATTTGTATTCAGGTTATAATCAATTTCAACTTGCCGAAGGAAGTAGAGATATGACAGCGATGAGGACACCGCTTGGATTGGTTAGAATGTGCACTCTTCCTCAAGGCGCGACCAACTCAGTTGCGCATATGATGAATGGGATGAATAAGGCATTGAGAGATTTTATTCCGGAAAAGACTATGCCTTTTTTGGATGATGTTACTATAAAAGGGTGCAGAGAAGGAGACAAGGATGAAACTTTAGATACGAGGGGGTGTCGCAGATATGTTGTTGATCATATACAAGATTGTGAAAAGATTTTAACTCGGCTTGGAGAAGTTCATTTTACATTATCGGGTATGAAGTCCGTATTTGGAGTGCGAGAGGTTGTAATTGTTGGACATTTATGCGGATCTTACGGAAGAAAACCAGATCCGACTAAAGTTGATGCAATTGGAAGGATGAAAGAGGATTGTGGTTCTTTAACAGAGGTTCGTAGGTTTTTGGGTGCATGTGTATTTTATCGAATCTGGATCCCTCATTTTGCTCACATAGCGGATCCATTATATGAACTGTTACGCAAGGGTTACCGATTTGAATGGAAAGAAAGGCATATTCAGGCAATGCAAAGATTGAAGAAATTATTGATGTCACCTCCAATATTGAGGAAGGTTGATTATAAGTACAATAGACCAGTGATTCTTACTGTAGACGCTAGTCCAATTGCCGTTAGATGGGCTATGGGTCAAGATGATTCGAATGGGAGTAGATTTGCAGTTCGATTTGGGGCTAAAGTTTTAAGTATTCGTCAGCATGCATATTTGCAAGTCAAAAGAGAACTTTGGGAAGTCGTTTCGGCTATGAAAGCTGAAAAGGACTATTTGATTGGGGCAGTAGTAGTAATTGAAACAGATTGCTTGCCATTGCTTGGAATGATTATTAACTGTTCAACGCCAGATATTGCAATGTTGAGATGGATTGCTTATATTAAGTCACTAAATCCAGAATTGAAGCATATCATTGGAAAGGACAATTTAGTAGCAGACATGCTATCTCGAGTAAGATACGAGAGGGAGGACGAAATGGTGGAAGACATTGATGATGTCGGATTGAAATTCTATTCAATATCAAATCTCAATAGAGAAGACAAGCTATTTCTTGAAGAATCTTATGAAGGAAAATTATTGGATATTGGTCATTATTTGAATACCTTGTCTAAGCAGGGGAATTGGTCTACAGAAAAATTCAAACAAATAAGAAAAAAAGCATATGGATTTTTACTTCGAGATGGATTCTTATGGAAGAGACCGAAGAAAGGAATTGGGATGCCACAACGAGTAATAGGCAAAAGGGAAGAAAAACTAAAATTATTAAAGGAGTTTCATGATAGTTTATGGGCAGGGCATAGAGGAATCTGGGCTACTTTTGCTAAACTCAAGGAACGATATTGGTGGAAAAATATGTATCGAGATGTGCTCTCATTTCTAGAGTCATGTGAAATCTGTCAATCGTATTCTAATATCCGACATCGAGATGGTCTTCATCCTACGTATCCTCTGGCTATTCATTTTAAATGGGTTGTTGATTTGGTTATTATGCCGGTTGGGTTATGGCAGATGAGATATTTGGTTTTAGCTCGTGAAGATTTATCAAATCTAGTAGAAGGAAGAGCATTGAGGACAAAATCTACAGAGGGGATTTGTAGGTTTTTGCTTGAAGATGTCATTTGCCATTATGGGTGCGTAGGAAAAATCACTGCAGATCGTGGAGAATTAAATGCACAAGAAGCTCGTAAGTTCTTTGAAAAATGTGGAGTTAAACTATCACTGACTACTGCTTATAATCTGGAAGGGAATGCAAAAAGTGAACGTGGTCACCCGCCGATTGTGAAAGCATTGATTAAAGCTTGTAATGGGAAGGTTAAAGAGTGGCCACGGCTTTTGTCATTTGCATTATGGGTTGATCCAACAACACATAGTTCGGTGACAGGATATATGCCAGTAGAACTTATGACAGGTCAAAAACCAATTATGCCGATTGAAGAAAAGGTACTTACTTGGAGTATGCTACCATGGGAAGATGGATTGACAAGAGAAGAACTTCTGGCTATTAGGATTCGACAATTGGAGCAAAGAACGGAAGATGTCCAGATAGCATTGGAAAGGTTAAAAAGAGCAAGGTTACAAAACAAGGCGCGATTCGATAAGCAACATCGATTGAGACCAAAAGCAATCGAGGAAGGTGACTGGGTACTTGTTTATGACAATAGTCTAGATAATCAACATAGTACTTTGCGGAAATTTTCAAAACGTTGGTTTGGACCATATGTTATAACAACTGTTCATGATAATGCGACTTACTCATTACAGGAGTTAGATGGTATAAAATTGAAAATACCAATTGCAGGGAAGCGAGTAAAAATATTTAAACGAAGACACGCAGAGATGAATATGGAAGACCTTAATGAAGGTACAGAGATTCCGCAGCAAGAAGATGAAAGTGATATGGATAATGAAGGTGACAAAGACGAACTAGACAAAGACGTAGGGGATATATTCTGAATCAAACAGCAATTGGGTGAATTGGTGCATACCGGAGGATGCACAGGTTCAAAGGGGGTGGATGTCGTGTTGTAACATGAGAATACAGTGAAAATAAAAAGAAAGGGGAATTTTATTAATATTCAGTTACCTCGAATATTGGGAGCATCAACCAACTCCAGTACAAATACTGAGTGGTCAGGTTCAGTCACTCCGTTACAGTCAGCCGAGGCATACTGAAATGCTCCGTTCGATTCCAATAACGGGAGTCAACAGGAAGAGAAGGACCAATTCACACGATGGGTTCGAGGAGCCAATTGGATCCAATTTTGATAATCCAATCCGGGTCCTCTTATCCAATATGAGACCTGAATTGGCCGGTCAACCCAATGCAGTCTAATTACGGGAAATCCAGGTCTTACTACGGATCTTAGCCAATCTCACGTGAGGACCAATTTGACCCAATTACGGGAATATCCAGGTTACTACGGGCATCTTTTCCAATATAGGACCTGAATTGGTTGGGCGACTCAATGTGGTCCCGATTACGGGGTTTGATTCTGTTTCAGACTGTCCTGTTCTCTGTGCCGTTTCAGGGAACGTTGTTTTCGGTAAATGGATTTCTTAAATGTAAAAACGGAGGAGAAAGCTTGATGGCGAGAGCCAATTTCGGATCCAAGCTTGAGGTGGGAGCCAATTCCGGATCTAAGACGGAAGATTGAAGAAATTCAGAGGATAAGGTTAGGGGGGATATAGTTTTGAGGAGGGAGGTTTCTTTTTTTCGAGGAATCGGGGGGGGGGGGGAGCTAGTTTTCAAGCTTTGCAAGGTTACCAGTTCGGTTTTCATTGGAGGTTTTTGAAGATCAAGGGTTTAGAGAGAAGAGCTTCATGCTTCGGGTCGGGGAAGGAAAGACATAGAATTTGGATTTTTCTTCTTCGTAGAGTTTTGAGAAGACTGAGGCAATCGCTGCTGAAGTCAGTGTTGTAATGGTGAATCGGGATTTTTAAATGAAGTGGGTTTGAATACTCTTGACTGTTTTGTAAAATCGAGTTACGTCTGTGATTGAAGGATTAAAGGGGTGTCTATAGGATTGAGTATGCGGAGTGAATGAAATTTATTGGGTTAATCTAACAGGACAGTCAGTGGATACAAGATCGTAAGTACAAAGGGGTATTGAAGATTAACAGTTTGGGTTGTTCGGGGTCTCTGTAATGTCTAGAGACCTATCGGCTGGGGCAAAAAAAAAAAAAATGACCTCGACAAGCAGTCGAAGAGCATCCGTATAGATTTACGGTACATTGTTGGAGTCGTTTATATTCCAGCTGTAAAAACTGATAGACTGCTTGACTATCGGTGGATCTCCATACTATCTTCTACAGCCAGACGCCCGACGCGTTCTCGAGCAGGAAAGCACGTTATACGACACCGTAAACCATCGACTAGAATACGGCACAAATGAAGGTTCTAATATTTTCATCTTTATCTTTTCTTTCAATAGTTCCACCAATTTAGGTAAATGTGCCCTCGGTACTGGAATCGGTCTTAGATTCCAAGGTACATGCGGTACAGTGAAGATAACCATAGGTGTTATAATATTTGGATCCACACACCCAATTTCATGAGATTCGAAGGCAAACAATCTACCTTGTTTAGCTAACATCTTTTTGAAGCAAGTAATTTCCTCCGACAATAAAGAACCATCAGAATCAATCTTCAATTCTTCAAAAGTTTCTTCAGTAAACTGATGTCCAATACTCATTGGATCTTTTAAACTTGCTTCCTTTGATGCTTCTCCCATTTGTTCTTTAGAATCCTCTGGTAATGGTCCGGCAACAGGCTTTTACCTTCTTATCTGTCGTTTTATATCTCGTCTCTACTGTGACTTCTGGTGCTTGAAAAGATTCAAGCATGGTATAAACCTCTCTCAAATGAATCTCAACAATCTTATCATTATCCCCTAACCCAATAGATGTAATCAATTCCAATGAATCTTCCAGTCCATTTTCTTCATAAACACCCAAAATCCTCTCATCATCTTGCAATGTACCTATCTTGCGTAACTGTCCTTCAATATCATATAATCTTTTTCTTTCTTTTCTTTTAAAATTATCAACTTTCTTATACATAATATTTCCATTCTCCAATATACCAATAAAACTCGCATCAAAGACACCTTCATCTCGCGAGAGGAGCTCCTCTTTTGTACCTCCATAATCTCGTTTTACAGTGGTATCTTACCAAAATTCTTAAATCCTTCAACAATCTTTGGCAATGGTTTCTCCCTCAACCTATCTCGATTCCGTTCATGGTTAGGAGGTACTGTTAGAAATTGTACAGCTTTCCTCCCATCTTCCCTCCGTACCCTTGCATAAGCAAAACCATCGTCAAGTACCTTTGTTTCCATCCGTGTTGCCGTGATATAAGGTTGTCCTAAAATCAACGGATAAGACGTTGTATCTTGAACGAAGAAATGTTGCTCCGTCGTAACATCCCCAATCCGAATTTTGACATCTGGACAAGCTCCATATAATTCGCCTCGTGTGTTATTAGCTGCTCGTATTGCCCATCCATGTTCCATATCAATTGGCCATTTTTGCTTCTTATAAAGATCTTTAGACATGAGATTTATTTCAGAACCATGGTCCACCAAGGCAACTATTGGTTCTTCTATATCTCCTACCTTCACCAATACCTCAGTAGTTGTCCTTGTCCAATGCTTTCGAGTATAATGGCTCAAAGTTTCTATTTCCTTGTCACTAGAATCTTCGAAACGTACTCGCTGATTATACCCATTCTTTTCATTTGTTGGTTGCTTATAACCAATATCAACCTCTTCTTCATCTCTACATATTCTTGCATCAATAGCATGACTCATTCCAGTTTCGCTCATTAATTGCCTCTTTTGCTTAATGCTGTCAATGATAACATCATGAAAGTCCTTCTTTGCAATTCCCAAGACTTCTTTCAATGTGAATTCCACCTTAACGTTTAATATACGTTCTTCCAACACCCCTTTCAAATTTGTTGCCACTTCAATATCAGAAAGTAGCTTATAAGCAATTGATTTGTCCTTATCTTTTGTCTCCGTTGTTTTTTCTCCCAATGATGCTGAGGTATCCTTTACAGGCAATTCTTGTGAAGCTGCCTCCCGAGCCTTGTCTCCTCGAGTTTGCCTCTTAAAAGAATTTCCTTCTCTAGTATCATCAAAATTTCCTCGTCTTTTTTCTTCCATCAAAGCTTCATGTTGGCTCTTAGCAATATATGCATGAATTGAAAGAGACTCAACAACCTGTTCTTCCTCGTATTGTAGCTGCAGTTCTCAATAACGCTTCTCGAGGTAATTTCCCTTCTTACATTGTAGAAACGGTAGAAGCCCAAAACTCACTAGTTTTCGTACTTCCACCAATTTCATCATCTATTCTAGCACCATAACTTGCACTTTCTCGTACTACTGTTTCATGCTCTTTTAAGTAATCTTGAACCAATGCTCTCATTCCTCGTTTGCCAAAATTGGTTTGAAGAAGATCCTCCCTATCTTTCAATGCTATCTTCCCATCTTTCCAGCAAATAATTCCCTTCCGTATCATATTATTAAATTCATTGCAATCTTTTCTAGTGTGTGAAGCATCATCACACCAAATGCATCTTTGTACATATCCTTGTTTTGAAACATTCTTTGAATTATTTATAGAAGTATTCTCTTCAAGTCTTGCCAATTTGATTTGAAGATCTCGCATTCTTCATATAATTTCTTCCATACTCATATCTGCTTTCTTTGACAAGGATGTCGAAGGTTGAATTGCAGGCATTGTCGGTGGTGTTGTATGTATTGGAGCTTTGGGTGCTTGTACTGGTTTTGAAATATTGCTCCTATCCTTCCTCCTTTCTTTTTTTGTAAGCAACCCCACCGCATCTTCAATGTTCTTCCACTTCGTTGTCAATCCTTCATCTTCTTCTTTGTCTTCAAGAAGAGGTTCTAATTTCTCTTGCAATTCTCCATCAGCAGCTTGAAGAAATAGATCAACTTAATTCGGCTCCAATGTCAATTTTCTACCTTCGATAATTGAGAGTACTGCCTCTCAAATTCCCTTAGTAGCTCTGTTGCTTGCAAATTCTTATTGGGCCGTTCAATCCATTCCAGAAACACCTTCTTAGTAACGCGATCAGCATCTTTCAAGAAATATTCGTCTTTCAATGCATGTGAAAAATCCTCCCATGAATTCCCACAACGATCCGTAATCGATGTAATGTGGTCCCTTATCTCCGGTATCGTGGCAAGTCCAAATAGTGCAACCATTTTCTTCTCAGAAATCCGATTTAATTCCATTTCACGAACATAACATCTCAAATACCTTGAAATATTCCTCCCATCAAATTGATCAATTTTATTGACCACTGCTTGCAATGCTTTGGTTGCCAAAGCTTCCTTTCGATCATTGCTTTGCTGTTGCTGCATTGACAATGAGAAGGCTTGAAACAAACTAGCAATAGACGGATCCATGTGCATACCTTGTCCTTTAGAAGACTCCCCACCAGAAACTTCTCTCAAAAATCCTTCAAAATTTTTATTTTCGATTTCCATAAAAATAAAGATAAAATCAATCGAAATCTAATACCTTCTACCTCAAGCTTTCACGTCGGGTTCACCACTTATGTCGTATTACGTGCTTTCCTGCTTGAGAACGCGTCGGGCGTCTCGCTGTAGAAGGTAGTATAGAGATTCGCCGATAGTCAAGCAGTCTATCAGTTTTTGACTGCTGGAATATAAACGACTGCAACAATGTACCGTAAATCTATACGGATGCTCTTTGACTGCTTGTCGAGGTCCTTTTTTTTTTTTTTGCCCCAGCCGATAGGTCTCTAGACGTTACAGAGAACCCCGAACAACCCAAACTGTTAATCTTCAATACCCCTTTGTACTTACGATCTTGTATCCACTGACTGTCCTGTTAGATTAACCCAATAAATTTCATTCACTCCGCATACTCAATCCTATAGACACCCCTTTAATCCTTCAATCACAGACGTAACTCGATTTTACAAAACAGTCAAGAGTATTCAAACCCACTTCATTTAAAAATCCCGATTCACCATTACAACACTGACTTCAGCAGCGATTGCCTCAGTCTTCCCAAAACTCTACGAAGAAGAAAACTCCAAATTCTATGTCTTTCCTTCCCCGACCCGAAGCATGAAGCTCCTCTCTCTAATTCCCTTGATCTTCAAAAACCTCCAATGAAAACCGAACTGGTAACCTTGCAAAGCTTGAAAACTAGCTCCCCCCCCCCCGATTCCTCGAAAAAAAAAAACCTCCCTCCTCAAAACTATATCCCCCCTAACCTTATCCTCTGAATTTCTTCAATCTTCCGTCTTAGATCCGGAATTGGCTCCCACCTCAAGCTTGGATCTGAAATTGGCTCTCGCCATCAAGCTTTCTCCTCCGTTTTTACATTTAAGAAATCCATTTACCGAAAACAACGTTCCCTGAAACGGCACAGAGAACAGGACAGTCTGAAACAGAATCAAACCCCGTAATCGGGACCACATTGAGTCGCCTGACCAATTCAGGTCCTATATTGGAAAAGATGCCCGTAGTAACCTGAATATTCCCGTAATTGGGTCAAATTGGTCCTCGCGTCAGATTGGCTAAGACCCGTAGTAAGACTTGGATTTCCCGTAATTAGACTGCATTGGGTTGACCGGCCAATTCAGGTCTCATATTGGATAAGAGGACCCGGATTGGATTATCGAAATTGGATCCAATTGGCTCCTCGAACCCGTCGTGTGAATTGATCCTTCTCTTCCTGCTGACTCCCGTTATTGGAATCGAATGGAGCATTTCAGTATGCCCCGGCTGACTGTAACGGAGTGACTGAACCTGACCACTCAGTATTTGTACTGGAGTTGGTTGATGCTCCCAATATTCGAGGTAACTGAATATTAATAAAATTCCCCTTTCTTTTTATTTTCACTGAATACTCGTGTTACAACACGACACCGTGAACTTTGGCAAGTTGTGATCCTCAATCTGTGCTTCCGACTTATTGTGAAACATCTATCGCTAGTGTCTCTACAAGCCCTTTCGAATGCTCAAGAAGTTCCAATTCAACCCCGCTTACAGATTGTGAGGCTATGTTATAATCTGCACCGATGTCCCTTGGCTGCTTGCCGATATTCCTCTTATCCCTGTTGGTAGGTCCCCAGTTATCATAGAAATCCTAAACAACCCCAATTTGCCAACTCCGAATACTTCTTTATACTGTTGGCAGATATTCTTTATCTATACAATCAGATTAACACAACCACACATACATTCAGTATACTCAACCTTCTAGACAACTCTGAATTTTAACTACAAAAGTATCTCCCATTCCATCAACTATCAAGAGCACCAGCCTTTCCTCTCTTACAGAAAAATCCAGTTTATCAATATCGCACGGACTTTCAGAAACGATTGCCTCAATCTTCCCAAAACGCTATGAAGAAAAAAAATTCCAATTCTCTATCTTTTCTTTTCGAGTATGAAGCTAGCTCTCCGACCCTTAAAACCCTGATTCTCCTCTTTTTTTCATTTCTTAACCTATCCTCCCTTTTTTACCCTGAGAAGATCCTATTCTTCCACCTTGGACTTCCCAAATTGGAAGAGCCGACCTCCCGCTTTCTCTCCCTTATTTTTGCCTTTAAAAAATCTTTTTACCGAAAGGATGTTCTTGGAATGGCACAAAGAATAAAACAACCTGAAATGGAATCGAAGCCCCATAATTGGACCACATTGGGTTGCCCGACCAAATCAGGTCTCATATTGGATAAGAGGCCCATAATAGGATCTTGATTAGAGGTCTTTTGAAATTGGATCCAATTGGCTCTTCGAACCAAGCTCACCTGACGTTGAATTGGTCTTTTTTCTTCCTACTGACTCCCGTTACTGGAATTGAATAGAACATTTCATTATTGGTGAGTATGTCCCGGCTGATTGTAACGGGATGACTAAACCTAGCCTCTTAGTATTTGCACTGGAATTAGCCACCGCTTCTAACACCCAAGGTGACTAAATATTAATAAATCTTCTTCATTTATATTTTCATCATATAGACGTATTACAACACGACATCCATCCTCTCTGAATCTGTGCATCCTCCGGTATGCACCAATTAACCTTGTTGCCATTTGATTCATAATATTTTCTCCAAATCTTTGTCTAGTCCATCTTCATCGTCTTTGCTATCCAATCAATTTCATCTTCCCACTGCAAAATATCTATGTCTTCATTAAGGTCTTCTATATTTATTTCTGTATATCTTTGTTTGAAAAATTTTACTCTCTTCCTTGCAATTGGTATTTTTAACCTTGTGCCATCTAACTCCCGCAATGAATAAGTCGTATTATCATGAACAGTTGTTACCACATACGGTCCAAACCAACGTTTTGAAAACTTTCGTAAAGTGCTATATTGGTTGTCCAGACTACTATCATAAACAAGTATTCAACCACCTTCTTCAATTGCTTTAGATCTCAATTGATGTTGCTTATCGAATCGCATCTTTTTATGTAACCTTGCTCTTTTTAACCTTTCCAATGTTATCTGGACATCTTCCAATCTTTGCTCCAATTGTCGAATCCTAATAGCCAGAAGTTCTTCTCTTGTCAATCTATCTTCCCATAGTAGCATATTCTAAGTAAATACCCTTTTTTCAAATGGCATAATTGGTTTTCGACCTATCATAAGTTCTATTGGCATATATCTTGTCACCGAACTATGTATTGTTCGATCAGCCTATAATACAAATGACAAAAGCAATGGCCACTCTCTAACTTTCCCATTACAAGCTTTAACTAATGCTTTCACAATCGGTAGGTGACCACGTTCGCTTTTTGCATTCCCTTCCGGATTATAAGCCATAGTCAGTGATAGTTTAACTCTACATCTTTCAAAGAACTTATGAGCTTCTTGTGCATTTAATTCTCCATGATCTGTAGTGATTTTTCCTATGCATCCATAGCGGCAAATGACATCTTCAAGCAAAAACCTACAAATCCCCTCTGTAGATTTTGTCCTCAATGCTCTTCCTTCTACTTGATTTGATAAATCTTCATGAGCTAAGACCAAATATCTCATCTGCCATAACCCAACTAGTATAAAAACCAAATCAACAATCCATTTAAAATGAATAGTCAGAGGATACATAGGATGAAGACCATCTCGATGTCAGATATTAGAATACGATTGACAAATTTCACATGATTATACAAATAAGAGCACATCTTGATACATATTTTTCCACCAATATCGTTCCTTGAGTTTAGCAAAAGTAGCCCAGATTTCTCTATGCCCTGCCCATAAACTATCATGAAACTCTTTTAATAATTTTAGTTTTTCTTCCTTTTTGCCTATCACTCGTTGTGGCATCCCAATTCCTTTCTTCGGTCTCTTCCAAAAGAATCCATCTCGAAGCAAAAATCCATATGTTTTTTTTCTTATTTGTTTGAATTTATCTGTAGACCAATTCCCCTGTTTAGTGAAGGTATTTAAGTAATGACCAATATCCAATAATTCTCCTTCATAATATTCTTCAAGAAATAGCTTGTCTTCTCAGTTGAGATTTGATATTGAATAGAATTTCAATTCGACGTCATCAATATCTTCAACCATTTCATCCTCCCTCTCGTATCTTACTCGAGATAGCATGTTTGCTACTAAATTGTCCTTCCTAGTAATATGCTTAGATTCTGGATTTAGTGACTTAATATAAGCAATCCAACTCAACATTGTAATATCTGGCGTTGAACAGTTAGTAATCATTCCAAGCAATGGCAAGCAATCTGTTTCAATTACTAGTAATGCCCCAATCAAATAGTCCTTTTTAGCTTTCATAGCCGAAACAACTCCCCAAAGTTCTCTTTTGACTTGCAAATATGCACACTAACGAATACTTAAAACTTTAGTTTCAAATCGAACTGCAAATCTATTCCCACTTGAATCATCTTGATCCACAGTCCATCCAATGGCAATTGGACTAGTGTCTACAGTAAGAATCACTGGTCTATTGCACTTATAATCAACCTTCCTCAATATTAGACATGACATCAATAATTTCTTCAATCTTGGCATTGCCTGAATATGCCTTTTTTTCCATTTAAATCGGTAGCCCTTACATAACAGTTCATATAATAGATCCACTATGTGAGCATAATGAGGGATCCAGATTCGATAAAATATACATGCACCTAAAAACCTGCGAACCTCTGTTAAAGAATCACAATCCTCTTTCATCCTTCCGATTACATCAACTTTAGTCGGATCTGGTTTTCTTCCATAAGATCCACATAAATGTCCAACAATCACAACCTCTTGTACTCCAAATACAGACTTCATATGCGATAATGTAATATGAACTTCTCCAAGTCGAGTTAAAATCTTTTCACAATCTTATATATGATCAACAACATATTTGTGACACCCCCTCTTATCTAAAGTTTCATCCTTGTCTCCTTCTCTGCACCCTTTTATAAGAACATCATCCAGAAAAGGCTTAGTCTTCTCCGGAATAAAATCTCTCAATATCTTATTCATTCCATTTATCATATGCACAAGTGAGTTGATCGAGTCTTGAGGAAGAGTACACATTCTAACCAATCCAAGTAGTGTCCTCATCGTCGTCATATCTCTACTTCCTTCGACAAGTTGAAATTGATCATAACCTGAATACAAGTCACCCATTGAATAGATCGCTCTTCTTGCAAACGCCTCAGTAAATTCATCCACAATAGGTCTAATTCTTGCATTCCTTACAGTTACTGCATTCACCGGTTGCATATCTTGAATAAACCGTAGTGACCCATTCTTCTTAGGTACCATAAACCATCCACTAGAATACGGCGCAAACGAAGGTTCCAATATTTTCATCTTTATCTTTTTTTTTAATAGTTCAACCAATTTAGGTAAATATGCCCTCGATATTGGAATCGGTCTTAGATTCCAAAGTACATGCGGTACAGTGAAGATAACCATAGGTGTTATAATATTCGGATCCACACACCCAATTTCATAAGATTCAAAGGCAAACAATCTACCTTGTTTAGCCAACATCTTTTTGAACTAAGTAATTTCCTCTGACAATAAAGAACCATCAGAATCAATCTTTAATTCTTTAAAAACCTCTTTAATAAACTGATGTCCAATACTCATTGGATCTCTTAAATTTGCTTCTTTTGATGCTTCTCCCATTTGTTCCTTAAAACCTTTTGATAATGGTCCGACAACAGGCTTTACCTTCTTATCTGCCGTTTTATATGTCGTTTCTATAGTGACTTCTGGTGCTTGAAAAGATTCAAGTATGGTATAAACCTCTCTTGAATGAATCTCAACAATCTTATCATTATCTCCTAACCCAATAGATGTAATCAATTCTAATGAATTTTCCAATTCATTTTCTTCATAAACACCTAAAATCCTCTCATCATCTAGCAATGTACCTAACTTACGTAATTCTCCTTTAATATTATATAATCTTTTTCTTTCTTTTCTTTTAAAATCATCAACTTTCTTATACATAATATTTCCATTCTCCAAAATACTAATAAAACTCGCATCAAAGGCACCTTCATCTCGTGAGAGTACCTCCTCTTTTGTACCTCCATAATCTCACTTTATAATGGTACCTCCCCAAAATCCTTAAATCCTTCAACAATCTTTGGCAATGGTTTCTCCTTCAACTTATCTCGATTCCGTTCATGGTTAGGAGGTACTATTAGAAATTGTACAGCTTTCCTCCTATCTTCTCTATGTACCCTTGCATAAGCAAAACCATCGTCAAGTACTTTTGTTTCCATCTGTGTTGCCATAATATAAGGTTGTCCTAAAATCAACGGATAAGATATTGTATCTTGAACAAAGAAATGTTGCTCCATCGTAACATCCCCAATCCGAATTTTGACATCTAGACAAGCTCCATATAATTCGCCCCGTGTGTTATTAGCTGCTCGTATTTTCCATCCATGTTCCATATCAATTGGCCATTTTTGCTTCTTATAAAGATCTTTAGACATGAGATTTATTTCAAAACCATGGTCGACTAAAGCAACAATTGGTTCTTCTATATCTCCTGCTTTCACGAATACCACAGTAGTTGCCCTTGTCCAATGCTTTCGAGTATAATGGCTCAAAGTTTCCATTTCCTTATCACTATAATCTTTGAAACGTACTCATTGATTATACCCATTCTTTTCATTTGTTGGTTGCTTGTAACCAATATCAACCTCTTCTTCATCTTTATATATTCTTGCATCAATAGCATGATTCATTCCAGTTTCACCCATTAATTGCCTCTTTCACTTAATGCTGTCAATGATAACATCATGAAACTCCTTCTTTGCAATTTCCAAAACTTCTTTCAATGTGGATTCCACCTTAGTATTTAATATACGTTCTTCCAACACCCCTTTCAAATTTGTTGCTACTTCAATGCCAGAAAGTAGCTTATAAGCAATTGATTTGCCCTTATCTTTTGTCTCCTTTGTTTTTTCTTCCAATGATGCTGAGGTATCTTTTACAGATAAATCTTGTGAAGCTGCCTCTCGAGCCTTGTCTCCTCGACTTTGCCTCTTAGAAGAATTTCCTTCTCTCGTATCATCAAAATTTTCTCGTCTCTTTTCTTCCATCAAAGCTTCATGTTGGCTCTTAGCAATATATGCATGAATTGAAAGAGACTCAACAAGATTTTTTCAACCTGTTGCACCTTGTATTGTAGCTGCAGTCTTTAATAAGGCTTCTCGAGGTAATTTCCCTTCTTACATTGTAGAAATGGCAGAAGCCCAAAACTCACTAGTTTCCGTACTTCCACCAAGGTCATCATCTATTCTAGCACTATAACTTGCACTTTCTCGTGCTGCTGTTTCATACTCTTTTAAGTAATCTTGAACCAATGCTCTCATTCATCTCTTGCCAAAATTAGTTTGAAGAAGATCCTCCCTATCTTTTAATGCTATCTTCCCATCTTTTCAGCAAATAATTCCTTGCCGTATCATATTATTAAATTCATTGCAATCTTTCCTAGTGTGTGAAGCGTCATTACACCAAATGCATCTTGGTACATATCTTTGTTTTGAAACATTCTTCAAATTGTTTGTAGAAGTATTCTCTTCAAGTCTTGCCAATTTGATTTGAAGATCTCGCATTCCTCATATAATTTCTTCCATCCTCATATCTGCTTTCTTTGATAAGGATGTCGAAGGTTGAACTATAGGCATTGTTGGTAGTGTTGTACGTACTGGAGCTTTGGATGCTTGTACTGTTTTCAAAATATTGCTCCTATCCTTCTTTCTTTTCTCTTTTTGCAAGCAATCCCATCGCATCTTCAACGTTCTTCCACTTTGTTGTCAATCCTTCATCTTCTTCTTTGTCTTCAAGAAGGAGTTCTAATTTCCCTTGCAATTCTCCATCAGCAGCTTGAAGAAATAGATTAACTTTGTTCGACTCCAATGTCAATTTTT
The DNA here is from genome assembly GCF_059467195.1 of Physcomitrium patens. Classification (NCBI taxonomy): domain Eukaryota; kingdom Viridiplantae; phylum Streptophyta; class Bryopsida; order Funariales; family Funariaceae; genus Physcomitrium; species Physcomitrium patens. The sequence continues at coordinate 13,849,121 of NC_143421.1, forward strand.
CTACCTTCGATAATTGAAAGTACTGCCTTTCAAATTCCCTTAGTAGCTCTGTTGCTTGTAAATTCTTATTAGGCCGTTCAATCTATTCCAGAAACAGCTTCTTAGTAATGCGATCAACATCTTCCAAGAAATATTCATCTTTCAATGCATGTGAAAAAACCTCCGATGAATTCCCATAACGATCCGTAATCAATGTAATATGGTTTCTTATCTCCGATATCGTGGCAAGTCCAAATAATTCAACCATTTTCTTTTGAGAAATCTGATTTAATTCTATTTCATAAACATAACATCTTAAATACCTTGAAATATTCCTTCCATCAAATTGATCAATTTTATTGACCACTGCTTGCAATGCTTTGGTTGCCAAAGCTTTTTTTCGATCATTGCTTTGCTGTTGCTGTATTAATAATGAGAAGGCTTGAAACATACTAGCAATAGACGGATCCATGTGCATACCTTGTCCTTGAGAAGAACCTCCACCAGAAACTCCTCCCAAAGATCCTTCAAAATTTTTATTTTTGTTCTCTATAAAAATAAAAATAAAATCAAATGAAATCCAATACCTTCCACCTCAAGCTTTCATGTCAAATTCACCACTTATGTCGTATTATGTGCTATCTTGCTTGAGAATGTGCTGGACGTCTGACTATAGGAGGTAGTATGGTGTTTCGCTAGTACTCAAGTAATCTATCGGGTTCTTGACTACCCAAATTCAATCTATATCAGATTGCAATGTAAAAGCTTAATTCCAATATAAAATTCCTAGAGACCCTATATAACTTCAATCTCTTTTGTTATTTTTACTTTATTTTATTTCTTTTATGTTTTTTATTTTATCTTTATCGTTAATTACCTTAATCATAGACCGTTGTTGTGTTGTATCACGAGTATACTGTAAAAATATAAAGAAAGAGGACTTTTATTAATGTTCAGTTACCTCAAATATTAGGAGCAACGACCAATTCCAATGCAAATACTGAGAGGCTAGATTCAGTCACCGCGTTACTGTCAGCCGGGGCATACTGAAATACTCCGTTCGATTCTAATAACGGGAGTCAGTAGGAAGGGAAAGGACCAATTCACACGACGGGTGAGCCTGGTTCGAAGAACCAATTGGATCCAATTTCAAGAATCCAATCCAGGTCCTCTTACCCAATATGAGACCTGAATTGGTCGAGCAAGCCAATGCAGTCAAATACGGGAAAATCCAGGTCTTACTATGGGCCTCAGCCAATCTCACGCGAAGGACCAATTTGATCCAATTCGAGAACATCTGGGTCTTACTACTGGACTCCTAGCCGATATGAGACCTGAATTGGTCGGGCGACTCAATGTGGTCCCGATTACGGGGTTTCGATTCTGTTTCAGGCTGTTCTGTTCTCTATGCCGTTTCAGAGAACGTTGTTTTCGGTAAAAAGATCTCTTAAAGATAAAAACAGAGGAGAAAGCTCTGACGGCGAGAGCCAATTTCGGATCCAAGATGGAAAGAGCCAATTCCGGATCTAAGATGGAAGATTGAAGAAATTCAGAGGCTAGGGTTTGAAAGAGAGGAGAATTAGGGTTAAAGGGGAGGAAGGTTAAGAAATGAGGGGGGTTTTTTCAGATCGGGTTTTTCTGGATCGAAGAGCTAGCTTCGAGCTCTTTTCAAGGTTACTAGTTTGGTTTCATTAGGGTTTCTGAGAGGAGAGCAATTGCTGCTCAAAGTCAGTGTTTATTTTGGTGTTTCGGATTTTATATAAAACATTGATGGTTTGCATTCTCAATCGGTTTGTGCAAGTCGTGTAGCATCTATGGATTAAAATTTGGTATTGTCTGGATAGTTGGGTGTGCTAAGTGTATACAAAAATTTGTGTTAATTTAACGATGCAATCAAGAGATATCTGGGTTTTAGTACAAAGGGTTGTCGGAAGTTGGCAGTCTAGGGTTGGATAGGGTTTCTATGATATCTGAAGATCTACCAGTTGGATCGATGTAAATTTTGGCTTGGTAATAGAAGATTTGGAGATCAAGCGGCTATTCAATTTTGAGCTGGAGTTAACGGTTGACAAAGGAGAAATCACTTCTGGAATTTCTACATCAAATTTCAAGGTTGCGACCGAGTGTCATTAGTGCGGTTTTTGGGCGTTTTCTTGTAATCTGTAAGTTGGGTTGGGCTGAAATTTTTTGAGCATATAGAAGGCTTATACTGGTATTTGGGTGCAAAATTTTACACTAAGTGGACGGTTGGAACAAAAGTTACAGCTTGTCAAAGCTCACTGGCTAGGATTAGGGCTTGTTAAGAAAAACAAAAACAACTTAATTATAAAAGAAATAAAGCAATTGAAATATTGTATGGTTAAAATGACTATGAAGAGTGTTTTTAAATACTTAGAAATTGATATTTCAATTGTATTCTTCATACATGGATAAAATCTATTAGGGTTTCTTTGTTATTTGCAAAAACAACTATACCTTCCACAGCCAGATACCCAGTGTATTCTCGAACAAGACAGCACGTAATACGACACCGTGAACTTTGGCAAGCTGTGATCCTCAATCTATCCTTCCGACTTGTTGTGAAACATCTATCGCTAGTATCTCTACAAGCCCTTTCGAATGCTCAAGAAGTTCCAATTCAACCTCGCTTATAGATTGTGAGGCTATGTTGCAATCCGCAGCGATGTCCCTTGGCTGCTTACCGATATTCCTCTTATCCCTGTTTGTAGGTCCCCAGTTATCATAGAAATCTTAAACAACCCCAATTTGCCAACTCCTAATACTTCTTTATACTGTTGGCAGATATTCTCTATCCGTACAGTCAGATTAACACAACCATGCATGCATTCAACATACTCAACCTTCTAGACAACTCTGAATTTCAACCACAAAAGTATCTCCCATTCCATCAACAATCAAGAGTACCAGCCTTTCCTCTCTTATAGAAAAATCCAGTTCACCAATACCACACGGACTTTCAGCAACGATTGCCTCAGTCTTCCCAAAACCCTATGAAGAAAAAAAATCCCAATTCTCTGTCTTTTCTTCCCGAGCATGAAGTTAGCTCTCCGACCCTTAAAACCCTGATTTTCCTCTCTTTTTCATTTTTTAACCTATCCTCCCTTTTTTACCTTGAGAAGATCCTATTCTTTCGCCTTGGACTCTTCAAATTGGAACATCCGACCTCCCGCTTTCTCTCCTCCATTTTTGCCTTTAAGAGATCTTTTTACCGAAAGGACGTTCCCGGAACAGCAGTAAGAACGGAACAGCCTGAAACGGAATCAAAGCCCCATAATTGGATCGCATTGGATTGCCCGACCAAGTCTGATCTCATATTGGGTAAGAGGCCCATAATAGGACCTCGATTAGAGGTCTTCATAAATTGGATCCAATTGGCTCTTCGAACCAGGCTCACCTGACGTTGAATTGGTCCTTTTCCTTCCTGCTGACGTTACTGGAATCGAATGGACCATTTCGTTATTGGTGAGTATGCCCCGACTAACTGTAACGGAGTGACTGAAACTGGCCTCTTAGTATTTTTACTAGAATTAGCCACCGCTTCTAACACCCAAGGTGACTAAATATTGATAAATCTTCTTCATTTATATTTTCATCATATAGACGTATTTCAACACGAAACCGTAATGAATCCTGATCTCTCAATCTTATATCTATAGCAATTTGTAAACTGTGGACTTCCAATTCAATAGGTAATATTGCTTCCTGGCCATAAACCAATTGGAAAGGGGTAGCATTGGTAGTAACTTTATATATAGTACGGTATGTCCATAAAGCTGTGAACAACTTAGTATTCCAATCTGTTCACAGTTCTGAAACTATTTTTGTTAAGATTTTATATAAAATTCCATTAGTCTTTTCCATTTCTCCATTGGTACTAGGGTGATACGGTGTAGTCTTTTGATATTTTATCTCATATTTAGCCATGAGTGCTTTGATTGTACTATTTATAAAATAAGTTCCTTGATCACTAACTACTTCTCGTGGACAACCGAACTGTGTAGTAAAATTTTTATACAAAAAATTTCTACTATACTTGTATTATCGGTTTTCATAGCTACGGCTTTAGCATATTTTGTTACATAATCTGTTGCTATCAGTATATATTATTTTTGTCCATTTCTCGAGGCTGGTACAATTGGTCCTACAAAATCAATTCTCTATTTTTCAAAAGGCACTTGAACCAGAATTGGTACCAATGGCATTGCTGAAGTTCCAGTATGTCGATCCATTCTCTAACATGGATCACAATGATGGACGAATTGGTGGGCATTTGTAAACATTATTGGCCACCAATAACCAACCTATAAAGCTTTACGAGCTGTGCTGTCTCCCGCAAAATGTCCACCACAACTATCTAAGTAGCAACCTTCCAATATAGTATGCATTTTAGTCTTCTATATTGAAATGTGATTTTTTTGGTCTTACCTGAATAGTAAAGTTAAATTCTTACAATAGTAAAAACCATCCTACAATACAACCATTTAATTGAGGCTTATTAATCATATATTTTAAAGCATCATGGTCGACATGGAAAACAAATTCATAACCAAGAAGATAATGTCGAAACTTATATACGGAATAAATCATTCTCAATGCTTCTCTTTTGGTTGTTGTATAATTTCTTTCAGCTGCTATTAATTGATGACTTGCATAATAAATAGGGTGATCAAAACCCCGGTCATCTTTCTACCTTAGGACAGAATCAATCGCGACATTAGATGCATCCATATAAACTTGGAATGGTTTTGTCCAATAAGGTGCCACCAATATTGGTGCTGAAATCAATTTTTGTTTCAATGTTTCATATGCAATTGTACATTCTTTTGTCCAAAATGGACTGATCCCATCAGTTGGTGGTTTCTTCAAGAGATTTGTTAAGGGAAGGCATATAACTACAAATAGATAGATAAATCGCCAATAATAATTGACATGGCCGACAAATACTCGAACACCTGTAACAGTGTCTAATTGCTTTAATTCTATTATAATCTTTATTTTATTTGAATCTGTAGCAATGTCTGCCATCAAAATTATATGACCCAATAATTTACTAGAAGATACACTAAATTGGTATTTTTCCGAATTTAAAGAAATTCCATATTTGGCACATTGATTCAAACATTTACTTAGGCATTCTAAATACATGACTCTCATATTAAATGTACAAAAATCATCTAGAAATATTTCCATTGAAATTCATAGATAATCATCGAACTCTTGCATCATTACCCTTTGAAATGTAGTTGGTGCATTACAAAGCCCAAATGGCATAACCTTATAGGCAAAGGCCCCTCAATCCATAGTAAAAGTAGTTTTTAACTGGTCTTATTTTGCAATGTTAACTTGATTATAATCAGAGAATCCATCAAGAAATGAATTTCATGTCTGACAATGGCATTCAATATACTATCCATGAATGATAAAAGAAAATAATCCTTCTTGGTAGCTACATTTAATTTTTAAAAAACTTGACAAATACAAATTTTTTCATTCTTTTTTGATACCATAACAATTGGTGAAACTCATTCACTGAAAGGAACTGGATAGATAAATCTAACCTCTAAGAGTTTATCTAGTTCTTCTTTTACCATAAGTGAGTATTTTGGATTAAGTCAATGTTATCTTTGGCATACTGGTGTAGCGTTCTCCTCCAATATAATTCGATGCTCACAAACTTCAATTGGAATTCCTTTCAAATCCACATACGACTATGCAAAAGCAGTTTTATATGTTAAAAAGTAATCCACCCAAATTTCTTTCTCCTTATCTTTTGTATTGTCATAAATCTAAATGATTTGGAGAGCCTCCTCTGTACCTAAATTAATTGATTAACGTCATAGAATTTCAGGAGTCTCTAGAATAATATTTTGTTCAATTCTTGAAACTTTCATAAAATCTGCCAAATTAGAACTTTTCAACTCCAGTTCCATAGCACTAACGTGATTAACATCCTGTCTATTCATCCAATATGCAATCATATGATCAGAATCGTCAATTACATCTAAAAGAATTAAGTACTCTCTCGAATCCTTGCATTGGTATTTCATTCTAGTGTGCTCAATAACTTGCCTTGTATCAGCATAAATTAGGTCGAGTGTACTAATTTCTACTTTTGTAGACTCATCTTCATAATCCGACATAAATTCTAAACTAGCAACTTGAGTTTTTCTATGATATTGGACAGAGTATATTTGAAGCACAATTTTATCATTACCTTTCTCAATTGTCAATGTACCATAGTCCCAGTCATTCTGAGCTTTAGCTTTATATAACCACGATCGCCCCAATAAAATTGAGTATGAAAATATAGATCTTTGCAATCAAAAAATAATATAATCAATTTTTTAGGTAAACTCTGCAAATATTGTATCAATACTTCATAAAATACCTATAGGTTTAACTCGAATAAAGTCAGTCATTCTCAAAACTACTCTAATAGGCAATAAGTGATTCAAACCCAACTCCTCCATTGTAGCGGCATTCATAAGATTTACACTAGATCCTCCGTCTACTTGTACTCCCGATAATAACACTCCATCAATTGAGACATCAATCGTAGGTGCACCCGGATTGAGATTCAAACTTACTTCTTGGATTTTTTTATTTCTAGATTTGCAACAAATTAATGAAGAATTCAAGATAGTTCGGTACTCAGGTGCTACCACCAATAGTTGCTTCATAGAGATCGTGGGCTATATGGTACCGAAATCTTTTAGAATATCATATGATTTTGTATTAGTGGTAATTCTGAATGTCTGTTTCTCCTTCCCAGTCCTAAACACCGACACCGGTAAATTAGTTTTCTCTATATTGGAAATTGGTAGAGCTACTGGAACTAAATTTGATGGAGCCTGTAAAATTGGTTCTTTCAAGGGATAAGATTGTTCTTTCAATTGGGTTGATATTGGTTCCTTAGAATTTACATCTTTGAGAGGATCTTTCAACAGAAAGGACGATTCCCGAAACTGTGTAGAGAACAAAATAGCTTGACACGCAACCGAAGCCTCAATAATCAGTACCTCATTAGGGTGCACAACTAATTCAGGTCTTATACTGAGTAAGGGGCCTATGTCTGGACCTAAATTGGATGGCCTCGTAATTCGATCCAATTGGCCCTTCACTTCACGATCATCCAAATGTTGAATTGATCCTTTTCACTTTTGCTGACTTCTTGTATGGACAGCTTGGACTACTTCTATCTGATGAACTGGTGAATCTTGAGGACCTTGATTTATCTCCTCCATTTTTTCTTGGCTTTGGATCTACTGATTTTGATTATTGAAATTGAACGAAGCATTATATTGCAGATAAGTATGTCCCGACTGATTGCAATTTACACATATTGGTGCATAATTGGCACTGGCTCTGGGATTGGGACATTCACTGGCATAATGACCAATCTGTCTGCTATAGAAACAACGAAGTGGTCTTCTTGCACCCCCATCCGACATATTAGGTGTTTCTACCCATATGTACCTACTAGATTTATTCCATGTAGGGTTAAAAAATGATCTTAGTTGTCCCATTTGTACGGAGGATATTTGATTTGATGACGTCGATGGAACATATTGTTGATACCTCTGCTATTCCTTCCCATAGTTCTGAGGGTTTGATGCACACCACTGATTAAAATTGAAACTTTGAAAGTTATTGAATGTTCGATTTTGTCAATTAGATTGATTTCCATTCTATCCATACATATTTTCCATTTGAACTTGATTGACTTTTCACTGAGTTGGTGGGATCATGGTCTGATTATTGAATTGTTGTTGCCTTTGTAAATACCAGCAGTTTTGGGTAGGGTGCTTTTTTCCGCAAAATGTACATTGAACACCCGTTTGTCTCAGTGATGGATATTTTGTATCAAAATGGTCTTGTCCCTTATAATTATTACACCATACATTAAGTCTCATATTAGAAGGCTTATGTCGTTTCTCCTTATCTTTAGCCAAATTTATGGCCAATTCTTCCATTTTCTTTGTTAGATTTAATAACAAGGCTTCATTTGGATCTTTAACAGTTGCATTTGTGAACAACTCTGGTTGTTGATAGATTGGCAATGTAAACTAAGGTGTTATCATTATTGGCGCTATTGCTTGAAGTGGTGTAGTATTAATTGGTTGTTACAACATAACAATCTTCACATTAGAGGCTGCCATTTGTAGATAATTATCCATCGACACATTTCTTGGTTGTATTTGTTGGCTTCTTGAACTTAGAATCATCGTGGCCTCTATTATTAATAATTGGTCATAATGACATTCTTTCCATACTTTTGTTCGTACCAATGATGCTTCTACAGTAGCTGATCGAGCCTCTTTTATAAACATTTTTAATTCTGGTAGATTCAAATCATTGATTAATATCGACAATATAAATGCATCTGGCATTTGAATATTTTCCCATTTACGAAGTATATCTATGACCCAGCCATAATAGGACTCTATTCATTGCCTCATAAATATCCTACTATTCATAAAACTTTCTCAAAGCCAATCTTTAAATCTAATTGGTCTAAAATGGATTAGAAAGGCGTTCCTCAAGGCCTCCCAATTGAGAAATCTATCCAATGGTTGCCAAATATACCATTCAAAAGTTGTATCTTTTAAAGTTGTTGACAACTATCTCAACCAAATATCTTCAGTTCTATCATTATTAGCCACGCAGGCTATCAAGAATTGAGATATATGGTGATCGGGATCAGTGCCCGACCAACCACTAAAAATAGGTAATAGTACCATGTTTGTGGTGCGGTCTCATACTACTCCCATTTATACTACAATTGGTACTTCTAGCACTGCCACGGCCATTGGTGTTATCACTGATCTTCTTACTATTTGAATCTGAATTTTTCTTCCTTTGGTTTTTCTTGGACCTGCAATTCTTTTTTGTCGTTCCCGTAGGAGATTTCTTATGCATAATCACTCTTGTCTTTCTTTTGTTTGTCGATTAATTCTTTGAAAATCCTCTCCTCTATAATTATCACTCATAATCTTTCATTCTTCTCGGCAAAATCAACATTGCCTTGAATTATAACTAATATATTTGTAACCCTAAAATTGGTTCTTCTCACATTCTCATTCAACATATAATTCCATCTTCCATACAATCAATTTTTAATATTTCATATTATTATCATTTCCTCGGCAGTGGTGCCAAAATGTTGTTCTCGTTATGTTTAATCTACAATAGACCAAAGTAATTGAACTAATAGAGGTGGGTTTGAACACGGGAAAAGACTGGTTATATGAATTGGGTCTGTTAGTGTCACAATTGATTGTACTCTGGCTATCTGAAATCAATTATTAAACTAAAAAATACCAAGGCTTACTACTTCCATTTTAATTCAACTCATAATCCATTCTATGATTATCAATTTAACAATGCTTCTTTCAATCACAATTCTTCATAAGCAAATAATAAAGAAAACAAAGAGGTAGCACCAAGCTTACCCCAACTTACGACTCTCAATTTGGCTCTTGGCTTATGACTCTCAGTTTGGCTCTCAGCTTACAATTCTCAGTTTGGCTCTCAACATACGACTCTCACTCTAACTCTCCGCTTACCTTTCCTCAACCTATTTATCCTACTAAAAGATGATTCGTCGGCCAGCGGATTCCAAAGATTATGATCCTTTGAATTCTTAACCATTTATTGCACTAACAACCTACTGTTATCAACTAAACTGCCTAACCATCAGTTTAATTCTCAAGGTTGTCAATAACCAACCAGTAACTTACCACAAAGTTTATTTATCTATTCTATAGTATTCTATGCAAAATTTAACTAAGTCAGTATCTAGTACGGGAACGGATTGAGATATTAAATTGTTTATCACTTTGTGAGCTTATCGTACTGTGTATAAAATTACTACCAATTCCACACTATTCTAATTGATGTACAAAGCAAGAGATAATGTTACCAATTGAATTGAAAGTTTAGAGTTTAAAAATTATGTTGAATGAACATTTTGGCAACAAGGAATTTCTCCAATTTCAATTTGCAAAATTGGAAAAATTGGATAAAGTTATAACTTCAGATCTTTTGACTATAGAAGCTACATAGCATCAATGTAAGAGTCATTATGATAGTAAATTATATCCCAAATCATTTCTGCCCAATGATCTAATACTTCTCTATGATAGCCGATTTCACAATTTTTTAAAAAAAATTCAAGTCTATTGGTATGGATCGTATTGTGTAGTGCAAGGTTTTTTTAATGGTTTAATTCAATTGGAATATTTTATAGGTATCCAATTATGACTTTATTATACGTAAATCTGAGACAAGTTTAAAAAAAAAAAAAAAAAAAAAAAAAAATGGAAGGAAGAGGGTTTATATATTAATAATAGATTACATATATTCATAGGAAATATGATGGGTATTAAAGATGGCTAGTCGTTGGTTGCGGGTCCTAATACCGATTAGTCAAAAAAATCAGAAGTGAAATTTTGGTTAATAAGATTAGTCATTCTTAATCCATAACTTGAGTAAAAGGTTAAGAATGCAGCATACAGTAGAAGTTTTCTTTAGCATTTTGAACATTGTTGTTTGGAGTATACCTATTGGAGTATAGGATTTATTGCAATAAGCAAAAAAGTAGTGTTAGTATGACTAAGGAGTGAGAAGCAAGTATTCTATAATGTCAATGGAAAGAGTGAAGCGAGCTATGAACAAAGAGGAAAGCTATCATAATGTGAGAGCTAAGAGCAGTTTGATGTCGCCACTACTAGTAGTTCTTACTAATATAGAACTAATGAAGTTGAAATTTTTTTAGAATGCAAAAAGATAGAAATATTTTTGAAATATGAAGTTATATCAATTTTTGTGAGGGTCTGATGACTTGTCACCAATTGGTGCATTATACATAAACCTTTATTTTAACCTCAATTCTAAAAGCTTCTCAAAAACAACTCCAACTATATATTTTTATGTGCAAATAATACAACCATCTTATCCTTGTCTTATTATACAAGACCTTATCTAATGCATTTAAAGAAGTCTCATGACTTACCATGTTACTTCAAGACCTATAAATTGAAGTAAAATAATTAGTAGTTATATATTGTGATAATGTTAGAAGCATCAAAATAGCTACAATTCTTGGAATAAATCCATGAACTAGACACACAATAGCACACTTATAATTCATTAGAAAAATGATTCAATCAAGAAAAATTAGCCTCTAATATATTCCAATACTAGAACAAGTAGTAGATATTTTTATAAAACCACTTAGGTCCTCTTTAATTGAAATTTTAAGGGCATGATAAAACATAGTTAACATACATAACATAACTAGGTAATAAACATAATCACTTAAGTTAATTCAATATAAACTCTTCTACTTCTAATTTAATCCTAAAAAATTTATATTTAATTTTTTAAAATCTTTTCATCTTTGGCTCATAATTTGACCAAGATTCAAAGATCTTAAGATAAAATCTACATCAAATAATATAATACTTGTTGTAATGAGACAACATTTGCTCCTTAAGACAACCATTGAAAAAAGAAGTACATTATGGTGTGGCCATCAAATCTAATAAAATGATAGGAAGTTAAAAATCTAAAGTATAAACTGATAGATACAATGAAGAATCACAAGCTGGATTAATCTTGTTCTGTCCAAAAATCACAATCAAAGAAGAAAACAATCAGCATTTTAGCAAATCTAACAATCAATTATAAATATTTGATATAAACAACAACATCTAAATAATAAGGTTAAAGAATCGACATTGCAATATTTATTCAACTCAATATTATTATTTTCTCCCAAAAAAAAAATAATTAAATCATCAACAAATTAATAGCTTGGATCTACCAATAAATCATGACAATACTCCTTAACATGAGTCATTGTCTCATATCACAAACAACCTAAATAGAAAGGCTCCATGTCAAAGATAAAAAATACATCAAAATCCTTACTATTGTAGAATAAATTTTAGTATTACTTGTATCTTTTATTCTATAGAAGAATGCTTCTATTGAAAAAGATGACTTCAAAGCTATAGAAACAAAATAAGGTATTAGATTATATATCTTTGTGACTAAGTTTCAACTTATTTTTGGATATGCACTAGAGTGATTAGATATCAACATGTCATCAAGTTAAACTATTTTTGTACAAAAAATAATACCTTCTTCTTAATCAATAGTAAAATATAGGTACTTGTATTGATACTTTTGAATTATTTTTAAAGATAAGAATTTGATGAAAGAAAATAAATAAATGAGATTCTTTCAAAAAAATAAAAATAAAAAAAATATTTATATTAAAAATAAATCTAGAATGGCTATTGCTAAAAGACAAGGAAACTAGAGATTCTTGAAACTAAACTAAAAATAAGAAAGGTATTGATAAGGATGAAGAAGGCTTCACTTTTTTCTCTATATATACTATCTATCTAAGATCTTTGTGGAGACATTCTATAGGACTTCAAAAAATCTATTGACTTTACATGATACTTATCTTGACTGGAAAGGCAAGTTTTTTATATGGATATATGAGCATAATTAAAAGCTTCAATGATTAGTTACAATTCTTTTTATAATTTTTAACATATTTTTACTAATTTTAATGCTAATATAACTAATTAATAAATCTAAATTAGTTTTTTTAGTTAATTATGACTTTGATCATATCTTTAGGTTGTTAATTAGATGGATACTTCTAATTAGAAGATTGATTGATTATTTTTAAATTCAAAAGAAAAATTAATAAATTTAGAAGGTTTATGATTTTTTTTTCTTGAATTACTTTAAATCTTTTCTTTAGTAATAAAACTATAATTTTGGTAGAATTTCTCTTCTAATTTTTAGAAATTATATCTTAAATTAATCTACAATCTTAATTTTCAATCCAAAAGCTAATTTCTAATTTTACTATGGTTAGAAAGTTCCTTAAACCTAATTGCTCTATCTTCTTAATTAATTTTGAAGATTTTTAAGCTTAAATTTTATTTTATAATTTAATTGGATTAAAAATATAAAGTCTAATTGTTAAATTAATGATGATCTTAAAAAGATGGAGACAAGATAAATTTTTGGTGGAGTTTCCTCTCATAGTGATTTTAATCACTACTTGAAGTTGAAAAAAAGAAAAAATTGGAAAAAATCACAAATTCAAGGCCAATTTACAATTAGGTTTTGGATTTGCTAAGAGTTCATACTTAAGGAAGTTTAAATTGAAGAATGGTAATTATGAAGGCTTTGATGGCAAGAACCCTTGTTGATTTCTAAGTAAGCTAGTTAGAATTAGAATTGTAGTTGAAATTTACAATTAAATTAGCAAATTAATTGATTCATATATTTTAGAACTCAGATTTGGGCTTGTAAATAGTTGATCTTAGGGTAAAAATATGTTCTAGAGACATTGGTGGTGTTAGTTTCACCAAAAAGGTGTTAGTTTTTGAATTCTAGGCATTTCCAGCCTTGAAATCGGGTTTGGGCTGAGAGCTATTCAGGACCCTTGATCTTGGTTAGGGATTTTCCAATTTTGATGGTGGAGATGTGTCCACCATTTTTGGGCCTCCTCCCACCTGGTTAAGAGGGCTTGGGTGACTGAGATCCCTCTCTCTCTCTCTCTCCATCTACTTCTGGCAAAGCCATGGCAAAATGTTCTCCCATCTTATGAATGCAAATCTTCTTCTATAAACTTATATGGCCTCAAATTTAACTTACTCAGTCTATCTCTTTTTATTTTCTATCTATAACACTTTGTAAGAAAATTCTACTCGCCCTTAGCTTTTTAACAATGTAAGGCACGCCTGATTTGAAGTTGTGACGAATTTTTGGTGAGTTTTCAAGATGGCAAGGATCTACTGCCTTGGCAGTATAAGAGTATTAGCTTAAAAAAATCTATAACTCGGTGATCTCTAACTAAACTTTGATATGGATTTTTGAAATGAATGCACTCTAAATCTTAATTTATTAAAAAATTTAAATCACTATTTTCCGATCTATATCAAATTTTTAATGAATTTTTAAATATGAATGGATCTACTACCTAGGCACTGTTAAACAACCAGTTTTGAAAAATTGTGTCTTAGTACTTTCTTACTTTTTTTTTACTAGGATTTTTTGAAAAAGGAACTCTACCAAGTGTGGTTTTAGATAAATTATATTTGTCAATTTTAAACTATTAACTGATTATTAGTGAATTTTTAAGTAGAAGGGGGTCTGTTGCCTAGGCAGCTCAAGTCGCCTTGCTTTGAAAACACACATCTCGAATGTCAGACCTCGGATCACTATGAAATTTGGTAGATAGGAGCAACTCTACGTCAACCTCAACCACAAAAAAATTCAAGTATACAAAAGTTGTGTGGAATTGTTACCAAACTTTTGAATGACAAGGAATCTGTTGCCTTTAACTTGACATACTCTAAGTAAGTTTTTTTTTCTTAATCACCCTCTAATCACATCCCTTAGTACCTAAATTGCTATATTATCACTCATTCGTCATATTACCATCAACTAATGTGATTTAATAATTTCAAAGGACTTTTATTTCACTTAGAAATTAATCTTAAATTCTTATCTTTCCATCCATTTTTATCCTTAAGGATAAAATATAAATAAATAAATAAATAAATATAAATTTGATCTTTTAATTTTTTCCTATTTCTTTTAATCTTAACCTTTTAACTTTAATTTTTAACCTTCAACTTTAAACTTTTATTTTTAACCTTTGACTTTTACTTTTATTACTTTTAAACTTTCATTTAACTTTTAATTATTAATTCTAACTTAAATTTTTATTTTTTTAATTTTTTTTAATTTTTTTATTTTTTAATCTTCCAACTTTCATCTTTTATCTTAAAAAAAAATCTTAACATCATGTTAGTGCTTAACTTAAATATTTAAGGTTTTTTATTACTGAATTTTTAATTCTAGATGAAGTTTGGTAATAAAAACTTCATCCATAGATAACTTCCTATATAGAACTCCAATTTATATGATTAATACTATCTAAGAAAGCCTTAAACTAGCACTCTAGTATGGTATTTATTTTTTTTATTTTATTTTTTTTAATTCATAATTTTCAGAGTTTAAGTTTGATAGAATAAGTCTTGGAAGGCACTTAACTAAATAAACTACAAATGCTAAAAATTAAATCATAAAAAAGTGTAACTAACTTGTTGTGTTATTGGATTAATCTTGATTATTACCTCATTTCGGTTTTCCTATCTTATAGATGATTTACATCTCCACATTAATTAGTATTGGGCTCTGATATAAGTTATGATCTAATTAAATCAAATTTAAGTGAGGAGAAAAAAATCCACTCACAGGATACTACATAATTAACTTGTTTTATAAGTTACAAACATAGGTGGCACAAAGATAGCTTATTGATCAAGTTTGTAACCTACCAATCAAATAAATATATATATCTATATATATATATATATATATATATATATATATATTTATATAAAGTCAAAATAGTATATAAAAAACTTATAGGAAGCTTCTTTAGAAGGTATTATGAAATTAATCTACTTTTATGTAATTCTACCTATTTATATTAACTTGATAACAATTTTAGTAGATACACATCCATGATATTATCACCTCTTTTAGAGACAAGTTCCATAAAGAATGGTGATCATATATTGAAGAAGTCTAAGATGTGGCAAATTATATTTGTCAAATACTCTGATCTTTGTTCTCTTTGAAGGTAGTTGATAGGTCCTCTCAGCCATTGATAATGTCTCATATCAAGGTAGAAAATCCATCATGTAATTTGATCATGGTTGAAACCTTCATAACTTCCTTGAAACAAAACATTTATAATACTATCAAGAGTCATACCTATCTCTAATAAAATCACCAAACATTAAGAGTCTTTTTCTAGGTTGTAATATCAAATGTATTATATCTTGCCATCTATTTGAAAAAAAAAATGTCATTCTTGAAGGTCTTCATTTCTATAACATCATCTTAAAGGCTATAATAATTACAATGTTTCATTCAATAAGTCAGCATATAATGGCTTTTGAGTTGAATCTATTAGCTATTGATTTTCTATCTCTTTAATATCACAATTATTTACAAACTACACACAAAGATAGAATATAGAATGAAAACTTTCTTGAATTATTTTTCTTTTATAGAAAAGATTTGTTATCCTTTAACTTGATTTTGATGGATGTCATTGATTAAAAACCTCTACCATCTTTGTTGCATTTGCAAGATTTTTTGTTGGCTCCTATGTGTATTTATTAATATCAAATCTAAGAAAATAGACAAAATATCTCAACTTATTTTGATGCTCCATTAAGTCTAGAACTTCTTCCACTTCAAATTCTTCATTATTATCTATGTTTATAGAAAGAAGTAGGACTTGTCTTCTTCTTTGTATGTTCATAGTCTTGTATGATTCAAGATGAAAAACCTGGAATATAAGATGGATTTTCATTGACTTTGGTAGATGCAATCAATAAAAAATTGGATTGATTTGTTCACAAATAAGAAAAGGTTTAAGCTTGCAGTAGTATAACTTGTCTTAAAGAGAAGTAGTCTTCATATTACAACAATGTAATCATACTTTATTACACACATTGAATTGTGATTAATCCTTTTGATAGGTATCCGAGTTGATCTTTTGTTGTTCTTTAATTTCTTTTAATTGCACCCTCATGATTGCATGTAGCTCTGACAATCGATTTGCAAAATCTTTATCTATAGGATTATCAATTTTTGAAAAAAGTTGAATCAATAGTCAATGTTGATATCATTGCTTCAAGACTAAATTATTTTGGCTTCAATAGAATTATCCTTTGTTGATCAAAAGTTGCATCTTTTTCTTTTGATATAAGATAAGAATGTCTAAAAAGTGCATCAAACAAACTTCATTATTTTTTTAGTAATAAGTGATACTAAATTCAAATTTTAACAAAAATATGCTCCAATAAGCTTGGCAATAATTCAAAATACGTACTAATATGAAATATTTAAGATTCTTGTAATTTTCATATATGGTGATTCGACTGAAAATACCTTCTATATAATGACACCAATCTTAAAAAGAATCTATAATTGTAAGAAGTTCTTTGTTGTAGATCTCATAGTTAATTTTGGTTGTTGAGAATTTTCTAGAATGGAAAGCTATTAGATGGAGCTTATTATCTTTTTCTATTTGTGACAAAACAGCTTCCGTAGCAAAATTTGATACAGCTATTTCTATAAAAGTATCTTAAAAAAGTTGATGTAATATAAGATTAGTACAAAAATAAATGCCGACTTTAAGGCTTCAAAAGATGCTTCAATTTTTTTACTCCAATCAAGTTTGTCTTTACATATAAGACAAGTAAGAGGAGCCACAACTTGAAAAAAAATCTTAATAAAGATCTGATAGTAATTAACAAAGCCTAATAAGCATTGTATATTTCTTACTATTTTTAAAATCTTCCAATCTATAATAATTTGAACCTTTTTTGTATCCATGATAAGTCTTTTGTTAGAAATAATATATCCTAAGAAGTTAATTTGAGTAGTATAGAATACACACTTTTTCAACTTGATGTGCAGTCGTGCATTTCTAAGTTTTTGTAATATATGACAAATATAAATTTTATGCTCTTTTATATTCTTAGAATAGATTAAAATATTTTATAAGTAATAGACAATAAAATCATCTAGAAATTCACAAAAAATATCATTTATAAGATGTTGAAAAGCAGTTGATACATTTCTGAGCCTAAGGATGAAAATCTAAACTATTAGGAGGCTTATAGGGAAGGATGAAATCAAGGTATGGTCAGATGGAGGCAAAAGGTAAAGATCTTTATCCCTATTGGTCAAAGACAAGGTCCAATGGGCATTCAACCAGTTGTTTGCACTTATAAAAAGATTTCTTATAACTTAAGAAGGACCATTTAAGAATAAAAAGTAAGAATTATAAGATTTAGGATTTGAACTATAATTAGTATGTAAATTTTAGACGATTTGGAATTAAGGTGATGAAGTTGCAATAGTTTGAAATTAAGATGTTGTTAAAGATATACTATTGGTGTTTTGAAGTTACAAAAAATTTTATGATAGTTTTTGGAGATCGCAAGGTGCAACCACAAGGATGATTTCAAAATCTATATCTTTTATAAAAGAATTTCTATATTTGAAGTTTATATGAAGAAATAAAAGAACATTGAAAATAGCACATGTAATTCAGAGGCAGTATGTAACTTTTTTTATTGAAATTAATGGTTAGAGCCATATCATGACTATTTAAATGATTTTTTAGCTGAAAATTTTGAAAATTGTGTGTAATTGAGTTCAAAAACTATATATCAAAATTTTATAATATTTGAATAGTTAATTTATGAGATATAAAGAAATTTGCATACATGAGTATATAAGCAAGGATTTGAAGCTATTTTTAGAATTTTGGCAATATCACAAGATCCGTTGTCGAGGTAGAGAGGTTTTGCTTCAAGAAAGCGCTAGGCTTTTGGCTATCACTAATTGCTCAATCAAGCTTAAAATAAGAAAACCCTAATTTTATATATATAAGTTCTCCTTTTGGGAAAATTACACCAAATACTTAAGTCTTAAATAACCAACAACACCCAAAATATGGTAGAAGTACTCTAAAACCTTGTATATCCTTGTGTGGAAATTCTCCCGAACCTCAACACCTCATAACTCTTGATCCAACCGTCCAAACAAGATCAAAATTTACATGAAGTACTGATATGTTGTTATTAATTTGTACAACAAATTTCAACTGCAAATTCGTCGCGGATCTTGAGATATCTTCAAAACCCTAACAGTCGCTTCAAACCCTAATCTTTATATACCCACGCGTAATTTTCTTCATATCTCACAAACCATAAGTCCAAATGCCACGAAACTTATATAGATAGATTTTTAATACAAATTTTTACATTCTCTCAAATTTTGAGCCAAAATTTCATTTGAAAACTCAAGTTATGGCTCCTAACACTCCTTTGAACAAAACCGCTCACTTACTACCTTTGATTTGAATGCGCTGTCTTTAACTCCCTATAACTCCTTCACATAAACTCCAAATGCAAAATTTCCTTCGCAAAAGATGTATGTCTTAAAGTTGCCCTTCCATCCGCACCTTCCGATCTCCAAAAGCTTCCGTAAGACTCCTCTTAAACTCAAAAGAGTAACAGTAGGTCTCAAATTGACACCTTAGCTTCAAACGGCTATAACTTATTCACCTTAACTCCAAACCCTATAAAATTTGCACAAAAATTGCATAAAACCCTAAACTTTACGACCCTTGCCTCTGATTTCCTAATGGCTTCTATGAAGTCGCCGAAACCCTTATCAAAGTCGCAGACAGCCTCCTAAAAGTCCATTGGGCATGGATTTCGACCAATGGGGATGAAGATCCTTATTTCTACCTTCATCCAACCATGCCTTGGTTTCATCCCTCCCAATTAACCTCCTATTAGTTTAAATCTTCATCTTTAGGCCCCTATCTCCTCTCAAGGCTTCATACTTAACATTAAGGTTCTATAACTTTTATATACTATAATCAAACTAAGTAAGGAAAACAAAATAAAGTTTTTTTTTTTTATCAACTCTTTTTAATTTAATCTATTAATCACTTTAACACACATTTAGATTTATTAACATATAATATTTTTTAACTAATTTTTATATACTGTAAGCATTTACAGTACGACACCGTAATGAATTTACAATTGAAATTTGTTGTGATAGTTGTTAAAATACATCAATACTTTAAATAAAACTTGGAATTTTTTAGACAATTCAATCGTGAGATATGACCTATTGACGTTTGAGAAGAATTTATCTTAAGGATATACAAGTTTTTATGATATTTTATCACATTTTTTGAAATCTTTGGTTCTTAAGGCTTATGTATTGATGTAATTGCTCCTATAAGGACAATTTTACATATAGACTTAGTGTTTCTTTTATCAAGAGGCTTGATTGAGTATTTAATGATAGCCAAAAGTCTAATGCTTTCTTAAGACAAACTCTCTCCACCTTGACAACTCCACATAATTAGCTTGTTCTGTAAGTTACTAATACATGTGGCACATGTGTAGCTAAATGACCAAGTTTCTAACCTATCCATCAAGTATAAATATATGTAAAGTCAAAATACCATCCAAAAAGTTTATAGGAAGCTTCTCTAGAAGATATTATGAAATTAACCTATTTTTATTTAATTCTACTTAATCAAGTTTTTTAGGTAAAAATTATAGTAGGTATATATCTATGACAATTACTAAAGTGTTATCCTTTTATTTACCTTAATTAAGCTTTAACACTAACGATTTTACTTATTTTATTGTGAAATAGATTTTACCATCAAATAAAATACGATGTAAGATTTGATTATATAATAAACTACTAATATAAATATAAATAGAATAGTATATATTCATATAGATATATGATTAGTAATAAAATATTCAAAAATAATATGAAAATATAAAGATAAATGTTATTTTATTGCTCATTAAAACAAACATATAAATCTAAGAAGCTTAAAGAATATATAAAAGATAAATCATTTTATATTAAAAATTATAATTTTATATATATATATATAAATTTATATTTATATTTATTTTATTGTATTTGATTTTTTAAAAAATTAAGATTTAATATATAATATTTTATTTATAAATATACAAATATATATATAAATCATATATAAATCATATAAAAATATATATATATATAATTTTATTAAATTATTGTAATGACTAGTTGCTACTTCTATTGGAGTAGTTTCATCTACAATATCTCTTGAAGATAATAAATGTCCATCTATTACTTCTACATGCATAGATTTGATTTTCTTAACTAAAAATATATCTTGTTTTTTGACAAAGTCTTCATCTATAAAATAAGCTCAGGCTCTTGAATCCAACAAGGTTAAGACTTTGTGATTTCTTGGTCCTAAACAGACTTCTATTGTAAAAAAAAAGTAAGAAATCTAAAGAGAGAATAGGACCTTCATTAGATGTTGTACATAATTTTAGCTGCACGATTCCTATTATAATTAGAGCAACTCATTTTCCAACACATTGTCTTCTTTGGCAATTGTGCTTCTCATTTTATAATTATATTATTTCTTTGGAGAATGTTGGGCAGTATATTTAGCTTTTGCATAATATAAGCATGAGCCCTCTTGACATTGTCGACTCTTTTTTTCTTCTGTGAGGAGTTTAAAATGTATTGTATTTATTTGCATTGATTTGGGTCTTGATGAATAAGTTTCTAAAAACTTAGGAACTCCCATCATTATTTGATTTATTCTTCTCTAGCCATATCTTTATTCTTGATGTCTTTCAAATAATTGATTGTTACATATAATAAATTGTTTAAAAGATTTTGTCTTTGATATTGTCAATAGCAAGTCTTTGACATTATTCTTCAACTCATATCAAAACTCATTGATAAGAGCTTTGTCATTCTAATCTACATCCTAAGCCAGGTTTTGGAATTTAACAACATATATAGTAGTTGATCGTGATCCTTGCCATGAAGATAAGATCTTAGTCTATACTACTCTCTCTAGGTCAATTTCTCCAAATGTTGCCGTAAATACTTCTAGGAATGTATTCAAATCATAAAGGAGTTACAAATATTTTTTTTATTAAAGGAATTAATTAAAAGAAAATAATTCTTAATAGAAGTACATCTATAAATCTGACTTGAATAAATTCATTAGGATTTCGGAAAGCATGCAATCTCAGATAAAGCTTGACTTATTGCAAAAATCCTAAAAATTTTGATCTTATTCTATCAAACTTCTCAAGTATATTAATTCTTATGTCTGTCATACTTATAAAAGCAAAATTCCCTAGATTTCGTTATAAGGTCAATCTACTTGCTTCTTTCAATTGTACAACTTCATGTCAGACTTTGAACTTTTTCTATTTGTATAGATATAGTATCTCTATAATTTACATTAAAAATACTTGAAATTTCTACCTTTGCAATATTAACAAGCTCATGAAGATCTACAATAGTTACAAATCTATTTTTATTTCCGCTAAGAGTAGCATATATAATCTTTCCTTCTATAGTCAATTTAAATAATTTCACAAAGTTAAATTAGAAGAAGATAATCTGTAACCTCTAATAAAAATTTCCACAAAGAAGAATGATCCACTCTCTTTAAAGAAAAGATTAGTATTAGAAAATAATTTTTTTTATTTAAAGGTGAATAGTTTGTAACCTTCAAAATACAACAATAGAAGTGGGATAATCCACTTACTTCTAAAACAAGATAAAAATAGTATGTTAACACTCTTATCAAATTATCAAAAATATGAATCTCAAAAAAAGAAAGTCTTCAATGTACTCTTGTGTCACTAAAAAGAACTGAAAAGTTACACAATAGATGATGTAATATTAAACTAGAATGGCTACTGCCAAAAACAAGAAGATTAAAAAGTCTAGAAATAAGACTAATGACTAATAATGCATTAACAAGAGTGAGAAGGCTTCATTCTTGCCTCCATATATTCTCTCTAATTAAGAGCTATATGGTGATATTCTATAGGACCTCCAACATGTGTTGACTTTGTTAGCCACATGTCTTAACTAGCAAGGCAAGTTATCTATGTATGTCCTACATAATTAGCTTGTTCTACAAGTTCTTAA
The DNA here is from genome assembly GCF_059467195.1 of Physcomitrium patens. Classification (NCBI taxonomy): domain Eukaryota; kingdom Viridiplantae; phylum Streptophyta; class Bryopsida; order Funariales; family Funariaceae; genus Physcomitrium; species Physcomitrium patens. Next base: position 13,871,756 of record NC_143421.1, read on the forward strand.
ACAAAATTAAGTTATTCTACAAGCTACTAACACGTAGTAAACTTATTGACCAAGTTTCTATCCTACAAATACATCTAAATCCAAAACTGCATCTATGAAGCTTCTAAAAAATTTCTCTAAAAGACTTTATAAAATTAATTTATATTTACCTATTTTTACTTAATCATATAAGTAAATATTGAAATAAATATATATGTCCATGATAAATACTTGTATTAGTACTTTTAAATTACTTAAGTATCATCTTTTAGCTCATCTTAATTGAACATGGATACTAAAGTTTCTATTTGTTCTATTTTGTAACAAACTTCATTATGAAATAAAATACCATGTAATATTTGAAAATATAATAACTTAATAATAAATATGTAAATAAAATAATATATATCTATATATAAATATAAATATAATTAATAATAAAATAATTAAAAATAACATGTAAATATAATAATACATGTTATTTTTTTACTCATTAAAAAGAACATATAAATCTAAAAAGCTTAAAGTATATATAGAAAGAAAAGTCATTTTATATTAAAAATTATATTTTTGTATGTATATATAAATATATACTTATATTTATATTTATTTTATTATATTTAATTATTCAAAAAATTAAGATTTATTATGTAATATTTTCTTTAAAAATATATGAATATATTTATTTATTACTTTAAATAAAAATAAATAAATATTTTTATTTATAGAAGATTTTAAAAGTCTATGAAAAAATTGTATATATGCACATTTATATTACAAGAATAAATTTGAGATGTGTTTTTATAATAATAAAATAAATGATGTTATTATAATATATTTTAATTTTTTTTTTAATTATTTTTACAATCCAAGTAATTTTTTGATGATTAAAATATGGTGTAGATTTTTAAATATTTTTTATAAGAACAAGACTTGAAGTTTTCTCAATTATAAACCAAATCCTTCCATTCGTAGTAAATCTTTCAATCTTCTAATTCAACATGCACATTCTTTATTTATTGAATTAAAAAATTTAAGTATGATAGTATTTGATTTTTTTTCTTTTTTTTATTCAAATATTTTTTTAATAGTAAAATTTAGTAAATTAAATTGTGATAGATATTATTTTTAAAAATCACATTTGAATTTTTATTTCATTCAAAACTCATTCATGTCAAGATCTTAAATATTACTACTTTAAAATATTCTTGGATAAAATACACCAAGAAAAATAAGGTCCCAAATTAATAACCTATTGGACAAATTATGACTAAAAATATACCCAATCAAGCTAGAATTGAGAAAGCTTGACTTCACTCTAGGGCCACTCAAATGGAATCTCTAAATAATATGTTCAAAAGCATGAGATTAAATGTTAGAAACTTTATTGGTCTCTAGGAATCCATTGTAATAAACAATGTTGAAAGAACTAAAGTGAAAGATGTTGACTACAAATCATCTATAGACATGTATAAAGACAAAGTAGTGTCTATGAAGCTTTTAAGAAGCTTTCTACAAAATATTATCATATTTATCTATTTTGACTTATTTCTATATATTTTTATTATCTAAATAATTATCAAGGTAAATATATATATATATATATATATATATATATAGATATATATATATCCGTGATATTACTCCCTCTTCTAAGAAGAAGTGCCAAGAGTAATTGTATGTTGATGAAGTCCAAGATGGGTCAAACTATATTTGCCACGTACTTTAATCTTTCTTTCCTTTGAAGGTAGTTGATAGGTCCCTTGAATCATCGATAATGTCCTATACTAGGGTAAGAAGACCACCTTGATATTTGATCATTATTGAGACTTTCATAACTTCTTTCAAATAAAATATTAGTAATACTATTAAGAGTGGTTCTTACCTCCAAAAGTAACCATACATTATATCCTACATGGAATTGAGGTTGCTCCTTGTGATAGACATCTACATTGGTTTTTTGTGGTTTTTGAGCTTTTTTTAATTGTATCACCATTAAGCTTACATGTAGCTTAAACAACCAATTTTTTACACCTTTCGCAGCAAGATTATTAACTTTTAAAAAATCAAAAGTATCAAATTGTGAATGATAATCGTAATTAGCAAAGAAAGGTGTTTCTTGAGAAGAAAAATTTACTAAATTATTATAAGCAAACTCTGCGAATGGCAAAAGATTTGTCCAATCATCTTCTTGATACTTAATAGTACACCTCAAATATTGCTCTAAAACTTAATTTATTCATTTTGCTTGTCCATCAGTTTGAGGGTGGAGAGCTGAAGATAGTTTTATATCCACCTTTAATATCTTGAAAAGAATTCTTTAAAATATTGATAAAAAAATGTATTTCTTTGTTAGATATAAAATTCCTTCATAATCCATGATAGCAATAAAATTTGTCAAAGAAGAATTTAGCTATTTCTTCATGTGTGATAGAATTTGTACATATTACAAAATGTGCCATCTTAATCAAAAAACATACAATCACAAACTTGAAAACATATGAAATTATTCTGGCTTCATTAAAATTATCTTTTGTTGGTCAAAAGCTCCTTCTTCTTCTTTTGGTGTAAGGTAAGAATGTCTGAAAATGACATCAAACAAACCTTATTGTTTTCTTAGCCGATAAAAGATATTAAACTTGAATCTTAATAAAGACATGCTCTAAAGAGCCTAGGAACAAATCAAAACATATGCTAATATGAAATACTAGAAGTTCTACTTATCAGTATATATAGTAATCAGACTTAAAAAGAATCCACAATTGTAAAAAATTCCTGCTTGTAGATCACATAATTAATCTCGGCTACTAAAATTTTCTTAAATCAAAAGCTATTACATGAATTTTGTCATCTATTCTTATTTATGACAAGATAAAGTCAAATGCATCTATTTCCATAAACAATGCTTTGGAAAAGTCAACGCTATGCAAGATTAGAGTAGAAGTAAAAGCTTTCTTTAAAGCTTCAAATGATACTCTTGCTTTTTTATTCCACTCGAGCTTGTCTTTACAAGCTAAGCATATAAGTGGCGCTACAATTTGAAAAAAAATCTTGATAAAGATCTGATAGTAATTGATAAATTCCAAAAAGTATTGTACATCTCTTATAATTTTTAAAATCTTCCAGTCTATGATTGTGTGAACTTTTTTACGATCCATCACTAGACCATTGTTTGAAATGATGTATCCTAAGAAGTCAACTTGAATAGTGTACAATATACACTTTTCCATCTTGGCATACAATCCCACATCTCTAAGTTTTTGTAACACACAAAAAACATGAATTTCATATTCTTTTACATTTTTAGAGTAGATTAAAATATCATTTAAGTAACAAACAACAAAATTATCTAAAAACTCATAAAAAATATCATTCATAAGATTTTGAAAAGCATATGGTACATTTATGAATCTAAAAAGCATGACATTAAATTCAAAGTATCGATATCTTGTTTCAAATGCAATCTTCTACAAATCTCGTTATTTAATGTAAATCAAATTATATGCTCTTTATAGATCTATTTTTGTATAGATCTTAATTTAATTTAATTGATCAAAAAGTCTAGGTATCAAAGGCATAGGATATCTATTCTTGATGGTAATCTTATTAAGTCGATAATCCACACACATTCGCAATGATCCATCTTTTTTCTTCACAAATAAGATACGAACTCCTGCAAGAGATTTTGAATGGCATATGAAATTCTTAACTAAGTTCTTATCAATGTATTTCTTGAGTTTAATCAACTCATTTTGTGATAAACTATAGATTGGACCAAATGACAACTGAGTTCTTTCTTTAAGATTGATTGAGCAATCATATGGAGGATGTTCTAGGAAAATATCTACATTCTTCTTTTCAAAAACATCTTGATATTGACTTAAAATTTCACTTAAAATCTTTCCATCATTTAAAATGGATGTAGCATAAATAAGAAAAGACTATCCTTTTTTTGTAGCATGCAAAAAAAAATTTTGTACCTATAAGTATAGATTTGGCTACACTAGATTCATGGCTTTTCATTGAATTAGAAAAATTCTTAATGATATTTGAAGAAAAGTCAAGTTTACGAGAAATCCAAACTATCACATGATTATACTTTTCTAGCCACAATAAACCCAAAAAAACTAGATTAGAAGGAGATCTAATTATATTAAAAATTACTCAAATATTATGACCATTTATTACTACATCTATAAGAAGTGTTTCATGAGTAACATCTCCAAAGATAATGGACAATCGTCTGTGACTTCTACATGTATGAATTTAGTTTTTTGTAGTAATTATATATTATGACTTTTAACAAATTCTTTATCTAAAAATTAAATTGAGGCTCTTGAATCTATTAAGGTAGAAGCTTTGTGATTATTAGATCCTAAATGCACATCTATTGTAAAATAAGGAGAGGTTTTTGAAGAGAGAATAAGACCTTTATTAAGAATTGTACAAGATTTCAGCCGCATGGTCTCTATTGTAATTGGACAAATTTATTTTCTAATATGTTTTCATCTTTGATAGCAGTACTCTTCATTTTATAGTTGCTTCATTTTTTTGAAAAATATTGAACAATGTGCTTGGCTTTTCTATAATATAAACATAGTCCTTTTTGACAACGATGAGTCTTTTCTTATTTGATAAGAGGTTTAAAATGTACTACATTAATTTACATGTCTTTTTCTTTCAAATGTTTAGATTGAGAAGTCCTTGATATTGTCATTGAATTATAATAACATTGAGATTCTCTTGTGTGATTCTCAAATCAAAACTCAAAAAGCCGATTATCATATTTCATAGCAAAATCAATTACTTTCCTCAATGTTTGAGGATCAAATAAATTGAGCATCAATTTTTCACTTCATATTGTAATCCATAGAAAAATTGGCTAATAAGTGCTACATTATCCCACTTAATATCTTTCACAAATTGTTGAAGTTATGAAGCATAAAATATCACTGATCAATTATTTTCTTGCAAGATACAAATCTTGTTGGTTACAACATAGATTGCATCATGTTTTCCATACATAGATCAAAATTCTACTAAGAATACTTCCAAATTATTCAATAATGAATCACAACATTCAAGAAATAATAATAAAGCAGAATTTAAAAGTAGTGTTCCAATAAACTTGACTTGTAATTTTTAAGTTGGATAACTTTAAGGTTGTAGTTCAATCACTAGTTGTACCTGATTCATGAATCCTTGAAATTTAGACCTTGTGCCATAAAACTTGTCAAGCAATTCAATTTTTGGTTCCTTAAAACTTGAACAATGTTCTATTGTAGGAATAGTAGTATGGCTTGGTGTAGATATTGCAGCAACTCCAATCATCTCTACATCTTTATTGCCTGATAATCTTGTTGCTTTTTGTGGTTATAGACTAAGTTGATGCATTGCAAGCATTAACTCTCTCATTTGTTCTTACATTTGAGCTATTGTACTCATCATTTTAGCAAGCTCTGCCATGCTAGCACAATAAAAAGAAAGGTGTCTATTCTCACAAAATACAATATTCAAGAATCAAAAAAAAATTAGAAAGAATATCAATTTAGAAGAGGGTAATTTGCAACTTCTAATACACTTATGTCTTATCAAGAAAAAAGACAAAGATGTGATATTATTTGTGAACTCTTGTCAATTTATAAATGATACAAATAGAAAAAAAAATACATAAATTCATGAAATTTGTGTCAAAAAGAAAGTCAAAAAATAGAAGAAATTATGTATATTCAAGGAAGAACTCGAATAGATATTATCAAAGACTAGAAAACATAAGACTTTTGAAACTAGACTAAAAGCAAGAAAGGAGTTGACAAGAATGAAGAGGGCCTCACTCTTACATCTATATATACTACTTAATTAAAAAATATGTGGTAACATGCTATAGGACCTCTAATATGCGTCCAACTTGTAAGACACATGTCTAATTTGGAAGGCAAGTTTTTTAGGTGTACACCATATGTCCAACTTGTACTACAAGTAGTCAACATGTCGATACGTTGCCTCCTTCTTCGCCAAGTTTTTAACCTAACAATCACATATAGATATGAATAAAGACAAAGCAGCATCTATAAAGCTTCTAAGAAGCTTTCTACAAGATATTATCATATTTATCTACTTTGACTTACTTCTATTTATTCTTACTATCTAGATAATTATCAAAATAAATATGTACATCCCTAAAAGATTGACAACTTAAAAGTTATTAGAACAATAATTTTAAAAGAAAATTCTTTAGCAAGATATTAAAGTTTTTATAGATCTCATGCTAGGTGAATAATATTAGCTTAATTAGAAATGAGAGTGAAAAATTAAGTATTAAAAACAACAACATCTAGTAATGAAAGAAGAGCATAAAATTAATTAGGGCATGTAGGTTGTTATCACCTAGCAACTCCTTTATATAAAAGTTCGTGCCTATCTTCTCTTGCAATTGCAAAATGAGACTAGTATCATTCTTTGTTATTCTCTTAAAAGAAAATTAAAAGCCTATACTGAACAAAAAACAAAAAAAATGTAATAGTATTTGTATTGTAATATCTACATATTTTTGTCAATAGTTGTTGATACGAATGTTCAATGCAATACACAATGGTAGCAACATAAGGGTATAATTTATCAAATTCTTTAATTTATGATTTGATAGATAATTTCAAAACAACAAATTCTCTTCAACCTTGTATGCTTCAATTATTAGCCATGATATTACTTAAACAAGAATGATGAGGAGTTAGTGCTTAGATCAAATGGCATATAAATTAAATCACTATAGGTTTCTTATTTTTATCATTTATCAATAAAGTTAATTGAATTTATGATTGTTATGAATGTTCTATGTACGTACATAAAATTGCAGTATATGGCATAATATCACAAAGATTTATAAACTCTGCTATATTACAAACAAATCTTGTTACCAATTTGATAAAAATATTCCAATCAAATTATATTAGTAATGATATTCAACCACGGCATCACAACCTTAACAATAAGAAATGTAATCGTAGTAGCAACAGTATAGAAGAAAATCAATGTTCTTCATGTTTGGTTAAATAAGGCAAGAGTGAAGACATTGAATAAAACATATACAAGATTGTGAAACAAGCTAGGAAGGAAAGAGGAACATTGACAACTGAAACCTGCATGACAGTTAAAGCTTCTATGCAAATCCAAACCATGACAATAGTCAAAATCCAAATTATTACTTCAACAAATCAAACTCACTAACTATGTACTAATTATGCTCATAGCTATCTTAGCTTCAATCTACAAACAAGTGGCTATGACAAGTTTTGTTGTTTGACAAGATCTTATAAAAAAAAATACTCATACAAAAGAAATAATCATACAAGCACTTCAAATCTTAATAGTTCCAAAATATTTTGAAAGTGCTTGCAAAGACGATTATTACAATATCTAAGAGAAGATGAATGTCACAGTATTCTTATAGGCATCAGCAACAATCAATACCATCCTAGATCATCTCATCTTATACCTTGCGACCATGCCAAAATTAAGACTCATTCTCGACAATTCTATGTCTACCATAGCACTCATCAAGTATGTCAAATTATTCATCTTACTGCTAGAATCTCGACATGAGGAAGTAGCATTGCAACACATGACTTCAATGTGACATTGCTCACCTATATTAGTATCTCCATTGTGTTGCTGATACTACACTTGTAGTATAATTTAGAGAACGTATAAAACTTTTTAAACAACAAGATCAAAAGCTAATCCTTGAAGATGTTGGAGAAGAATTTGATCTATTTAGGCATGAAGAAGAAGAACTAAATTTTAAAGAAGATATTACAAAATAGGTGATGTGATGCTATTGGAGTATAAAGAGTTTGCTTCAAGAAAGCACTAGGCTTTTGGCTACCAGTAAATGCTCAATCAAGTCTAAGATATAAAAGTACTAAATTTTTATATATAATATATTTTCTTTTAGGAAAATTGTGTCAAAACATAAGCTCAAGCACCAAAAAAATATCCAAATATATGATAAAGTATCTTAAAACCTTATTTATCCTTATAAGAAATGTTTCTCGAACTACAACAGCTCATATCTCATGATCGGATCATCCAAACAATCCTAAATTTCATATGAAGTACTAATATAATTTCAAAAACTATTACAAAAAATATTCAACTGCAAATTCATTACGGATCTTGAAATATCATCAAAATCCTAATAGTAGCTTTAAAACCTAACTTACATATACTCACGTCCTAATCTCTTCATATCTCACAAAATAAGTACTTAAATACCATGAATTTTTGATCTATAGCTTTTTAACTTAATAACGCACATTTATGAAAACTTTGAGCCAAAAATTCATTCAAAAACTCAATATATGGCTCCAACCATTACTATCAATAAAATGACTCACTTACTGCCTTTGAATTACATGAGTTGTTTCAATGCCCTATAACTCCTTCATCTAAACTTAGAATTTATCAAATAGTACAAATAAAGTGTAGTTAAAAAAGTGTCCTCTCCAATTCTAGTCACTGATCTTTCATTGCTCTTTGTACGCATATGTTATGTTTCAAAAAGTGATAATAGGTACAAATTTGACACCTTAACTTTGAATACCTATTTCTCCTTCAAAAAAACTCGAAATCATATAAACTCTTCATCCAAATTATACCCAAAATCTTGAACTTACTGATCCTAGCCTCCAAAGCTCAAATGCCTTCGAAAGAGAAACCCTAATCCCTAATAAGGCCTCAGGCAGCCTCCTTGAAGCCCATTGGCATGGCCTTCAATCAATGGGAATGAAGTTTTCCATTCCTTGCCTTCATCCAACCATGCCTTACTTTCATCCCTCTCAATAAGCCTCCTATTAGTTAAGATTTTCTTCTTTAGGCTCTAATCTCCTCTCAAGGCTTATATTAAATATCTAAATCCTACATAATAAAAATACTATAGTCAAAATAGATAAATTCTCAAATAAATTTTTCTACATCAATTCTCTTTAAATTTATTTACTAACTACTCTAATCTACATCAAGACTTAAAAATATTTTATATGTCTTAATTAATTTTTACATACTATAAGCAATTATAGTATGACAATGCCGACCACAACTTTGATTCTTCTTGGTACAGACCAAAGGATACACAAGTTTAGAAGGGGTGGATTTTGTGTTGTGGTTTGGTTACTATGTGAAAATATTGGATTTATATATTTAATACACAATATACTAAACAACAAGGTGAAAGCCATGTTAGTGGATTTTTATTATTTATAGGATGTGGATATTTTATTAGCTCAAAAAGAAGTTATTTAAAAAGGCTTCTCTAAAAATTATACAACTTTATTTTTTTTTTATAGTGACTTTAAAGTCAATCTTATAAATAGTAAGTTTTAAATATTTAGTCACCTTAGTTGGATATTGATGATCCTTAAAGTCTTAATTTATTTATTTTATATGATGTTTAGGACATATATTATATAAATCATATAAAGAAAAGAGTAAGAGAGGGATTTTAGTAGCAAAAAGAGGATTTAGGGCATCCATATAGATAAGTGGAGATGGATGATGAAAATCTCTATTCCTATTGGTCAAAAATCATGACCAATGGGCTTCAAAGAGGCTGCCTGAGGCCATATTAGAGATTAGAGTTATACTTTCAAGCCATTTGATCTTTAAGATATTATGATCACTAAGTTCAAGATTTTGGCTACGATTTTGATTCAAATTTTGAGCCAATGAGAGACTTTATGAGAGAGATATAGGCACTCAAAATTGAGGTGTCAATTTTGTATCAATTGTCACTTTTTTGGATATAATGCACACATACAAAAAGCAATAAGAGATCACCAACTGGGATTGGAAAGAACACTTTGTCAACTACTCTTTATATATATTGCTTAATGAATTTTAATCCAAAACAAAAGAGATATTGTAAGTTGAAGTCATGGCTTAGAATCTAACGAGAGTAAGTGACTCAAATTACTAATGGTTGTGTTTTGAACTATATCTTCAATAATTTGATAAGATTTTGGCTAAATATTTCTAAAAATGTGTATTTTCATGTTACTAAATTGTATATATAAGATTTGTGGCATTTCAGTTTTGGATAAGTGAGATATAATGAAATCAGTATACGGATGTTTGCAAAGGTGATATATACCAAATCTGCTACTGAACAAACAATATCTAGAGTTTGATAACAAATTTATAGTTGATTTTTTGTGTGGTAGAAGTTAAGAGTATTATCTTGCTCTTTAAAAATATTGAGCTCATTCAAACCATTAAATAGAAAAATAATGAGTGTTGAAGATCTGTAATTTTGAAGGGATTATTTTATTGATTATTGATTATTGTTACTAGTTATTGATTACTATTACTACTATTGGTTACTGTTATTACTATTGATTACTATTACTACTATTGATTACTCTTACTACTATTGGTTATTATTACTACTATTGGTTATTGTTACTATTTATTGGTTACTGTTATTGATTATTGATTACTGTTACTACTATATATTATTGTTACTACTACTGGTTATTATTACCAAAGTCAATTACTGTTACCAACATTAGTTATTGTTACTTTTGTTGGTTGCTATTACTACTGCAGTTATTGTATTCATGGGGTTTCGATAATTCTTGATTGTTGTAAATAAAATTTAAGGTGGGTGATTTTAATTGTAGTTATCAAGTAAAAGATAGTTTGGTAAACTCAAGAAGTTGAAGGTGTAGTTAAGAATATAAAGACTTTTCTTGGATTATATAGATAAAATTTATATACAAAAGCTTATGATATATAAAAGCTTTGTTTGGTTAATTTATATAAATTTCTTTTCTTACTTTTTTGTTTTGACCCTCTATTGAAGATAAATTGGTTGTCGAGTAAGAAGCCATTAAACCAAAAATAAACTCTCTACAGCCAAGTATCCAATGAATTTTTAAATAGAAAAACATGTACTATGACAATGCAGATTTACGAGCTCTGCTATATTACAAATAAATCTTGTAATCAATTTGATAACAATATTCCAATCAAATTATATTGGTAACGATATCCAACCACATCATCACAACCTTAACAGTAAGAAATACAACTGTAGCAACAACAACAATGAAAGAAACCAATGTTCTTCATGTTTGGTTAAACAAGGCAATTGTGAAGGCATTGAAAAAAACATATATAAGATAGTGAAACAAGCTAGGAAGGAAAGAGGAACATTGGCAACTGAAACTTGTACGGCTGTTAAAACTTCTATGCAAATCCAAACCATGACAATAATCAAAATCCAAATTATGGCTTCAATAAATCAGATTCACTAACTATGCATTAACTATGCTCACAGCTATCTTAGCTTCAACCTACAAACAAGAGGCTGTGACAAGTTTTGTTGCTTTACAAGACCCAATAAAAATAAATACTCACACAAAATAAATACTCCCACAAGCGCTTCAATTCTCCATGGTTCCAAAATATTTTGAAAGCACTCGCAAAGACGATTAGTACAATGTAGAAAAGGAGATGAGTGTCAAGATGTTGTCATAGGCATCAGCAACGATCAATACCATCTTGGCTCATCTCATCTGGTTCCTCGCGACCATGCTAGAATTCAAATTCATTCTTGATAATTCTACTCCCACCATAGTACTCATCAAGTATGACAAATTATCCGTCTTGCTGCTAGAATCTTGATGTGATGTCAAGGACAAGAACTCGATGAAAAACAATTCAGACAAGCGAGCCTTCACTCAAAGAGAGGTAACAAAATATATATAAACAAGTATATATATTGAAATAGAAACTGGAATGGCTATTGCCAAAAGACAAGAAAACTAGAGACCCTTGAAACTAGACTAGAAGCAAGAGAGGAGTTGACAAGAGTGAAGAAGCCTTCACTCTTGTCTCTATATATACTATCTAATTAGGAGCTACGTGGCAACATTCTATAGGACCTCCAATATGTGTTGACTTTATAGGACACATGCCTTGACTTACAAGGCAAGTTTTTCTACATGTGGGCCACATAGTTAGCTTGATCTTCAAGCTAACAACATGTGTGGCACATGGCCAACTTGTTGACCACGTTTCTAATCCAAAAAGTCAATTAAAGACACCTATGAAGTCAAAGCAGCATCTAAGAAGTTTCTAAGAAGCTTCTATATTAAATATTATAGAATTAACTTACTTTTATCTACTTTTACTTACTTCTACCTATTTCTATATGTAATTATTAGCTTACATGATTATGGCCGTGACATTACCCCCCCTTCTAGAGATGAGTTCCACGAGGAGCGGTCATCATATGTTGAGGAAATCTATGATACGACGAATTGTATTCACCACATACTCTGATCTCTGTTCTCTTCGAAGATGATTGATAGGGCCTCTCAACCATCGGTAGTGTCCCATACCAGTGCGGTTAGACCACCCAGTTATTTGATCATTGTTGAGGCCTTCGTAACTTCCTTTGAATAGAATATTCGAAACACCATCAGGAGTTGTTCCTACCTCTAACAAAATCACCAAACATCGAGAGTCCCTTCTCAAATCGTGATACCAAACGCGTTGTATCTCACCATCTGTTCGAGGTAGAACATGTCGTTCTTGAAGTTCTTCATCTCGATTGCGTCGTCTTGAAGGTTGTGACAATCGTAATGTCTCGTCCAACAGGTCAGCAAACGAAGGTTCTTGAGTTGAATCCGCTGGTTGTTGGCTCTCCATCTAATTAGCGTCACAAATGCAAAGAAGTTACAAACAAGGATAGGAAATTGAATGTTATCTTGCCTCAATCTTGTCTCTTTTATAAGAGAGATTTTCATCTTGGTTTTGATGGATGTCGTTGATGAAAAACTTTGACTTTAGCTGATGTATTTATTAGATTCCTGGATGGCTCCCATGTGCATTCACTAATATCATATCCGCGCCAATGAACAAGATATTCCAACTTATTTCGACGCCGCCTTGAGTCTATATCTCTTCCACCTCAAATTCTTCATTATTATCTACTTCTATAGAAGGCGGTGGCATTTGTCTTCTTCCTTGTATATCCACTATCTTATATGGTTCAAGAAGAGACACGTGGAATACAGGATGGATCTTCATTGACTCCGGTAGATGTAACCGATATGCAACTAGGTTGATCTGTTTAGAAACAAAAAAGGGGCCAAGCCTACGATAGTCCAACTTGTCACAAGGTCGAGTAGTCTTGATATTGCGACGAAGTAGCCATACCTTATCACCCACGTTGAGTTGTGGTTGCTCCTTACGATATAGATCTACGTTTATCTTTTGTCGTTCTTGAGCTTCCTTCAATTGCGTCTTCATTATTGCATGTAACTCTGACAACCGATTTGCCATATCTTCTGCTGCAGGATTATCAACTTTTGAAAAATCAAAAGTATCAAGTCGTGGATGATAGCCATAATTGGCAAAGAAAGGTGTTTGTTGCGTGGAAGAATGTACAATATTATTATAAGTAAACTCTGCCAATGGCAGAAAGGTTGTCCAATCATCTTGTTGGTAGTTGATAGTACACCTTAAATACTGCTCCAAGACTTGGTTTACGTGCTCTGTTTGTCCATCAGTTTGAGGATGGAAAGCCGAAGATAGCTTTACGTCCACTTTTAAAATCTTAAAAAGAGTCTTCCAAAATCTTGACACAAATTGAGTTCTCCTATCCGATATGATATCTTTAGGTAATCCATGATAGCGATAGATATTATCAATGAAAAGCTTAGCTATTTCTTCACCTGTGATAGATTTTGTACATGGCACAAAATGTGCCATCTTGGTGAAACGATCTACTATCACAAATATAGAATCATAAGATGTTGAGCTTAGAAGATCTGTGATGAAATCCATACAAACAGAAGTCCATGGTTGTTCTGGTATAGGTAATGGCTGAAGAAGTCCGTAAGGTCGATGACGAGGAATTTTTGATCTTGAACAAATATCACATGATTGTACAAAGTCTTTGACTGACTTCCACATTTGTGGCCACCAAAAATCTCTTGATATGAGTTCCAAAGTCTTATTATATCCAAAGTGCCCTGCTATTGGAAAGTCATGACGTGCTTGAAGAACACGTAAACGTGCTTCTCCTTCTGGAACATATAGGCGTCCTTCAAAATATAATAGATTATTCTTGAACTCGAACTTAGAAGGATCATGAGACTTGGAAGAATTATTCTCGATATCATAAACAAGAGGGTCTGAGGACATACTGGACTGGATTTGCTTGAGAAAAGTTGAATCAACAGTCAATGTTGATTTCATTGCTCGGAGATGAAATTGCTCCGGTTTCAAGAGGACCGTTCTTTGTTGCTCAAAAGCTGCATCTCTTTCTTTTGGTGCAAAATAAGAACGTCTAGATAGGGCATCGGACAAACCTTGTTGTTTTCCTGGCCGATAAGTGATAATGAACTCGAATCTTGACAAAGACATACTCTAACGAGCTTGACGCCGGTTCAACACGCGTGCTGCCATGAAATACTCGAGGTTCTTGTGATCTGTATACACAGTGACTGGACTAGAAGCGCCTTCTAGATAATGACGCCATTCTTGAAAGGAAGCCACGATCGCAAGAAGTTCTTTATCGTGGATCTCATAATTGATCTCGGCTGCTGAGAATTTTCTTGAATGAAAAGCTATCGGATGAAGTTTGTCATCTGATCCCATTTGTGATAAAACTGCACCTAAGGCAAAATCTGATGCATCTGTTTCCATAAAAAATGCCTTGGAAAAGTCAACACGATATAAGACTGGTGCAAAGACAAACGATGTCTTCAAGGCTTCAAATGCTGCTTCCGCTTCTTGATTCCATTGAAATTTATCTTTACTAGTCAAGCGTGTAAGTGGAGCTGCAACTCGTGAGAAATCTTTGATGAAGATCCGATAGTAATTCGCAAATCCCAAGAAACATTGAACATCTCTTACTGTCCTTGGAATCTTCCAATCCACGATTGTTTGGACTTTCTTAGAATCCATCATGAGACCATCATTTGAAATGATGTATCCTAAAAAGTCAACTTGAGTAGTGTGAAATACACACTTTTCTATCTTGGCATAGAATCCTGCATCTCTAAGTTTTTGTAATACTTGACGAACATGTATTTCATGTTCTTCAACGTTCTTAGAATAGATCAGGATATCGTCTAGATAGCAGACGACAAAATTGTCTAAGAATTCACAAAATACATCATTCATGAGATGTTGAAAAGCAGCTGGTGCATTCGTGAGTCCAAAGGGCATGACATTATATTCGAAATGTCCATACCTGGTTCGAAACGCAGTCTTCCATTCATCTCCTTCTTTGATCCGTACTAGATTATATGCTCTTCTTAGATCTATTTTTGTATAGATCTTAGCTTGATTCAACTGGTCAAGGAGTCCTGATATCAAAGGTAATGGATACATGTTCTTGATTGTGATCTTGTTGAGTCCTCGATAATCAACACACATTCGTAAAGATCCATCTTTTTTCTTTACGAATAGAATTGGAGCTCCTGTTGGAGATTTTGAATGGCGTATGAAATTCTTCGCTAAATTCTCGTCAATATATGTCTTGAGTTCAGCCATCTCATCTTGCGATAAACTGTAAATTGGTCCAAATGGTTGCTGAGTTCCTTCCTTGAGGTCGATTGAACAATCATATGGGCGATGCTCAAGAAGAATATCTGCATTCTTTTTCTCAAAAACGTCTTGATACTCCTGATATTGACTTGGAATGTCACTTGAAGTCTTTACGTTTTCAGAAATAGGTGCAGCATAAATAGCAAAAGTTGATCCTTCTTTTGTTGCGTGTATAAATGCTTTTGCACCTATCAGTACGGGTTTTACTATACTAAACTTATAATTTTTTACTTGGTTGGTAGAACTATTAATAACGCTTTTGGAAAAGTCAAGTTTACGCAAATTCCAATCTATTCGAGGGTTATATTTTTCTAGCCAGGATAAACCTAAAATAACTGGATTGGACGGGGATTTAATTATGTTAAAAGCTATGTAGCTATCATGACCGTCTATTGTTACTTTTATAGGATGAGTTTCATGAGTGACATCTCCAGAAGACAAGGGACGACCATCTATGACTTCTACATGTACTGGTTTAGGTTTCTGTACAATAGGTATTTTACGACTTTTAACAAATTGTTCATCTAAAAAACATGCTGAGGCTCCCGAATCTAATAAAGCAGAGGCTTTGTAATTCTTAGGTCCTAAATATAAGTCTATTATAAAACAAGGAGAGGGTTCTGAGGAGAGGATAGGACCTTCATTAGGAATTGTACAAGGTTCCAGCTGCACGGTCCCTATTGTAGCTGGACGAATCCGTTTTCCGACATGTTGTCTTCTTTGACCGTCGTACCCCTCATTTTATAGTTGCGTCGTTTCTTTGGACAATGTTGAGCAGTGTGCTTAGGTTCTTCGCAATATAAACATAATCCTTCTTGACGACGACGAATCTTTTCTTGCTCAGTTAGGGATTTAAAATGTACCGCGTCAATTTGCATGTCTTCTACTTTCGAATGTACGTTTGGCAAAGATGTTGATGTTGCCATTGAGTAATAACGTTGAGGATCCCGTGAATGATTCTCGGATCGAAATTCGAAAAGTCGATTATCACATTTTACCGCAAAATCGATTGCTTGACTCAAAGTTTGAGGATCAGGTAAGTTGAGCATCAATTTCTTTACTTTGTATTGCAATCCATAAAGAAATTGACTGATGAGTGCAGCATCATCCCACTTGATGTCAATTGCAAGTTGTTGAAATTGTGAAGCACATACTGTTACTGAGCGATTTCCTTGTCGCAGAATTCGGATCTTATTTGTTGCAACACGAGTTGCATCGTGTTCACCATACATAGATCGAAACTCCGCCAAAAAAGCTTCCAAATTGTCCAATATTGGATTTCGTTGTTCAAGAAAAGACGAAAACCACGATAATGCAGAACCAAAAAGTAGAGTGCCAATAAACCTGACTTGTGATCCTGGAGTTGGATAGCTTTGCAGTTGAAGTTCAATTGCCAATTGTACTTGATTGATGAACCCTCGAAACTTTGATCTCGTACCCTCAAATTTCTCGGGTAAGGCAATTCTTGGTTCTCTAGTGCTTACAGGTCGTTGTACAATTAGAGAAGGAAATTGATTTGTTGTAGATGTTAAGCAGCTCCGATCATCTCTATATCTCGACTTTCTGCTATTCTTGTTCTTTCCTGTGTTGGTGAATTGAGTTGATGCATTGCAAGCATTAACTCCCTCATTTGCTCTTGCATTTGTGCCATTGCACTCTTCATTTCAATAAGCTCTGCCATAATAACACTAAGAAGAAAAATTTGTTTGATACTGCTCAAGACAAAAGAAAAGAAAGACTTGATAACAAAGAAGATACTAAGAACAATATCAGTTTAGAAGTGGGTAATCCGCAAACTTCCAATATGCTTATGTCTTGTCAAGAGAAAGGGGTAATCCACTCTTACTCAAGAAAAAACAAAGCTCTTATATTGTAAATGCACTCTTGTCAATCTGTCAAGGACAAGAACTCGATGAAAAACAATTCAGACAAGCGAGCCTTCACTCAAAGAGAGGTAACAAAATATATATAAATAAGTATATATATTGAAATAGAAACTGGAATGGCTATTGCCAAAAGACAAGAAAACTAGAGACCCTTGAAACTAGACTAGAAGCAAGAAAGGAGTTGACAAGAGTGAAGAAGCCTTCACTCTTGTCTCTATATATACTATCTAATTAGGAGCTACGTGGCAACGTTGTATAGGACCTCCAATATGTGTTGACTTTGTAGGACACATGCCTTGACTTACAAGGCAAGTTTTTCTACGTGTGGGCCACATAATTAGCTTGATCTTCAAGCTAACAACATGTGTGGCACATGGCCAACTTGTTGACCACGTTTCTAATCCAAAAAGTCAATTAAAGACACCTATGAAGTCAAAGCAGCGTCTAAGAAGTTTCTAAGAAGCTTCTATATTAAATATTATAGAATTAACTTACTTTTATCTACTTTTACTTACTTCTACCTATTTCTATATGTAATTATTAGCTTACATGATTATGGCCGTGACATGTGAGGGAGTGGCATTGCAACACATGACCTCATTGTCACATTGCTCACCTACGTTAGCGTCTCCATTGTGCTGCTAGTGCCACACTAGCATGGCAATTTGATCCACATGAATATCATTTGTAATCTTGAAAATATCATAGAAATAATAATAAGAATAATCATATTATTGAAATCACTATTGAGATTATTATTTGTGTGGAAATATGTGGCTATCTATAGGTTTCATTGTAAAAAGTTTTGGTTTAGAATAAAGCAAAAAGTTGACCATGTGGTTTAAAAAATATTGACTAGTAGTATCTATATGATATTGAATGTGTACATGTAATGAAACATGCAATGAACAAAGGTTTGTTGTGAAAGAAATCACGTTCTATAGGTATCATTTCTAATTTTTGTACTTTGTATAATAAAGCAAGTGGTATGTTATTGAACCATAACCTGCCATATTCTTAAACCAAAATTTAAAGGTAAAAGAGATATTTATTTGAAATTAATAATTAAATTAGTGAACTAATCAAAGATTGCAATTGTAATACAACAGGAAACAATCTAGTCACATAACTACAAAATAATCTCTTAAAAAATCATATTGAACTAAAATTATCACATTTGGTCTTCATTAATATACACAATGGAACATTTCTAGAAGTTATTTCTTAGATAAGCTTAAACATTTTTTATTAAAAATAATTCAAAACTTGACTTGTATAGAATGATTGATGTTATTTAAACTTAATTAATTTAAAGCATCATATCAAAAATGACAAAATCAAGAATAAATATTATTATAATGAAAAAATATAAAATAATCAATAATATTTTTTGCTTAGTATATTGAATAATTTTAAATTAATTTCCACTAATGTGTTAGATTATTCAGATAAAACACGAACATATTTTAAATATCTTTATTGTTGCATTTTTATATTACAAAACGAGTTGAAGCTTTTCTGTAAAATTAACTTGATTAAAAAACTTATTGTTTACATGTACAGCATTACGTTCAATGTTGAATACCAAACTCGTTATTCACAAGAGTATGAACACAAAAACCTCAAAGAATTGTCAATCCCTCGACATCCCTCACTCCACTGCTTCTGCATGAGCATCTTCGCAGGCTGGATCTGCTAGAGTAGCAGCCTCCTCGGCTGCAGACATCAGTGCAGACATTGTTCATCAACGTTTATGTTATAAGTTTCACAAATCGTTGTGGCTGATGAGCATCTGCAGTGCTTTCCCATCCAGACGGCGCTTCAAGTCGTCTCATTGAACGCTATTTTGTAATCTGCAGCATATCGCAGTTTTGGCTCAGGAAATCATGATGTATGCCTCTATTCCCTATCTCTACCATTTGTCTCTGCCATTAGCTCTGACGTCATGAATTGTTGAAGCTCATTCTTTACTCAAAAAGGTTCGATGAGCTGCACACCTTCGGACTTGGGCTCGTGAATGGCTCCAATCCCTAACCCACGCACTCTGCCTAAATCTTGTTCAAGTTATTCGAGCGATTACATTCTTACTACTCTGTTCTGTGAACTCGAACAGTAACGGAAGATCACTTACAGCGAAACTGACAAGCTGGATTGACTTTCATGTGCAACGGAGAGTACAAATTCATCACTTGTAATCTCCTCTGAGTTGTTAATTGGCCTTAGAAAACATAATCGAATCCTAACCACTCTTGAGGTTATTCCACCTTGGATAATCAGTGCACTTATAGCCTTCAGAATGAGACTCTAAAATCAAACCCTACATGATGTTTTACCTGATGACGAAGTCGAGCAAGAACATATTTATGCAGTACCACAAACCACACAACACTCACAGTTCAAGTTGAAAACAACAGCAGTTACGACCAGGTCACACCTTGTTCCGAATACGGAACCCGACAGTGATCCGCATCGATGAGCGCAGAGGTGCTTAGCCATGAAACGTAGTGCCAAGCATAGACTGAAATTGCCATGAAGTACTTAGCTCCTTGAACACTTGCGAAGAGGTTCACTGCAACTGTGCATTCGTGTAGGTTTAATTGCAAGAGTTAAATTGCGTAAAGGTAACCACATCGTCTGCTGCTCCTGAATTATCACTCCTGTTGCAAGCAACTACACGATTTCGATTACAGGTGCCTGCTCCTGCAAGACTTTCGGTACCTAACTGCCCCCGTCAGCTGTTCTCGCTTGCTCTCTCTTTCTATCCCTCCATTGTTCTGTTTCAATTCCTGCAATCCACGAGTCAATCCCCCGCGACATGTCAACGCCCTCTTCGATATGTCAACGTCCTTCGGCAAATCCGCGGACCACGTGGAGTCTCTCGAAGCCGCCGCGAGGTTGTGACGTGGCTCGTTACCATTGGCTGCATAGCTGACGTGGAAGTGGATGGGTCTTGCATCCAAGTGGACGTCCAGTCAGCGCAAGGCACTGTATCTATTCCGTTTCGCCTCTGTCAAGCTACAGTGGGTGTGGATCATACTGTAGATCTGCCCTTCCCACTCAGTGTGAGGAAAATGGACCTATGACCATGTGCCTCGGTAACTACACACATCCCTTAGTGCCTTGGTGACCGGTCTACTACCCTCTGGCAACCGAACGATGAAGTCTGAAGGCATGAACTTCGAACTACTATCAGGTATCATAACACACTTTGAAGTGTCAAATCCAGACGCAGGATGTGAAGTGTAAGGCGAATTAAAAACAACCAACAATTCTAATCTGTTTATGTAAAATGTGTTGAGCTGACAAACCTTGAAAGCAAATTAAACCTACATTTCATTAAAAAAGTGCTAAAGTCAAGCATCTTACCATAGACTACTATGACATGGGGCCCTCTTTAAATAGTTCTATGGGACAACTTCAAGGCTCCACATCTTATTACTCTTAACAATTGATTAAAAACATGTGAAGTTGAGCAAAGAGGTGAAAATTGATACAAAAATGAACTATGATACTTTTCAAGATGTCAATAGAGATACCATATAAATAAAAAATAAAAAAACAAATCAATATAATAAAAATATAGATCAGAATTCAATCACGACCAGTTCTTGCAATACTTCAGGTAGGCATAATTTTATTACAATTCTCTTCATGCATTTCCTACTTCCTAATCACAACAAATTCAAGTTTGGAACTGAAATAATGTACAAAAATAAAACACAAATTCCACCTTATAAATGTCTAAATTTGTTCCTGGTAACAAACTCACTTCATTGATAATTTTATGCAGGTAATCACATACAATTCTGCTACATTGTGGTAAAAACTTTGGATTTATTATCTTCAAACATTCTGTCACTGTCATTGAGGCACACAGGAACAAAAGTTAATACTATAGAAATTCAATCATCTCGAATCAAAATATCTCACCAAATTTCTGATAAATTCTAACAATTTTGTAAACCTTTGGTAATCTCACAATGTACATGTGCATCTTTGGGAATATGTAAAACACAAATACCCACATACACATACTACTAAGACTAGTCATTACCAAAAATACACAAGAAAAATACATTTGGGCTTTTAATCCACATCAGTTTCCTGGTGAAATTATTATTGTTTGTAACACTTAGAAGCATTCCATCTATTTGATCATTTGATACACTGATTAGATGGTTTAGGTTATCAAAATCTCACCAAAACTCAAAAATCAATACCAAAATCAACATAGCTTCATTTGATCATTGCAAAATGTGTATACATACATGTAATAGAAATTTAGCATGTTTCCTTCTTGTAAAGAAAATGCAGCATCTATTTGCCACAATGCAAAAACTATTTGTACATCTAACAACTTTAGTTTGACACCCGTATTATCAGGATCAAAGCTCAGAATCACACATATTTTACATTTCAAAATAGTTTAACATTATCTCCTATAAAACCACATGACCAGTAAAAATTTACAAAACCATTGAGCTTACACAATTTCATCTTTGCCCACATGAACACTCAATACTTGTTTTGTGCACCATGTAAATAATACTAAACAATCATGTTTTTAGGTCACGCTCTCTCAGTATCTTATAAAAAGTGATAAAATATGCATTGTGAATATCTTCTGTCATCTCACCTCAAAAAAAAAAAAAAAAAAAAAAAAAAAAAATCATAAACAAGTATGCCCTGAAACAAGTTTCCAGAAACTATTTGTTAAGGTTCATGACATCAAAAACAAGAATCAAGTTATGGTCTTATTTGACTTCTTTTTGTTTAACACTACATTCACTTTACTGCATACTTTTAACCATCAACAGTCTCTTGACTGTGACATAAGAATATCACATTTTACATCACTACATCATTAGTATATCATAAGCACCAATTTGTGAGTAGTATGACATTGACAAGGATTAAAACTTGTTTATAAGTCCATTCAATTCAAAGTGTGCAAGGACAATTTAAAATACAACTTGATCTTTTTGTTATTTATTGCTCTTTCAAAGTATTGTTCTATAAAAAATAAAAAAATTAAACACACCCATGTAATTGACATACAAAGTATAAAGTTATCCAGTCAAACATAACCATTTTTCAAGCAAATCCAAGTTTTTGATGCATAAATTGAATGAATCATGACAATGTCAACAACATTCAATCATATTTTAATCAACATACTTACATGGTTATACACAATTAGGAGGAATATCTCTTCATTTCCATGAATTGTACTCATTGCTGACTGTTTTTACAAATGATTCAAACAAAAACATTTGGTTGTTTGTGTTATCACTACTGTTCATGATTTCATTGCAACATCTCATACTTTGATGCTCATGGTAATTTCAATGCAATGTTTTATTAGAATGATACCAAAAGTAACCTAGGCTGTGGAATGCCTTTGAAGAAGTGTCTAAACTCCAAATTAAATGAAAGACCTTAACATTCTAACTTGGTCAAGACTATGCACATCAAATCAACAAAATTGTGAATGTTTTGCTTCATGAAACTTTCAAAAAACATATGCATATATACAATCATTGTTCAAGAAAATGATGATTTCTTTTGCAACTGAAAATGATCACAGTAAGTAGTGTATATGCCTTTTAAAGTATTTACCAAACATCCATAGTGATCTATTGACTTTAACATGAAACTTGTCAAAACTAAGTGCAAAATAGCTCAAAACAAAGCAATATCAAAGAATTGAAGAATTAATAAATGCAAACATAGTGAGAAATGTGGTTCAAAGCATGTGTTGTTAAAGCATCCACTATTTACATATCTTTTTGATACATTTTGATCAAACTAGCTTTAATTATTCTTGTGCATACATATTGTTTAAACACAGTCCATAATACCATTATTTTTGTTCTCTTACACTATTTACATCCCCAACCCAAGGTGTGAGTGTCTTTGAACAATGTGGAATTTGGGGTGGCAAGTGTGAATGTTGGATTGGGGAAGAATATAATGGAAACAAATGTTGTTTGATTGTTTTGGAGTGTATGTACATTGGGAGTGGTTTCCATGTGTCAAAAGACACCTGGAGCTAGAAGAGAAAAGGAGAATAAAAGGAGGTTCAAAAAGCAACACAAGCAAGGAGGAGAATGCAAATGGGAAAAAGCCATGTCATGTGATAGTGTAACTTAGAAGCAGGGAATAATGGGAGGGAGCGTTTGCTTTTGTCGTGGCTTTGGCTTGGGCTTGGGCAAGAAGGATAACATGCTATGCTATGCTATGCTGCAGCCAGCAGGGGGAAGGGATATCAGGGGAGCTGAGAGCAGCAAAAGGAGAGGAATTGTGTTTCTGGGAGCTTCTAGCTTGCTAAGCTTGGCCTAGCCCAGTGGGGTGGAGAGGTGGAAGAAGGCTGGGGTCGCCAAAGCATGCCACGCCAAAGCCTGCCACCAAATCTTCTTCTACCCAGCTCTTTTGTTACTCCTCCTCCTCCTACGACTCGACGATACGATACCCTCTCGTTTTCTATTTTTCCTTTTCGTGTTTTCCCCAGTTTTCCATTCGTAAGTGGCATGTTGACGTGTTTCGAGGATTCGGTTGCGCCGTGACGAGGAGTCGAGGCTGAATTGTCGAGTTGCAAGCGTCCTGCCATCGCTCGACCACCACAAAGTGAGAATAGCTTTACCGTTGGCCCATTTTTCCCCTTTCTTTTCCCTCTCCTCACCCCCTCCCCCCCCCCCCCCCACGGTTTCCGCCCTTTCACCACTGCCTTCCTGCATTCTTCAATTCTCACGTCACGCTCTCTCGGTCGCCCGCTATTTCGCATTGTTGCCACCACCGTGACCTAAGCTGAGCTTTCGGGTTGCGAGCGACGCTGTTAGTTGCCGGTGCCGCTCGGGAGGATTGCGCGCTAGAGCTCGGGTCGTCAGGTGATGCCCGCCTCGCCTGTCTGTTCGATGCGTGCTTGTTTGGCGTTTCTCTGTTTGCTGAAGTCGGTGCGATCTGGATCTCGCGGAGTGCGTATTTGTTTAGTTGTTTTGTTTGTTTTGTTGTATTTTCGTATTGGCGTTCGGCGCGGCGAGTTCTTTTGGCAGGGATTGGGACTGAGGGGAGTGATGCTATTCGCGTTCTCTGAAGAGGTGTGGGAGGTTCGAGGGGTTTTGTCTGGTTTGTGGTGGTGCGCAGCGTCTTGGTGCGTGTGGGGGAGGTTCCATGTGTGCGCCGGGAGAGGAGGCACTTGGCTTGCGCGCAGTTCTTGGATAACGTGGTTATGCAGGTGGCTCAGGCTCGGGGGATATGCGGTTTGGGAAGAGCTTGGTGTGTAGGGAGTTCTTGAGAGGCTAGGTATTTTGCTGGCGAAGGATGTAGCGGTGAGACGAGAGTTATCCATGCAATGTCTGCGCAATGCAACTTGTTCTGCAACAGGAACGAGGTGCCGACCTACATAGCAATATTAGCACAACTCGATGATAGGCTGAATGTGCGAGTGATTGGAGGGTGCAATGTTCTTGCCGCTTGTTAGAAGTTCGAGATGCCTTCTTGGCGAGAAAGGCGTAATATCTTGTTCAAAACGCGCACGCTTGCTATTGCCTGCTGTACACGAGAGTCTCCAACTATGATGTGTCGGGTCGGGGTGTAGCCTTTTCGCAAGGCTTTCGATTCTGAGTCGGGATGGCACGCAGATATATATATATATATATATATATATATATATATACGTTATTATTATTGTTATTTTAATATTCATAGTTTTTGAGCCGAACGATTCCTTGAGCCGACCACGCTGGTGTCGAGAACGTGAAATCTGACGTGAAGGACCGAACCTCACTGTTGATCATGTTGCCGCCTCCATTTTGATATTTTCGGTTGAAAATTTGACGGAAGCGCATGAGAGGGCGTTGTAGGTGGTCGAGTTCCGGGCATATGTTGATCACAATTGTCGTAGTGCAATCGCAGGTCGCTTCTGGCCGCATGTCACTCAATCCTGGCGAAGGGTGTCATTTAAGGGTTACGAGGTTAAGTTTCTGCGAAGGAAGAGTATAGTTTTTACGGAGAACGGGATCCAAGCTCATTAAGCGGGATATAAAACGTTTGTGTTCGTTGATGTTGTACCTTGGTCGGTTCTTTGTAGCTTGACGATGAGCGAGCTTGTGTGGGAAAGCATCCCGAGCCAAGGTCATGATGGCATGACTACGTTGCCGAAGTTGCTTCAGTGAAGTGCGAGCTTGAGCCTTGTCTTGGTTGCTTTTGGAGGGATTGAATTTGGCGTAGTATTTTAAATGGATTGAATCGGTAACTCAACTGGAACAAGGAGAAGCGAATCTCACACATCAAGGATTTGTGGTTCGATCTTGTGGTGTTCCTAGTTCATGTTAAGTTTTTCAGGGCGTTTCCGGCGCCTCGAATGCTCAAGCGTTGGCATTGAGGGAATCGGTAGCGTATGGACATGTGGCATGATAGTGTGTGATGACTCTGGACATGGCCGTGCCGCTGGAATTAACATCTACGTGACCCGGTTCTTACCGATTTTTGACATCCTGTGAAGTTGAGGTGGTTATGGAAGTTGCGTCTCCGCTCCATGTCGGAGCGTTGAACATGGCTATGGAGTTTTGAGGTCACTAATCAGAGTATGTGGTTGGATGCAGGGGGTGTGAAGTAGCTTTCTGTGGAAGCGCATTTTTCAGTTTAGCACTGGTTTTTGAAGGGAACGCTTTCTGTGTCGGTTGAAGATGGAGGAAATAACAGAAGGGGTGGCTGATATGAGCGTGTATGATGCGCACAAGAAGAACCGGATTCAAGTTTCGAACACCAAGAAACCATTATTCTTTTATGTCAACCTTGCGAAGGTAACCAGTTGACATCTTCGTTGTGTTTTTCCGACCGGTCTTTCACGGTCGGGGATGGCGTGGATCGATCGTATACTTTTTAGATTTGAGTAGCAACGTCCCATTTTCACAGGCTCCAACCTCGGCATGTGATTCTGGTCGGTTTTGTCGACTGCTGGAACCTTCAATGGCAGATTGAAGACGATCGGTATAAATGTCATTGATTTAGAGCTATGTGAACTCGGTGGTCATCTGCCCCTTTATGAGGTGGAATGGTTGCAACTTAGTTCGGGAGATAGTGCGTAAGTAATGGTGGTTGGAGCTTGAGGCGTATTTATTCTTGGCGTCTGAGACGGGGTTTGAGTTTCGTCGTGCGGAGGTGCACGAGATTCACATTTAGGAGGATGTTAGTCGCAGCCAGTAGACGCAGAGGGTAATGCTTTTCCTAGTTCGCCAAGTTCGAACCTACTTCAGACTATTTGTATAGATGCGCTGCACATCCAACCTCGAGTGTGTTCTTTCTTTCGGAACACGAGTCAGGGCGAGGGCAGAACGTGGTCTGTCCAAAGCATCTCTGTGGAGTACTAGTGCGCGTGTTTCTGGTTGAAGGTTTACGTGGTCTATGTTTGCAGCCCCTCCTAGCTACTAATACGTGCGAATTGTTTTGTAACAAATACAAATACAAATACTCATTTGTATTTGTTAGCACTGATGCTTTTAGATAGTGCTGAACTAGGGATTTACCGTGGTTTTGAGACCGAGTTATCACTTTGAATTTCTTAGTTTGAGCAGTAGTTTAATATGACGATGTTGCAAGTTTTAGCGCCGATGGTTTGGTAAGGGATAACATGTCTTAGAGTGCCGGCTGTATGCTGGCCTACCCGGCTTCTTTAGGAGAACTCCCGAAGTTCTCATTCTGTTTCACAGCTGATCACCCTATTTTGAGGGATTATACACAGGATGTGCTGCTGTTATAGTCGTGGTTGTTTATCTCCAGCATAGATGTGAATGGATCAGAGGAGGTGATCGGTGAAACTGTTCGTGCAATATGGAAGGATATTGGTGATCAGATGGTTCCAGAAGATGCAATGTATTGACAACAAGTGTCTCTGTTATGCAGAGATATATGCAACAGCATGAAGAAGTGGAATTGTCAGCCTTGGGAATGGGTGCGTACATAAGAATTCGAATACCCTGTGGTTTTTTAAACGATTTCATGTATGTGGCATCGGATGTCATCGTCACTGTCGGTGGTTCTTAGTTTTGTGCTGAATGTCGGTTTACATGTAGTTTGTTTGTGCGCGCTATCGTTCGTCTGTCATGTCAATTTGACGTGCTTGAGGATTACATTAGAGGTAGACAGCAAGATCCCACTGATGTTTCAACGTTCACGGCAATCCTGCAGCAATTGCTACGGTGGTCACGGTGGCTGAGATACTAAAGAACAACGGTTTGGCAATCGAGAAGAGTAAGTGTTTCGAGGGTCACACATCTTAGATTTTCAAGTTGAACCAATTATGCGCTTACGAGATATTGAACGCTGCAGTAAATAGGCGGAAGCTATAAATGTGATATTCTGTGATTTGTCGGTTGATTTTGCACTCGGAAGTGTTCAGTATTGCAGGATTGTTACCTTGTATTTTCTAGATGTGCGTGCGAGCTTCGTGTGTTTGACATGGACTCGTGTTTGGTTCGTGTGCGCAGGAATTCTAACCTCAACGGTGGACATGAAAGATGAGACCAGGGGTCGGCCCATTCAAAAAGCTAAGGTATAGTTTTTGGATATATTTCGTATCCAGTGGGGAATCCGTGGACTTTTAGTTGTGGCAAGGAGTTTCAGCTCGCCGCTAACTCGCAGTTGATGTGGATTGGAGCTTTTAAAATCTCGTTTGGTGTTTTGTTGGTCTGATGATTCTGTAGTTAATCCAGGACACCTAATAACTGAGGTCGACGATTTGATTTGGGTTGGGCAGGTCGAGATTATTCTGGGAAAGTCGGAACACTTCGATGAGTTGATGGCCGCTGCAGCAGAAGAGCGAGAGTTAGCTCCTGAGGAGGATCAGGTTGGCCCCTGACGTAGACTTCCCTGTAGTTAGGTGTAGAGTAGACAGTGGCTCACATCTCCCTCCATACATTGTACATGTCGATTTTGACAGCTTCAAAGTTCAATGAAATCTTTGATGCCCTTGAGCACATCGGACAATTTTGCCAGGGTGATTATACGATATTTTGTCAGCGACAACCCGTTTGTGCAGTGAGACTTGCATTTCAAGTGTTGATTGACTCTTTTTGGCCTCCCTCTTGCAACCAAGTACGTGAATGTGGACAGCTTGATAAGTCGTCACTTGATACGTGAATGTGGCATTTGAGCACGGATTTTGAATGAAACATTGGGAAATGGTGATGGATAAGTCTTTCCTCACATTACCTCGCGTCCGAAGGTCAATGGTCACGTGTGGTTTCCAAGTGTTGCATTCGTTGTGTGTGGCGATGGATTTATTTTAGTCTTGGTTAAGCTTCCTCCACTGTGACTGGGTTTCAATTTATTCGTGGGTATGCACTCAAGTGACTAGGTATCAAACTGTTATCAAGATGCACTATTTTTGTATAAGAAGCTATGCCTTCTACTTCATGTGATGGTGTTTCAGAGTTATTTGAGTTTCACCCTTTAGCTTATCTTACTTGAGCTTGTTTTATTGTAGTGTTTATTTGTTGTGTGGCATAACATGGTATTAGAGCAAGCTGCATAGGAGAATGATAGAATCACGTCTAGGTAGGAATCACACCAATAGAGTTGGGGACCATGGATTTAGTCATAGTATAATCCCAAATGTTATTTGGGACTTGGAGGAGCACAATTTAGAGCACATTGGAAAGGAAGGACTTATGGGAAAACTTTTTTACAATGAAACCTATAGATAGCCACACATTTCCACACAGATAATAATCTCAACAGAGATTACAATAATATTATTATTCTTATTATTATTTCTATGATATTTTTAAGATTACAAATGATATTCATGTGGACCAAATTGCCATGCTAGTATGGCACCAGCAGTATAATGGAGACGCTAACGTAGGCGAGTGATGTGACAATGAAGTCATATTTCGAATTGCCAATGCCTTAGAATGAGATTCCAACAACGAGATAATTTGTCTCATGTTGTCATATTGTAATTGCTTATAGTATGTGATAATTAATTAAGACATATAATATGTTTGTAAGTCTTCATGTAGATTAGAGTGGTTAGTAAATATAATTGAAGAGAATTGATATAAAAAAAATCATTTGGAGATTTATCTATTTTGATTATAATTTTTATTTTATGTAGGATTTATATATTTAGTATAAAGCTTAAGAGAATGTTGGAGTTAAAGGGTGAAATTCTAAACTATTAGGAGGCTTATTGGGAAGGATGAAAGCATGGTATGGTGGGATGATGGTAAGGGGTGAAGATTTTCATCCCTATTAGTCGAATGTCAGGTCCAATGGCCTTCAAGGAGGTTGCTCGAGGCCCTATTAGGGATTAGGGTTTCATTTTTAGGAGCCTTCGAGCTTTGGAGGCCAGGGTCAACAAGTTCAAGGTTTTGGGTATAATTTGGATGAAGAATTTGTGTGATTTCGAGTTTTTGTGAAGGAATTTTAGGTATTCGAAGTTAAGGTGTTAATTTAAGACATATTGTTATTCTTTTGAGGATACGAGGAGTTGTACGGTAGCTTTTGAAGATCGAAAGGTGTGGTTGAAACGGCAATTTTAAGGCTTACATCTTTTATGAAAGAATTGTTGCTTTTGGAGTTCATGTGAAGGAGTTATAAGGAGTTGAAGGCGGCGCTTCCAAATCAAAGGCAGTAAGTGAGCAGTTTTGTTTATAGTAATGGTTGGAGCCATAACTTGAGTTTTCGGACAAATTTTTGTCTCAAATATTTTTGAAAATGTAAAATTTTGTGTTAAGAAGCTATACATACAAATTTCGTGGCATTTGAGCTTATATTTTGTGAGATATGAAGAAAATTTCACGCAGGTATATAAAGACAAGGGTTTGAAGCGACTGTTAGAGTTTTCAAGATATCTCAAGATCCGCAATTAATTTGCAATTGAAATTTGTGTAAAAAGTGAATAAGAATACATTAATACCTCACGTAAATTTTGAGTTTATTTGGACGGTCGGATTAGGAGATATGAGGTGTTGAAGTTCAAGAAAATTTCCACATAAGGATATACAAGGATTTAGAGGATTTTATCATATTTTGGGTGTTGATGGTTACTTGAGGCTTGTGTAATTGGTGTAATTTCTCAAAAGAGAAAATTTATATTTAAACTTAGGGCTTCTCTTATTTTGAAGCTTGATTGAACGATTAGTGACAACCAGAAGCCTAGCGTTTTCTTGAGGCAAATTCTCTCTATGCCGACATATTAGTGCTTCCACTAAGAGAGCCTTAAGGCACTATTTTTTTCAACAAGTTGAAATGAGAGATCATAATCCAGGGTTAGGATTATCAGGAGGAGTGGATGCCTATTGTTCTCCTTGTGTTCAAGCTTCAATATACCAAAGCAATTGAACTAATAGTAGTGGGTTCGAACATGGAGAAAGACTAGTTGTATGAATTGGGTCTGTTAGTGTCACAATTGACTGTACTCTGGCTATCTGAAATCAACTATCAACTACAAAACACCAAGGCTTACTACTTTCGTCTTAATTCAATCCATAATCCATTCTATGACTATCAATTCAATAATACTTCCATATTCTTATCCGTTTATCTTCCACTTACTCTCTTTGTGGTTTATATATATTCAATTATTGATTTCCAACTTATTGTATTCAGTTTCTTGATTCATCACACAGAATTCAATATCTCAGCTTACAACTTTCACAGTCTGATACTCGAGACCAACTTCTCAGTATAAAGAAACTATCCATTACTCATCAACAACAAAGAAACAAAAAAGAAGTAGCACCAGGCTTCCTCCGACTTATGAATATCACAGTTTGTCCTCGATCTCTCTTTCTTCAACCTCTTTATCCTACCAAAAGATGGACCGTTGGCCAACAGATTCCAAAGGTTATGACCCTTTGAATTCTTAACCATTTATTCCACTAACAACCTACTATTACCAACTAAACTGCCTAATTATCAATCTAATTCTCAAGGTTGTCAATAACTAATCAGTAACTTACCACAAAGTTTATTTACCTATTCTATATAGCCCCACTCTTAATTGTGAAGCATCCTTGCAAACATTATTTAGCCTCAACTTATAAAGACGTAGTAACATTGGCTTTTTCAGTCAATGGCGTTAGCTTACTCTCCTTTGAATTGGTGACCTTCTCCTTTGCTACATCTTCGTCATCTACCTCGGTATTCGAGGGTTCTCCATCCAAACGCATAGACCGATTTTCATTCAACAAACCCAATTCCCATACCTAAAACTCACGTCGGGTAATTTGGTTGTCACATTCCTCCAACATCTTTTGCCATTCTTCTGTCAGTTTCAAAGGTATCTTCGTAGGTGTTGTCGCTGAAACTGGCATATTGGTCCACACTAAATTATTGGCCTCCTTCGCTAATGCAACAAGTTTAGTCTACAACATCGCAACCTCTACCTGTAGCCATTCTTGTCGTTCCTTCCAATCGGTTTCCAACCTTGCTTTCTCAGACACCATGTTCGCCATTTTCTCCTTAACCACAAAAAAAAATATGATGCTTGTCAAGAGTCCCCCTCCTACTTCTTACTATGGTCCAATCAATTGCGTCAACTCCCCCTTATTTCCTACGATTCATCATGATGAAATATCCTATCATCATCATTATTTACCTTCCTTCTTCCCTTTTGGAACTGAAAATCCATCCCAAGTTTATGTATAGTAAAGTTTAAGCCGATTGCCATTGATCCATGTTGTAAATTTAATATCTATAAAATCTTCCAATTGTACTAAATCATTTGGAAATCCGTCAATAACTCGATATGGCCCATGCCATCGAACTTAAAATTTTTTTGGAAAATTTTTAAATCGACTATCATAAAGAAATACCAAATCATTTGGCATAAAAGTCTTTGGTCTAAGCTTACTATCATAATAAGTCTTCCTTTTTTTTTTATATAGTTTCCATGATCATTAATGCATTGGCTCTAATTTCATCTAATTTTTTCAATTCTTCTAAATGATGTCGTAATGAATCCTAATCTCTCAATCTTGTATCTATAGCAATTCGTAAACTTTGGACTTCCAATTTAATATGTAATATTGCTTCCTGGCCATAAACCAATTGGAAAGGGGTAGCATTGGTAGTAACTTTATATACAGTACGGTATACCTATAAAGCTACAAACAACTTAGTGTTCCAATCAGTTCCCGCTCTTAAAATTATTTTTGTTAAGATTTTATATAAAATTCCATTAGTCTTTTCTATTGGCTCTAAGATGATACGGTGTAGTCTTTCGATGTTTTATCTCGTATTTAGCCATGAGTGCTTCGATTGTATTATTTATAAAATGAGTTCCTTGATCACTAACCAATTCTTGTAGACAACCAAACTATTTAATAATATTTTCATACAAAAAGGTTGCTACTATACTTGCACTATCGATTTTCGTAGCTATGACTTCAGCACATTTTGTTATGTAATCCGTTGCTACCAATATATACCATTTTTGTCCATTTCTCGAGGCTAGTGCAATTGGTCCCACAAAATCAATTTTTGTTAGAGACATAGTCGTTAGAACCTTCTAGAAGCAAGTCTCTGGAACCTTCTAGAAGCTTCTTAGTTGGTCGAAGTTGCTTGAGAAGCTTCCTAAATAGGAGTATATATTGGAATCGAGATTGAAGAGTTCTTTAGTCTCGACAACACATCTCTTGGAGCTCTAGCTCATCTCTCTGGTGTTGTTCTTGTATTCATCTGATTAATCTAGTTCTTGCCAGTTCTTCTTGAACTTCTTCTTAGATCTTGAGCCTGTATTTCTATGTCTCTGACAGTTTGTCGAGACTTCACTCACCTCACATATCAGAGCTAGTTTCTTCCTCCTTAGAGTGTGGATTACCCCTCTGCTTGAAGGTGTACTAGCGTTTTAGAGGTTGCGGATTACCCTCCTCTAAACTGATACTTCTTTTGTTACAATATTGGAGTCTTATTCTTCTTGGAGAGAGTGGATTATCCCTTTTCTTGAAGCTCTTAAGGCATTTTAGAGGTTGCGGAGTACCCTCTTCTAAACCAATATTGTCTTCTTGTAGAGTCATTTCTGTTCTTCTCTTAGAATGGCTGGAGGCCAAGACATTAATATGACAGAAAGTTCGGAGTCCAAGTTGGACGCTATCATGAATGCCCTCACTACGTTATTGCAAAGAACTGCAGAAATTGAAGGAGTCGTGGCAAGGCTTCATAATGATGGAGCATTTGGAATGGCACAATCTAGGTTGCACCAGCCTCAAACTTCTACACTTGGAGAAGCAACTTTGCCTCAAGTTCGACAAGCACAGTTAGTTCTACAACATAAGGAGCCTCGAGTTAGCCTTCCGGACAAGTTCGATGGCATGCGTTCCAAATTTCGAGGATTTGTCAATCAAATTAGGTTGACAACAGTTTTACAGCCCGAATGCTATCCAATACAGGAGTCACGTGTTGAGCTTATTGGAACCTTACTTACAGGGCAAGCTCAATCATGGTTTGCTCCTTTGTTTGAGAAACGATCATCCATACTAAAAAACTTTGAAACCTTTTTGGAGGCATTTGCGGAAGCATTTGGTAAACACGACAAGGTTCGATGGGCTACAACAAAGATCCGGTCACTACGACAAGGGATGCGCTTTACATCAGTCTATGCATCGGATTTCAGGCAACTAGCATGCGACATCAATTGGAACAAAGAAGCATTGATGAGTCAATTCTATTGGGGTTTAAGGGACGATGTGAAGGATTTGCTGCTAACTCTTCTTGATCCGCGAACGCTCAACGAAGCTATTAGCCAAGTTGTGAAGTGTAATAATCGCCTATTCCAACGTCGTCAAGACCAACGCTCAAGACAATATATGGTTTGTCACGTCCCAACTATGTCGACAAGCAGCGTGAATTCACATTCAAAGGTAGAAGACATGCAAATTGATGCGGTATGTGTCAAATCCCTTACTCTAGAAGAAAAAAAGCGGCGTATGGAGGAAGGTCTATGCTTATATTGTGGTGAAGAAGGCCACAAAGTTGGAAACTTCCCCAAGAAGCAAAATCGACGCATTGTCAGGACCAGGGGTGCGTTTGTTCAGGAAAACGAGGATGCCTAGCCACAACAGGAACCATGCGGCTTGACAGTGAAATATTGCAATAACAATCAGGTTCCTTTCTTTCCGCTCAACCTGCCCTTTGTTTTACAATCCCTTTGTTTATTGGCCCTCAAAAACTGAGAACCTTAGCATTATTAGATTCAGGAGCATCTGCTTATTTTTTAGACGAAGAATTTGCAAGCGTCATAAGATCCCTTTAGTACAAAAATCCAAACTTGTTCACGTTGAGGTCATAGATGGACGACCTTTATTGTTTGGTAGTGTCATCCATGAATCAAAACCTATAGAAGTGACGTTTAAGGCGAGTGTAGCCATATTATTTTCAATATTATTAGAACCCCATCAAATCCTATTATTCTTGGTCTTTTCTGGTTGAAAAAGCATAACCCATCCATAGATTGGAGGTTGTGGAAGATGACCTTTCCCACAAAATTATCCAAGAGCAAGCCTAGTAGAAAACCCCAAATAGAGAAATCCTTATTCATTGGAGCAAGAGCGTTTATAAGATCATCCAAGGAAGGCACACCATTTGTCATTTATGCGGCTCCAACTACCGGAGAGAAGATCTCGACAGCAAGTATACCAGAGCAATATAAGGATTTTAAAGACGTGTTTCAAAAGAAGAATGCCGACATGCTACCGAAACACCGACCATATGATTGCGCCGTAGACTTACAGGAAGGAGCACAACTGCCTTTTGGCCCAATCTACAATCTATCGTAGATGGAGTTGGCGGAGTTGCGGAAGTACATCGACGAGAATCTAGCCAAGAACTTCATCTGTCATTCAAAATCGTCAACTAGGGCACTCATTTTATTTGTGAAGAAGAAAGATGGCTCGTTGCGGATGTGCGTGGACTATCGAGTCCTCAACAAGATAACAAAGATGAATCATTATCCATTACCTTTGATTTCTGGTTTCTTAGAACAACTTGGATGTGCAAGGATCTTTACAAAAATTGATCTAAGGGGAGCTTACAACCTCGTACAAATTAAGGAAGGAGATGAGTGGAAGATAACATTCCGTACAAGGTATGGCCATTTTGAATATAATGTCATGCCTTTTGGTCTTACCAATGCTCCAGCACTCTTCTAACATATGATGAATGATATTTTTCGGGAGCACCTTGATAATTTTGTTTTCATCTACTTGGATGATATTCTGATATTCTTCAAAAACGAAGAAGAGCATGAAAAGCACGTTCGTTTGGCCTTGGAGAAACAACGCAAGCGAGGACTATATGCCAAGTTGGAGAAGTGTTTATTTCACCAAATGGAGATAGAGTTTTCGGAGTTCGTTGTGACTATGGAAGGCTTGAAGATAGACCCCAAGAAGGTGGAAGCAATCGTGTCCTGGGAGGTTCCGAAGATGGTTAGAGACGTACAATGCTTTCTTGGCTTTGCTAACTTCTATCAAATCTTCATCAAGAATTACTCTCAAGTTGCTGCTCCTCTCACTCGATTAACATGCAAGGATAAGCTGGAATGTGGACCTCTAGCGGAGAAGGCGTTTCAAGACCTGAAGACGGTATTTACTACGGCTCCGAACTTGGTACATCCAGACTTTATAAA
Source organism: Physcomitrium patens (assembly GCF_059467195.1). NCBI lineage: Eukaryota > Viridiplantae > Streptophyta > Bryopsida > Funariales > Funariaceae > Physcomitrium > Physcomitrium patens. Next base: position 13,907,873 of record NC_143421.1, read on the forward strand.
GGACTTCTATTTAGAAACTAATGCTTCGGATTTTGCTTTGGAAGGTGTACTTTCATAAATGGGAGAAGATAAGAAGCTCCATCCGGTTGCATTCTATTCTCAAAAATTCTCTGCTGCTGAAATCAATTATGAGATCCACGATAAGGAACTTCTTGCTATAGTAGATTCTTTCCAAAAATGGCGTCACTTTCTTGAAGGAGCTGCACATCCAGTGACCATATATACTGATCACAAGAATTTGGAATATTTCATGTCGACTCGAGTTCTAAATCGACGTCAAGCTCGATGGAGTATGTTACTATCTAGATTCGATTTTTTTATCACTTATCATCTTGGAAAGCAACAAGGACTATCCGATGCCTTATCGAGGAGATCGTATCTTATACCAAAGACTAGAGAAGCAGCGTTTGATCAACAATGTACGACGTTGTTGAAGCCAAAGTAATTTCGGCTTTGCGCTACTATTGTGCCAATTGATGCTGACTTCCTGAACCAGGTACGTACCGTAACCATTGAAGATCGAGTAGCCATTGATATCAAGTAGCGTACTAATGACAACAAGTTTAAGGTGGATGGAGATCTTTTATACTTTGAAGAGCAGTTGTATATTCCAAAAGGACTAACACGACTCCGAGTTCTTCAATGTCACCACGATTTTCCAGCTGCGGGACATTTTGGATTCAACAAGACCTTGGAGCTTATTTCTTGAGATTTTTGGTGGCCCCAAATGTAGAAGGATGTGAAAGATTTTGTCCTCTCCTGCGATATTTGTTCAAGATTCAAGAATCCTTGACATCGCCCTTATGGACTTCTACAACCATTGCCGATTCCACGTCGACCATGGTCTTTAGTTTCCATGGACTTCATCACGGACCTGTCATCATTGAACTCATTTGACATCATCGAACTCATTTGACAACAAGGCTCTTTCTCGATAATGTATATCGATATCATGGACTACCAGATGATATCGTATCAAATCGAGGAACTCAGTTCGTATCAAAGTTTTGGAGATCTCTTTTTGAGATACTGAAGGTGGATATCAAGCTTCCTTCGGCTTTCCATCCTCAAACTGACAGCCAAATGGAACGGGTGAACCAAGTCTTGGAACAATACTTACGATGAAACATCAACTATGAGCAAGATGATTGGACCGCATATCTGCCACTAGCCAAGTTTGCATATAACAATACCCTCCATGCGTTGACTCAATACACACCATTCTTTGCTAACTATGGGTATTATCTGAAGCTTGATTTATTGAGTCCGTCAACAAATAACAATCCAGTAGATGAAGGATTTACGAAGCAACTATCAGAGCTTCAAACTACGTTGAAGCTTCAATTACAATCCACTCAAGAATCCTATAAGGCGTCTGCAGATAGATTTCGGAATCAAGCACCTATTTTCAAAATTGGAGATAAAGCATGACTTCTGCGATGGAATATCAAGACCAAGCGACCATGTGATAAGTTGAACTATCGAAGATTGGGACCATTTATCATCCAGAAGCAAATCAATCCAGTGGCATACCGTCTGGAATTACCGGCTTCTATGAAGATACATCCAGTCTTTCATATTTCTTTGTTGGAGCCTTATCGAGAGTCATCCTTTCCTAGAAGAGTGCGATGTCTGCCATCTAGTATTGACATCGAGAACCACGAGGAATACGAGGTCAAAAAGGTGTTGGATTCACGACAAAGGTGGGGCAAGTTGGAGTATCTTGTTCATTAGTGCGGCTATGACATTAATGAGCAAACGTGGGAGCGAGCTGAAAATCTTGCCAATGCGCCATAAAAGGTACAAGAGTTCCATCAACAACATCCTCATAAATCTAAGCCGGTTTGACGATAGCTTCATTCTGAAGCTTGCTCACTCAAGAATATAAGAAAGGGGGAGAGCACCACCAAAACTCGTAGTTGATAAAGTAGAATTTTTTCAATAACCTTCTGATATAGATAGCCAAGAGATAGATACTATGCCAATCAGATTATCTCAACCGACTAGCTCACGAAGGCGACCCTGAGATGAAAAATTGCCTATACCACGATGACGATGGAGGATATCGAGTAACCGATCACTGGTGATTGTATTTGAGTTCGAGCGTGCTTACGATGGTTAGCCAAAAGGCATGTTTACAGGACAATTTTACAATGAAGACATGGAAGTTCATGCTTGGTCAGAAGTCAAAGGCGTGGGCCACTACCATTGGCTTCAAGGGCCAATGAACCACTTGCCTCGTGAACAACAGTTTGAATTCATAGTAGATGTTTTGCGACAGATCTTCATTTTCTTGTATTGGTACTGATTAACAATAATATTGCTTCTCAGAGACCTCGAAGCTAAAGGAAGGGATGATGTTAGGGACATAGTCCTTAGAACCTTCTAGAAGCAAGTCTCTGGAACCTTCTAGAAGCTTCCGAGGTGATGGAAGTTACTTGAGAAGCTTCCTATTTAGTAGAAGTTGCTTGAGGAGCTTCTTAGTTGGTAGAAGTTGCTTGAGAAGCTTCTTAGTTAGTGGAATTTGCTTGAGAAGCTTCCTATTTGGTGGAAGTCGCTTAAGAAGCTTCATAGTTGGTGGAAGTTGCTTGAGAAGCTTCCTAAATAGGAGTATATATTGGAATCGAGACTGAAGAGTTCTTTAGTCTCGACAACACATCTCTTGAAGCTCTAGCTCATCTCTGTGGTCCTATTCTTGTATTCATCTTATTAATCTAATTCTTGCTAGTTCTTCTTGAATTTCTTGTTAGATCTCAAGCCTGTATTTTTGTGTCCGTGACAATTTCCCATTTTTCAAAAGGCACTTAAGCCAAAATTGGTACTAATGGCATTGCTAAAGTTCCAGTAGGTCGACCCATTTTCTAACATGGATCACAATGACGGATGAATTGGTGGGCATCTACAAACATTGTTGGCCACTAATAACCAACCTATAAAGCTTTACGAGCTGTGTTGTCCCCCGCAAAATATCCACCATAATTGTCGAAGTGGCAACCTTTCAATATAGTATGCACTTCAGTCTGATAAATACAGTGTCGCAGAACTTTATCCTTACCTTGTTTATATAAAGCTTCACCAATCATCGTATAAGGTGCACATTTTAATATTAAGCATTGTTTAAGCTTTTCATTGAAATTGGATGGGAAGGTCTGAAATGTAAGGTATTGAATTATTTTCCTATGCTTCTGAGTAATTATACCTACCACAAACAGTTCCGCATCGGGTAGTACATCATTAATGGATTCATTATCCAATATATTGGATAATCGAGATAAATAGTCTGCATTAGAATGTGATTTTCTTAGTCTTATCTAAATAGTAAAGTCAAATTCTTGTAATAGTATAATCCATCATACAATATGACCACTCAATTGAGGCTTATTAATCATATATTTTAAAGCATCATGGTTGACATGAAAAACAAATTTATAACCAAGAAGATAATGTCGAAAATTTTGTATGAAATAAATCATTCCAAGTGCTTCTCTTTGAGTTGTTGTATAATTTCTTTCAGATGCTATTAATTGACAACTTGCATAATAAATAGGGTGATCAAAACCTCGGTCATCTTTCTGCCTTAGGATAGAATCAATCGTGACATTAGATGCATCCACATAAACTTGGAATGGTTTTGTCCAACAAGGTGCTACCAATATTGGTACTGAAACCAATTTTTGTTTCAATGTTTCGATTGCAATTGTACATTCCTTTGTCCAAAATGGACTTATTCCATCAGTTGGTGGTTTCTTCAAGAGATTTGTCAAGGAAAGGCATATAACTACAAATAGATAGATAAATCATGGATAATAACTGATATGGCCGACAAATACTCAAACACCCGTAACAGTGTTTGGTTGCTTTAATTCTACTATAATCTTTATTTTATCCGGATCTCTAGCAATGTCTGCTATAGAAACTATATGACTCAATAGTTTACTAGAAGATACACCAAATTGGTATTTGTCTGAATTTAAAAAACTTCCATATTTGGTACATTGATTCAAACATTCACCTAGACATTTTAAATGCCTGGCTCTCGTATTAAATGTACAAAAATCATCTAGAAATATTTCCATTGAAATTTGTAGATAATCCTAGAACTCTTGCGTCATTATCCTTTGAAATGTAGCTAGTGCATTACAAAGCCCAAATGGCATAACTTTATAGGCAAAGGTCTTACAATCCGTAGTAAAAGTAGTTTATAACTGGTCTTTTTTTGCAATCTTAACTTGATTATAATCAAAGAATCCATCAAGAAATAAATAATATTCATGTCCAGCAATAGCATCCAATATACTATCCATGAATGGTAAAAGAAAATAATCCTTCTTGATAGCTGTATTTAATTTTTGGAAATCTTGACAGATGCAAACTTTTCCATTCTTTTTCGGTACCATAACAATTGGTGAAATCTATTCAGTGAGAGGAACTGGATAGATAAATCCAACTTCCAATAGTTTATCTAGCTTTTCTTTTACCATAAGTGAGTATTTTGGATTAAGTCGATATTGTCTTTGGCATACTAGTGAAGCGTTCTCCTCCAATATAATTCAATGCTCGCAAACTTCAAATTGAATTCCTTTCAAATCCACATACCACCATACAAAAATAATTATATGTATTAAAAAGTAATCCACTCAAATTTCTTTCTCCTTGCCTTTTATACCATCGTAAATATGAATGATTTAGAGAGCCTTCTCTGTACCTAAATTAATTGATTGATATTGTAGAATTTCAAAAGTCTCTAGAATAATGTTTTGCTCAATTCTTGAATCTTTCATAAAATCTGACAAATTAGAACTTTCCAACTCCAATTCCATAGTACTAATGTGATTAACATCCTATCTATTCATCCAATATGCAATCATATGATCAGAATCGTCAATAACATCTGGAAGAACTAAGTACTCTCCCGGTCCCCTGCATTGGTATTTCATTCTAGTGTACTCAACAACTTGCCTTGTATCAGCATAAATTAGATTAGGTGCATCAATTTCTTCTTTTGTAGACTCATCTTCACAATCCGACATGAATTTTGAACTAGCAACTTGAGTTTTTCCGTGATATTGGATAGGGTACATTTGAAGCACAATTTTATCATTATCTTTCTCAATTGTCAATGTACCACGGCCCTAGTCATTTCGAGCTTTAGCTTGATACAACCACGGTTGTCCCAATAAAATTGGGTATGACAATATAGAGCTTTGCAATCAGAAAATAATATAATCAATTTTGTAGGTAATCCCAATAATTACTGTATCAATACTCCGTAAAATATCCATAGGTTTAACTCGATTGGAGTCAGCCTTTCTCAAAACTACTGTAGTAGGCAATAAGTGATCCAAACCCAACTCCTCCATTGTAGCGACATTCATAAGATTTATACTAGATCCTCCGTCTACTTGCACTCTCAATAATAACACTCCATCAATTGAGACATCAATCATTGGTACACCCGGATCGAGATTCAAACTTACTTCTTGGATTTCTTTATTTCGACATCTGTGATGAATTAATGAGGAATTCAAGATAGTTCAGTACTCACGTGCTACCACCAATAGTTGCTTCATAGAGATCGTGGACTGTATGGTGCCCAAATCTTTTAGAATATTATATGGTTCTGTATTAGTGGTAATTTCCAATATCCGTTTCTTCTTCCCAGTCTTAGATACCAACGTTGGTAAATTGGTTTTCTCTATATTGGAAATTGGTAAAGCTACTGGAACTGAATTTGACGGAGCTTGTAAAATTAGTTCTTTCAATGGGTAAGATTGTTCTTCCAATTTGGTTGATATTGGTTCCTTGGAATTTATGCCTTTGAGAGGATCTTTCAATGGAAAGGTCATTTCCCAAAACTATGTAGAAAATGGAACAACTTGATACGAAACTAAAGCCTCCATTATCGGTACCTCATTAGGGTGCACAACGGATTCAGGTCTTATACTAAGTAAGGGGCCTATGTCAGGACCTAAATTGGGTGGCGCCATAATTGGGTCCAATTAGCCCTTCGCTTCAGGATCACACAAATATTAAATTGGTCCTTTTGCCTTTTGTTTACTTCTTATATGGATAGCTTGGACTACTTCTTCTCAATGAATTGGTGATTCCTGTGTCTCGTTATTTTTTTCCTCTACAATTTGCAGAGTCGATTGTATCTTCTGATCATGATTATTAGGGTTAAATGGAACATTGCATTGATAATGAAAATGACCTGATTGCTTATAATTTCTACATATTGGAGCATATTTGTCTATAAATCTTAGATTAGGGCATTCATTGGCATAATGACCAATTTACCGGCACTAGTAGCAACGTAGTAGTTTTCGACCCATACTCTCTAGTATACTTGGAGTCTCTACTGGACTATATCTATTAGGCCAATTCCAAGTAGCCATAGTAAATGATCTTGGCTGATCACTTGCTATTGGTCAAAAATTGGACTGTTGAATTGATATAGTTTGGGGAATACTCCCTTGATTATTTCCACCGTTCTGCATCTTTGTTCCATAAATTGGATTATAATTTGTATTTTAAAAATTTCCAAAGCCATGATTAGGTCGATTTGAATGATTACTATTTCAACCATCCATATTTCCAGTCTGTACTTGATTAACATTCCATTGAGTTGGCTGTATCATCTGGTTATTGAACTGTTGTTGCTTTTATAAATGCTAGTAATTTTAGGTAGGGTGCTTTCTTCCACAAAATGTAAATTGAACATCTGTTTGTTTGGGTGATGGATATTCCATATCAAAATGACCTTGTCCCTTACAATTATTATACCATATATTAGGTCTCGTATTAGAAGGCTTATGTCATTTCTCTTTGTCTTTAGCCAAATTCACGGCCAATTCTTCCATCTTCTTTATTAGATTTAATAACGAGACTTTATTTGGATTTTTAATAGTCACATTTGTGAGCAACTCTGGTTGTTAATAGGTTGGCGATGTACAATAAGGTATCATTGTTATTGGTCATATTGCTTGGAGTGGTGCAACATTAATTGATTTTTGCAACATAATATTCTTCATGTTGGATGCAGCCATTTGTGGATAATTATCCATCGATACATTTCTCGATTATATTTGTTGGCTTCCTGAACTTGGAATCATCGTGGCTGCCATTGTTAACAGTTGGTCATAATGACATTCTTCCCACACCTTTGCTCGTGCCAATGATGCTTCTATCGTAGCTGGTCGAGCCTCTTTTATAAATATTTTCAATTCTGGTAGATTCAAACCATTGATTAATATCGATAATATAAACACATCAGGCATTTGAATATTTACCCATTTACAAAGTATATCCATGACCTGACAATAATAAGACTCTATTCATTGCTCCGCAAACATCCTACTATTCATAAAACTTTCTCAAAGCCGATCTTTAAATCTAATTGGTCTAAAATGAGTTAAGAAGGTATTCCTTAAGGCCTCCCAATTGGGAAATCTATCCATTGGTTGCCAAATATACCATTCAAAAGTTGTATCTTTTAAAGTTGCTGACAACCATCACAATCAAATGTCTTCAGTTCTACTATTATTAACCACGCAGACTGTCAAGAGTTGAGATATATGGTGATCAGGATTAGAGCCCAACCAACCACTAAAAGTAGGTAATGGTGCCACACTTATAGTTCGGTCTCCTATTGCTTCCATTTGTACTACAATTGGTACTTCTGGTACTCCTGCGGCCATTGGTATTATCACTGGTTTCTTTGCTATTTGAATTTGAATTTTTCTTCCTTAGATTTTTCTTAGACTTGCAATTCCTTTTTGTCATTTCCATAGGAGATTTCTTATGCGTAATCGCTCATGTCTTTCTTTCGCTTATCGATTAATTCATTGATAATCCTCTCCTTCATGATTATCATTCATAAACTTTCATTTTTCTTTATAAAATCAATACTGCCTTCAATTATAACTAACATATTTGTAACCCTAAAACAGGTTCTTCTCACGTTTTCATTCAATATATAATTTCATCTCTCATACAATCAATTTCTAACATTTCATATTGTTATCATTTCTCCGACAGCGGTGCCAAAATGATGTTCTCGTTGTGTTCAAGTTTCAATATACCAAAGCAATTGAACTAATAGAGGTGGATTTGAACACAAGAAAAGACTGGTTATATGAATTGGATCTATTAGTATCAGAATAGACTGTATTCTAGCAATCTGAAATCAACTATCAACTACAAGATACTAAGGCTTACTACTTCCATCTTAATTCAACCCATAATCTATTCTACGACTATCAATTCAACAATACTTCCATATTCTTATCCGTTCAACTCCCACTTACTCTCTTTGTAGTTTATATATATTCAATTACTGATCTCCAACTTACTTATTGTATTCATTTTCTCAATTCATCACATTGAATTTAATATCTCGGCTTATGACTTTCACAGTTTGGCACTCCGGACTAACTTCTCAGTATTAAGAAACTATCCATTACTCATCAACAACAAAGAAACAAAAAAGAAGTAGCACCAAGCTTGTCCCAGGTTATGACTATCACAGTCTAGCTCTGATCTCTCTTTCCTCAATTTCTTTATCTTACCAAAAGATGGACCGTCGGCCAGAGGATTCCAAAGGTTATGACCCTTTGAATTCTTAACCATTTATTTTACTAACAACCTACTGTTACCAACTAAAATGCCTAACCATCAGTCTAATTCTTAAGGTTATCAATAACCAACCAATAATTTACTACAAAGTTTATTTGTCTATTCTATAGTGCCCATGATTTATTCTAGGCATTTGCTCAATTTATGGAAGAAACGCAACAAGTACATGGAGAGGATAGGAACACTACTAAGGCCTTACAAGTAGTAGTGGACAAAGTTGGGAGGTTTGATGGGAGGAATATCACCAAGTTCTTAAGGATTTACACATGTGAAATGGAGATGCATCAAGTTTCAGAAATGAAGATGATTACCACCTTTGATTTGGCAATGGTACCAGAAATCAGAGAAAAGATGGAAGAGTTACATACTGAGACTATATCATGGAAGAAATTTGAAGAACTCTTGAAAGATGAATTTTTTGAAGAAAATTTAGAAAGAATGACAAAACAAACTTTTTTGGAGTGGATTGAGCAAAGGCTAGGAAATCAATTGGCTCCAAATGAATTAATCAAGAAATTTGAGACCAAATTTAGGCAATTACCATGACAAGAGAGACAGCTCTTAGAAACAAGAAAAATTAGATTATTTTTAGAAGCAGCTGATGAATATTTGGAAGACAAGCTTCTCTTTTATCTAGCACATAAGACATCTGAGAGTGGTTTTATAAATAATTGAAACCTAATAAAAGAGACAGTGGAACTTTTGGCTAAACAATAGAAGATTAAGACTCGAGGTTTAATTTTGAGATTGGAACCAGTGCCTACATCTCAGAATCAAGGACCACCTCCAAGAATGATCAAGATTGTTAATGATGGTACTCTTGAAGAATTGATCAAGGACAAAGAATTTTTGAAGGTAGAAATAACTAATTCAAGAAATTCCAGATTATAAATTCATTGAAGACAATTGAAGGCTCAAAGGGATTTGTAGATAGATGTATGTAGTGTGACAATCCAAACCACAAGCATGGTGAATGTGACAACTACAAAGGTACAATCAAGGATGATATTGTATATATTAAAGAGGGTGGATTAGACTCACAGGGTGAGATGAGCCTTTAAAGACAAATTTTGTGAAGGGTGGCATGAAAAAATTGATAGAAGAGCAAATATCAAGGAATAATGCCATACAAGAAGAAGGAGCTGAGTATTACTCTGTTATAATTGAACAAAAAGTACTTAAGGCTAGTTTCCTACTAACTACAAAAGTCATGATTAAGGGAGCTAAAGCTATCAAAAAAATGACTGGGTGGAATGATCGAGTTGATGCTATTAGTATTAAAGAATATTTATGTAGAGACAAACATGATGATGATTTACACGATACCATGGTTGAAGAAAAAAGAGATAGAGCTATTCATGAAGAGGATGTTATTGAGCCTGAAAATAAGAGGAGGTCTCCAAGAAAAAAAGAAGCTTTTAAGGAGCAAAAATCAGAGAAAATGCCTTCTTCTACTCATCCTAGTGGTATACCATCACCAAAAGAGTGGTGGCAGAAGAGTAAAGAGAATGAAAAAGATGATGCAAGCAAACTAAAAGATAAAAATCGTGCTTATAAGCTTCAATCTGACATTGAAACATCTACAGATATAAAGAGTATTTCAGAGGAAAAGATCTTAGATGCAAAAATTTAATTTGCTCTGAGAGAGGTTTTTGATATAGCTAAAAAAGATTTCCATGAGTTGATCATCAATGTGATAAAGAAGAAGAGGCAAATGGTAGTTGAAGCTATTATAATAGAAGCATTGAATACTCAGATAACTATAGATGAGGAAAAATAGATAGGGCAGGTATTTGCACAATTTGCAATATCAGAAGTTGGAATTAAGGTTGATATGGAGAATGAGGCTTTAAATAAATATGAAGAAGCTATAGAAGAGCATCAAATGAAATGTGCATCTATGAGAATTATTGAGATAAAGAAGAATGCACAAGAAGCATGTGTGAATACTTGTTCTAAATGTGATAATGATGGAATGGAAAGTAGTAGCTATTCAGTTTTTTATTGGACTAGGGCTACTACGGAGACATATGTGAGATTGAGAGACTCTAAAGATTCAATTTTAGCTTTAGTTGATTATGGATCAGAAATCAATATCATGTCAAGGTGAATATATGAAAAAAATAAGTGACCAGTTGATACCAATCATCGTTGGGTAATTAGAGCTGCAAACAACTAACAAGATGATTTATATGGAGCTTGCCCAACTCTAAGGACTAGAATTGGAGATGTGAAAGTTGAGCAAAATTTCTTCATACAAAACTCTGCTATATATCTGGTAATACTTGGTCAACCTTATATTACAGTTGCTAGAATGGAAACTAGAGTCTTGGATGATGGTTTATATTATGCTAGGATTTATAATTATGATGGAAAAAAAATTGTGTAATTTATTACTGTGAAATCTATCCATGAGAGGCATACAAAATAATTAAGAGAAATGCCTTTGGAACTAAGAAACAACTTTGTGGATTTTTAGAAAGCACCTTTGTAGAATGGGAATACATGGGTACAAATAAGTCATCTACAAATTCCATTGTAGATAATATGAGTTTTGGATTTTAAACTTGACTAGTAATGGATTTGTGAGTATTCAAAAGATTAAAGATTTAGATTTTGTACATAGAAGAAGAGTGAAGAAACAAAAGAAAAATTTAAAAAGAGTGGGTTTAGTTTCAAGTGATAAAGCCATAGTTGGAAAAATAGAAGAAATAGGTTTGAAAGATGATTTGATAAGGGTTTTGGAGAATTTAGCTAAAAGCATAGATAAAAATGCTATAATAGAAATATATTTAAGAGAGACTTGTGAAGAATTAGAAAAGATAGTAGTAATTGGTGGGCATGCTACAAGCTAAGAATTTAAACATGAAACTAGAGTACAAACTAAATATAAAGCTGTAGCAAGAAAGGTAAAGCCTATAGCTACTCAATTACTCATTGATACTATGGAACATATCAACTAAGCAATTAAGAAGCCAAGTCTAAGAGAAGGACGTGGAATTGGGCATCAATTTACTCAAAAATCATTAATTAAATTAAAGATCAAAGGAGGTGATTTCTTAACATTAATGGAAAAAATTATATTTCAAGAAATGCTTATTAGACATGGTAAGGCATTTGCCTCAACTCTTGATGAAATTGGATGTGTGGATCCTAATGTTGTAGTACTTATGATAATCTTTATTGTGCCACATATTCCCTGGAATTCAAAGCCTATACTTGTGCTCAGAGCTTTACTTCCAAAGTTGATAGAACTACTAAAAGAGAAGATGAAGATGGATATTTTAGAACCTTCAATTACTCCCTATTCTAATAGATGGTTCACAGTATCCAAGAAGTTAGGGGCATTAAGATTTATTCAGGATATGCAACCTGCAAATAGAGTAATTATTCGGAATATGGGATCAGGTCTTATAATAGATGAAGTAGCTGAATAATTTTCAAGTCATGCCATCTATTCTATTAGAGACTTATATTCTGGATATGACCAATTTCAATTGGCTAAAGAGAGTAGGAACTTAACTATTATGAAGACTCCTTTGGATTTAATGAGGATGTGTACCTTACCTTAAGGTGCAACAAACTCAGTGGTTCATATGTAAAATACTATGAATCAAATATTAAAAGAATTTATTCTTAAAAAAAATATACCATTTTTGGATGATATATCTATAAAAGAAGATAAAAAAGAAGACAAGGATGAGACTATGGAGGTTGAAGGTGTTGAAGAACAGCAAGTACTTGCTTAATTACAATCACATAAAGTTTAAGCATAGTATGTTGTTAATAGTAAAAAAGTAGCAAAGAGATAAAGTAAGTTATTGTAGTAGTACCGAGGCTTTAGTAAGATGAGATAGAAATGGATGTAATATCAAATGGATGGAAGTTGCCTCGTTGGTGCACAAACCACCACTAATAAGTAAAGAGTGTTGGAAGTAAGAATCATCTTCCTCCACACTTTCTCTTAGAGTACAATCCTTGCTGATGCTAAGTGTTTGTAGCCTTTAGACTTCTTTTTCTTCAATAGGTTATGGGCCCACTCATATTTGCTTAAGTGTCTTTTTAAGTCTTTGAAGTATTTTATTTTATAAGTGTAGAGTAGATCAAGTTGTTGTTGCTGATGTTAGGCATTAAAAGTACCTAACTTTCAGATTCAGATCTAGATCTAGATCTTGGTTTGCTCTTACTTGTTGTTAAGAGCATTTTGGTGTTGTTGGTTGGTTTATCACCTAAAAGCAAACCCTGCATTGTGCTATTGCTGAGATAGATCCTTGGTGACCTTACTTTATAATTTCATGACCTAAAGTTGCTGATTGTTTTTAAAAGGCCTCTTTTGGTGTACAGAGGTGATTTGTGAATATAAAAGAGATATTTGAATAATAATTTAGATTTGGAAAGGTCACTAGACTTGTGAGAAGTCTTAGAATTGAAGTTGACAGTGTTTATGAGAGTTAAAACACTAGTTTGTTCACAAAGAAGGATTCTGGGATTCTAAGGCAGCAAAACCTTTTTTCTGATTTTGGGAGCATTAGGACTTCTTCTTACAATCTTTTTTAATACAACTCTTCTTTAGACATGGCATCAAGTGAAGGTGAAGGATTGAGAGTAATTGAGAAGTTTAGAGGTAAAAATTTCTACCATTGGAAGGTCAAAATGGAGCTTTTGTCGGCATCTTTGGATCTTTGGGATACTGTAGATGAAAGTGAAGAGGCTCCAAGCAAAGATGCTGATATGAAGGAGAAGAGGGAGTTCAAATGTCGAGAAAAGAAGGCTTTTGGGTTGATTGCAATAAATGTGGATGAAGCCAACTTCTCTCACATAATCTCTTGTAAAGGACCAGCAGAAGCATGGAAGATTCTTTGCAACATCTATGAGAGCAAGAACTTATCCAACATCATCTATACAAGGAGAAAGTTCTTCACTTGTAAGATGGAAGAAGGTGAAGACCTCATGGCTCATGTCAATAAGGTAAAGGCTCTTGCAAACCAACTAGCAACTGTTGACAAGCCTTTAGAAGAAAGTAATATTGTCATGACTTTACTAATGAGCCTTCCACAATCCTACAACTAACTTATTGTGGCATTGGAGTCCATCAAGGTAAAAGAACTTACAATGGACTATGTGACGGCAAGACTTACCCATGAAGTAACCAAGAAGAAAGAAAAGAAGCCCCAAAGCAAAGATTCAGCACTCTATTCACGTCAAGGCAAGGACAACTATCCAAATCAATTAGGTAATATAAAATCTTGCTTCATTTGTAGAAAAGTAGGCCATTTTGCTCGAAATTGCTACAAAGGCAAAAGGATGGAGAAGCAGAATGCAAATAATGTACAAGATGAATTTGGAGGACAAGATTATGCATTCACGACAACAAATGGAACCTCTATGGCTGTCAAGGACAAAGACTCAATGAGGGAAAATATACACCAAAAGACTATCTCGATATAATAAGTCAAAATATAAACAAGTAGGTAAATTAAAAGGAAACTGGAATGGCTATTGCCACAAGATAAGAAACTAAAGACTCTTGAACCTGGACTAGAAGCAAGAAAGGAGTTGACAAGAGTGAAGAAGCCTTCACTCTTGTCTCTATATATACTATCTAACTAGGGGCTACGTGGCGACGTTCTATAGGACCTCCAATATGTGTTGACTTTGTAGGACACATGCCTTGACTTACAAGGCAAGTTTTTCTACGTGTGGGCTACATAGTTAGCTTGATCTTCAAGCTAACAACATGTGTGGCACATGGCCAACTTGTTGACCACGTTTCTAATCCAAAAAGTCAATTAAAGACACCTATGAAGTCAAAGAAGCATCTAGGAAGTTTCTAGGAAGCTTCTATATTAAATATTATAGAATTAACTTACTTTTATCTACTTTTACTTACTTCTACCTATTTCTATATGTAATTATTAGCTTACATGATTATGGCCGTGACATTACCCCCCCTTCTAGAGACGAGTTCTACGAAGAGCAGTCATCATATGTTGAAGAAATCTATGATGCGACGAATTGTATTCGCCACATACTCTGATCTCTGTTCTCTTCGAAGATGATTGATAGGGCCTCTCAACCATCGGTAGTGTCCCATACCAGGGCGGGAAGACCACCCAGTTATTTGATCATTGTTGAGGCCTTCGTAACTTCCTTCGAATAGAATATTCGGAACACCATCAGGAGTTGTTCCTACCTCTAGCAAAATCACCAAACATCGAGAGTCCCTTCCCAAATTGTGATACCAAACGCGTTGTATATCACCATCTGTTCGAGGTAGAACATGTCGTTCTTGAAGATCTTCATCTCGATTGCGTCATCTTGAAGGTTGTGACAATCGTAATGTCTCATCCGGCAGGTCAGCAAACGAAGGTTCTTGAGTTGAATCCGCTGGTTGTTGGCTCTCCATCTAATTAGCGTCACAAATGCAAAGAAGTTACAAACAAGGATAGGAAATTGAATGTTATCTTGCCTCAATCTTGTCTCTTTTATAAGAGAGATTTTCATCTTGGTTTTGATGGATGTCGTTGATGAAAAACTTTGACTTTAGCTCATGCATTTCTTAGATTCCTGGATGGCTCCCATGTGCGTTCACTAATATCATATCCGCGCCAATGAACAAGATATTCCAGCTTATTTCGACGCCGCCTTGAGTCTAATATCTCTTCCACCTCAAATTCTTCATTATTATCTACTTCTATAGGAGGCGGTGGCATTTGTCTTCTTTCTTGTATATCCACTATCTTATATGGTTCAAGAAGAGACACGTGGAATACAGGATGGATCTTCATTGACTCCGGTAGATGTAACCGATATGCAACTGGGTTGATCTGTTCAGAAACAGAAAAGTGGCCAAGCCTACGATAGTCCAACTTGTTACAAGGTCGAGTAGTCTTGATATTGCGACGAAGTAGCCATACTTTATCACCCACGTTGAGTTGTGGTTGCTCCTTACGATATAGATCTGCGTTTATCTTTTGTCGCTCTTGAGCTTCCTTCAATTGCGTCTTCATTATTGCATGTAACTCTGACAACCGATTTGCCATATCTTCTGCCGCAGGATTATCAATTTTTAAAAAATCAAAAATATCAAGTCGTGGATGATAGCCATAATTGGCAAAGAAAGGTGTTTGTTGTATGGAAGAATGTACCGTATTATTATAAGCAAACTCTGCCAATGGCAGAAAGGTTGTCCAATCATCTTGTTGGTAGTTGATAGTACACCTTAAATATTGCTCCAAGACTTGGTTTACGCGCTCTGTTTGTCCATCAGTTTGAGGATGAAAAGCCGAAGATAGTTTTATGTCCACTTTTAAAATCTTGAAAAGGATCCTCCAAAATCTTGACACAAATTGAGTTCCCCTATCCGATATGATATCTTTAGGTAATCCATGATAGCGATAGATATTATCAATGAAAAGCTTAGCTGTTTCTTCACCTGTGATAGATTTTGTACATGGCACAAAGTGTGCCATCTTGGTGAAACGATCTACTATCACAAATATAGAATCATAAGATCTTGAGCTTGGAAGATCTGTGATGAAATCCATAGAAACAGAAGACCATGGTTGTTCTGGTATAGGTAATGGTTGAAGAAGTCCGTAAGGTCGATGACGAGGAATTTTTGAACTTGAACAAATATCACATGATTGTACAAAGTCTTTGACTGACTTCCACATTTGTGGCCACCAAAAATCTCTTGATATGAGTTCCAAACTCTTATTATATCCAAAGTGCCCTGCTGCTGGAAAGTCATGACGTGCTTGAAGAACACGTAAACGTGCTTCTCCTTCTGGAACATATAGGCGTCCTTCAAAATATAATAGATTATTCTTGAACTCGAACTTAGAAGGATCATGAGACTTGGAAGAATTATTCTCGATATCATAAACAAGAGGGTCTGAAGACATACTCGACTGGATTTGCTTGAAAAAAGTTGAATCAACCGTCAATGTTGATTTCATTGCTCGGAGATGAAATTGCTCCGGTTTCAAGAGGATCGTTCTTTGTTGCTCAAAAGCTGCATCTCCTTCTTTTGGTGCAAAATAAGAACGTCTAGATAGGGCATCAGACAAACCTTGTTGTTTTCCTGGCGGATAAGTGATAATGAACTCGAATCTTAACAAAGACATACTCCAACGAGCTTGACGATGATTCAACACGCACGCTGCCATGAAATACTCGAGGTTCTTGTGATCTGTATACACAGTGACTGGACTAGAAGCGCCTTCTAGATAATGATGCCATTCTTGAAAGGAATCCACGATCGCAAGAAGTTCTTTATCGTGGATCTCATAATTGATCTCGGCTGCTGAGAATTTTCTTGAATGAAAAGCTATCGGATGAAGTTTGTCATCTGATCCCATTTGTGATAAAACTGCACCTAAGGCAAAATCTGATGCATCTGTTTCCATAAAAAATGCCTTGGAAAAGTCAACACGATATAAGACTGGTGCAGAGACAAATGATGTCTTCAAGGCTTCAAATGCTGCTTCCGCTTCTTGATTCCATTGGAATTTATCTTTACTAGTCAAGCGTGTAAGTGGAGCTGCAACTCGTGAGAAATCTTTGATGAAGATCCGATAGTAATTCGCAAATCCCAAGAAACATTGAACATCTCTTACTGTCCTTGGAATCTTCCAATCCACGATTGTTTGGACTTTCTTAGAATCCATCATGAGACCATCATTTGAAATGATGTATCCTAAAAAGTCAACTTGAGTAGTGTGAAATACACACTTTTCCATCTTGGCATAGAATCCTGCATCTCTAAGTTTTTGTAATACTTGACGAACATGTATTTCATGTTCTTCGACGTTCTTAGAATAGATCAGGATATCGTCTAGATAGCAGACGACAAAATTGTCTAAAAATTCATGAAATACATCATTCATGAGATGTTGAAAAGCAGCTGGTGCATTCGTGAGTCCAAAGGGCATGACATTATATTCGAAATGTCCATACCTGGTTCGAAACGCAGTCTTCCATTCATCTCCTTCGTTGATCCGTACTAGATTATATGCTCCTCTTAGATCTATTTTTGTATAAATCTTAGCTTGATTCAACTGGTCAAGGAGTTCTGATATCAAAGGTAATGAATACCTGTTCTTGATTGTGATCTTGTTGAGTCCTCGATAATCAACACACATTTCTAAAGATCCATCTTTTTTCTTTACGAATAGAATTGGAGCTCATGTTGGAGATTTTGAATGGCGTATGAAATTCTTCGCTAAATTCTCGTCAATATATGTCTTGAGTTCAGCCATCTCATCTTGCGATAAACTGTAAATTGGTCCAAATAGTGGCTGAGTTCCTTCCTTGAGGTCGATTGAACAATCATATGGGTGATGCTCAGGAAGAATATCTGCATTCTTTTTCTCAAAAACGTCTTGATACTCCTGATATTGACTTTGAATCCAATTGAAGTCTTTATGTTTTCAGAAATAGGTGCAGCATAAATAGCAAAAGTTGATCCTTCTTTTGTTGCGTGTATAAATGCTTTTGCACCTATCAGTACGGGTTTTACTATACTAGACTTATAATTTTTTACTTGGTTGGTAGAACTATTAATAATGCTTTGGAAAAAGTCAAGTTTACGTGAATTCCAATCTATTCGAGGATTATATTTTTCTAGCCAGGATAAACCTAAAATAACTGAATTAGACGGGGATTTAATTATGTTAAAAGCTATGTAGCTATCATGACCGTCTATTGTTACTTTTATAGGATGAGTTTCATGAGTGACATCTCCAAAAGACAAGGGACGACCATCTATGACTTCTACATGTACTGGTTTAGGTTTCTGTACAATAGGTATTTTACGACTTTTAACAAATTGTTCATCTAAAAAACATGCTGAGGCTCCCGAATCTAATAAAGCAGAGGCTTTGTAATTCTTAGGTCCTAAATATAAGTCTATTATAAAACAAGGAGAGGGTTCTGAGGAGAGGATAGGACCTTCATTAGGAATTGTACAAGGTTCCAGCTGCACGGTCCCTATTGTAGCTGGACGAATCCGTTTTCCGACATGTTGTCTTCTTTGACCGTCGTACCCCTCATTTTATAGTTGCCTCGTTTCTTTGGACAATGTTGAGCAGTGTGCTTAGGTTCTCTGCAATATAAACATAATCCTTCTTGATGACGATGAATCTTTTCTTGCTCAGTTAGGGGTTTAAAATGTACCGCGTCAATTTGCATGTCTTCTACTTTTGAATGTACGTTTGGCAAAGATGTTGATGTTGCCATTGAGTAATAACATTGAGGTTCCCGTGAATGGTTCTCGGATCGAAATTCGAAAAGTCGATTATCACATTTTACCACAAAATCGATTGCTTGACTCAAAGTTTGAGGATCAGGTAAGTTGAGCATCAATTTCTTTACTTTGTATTGCAATCCATAAAGAAATTGACTGATGAGTGCAACATCATCCCACTTGATGTCAATTGTAAGTTGTCGAAATTGTGAAGCATATACTGTTACTGAGCGATTTTCTTGTCGCAGAATTCGGATCTTATTTGTTGCAACACGAGTTGCATCGTGTTCACCATACATAGATCGAAACTCTGCCAAAAAAGCTTCCAAATTGTCCAATATTGGATTTCGTTGTTCAAGAAAAGACGAAAACCACGATAATATAGAACCAGAAAGTAGAGTGCCAATAAACCTGACTTGTGATCCTGGAGTTGGATAGCTTTGCGGTTGAAGTTCAATTGCCAATTTTACTTGATTGATGAACCCTCGAAACTTTGATCTCGTACCATCAAATTTCTCAAGTAAGGCAATTCTTGGTTCTCTAGTGCTTATAGGGTGTTGTACAATTGGAGAAGGAACGTGATTTGTTGTAGATGTTGAAGCAGCTCCGATCATCTCAATATCTCGACTTTCTGCTATTCTTGTTCTTTCCTGTGTTGGTGAATTGAGTTGATGCATCGCAAGCATTAACTCCCTCATTTGCTCTTGCATTTATGCCATTGCACTCTTCATTTCAACAAGCTCTGCCATAATGACACTAAGAAGAATAATTTGTTTGATATTGCTCAAGACAAAAGAAAAGAAAGACTTGATAACAAAGAAGATACTAAGAACAATATCAGTTTAGAAGTGGGTAATCCGCAAACTTCTAATACGTTTATGTCTTGTCAAGAGAAAGGGGTAATCCACTCTTACTCAAGAAAAAACAAAGCTCTGATATTGTAAGTGTACTCTTGTCAATCTGTCAAGGACAAAGACTCGATGAAGGAAAATATATACCAAAAGGCTATCTCGATATAATAAGTCAAAATATAAACAAGTAGGTATATTAAAAAGAAACTGGAATGGCTATTGCCACAAGACAAGAAACTAAAGACTCTTGAACCTGGACTAGAAGCAAGAAAGGAGTTGACAAGAGTGAAGAAGCCTTCACTCTTGTCTCTATATATACTATCTAACTAGGGGCTACGTGGCGACGTTCTATAGGACCTTCAATATGTGTTGACTTTGTAGGACACATGCCTTGACTTACAAGGCAAGTTTTTCTACATGTGGGCCACATAGTTAGCTTGACCTTCAAGCTAACAACATGTGTGGCACATGGCCAACTTGTTGACCACGTTTCTAATCCAAAAAGTCAATTAAAGACACCTATGAAGTCAAAGAAGCATCTAGGAAGTTTCTAGGAAGCTTCTATATTAAATATTATAGAATTAACTTACTTTTATCTACTTTTACTTACTTCTACCTATTTCTATATGTAATTATTAGCTTACATGATTATGGCTGTGACAATGGCTGCCATATCAAGATGGATTGTAGATTTAGGTTGTTCCAAGCATATGACACCTTATATGTATTCATTTGATACTTATGAGGCTATTCCAACATCAAACGTAGTGTTGGCAGATAGTGGAATATGTAAAGCCATTGGAATTGGCTCTATTATGGTGGTGGTGGTTGTGAATGGACAAATCAATAGGATCAGACTCAAAAAAGTCCTTCATGTGCCTAAGATGAAGCAAAACCTTTTTTGAGTGAGTAAACTTGTAATGGAAGGTTTTAAAGTTTAATTTGACATGAATGGTTGTTTTGTAAGATCATTGAGTGGAGACAAGGTCTTCAAAGGCTTGAAAGATGGAAATTTATACTATCTCATTTGTAAGAAGGTGAATGGAGTGGAGGTAGCCGTATTTGTTGAATTTACATCAAATGAAGATAAGTTGAATATATGGCATCGTCGCCTTGGCCATTTGAATGTGATAAGTATGAGAGAGCTCAAGACTATGGTAAGTGGCTTAGATCTTGGAAATACAAGCCAAAATGTAAAACAACTTGCATTTGAAGGATGCATACAAGGCAAACAATAAAGGGCCTCATTTCCAAGGAGTGTAGCAATATGTGCTATCAAGTTGCTGGAGATTGTCCATTCAGATGTATGTGGACCTATGAAGAACACAAGTATTGGAAGATCAAGGTATTTCCTCACTTTCATTGATGATTATTCAAGAAAGATTTGGATCTATATTCTTAAAGCCAAGAGTGAATGCTTTTGGAGGTTTAACGAGTTTAAAGCACTTGTTGAGAAACAAAGTGAATGCAAGATCAAGGTGCTGCATACAGACAATGGAGGTGAGTATATGTCTAAGCAATTTGATGTTCATTTGAAGAATGAAGGAATTACTAGACAAACCACAACTCTATATATTCCACAAAAAAATGGTGTTGCTGAAAGGGCAAATCGAACCATTGTAGAAATGGCAAGGAGTATGTTACATGCTCAAAACCTTGGCTATGAATTTTGGGCAGAAGCTGTGGTGAATGCAGTGTACACAAGAAATAGGTGTCCAAAAAGTGCTGCTGCATCAATGATACTACAAGAAGCTTGGAGTGGGAGAAAACCTTGCATTTCTCATATAAAGACCTTTGATTGCATTGCATATACAAAAATACCAGATTGTATGAGGTCCAAACTTGATACAAAAGGTACAAAGTGTGTATTTCTTGGTTATTGTGAAGGTACTAAGGCATAAAGGCTAATGTGCTTGGAATCCAAGAAGATCATCAAAAGTCGTGATGTGGAGTTTTTGGAGCATAAAAGTGCTTGTGAGCACTTGGAGATGTGTCCAAGTAGGAGTACTGATGTATTTGTGGACACATCTTTGAATTCAGCAAAGATACAAGAAGATGAAGACAATGAAGATGATGAAGATGAAAGCCATAGAAGGTTGAAATGATGAAGGCTCCTACAATTGAAAGAACCAGCAATGAAAAAAATGAAGAAGTTGAAGATTGGAATGATGACAATGATGAAGAGTACCAACCATTGGGTGAAAAAAGACAAGGTTTAAGAGAGAAGAAGATTGATAAAATGCAACAAGGTGAATGTTCTTCTACAAGTGAAAGGAGATATCCCTTGAGAGAAAGAAGGCAACGTGGTGAATAGTGGAAGGATCACATCTTCCCTCAAGTAAGTGAAGAACATGCAAACATTACTCTTCTTATTGATCCATTGTCATTGTGTGATGCTATAAAGTGTGAAGATGCAATCAAGTGGGAGAAGGCTATGGAAGAAGAATACCAATCTCTTATAGATAATGGTACATGGAAATTGGCACCTCTTCCATCAAATCGATCTAGTATTGGTTGTAAATGGGTGTTTAGGACTAAAAGAGATGCAATGGGTGAGGTGGTGAGGCACAAGGTAAGATTAGGTGCCAAAGGATACTTAAAAGTTGTTGGAATTGTTTTCAATGAGACTTATGCATCCGTTGCCAAAAACACTACTCAAGGACCAAGTACATTGATGTTCAATATCATTTTATACGAAAGAAGATTGAAGACGGAATAATAGATCTGAAATATTGTGCTACAAATGACATGCTTACTGATGTGCTTACAAAGGCATTGGTCAAGGATAGACATCATGACTTGATTTAAAGATTAAATTAAAAGCCTTTTGAATATTAGCAAAGTGGGAGTGTTGAAGAACAGCAAGTACTTGCTTAGTTACAATCACATAAAGTTTAAGCATAGTATGTTGTTAATAGTAAAAAAGTAGCAAAGAGATAAAGTAAGTTATTGTAGTAGTACCGAGGCTTTAGTAAGATGAGATAGAAATGGATGTAATATCAAATGGATGGAAGTTGCCTCGTTGGTGCACAAACCACCACTAATAAGTAAAGAGTGTTGGAAGTAAGAATCATCTTCCTCCACACTTTTTCTTAGAGTACAATCCTTGCTGATGCTAAGTGTTTGTAGCCTTTAGACTTCTTTTTCTTCAATAGAAGGTTGTAAGAAGTTTGTTAAGAGGCATATTGAAGATGTAGCTCAAATATTAGAGAGATTGGAATCAGTTAATCTCACGTTATCTTTGAAGAAATCAAGCTTTGGAGTTGATGAGATTGTAGTGGTACGACACATGTGTAGCAAGTATGATAGAAAACAAAACTCTGATAAAATTGATGATATATCTACAATGAAGGCTTGTAAAAATATTATAGAAGCAAGAAGGTTTTTAAAAGCATGTGTATTCTATCACATTTGGATGCCTCACTTTGTTCATATCTCAAAGCCACTATATAAGTTATGAAGAAAGAATAAGAGATTTGTTTAGAAAGAAGAACAAAAAATATTTATGAAAAACCTAAAAAAGATGTTGAATTCTCCACCTGTACTTAGATAAGTGGATTATCAATGTCGAAGTCTAGTGGTTGTGTGATTGCTCATTTTACTTATTCCAAATTAATCTAATGGGAATGAATCTATATAGGGAGATTTGAACACGGGGAATGACTAGTCGCTTAAGCGTTCACGTTAGGATCGTACAATCAATTACCTCCTGAATGTATCGTCTCTATTTCTAATATCTGAACACACAACGAAACTATAATCTCCTCCTTCACCTTATCGATCTCTTCCTTACAGTAATTTAGTCATACCAATAACTGCTATTTCCACCAATATATTCACCCTCATAATCTCCAACTGTAGTGTTGTGCCCTCACAACTTTCAACACACAATTACCTTCATTCCAATCACTGGAATTCTTCACATAGAACTGCCATTCACGTTAAGGTGTTTCACACAAACACAGACTCAGTTTCTCTGCTGAACTACAATCAGATTTCAGCATTCAATCTTTCTTCTTCTCAAATAATACAAATCACATTTCTATTCTATAATTCACTTCACAATATTCAGAAACTCTCAATCTTCTTATTTAAAAAAAATAACAAACAAAAAAAAAGAGGTAGCACCAAGCTTACCCTAGCTCACAACTATCACAGCGATGGCACCTTAATTAACTTCTACAACTCCTATATACTTTTCCTTGATTTTTCAGATTCTAATCGTAATTTTGTAATTAACTGCTTTTAATAACTAAATCATTCATTTATCCTCTTGAATTTCCTATTATATGAACTATTAATATATTTTATTAATATTATTCAAAAATAAATTAATATCTATTTTACATAGCCCTACTCCTATCTATGCAGCGTCCTCACAAACACTCACTTGATACCTATCTAAAAATTATCTAACAACACTCTAAAAAAATTGCAATCCCTTTAGCTTATCTAATTAATCAATTGCCACAATATCTATTATTGGTTCTATCAATTCCAGTTCCAACTGTAAATCTTCGTCCTCCTCTAATCCTTCTATCGACTCCTACCTCAACTGAGTTAAAAGGTCTTCATTGTACTCGCCCAATTCACGGACTTGAGCTTCTAATTTCAGGATCTGGGCATCTCTCAATTCCAACTGGTGCTGAAAGTGACTCCTCTCTTCTGAAACTTTTGAAACTGACAACGTTGATACTTGTGCTTGACCAATATTGACTAAAACCTCTGCCAATCTTATCACCTTGACATTCAAGGCCTCAATTTCAGCCCTTAATTGCTCCGTTTTACATCTGTATTGGTAACTCAATACCAATTTCTCTTGTACCAATAACTTGGCCTTTTTTTGTTCCATTATCAATTGATCCTTTCCAAAAATTGAAACATTTATGCGTTTCAAAAATCTCGTAATCTCCTTGGCGTCCAGCAAATCTCCAACTTCATAGGCTCTATATTGGTAACGATTACTACGAATGGTGGTCCTAAATTACGTTTAGCTTTTACATTTTGGCCACTTTTCTCTCTGTCCGTAGCTCTCTTTGCACTCTCAATCGCCATGACGCACACTCTTTCAAGTTTTAACCATCAATACTATGCTCCAGTACTCCAAAACACCCAAAATTGTAACACCAAAAAGAAACAATAACAGAATGCAATACTTGAGAATGACCATAAATAGGTGCCCCACTCCTATTTTTTTACCTAGTGGTGATAACGATAACATGTTACCTCTATTATCCGTTTCTCACCTCTGTCCCATCTGACACATTTGTAATTACTAACTATCCTTTCACTTGCCTCTACATCCTAATGCACTTAATTAGGTCTATCCTAAATACATTCGATGTGACCTCCTCCAGAAATTGGAAATCCGTCTAGAGTTTTATGTATGATATAACCGTAATCGGTTCCTGTTAATGTAAGTACTGAATTGATGATCCATAAAATCCTCCAATTGAACAGACCCATTGGAAAATCCTTCAATCACACGATATGGCCCATTATTTGTGACAGTAAGGAGTATTCTGTTACAGAATGATCGTGTCACGGACATACATATAATTACCTATATGAATAGATAAAAGTATGTAAAAGTAGGTTAATTGTGTAATATCTTCTAGAGAAGCTTCTTAGAAGCTTCATAGACGCTGCTTTGACTTTATAGGAGTCTATAGTTGACTTTTAGGTTAGAAACTTGGTCAACAAGTTAGCCATGTGCCACGCATGTTGGAAGCTTAAAGAACAAGCTAACTACGTGGTCTATCCATAGAAAACTTGCCTTGCAAGCAAAGGCATGTGGCCTAGAAAGTCAACATATATTGGAGGTCTTATAGAACATCGCCACGTGGCTTCTAGTTAGATAGTATATATAGAGGCAAGAGTGAAGCCCTCTTCACTCTTGTCAACTCCTTTCTTGCTTCTAGTCTAGTTTCAAGGGTCTCTAGTTTTCTTGTATTTTGGCAATAGCCATTCCAGTTTCTTTCTTAATATACATATTTCTATTTTGTCCTATTTCTTTTTGAGAAAAGTCTCACTTACTCTTTAGCTTTCATCGAGTTCTTGTCCTTGACAGATTGACAAGAGTACACTTACAATATCAGAGCTTTGTCTTTTCTTGATTAAGAGTGGATTATCCCTTTTTCTTGATAAGACATAAGCGCATTAGAAGTTGCGGATTACCCTCTTTTAAACTGATATTGTTCTTAGTATTTTCTTTGTTATCAATTCCTCTCTTCTATTTTTTTTGAGCGTTGTTAGACATCTTCTCTTTTCTAAGTGCTACTATGGCAGAGCTTGTTGAAATGAAGAGTGCAATGGCACAGATGCAAGAACAATTGAGGGAGTTAATGCTTGCGATGCATCAACTCAATTTACCACCACAAGGAGCAACAAGAATGGTAGGAAGTGAAGATATAGAGATGATTGGGGCTGCTTCAACATCTGCACCAAATCATGTCCCTTCTCCCAGAATGAAACACCCTTCGAGTGTTAGAGAACCGAGAGTTGCCTTGCCCGAGAAGTTTGATGGTACCAGATCCAAGTTTCGAGGATTCATCAATCAGGTCCAACTAGTGATTGAACTTCAACCCCAGAGCTATCCAACTCCAGGGTCACAAGTAAGATTCATTGGTACACTTCTTTCAGGTTCAGCATTGTCATGGTTTTCATCTTTTCTTGAACGACGAGATCCAATATTGGATAATCTGGAGGCTTTTTTGGCGGAGTTTCGATCCATGTTTGGAGAAAATGATGCAATTTGTGTTGCAACCAACAAGATCCGTATTTTGCGACAAGGCAATCGATCAGTAACATTATATGCTTCGCAATTTCGACAACTTGCAACTGATATCAAGTGGGATGATGCCGCACTTGTGAGTCAATTTCTCTACGGATTACAATATGAGGTAAAGAAATTGATGCTTAATTTACCTGATCCTCAAACATTGAGTCAAGCAATTGACTTTGCTGTGAAGCGCGACAATCGACTTTTTGAATTTCGATCCGAGAGTCGCACAAGTGGGCCTCAACGTTACTACAATTCAATGGCAACACCGACGTCTCCTCAACACATACCTTCGGAAGTAGAGGATATGCAAATTGATGCGGTACGTTTCAAACCTCTTACTGAGCAAGAAAAGTCTCGTCGTCGACAAGAAGGATTGTGCTTATATTGTGGAGAACCTAAGCACACTGCTCAACATTGTCCAAAGAAGCGACGTAACTACAAAATGAGGAGTACGGCTGTCAAAGAAGACAGTATGTCGGAAAACGAGTATGTCCAGCTACAATAGGGACCGTGCGACTGGAATCTTGTACAACTTCTAATAAAGGTCCTATCCTCTCTTCACAACCATCTCCTTGTTTTATAATAGATGTGCGTTTAGGACCTAATAATTATAAAGCCTCTGCCTTGGTAGATTCAGGAGCCTCATCTTGTTTTTTAGATGAAGAATTTGCTAGATGTCATAGAATATCATTAATACAAAAAACTAAACCTGTACACGTAGAAGTCATAGATGGTCGTCCGTTGTCTTCTGGAGATGTAACTCACGAAACACTTCCTGTAGATGTAGTAATAAATGGTCATAGTAGTTGCGTAATTTTTAATATAATTAGATCTCCCTCTAATCCAGTAATTTTAGGCTTATCATGGTTAGAAAAGTATAATCCTCGAATAGATTGGATTTCTCGTAAACTTGATTTTCCTCAGAGCATTAGTAACAGTTCTATTAACCAAGTAAAAAACCATGAGTCTAGTATAGTAAAACTCGCACCTATAGGTGCAAAAGCATTTATACACGCAGCAAAAGAAGGATCAACTTTTGCTATTTATGCTGCACCTATTTCTGAAAGCGTAAAGACTTCAAGTGGCATTCCAAGTCAATATCAGGATTATCAAGACGTTTTTGAGAAAAAGAATGCAGATATTCTTCCTGAGCATCGCCCAAACGATTGTTCAATCGATCTCAAGGAAGGAACTCAGCCACCATTTGGACCAATTTACAGTTTATCGCAAGATGAGTTGGCTGAACTCAAGACATATATTGACGAGAATTTAGCGAAGAATTTCATACGCCATTCAAAATCTCCAGCAGGAGCTCCAATTCTATTCGTAAAGAAAAAAGATGGATCTTTACGAATGTGTGTTGACTATCGAGGACTCAACAAGATCACAATCAAGAACAGGTATCCATTACCTTTGATATCAGGACTCCTTGACCAGTTAAATCAAGCTAAGATCTATACAAAAATAGATCTAAGAGGAGCATATAATCTAGTACGGATCAAAGAAGGAGATGAATGGAAGACTGCGTTTCGAACCAGGTACGGGCATTTTGAATATAATGTCATGCCTTTTGGACTCACGAATGCACCAGCTGCTTTTCAACATCTCATGAATGATGTATTTCGTGAATTCTTAGACAATTTTGTCGTCTGCTACCTAGACGATATCCTGATTTATTCTAAGAATGTTGAAGAACATGAAATATATGTTCGTCAAGTATTACAAAAACTCAGAGATGCAGGATTATACGCCAAGATGGAAAAGTGTGTATTTCACACTACTCAAGTTGACTTTTTAGGATACATCATTTCAAATGATGGTCTTATGATGGATTCTAAGAAAGTCCAAACAATCATGGATTGGAAGATTCCAAAGACTGTGAGAGATGTCCAATGTTTCTTGGGATTTGCCAATTACTATCGGATCTTCATCAAAGACTTCTCACGAGTTGCAGCTCCACTTACACGCTTGACTAGTAAAGATAAATTCCAATGGAATCAAGAAGCGGAAGCAGCATTTGAAGCCTTGAAGACATCGTTTGTCTCTGCACCAGTCTTATATCGTGTTGACTTTTCCAAGGTATTTTTTATGGAAACAGACGCATCGGATTTTGCCTTGGGTGCAGTTTTATCACAAATGGGAACAGATGACAAACTTCATCCGATAGCTTTTCATTCAAGAAAATTCTCAGCAGCCGAGATCAATTATGAGATCCACGATAAAGAACTTCTTGCAATCGTGGATTCCTTTCAAGAATGGCGTCATTATCTAGAAGGTGCTTCTAGTCCAGTCACTGTGTATACAGATCACAAGAACCTCGAGTATTTCATGTCAGCACGCGTGTTGAATCGTCGTCAAGCTCGTTGGAGTATGTCTTTGTCAAGATTCGACTTCATTATTACTTATCGGCCAGGAAAACAACAAGGTTTGTCCGATGCCCTGTCTAGACGTTCTTATTTTGTACCAAAAGAAGGAGATGCAGCTTTTGAGCAACAAAGAACGGTCCTCTTGAAACCGGAGCAATTTCATCTCCGAGCAGTGAAATCAACATTGACTGTTGATTCAACTTTTCTCAAGCAAATCTAGTCCAGTATGTCCTCAGACCCTCTTGTTCATGATATCGAGAATAATTCTTCCAAGTCTCATGATTCTTCTAAGTTCGAGTTCAAGAATAATCTATTATATTTTGAAGGACGCCTATATGTTCCAGAAGGAAAAGCACGTTTGCGTGTTCTTCAAGCACATCATGACTTTCCAGCAGCAGGGCACTTTGGATATAATAAGACTTTGGAACTCATATCAAAAGATTTTTGGTGGCCACAAATGTGGAAGTCAGTCAAAGACTTTGTACAATCATGTGATATTTGTTCAAGATCAAAAATTCCTCGACATCGACCTTACGGACTTCTTCAGCCATTACCTATACCAGAACAACCATGGTCTTCTGTTTCTATGGATTTCATCACAGATCTTCCAAGCTCAAGATCTTATGATTCTATATTTGTGATAGTAGATCGTTTCACCAAGATGGCACATTTTATGCCATGTACAAAATCTATCACAGGTGAAGAAACAGCTAAGCTTTTCATTGATAATATCTATCGCTATCATGGATTACCTAAAGATATCATATCGGATAGGGGAACTCAATTTGTGTCAAGATTCTGGAGGACTCTTTTCAAGATTTTAAAAGTGGACATAAAGCTATCTTCAGCTTTCCATCCTCAAACTGATGGACAAACAGAGCGCGTAAACCAAGTCTTGGAACAGTATTTAAGGTGTACCATCAACTACCAACAAGATGATTGGACAAACCTTCTGCCATTGGCAGAGTTTGCTTATAATAATACGGTACATTCCTCCATGCAACAAACACCTTTCTTTGCCAATTATGGCTATCATCCACGACTTGATACTTTTGATTTTTCAAAAGTTGATAATCCTGCAGCAGAAGATATGGCAAATCGGTTGTCAGAGTTACATGCAATAATGAAGGCGCAGTTGAAGAAAGCTCAAGAACAACAAAAGATAAATGCAGATGTATATCGTAAAGAGCAACCACAACTCAACGTGGGTGATAAGGTATGGCTACTTCGTCGCAATATCAAGACCACTCGACCTTGTGACAAATTGGACTATCGTAGGCTTGGCCCCTTTTCTGTTTCTGAACAGATCAACCCAGTTGCATATCGGTTACATCTACCGGAGTCAATGAAGATCCATCATGTATTCCACGTGTCTCTTCTTGAACCATATAAGATAGTGGATATACAAGGAAGAAGACAAATGCCACCGCCTCCTATAGAAGTAGATAATAATGAAGAATTTGAGGTGGAAGAGATATTAGACTCAAGGCGGCGCCGAAATAAGCTGGAATATCTTGTTCATTGGTGCGGATATGATATTAGTGAGCGCACATGGGAGCCATCCAGGAATCTAGCAAATGCATCAGCTAAAGTCAAAGTTTTTCATCAACGACATCCATCAAAACCAAGATGAAAACCTCTCTTATAAAAGAGACAAGATTGAGGCAAGATAACATTCAATTTCCTATCCTTGTTTATAACTTCTTTGCTTTTTGTGACGCTAATTAGATGGAGAGCCAACAACCAGCGGATTCAACTCAAGAACCTTTGTTTGCTGACTTACCGGATGAGACATTGCGATTGTTACAACCTTCAAGACGACGCAACGGAAATGAAGACCCTCAAGAACGACATGTTCTTCCTCGAATAGATGGTGAGATACAACGCGTTTGGTATCACGACCTTGGAAGAGATTCTCGATGTTTGGTGATATTATTGGAGATAGGAACGACTCCTGATGGTCTTTCAAATGTATTATTTGAAGGAAGTTATGAAGGCCTCAACAGTGATCAAATAACAGGGTGGTCTTCTCGCCCTGGAATGGGACACTATCGATGGCTAAGAGGACCCATCAACTATCTTCGAAGAGAACAAAGATCAGAGTATGTAGCAAATACAATTTGCCGCATATTAGATTTTCTCAATATATAATCACCGCTCCTCGTGGAACTCGTCCCTAGAAGGGGGGGTAATGTCACGGACATACATATAATTACCTATACGAATAGATAAAAGTATGTAAAAGTAGGTTAATTGTGTAATATCTTCTAGAGAAGCTTCTTAGAAGCTTTATAGACGCTGCTTTGACTTTATAGGAGTCTATAGTTGACTTTTAGGTTAGAAACTTGGTCAACAAGTTAGCCATGTGCCACGCATGTTGGAAGCTTAAAGAATAAGCTAACTACGTGGTCTATCCATAGAAAACTTGCCTTGCAAGCAAAGGCATGTGGCCTAGAAAGTCAACATATATTGGAGGTCTTATAGAACATCGCCACGTGGCTTCTAGTTAGATAGTATATATAGAGGCAAGAGTGAAGCCCTCTTCACTCTTGTCAACTCCTTTCTTGCTTCTAGTCTAGTTTCAAGGGTCTCTAGTTTTCTTGTATTTTGGCAATAGCCATTCCAGTTTCTTTCTTAATATACATATTTCTATTTTGTCCTATTTCTTTTTGAGAAAAGTCTCACTTACTCTTTAGCTTTCATCGAGTTCTTGTCCTTGACAGATCGTAGCCCTTACAATTACTGCACCATACATTGGTCCTAGTATTGGTAGGCTTTTGCCTCTTCTCCTTATCTTTGGCCATATTGACGGCCATTTCGTCTATTTTTTTCATCAAATTTAATAACAAGGTTTCATTAAAATCTTTTAGGACTGATGTTATTGGTATCTCTACCGTAGTTAATGCTTGTTGTTGATACGGAAAATATGGAGCATATGTTGTTGTCACGTTCGATGGTATAGCTTGCAATGGGGTGACATTAACTGGCCCCTGAATATTGGTATTGGAATTGGCTCCTATTTCTAACATCCATAGATAACTACCCACTGATTCGTTCTAAGTCGGATTTTGATATCTACCTTGAATTGGAATCATCGTGGCTCCCGTAGTTAAAAAGTGATCATAATGGCATTCCTCCCAAACCTTGGCTCTATTAAGGGACGTAGCCACCGTAATGGTTCGAGCTTCCTTTACAAATATTTTTAGCTCTGGTGGGTACTTATTCTAATTTCCGAGCTCTCAGTGCTCCTCGATTTACTGTTATTTTCTGCAAATAGTTTTATTAGTTGAATTATATGTAAAAATGTCACATTTTGAAATATAATATAGTTATCTTTATTTGCGACTAATTTGTGTCTATCTGAAGAGCCACTATTGCTTGTTTCAGCAGTACTCCCTAGTGGAAAAATACCCAATGGAGTACCAAATTCTTCTACGCCTCCTTCTCTTTCAATTAATAGCTTCAAGATTTCTACTGGAATGTTAACAAAATTTTCCGCGAGTGTTCTTGGTAGTTTTTTCTAACGGTACATATGATTGCAAAATTAACAGCCTGTCCGGTTCTTGATATGTTCGGATGCACGGACAAGCTTGCAACCATGGTTTAATCCAATTCTGTCAATGCTTCTTTTTAAGATTACATTCTTGATCCTCTCTAAGCAAGTTCCTTCCTTGCACTCTTCCCTGTCTTTCTCTCAACTGATTTATTTTCCTTGATGCAATGCTCTCGTTCTTATTAACTATAATCTTGCTTCAAACTCTATTAAAATTATCTTCTATTGCCAATTTTCTCATACATTTTGTAATTAATTCCTAACACTCAAAGCTATTATCACTCCATGGCAGTGGCGCCAAAATGTGATTGCTCATTTTACTTATTCCAAATTAATCTAATGGAAATAAACTCGTGTAGGGGGATTCGAACACGAGGAATGACTAGTTGCTTAAGCGTTCACGTTAGGATCACACAATCAATTACCTCCTAAATGTATCATCTCTATTTCTAATATCTGAACACACAAAGAAACTATAATCTCCTCCTTCACCTTATCGATCTCTTCCTTACAATAATTTAGTCATACCAATAACTGCTATTTCCACCAATATATTCACCCTCATAATCTCCAACTATAGTATTGTGCCCTCACAACTTTCAGCACACAATTACCTTCATTCCAATCACTAGAATTCTTCACATAGAACTGCCATTCACATTACGGTGTTTCACACAAACACAGACTCATTCTCTCTACTGAACTACAATCAGATTTCAGCATTCAATCTTTCTTCTTTTCAAATAATACCAATCACATTTCCATTCCATAATTCACTTCACAATATTCAGAAACTTTTAATCCTCTTATTCAAAGAAAATAACAAATAAAAGAAAAGAAGTAGCACCAAGCTTATCCCGGCTCATACTATCACAGCGATGGTCCTTGACTCATGACTATCACAGCGATGGTACCTTAATTAACTTCTTCAACTCCTATATAATTTCTCCTAATTTTCTAGATTCTAACCATAATTCTATAATCAACCACTTTTAATAACTAAATCACTCATCCATACTCTTGAATTTCCTATTATATGGACTTTTAATATATTTTATCAATATCTTTCAAAAATAAATTAATATCTATTCTACAGGTTGTAACAGTGGATACAAGCCCTATAGCAATTGGATGGGTTATTAGACAAGATGATGTAGAAGGGAATAGATTTGTTATAAGGTTTGGAGCTAAGATTCTTACAAAGAGGCAAAGGGCTTATCCACAAGTTAAAAGAGAGCTTTGGGGAGCACTCACTGCTTTAAAGGTTGAGAGGAATTATTTGATTGGAGCAAGTATGGTTTTGGAAACAGATTGTTTGCCATTACTTGGAATGACAATTAATTGTACTACTCCAGACATTGCTATGTTAAGATGGATAGCCTACATAAGAACATTCAATCCTATTTTAGTATATATTACTGGCAAAAAAAACTTGGTGGCGGATATGTTGTCTAGAGCTAGATATACCTTCAAAGAGGAAATGATGGCACACGAAGGAGGTGAAGATCAAGAAGAGAAGAGTTATGAAAATTTATTTGCTACTGGTGGAATGGATTTTGGTGATAAGGTTCAAAAATTCTATGAAGATTTATATGAAGGCAGATTGAAGGATATTAAAATTTATTTAAGCATAAGGAAGAAATAAAAAGGGTGGATGGATAAAACCTTCAAAGATATTAGATATCAATCCTATGGTTATTTGCTTAGAGATGGATTCCTATAGAAGAGGCCAAAACGAGGTGATAAAATCCCATTGAGGATAGTAGGAGATGTTGAAACTAAGTTTAAGGTTTTAAGGAAATATCATGATATACTTTTGGTAAGGCACAAAGGAGTTTGGGCTACATATACCAAGATCAAGGAAAGGTATTGGTGGAAGGATTTATACAAGGATGTAGAAGAATTTATGAGCTCCTGCACAGAGTGTCAACTACAATCTAAAGTTAGATACAGAGATGGATTACATCTTACTTATCTACCTTCAATACATTTTCAATGGGTGATTGATTTGGTAGCTATGCCATTAAGACTTTGGGATATGAAATATTTGGATTTGATAAAAGAAGAGCTATCAAATTATGTTGAAGGAAGGGCTTTGAGAACCAAGACTACAAAGGCAATATGTAGATTTATATTGGAAGACATATTTAACAGATATGGTAGCATTGGAAGGATGAGAGCTGATAGAGGAGAATTGGATGCTATTGAAGCAAGAGAATTTTTCAACAGGTATGGATTTCAATTGAAGTTGACTACTTCTTATAATCCTGAAGCCAATGGAAAGACTAAGAGGGATCATCTTCCTATCATTTATGTATTAATTAAGGTATATAAGGGTAAGTCAACTCAATGGCCTAAATTGCTTCTATTTGCTTTATAAGCTGATAGAACTACTCACAGTACTGTCACTGGTTATATGCCCACGGATTTAATCTTAGGACAAAATCTATGATGCCAACTGAAGAAACCTATCGTACATGGATGTTTTTATCTTAGAAAGATGATATAAATAGAAAAAGATTATTGGAGCTTCGAATCTAACAATTGGGTAGATTACCAGAAGATCTACAAATTACAATTGAGAGGTTAAAGAAAGTAAGATTGAAAAATAAAGAAAGATTTGATAAGACTTATAGCTTGAGTCCTAAGCCTATAGAGATTGAAGATTGAGTTCTAGTTTATGATAGCAGCCTTGAGCATCAACATAGTATAATAAAGAAATTTGCAAAAAAATGATTGGACCAGTTGTAGTGGTTACAGTCCATGATAATGCCACATATACTTTACGTGAGTTAGATGGAGCTATCATAAAGATTCTAATAGCAAGGAAGAAGGTGAAAACTTTTAAGAAAAGAGATGGGTTATTTCAAATAAAAGACCTTCAAGAATTCTTACATCAATATTTGGACCAAGAAGATGAAGAAGAAGAGCTTATGAGTAATTCAAAGAAATATCAAGAGGATGAAGAGGAGTAATACGTGACACATACCAGACGATATACAAGTTTAGAGGGGCTTGATGTCATACTGTATTTGCTTATAGTATGTAAAAATTAATTAAAACATATAATATATTTATACGTCTTGATGTAGATTAAAGTGGTTAGTAAATAAATTTAAAGGGAATTGATATAAGAAAATTTATTTAGAGATTTATCTATTTTGATTATAGTGTTTATAATATGTAGGATTTAGATATTTAGTATAAAGCTTAAGAGAAGGTTGGGCCCTAAAGAAGAAAATCTTAACTAATAGGAGGCTTATTGGAAGGGATGAAAGCAAGGTATGGTTGGATGAAGGCAAAGAATGGGAAACTTCATTCTTATTGGTCGAAGGCCATGCCCAATGGGCTTCAAGGAGGCTGCCGGACGCCTTATTAGGGATTAGATTTTTTTTTTTCGAATTCATTCGAGCTTTGGAGGCTAAGGTCAATAAGCTTAGGATTTTGGGTATAATTTGGATGAAGAATTTGTGTGATTTCGAGTTTTTGTGAAGGAGATATAGGTGTTCAAAGTTAAGGTGTTAATTTAAGACATATTGTTACTCTTTTGAGGAAACGAGGAGTTGTACGGTAGCTTTTGAAGATCGAAAGATGCGGCTGAAACGGTGATTTTAAGGCTTACATCTTTTATGAAAGAATTGTTGCTTTTGGAGTTCATTTAAAGGATTTATAAGGAGTTGAAGGCGGCGCTTCTAAATCAAAGGTAGTAAGTGAGCGGTTTTGTTTATAGTAATGGTTGGAGTCATAACTTGAGTTTTCAGACAAATTTTTGTGTCAAATATTTTTGGAAATGTAAAATTTTGTATTAAAAAGCTATAAATACAAATTTCGTGGCATTTGAGCTTATATTTTGTGAGATATGAAGAAAATTTCACGCGGGTATATAATGACAAGGGTTTGAAGCTACTATTAGTGTTTTTAAGATATCTTAAGATCCGCAATGAATTTGCGGTTGAAATTTGTTTAAGAATTGAATAAGAAAACATCAATACCACATGTAGAATTAGAGTTTTTTTGGACGGTCGGATTAGGAGATATGAGGTGTTGAAGTTCAAAAAAATTTCCACATAAGGATATACAAGGATTTAGAGGATTTTATCATATTTTGGGTGTTGATGGTTACTTGAGGCTTGTGTAATTGGTGAAATTTCTCAAAAGAGAAAATTTATATTTAAACTTAGGGCTTCTCTTATTTTGAAGCTTGATTGAAAGATTAGTGACAGCCAAAAGCCTAGCATTTTCTTGAGGCAAATTCTCTCTACCCTTACAATGCTACCCAAGATGGTTAAAAGAACATTTTGTTGGTCTAATAATAATGGAACTAGAACCAGCAACATATTAAAAGGGTGCAATTTATGAAGATTGTATGTAAGCCATGGTAGATGAAATGAATTCCATACAAAAAAATAAGACATGACTTTTCACAAATTTTCCTTCAAGTAAATCAAATATTTTAACAAAATAGATTTACAAAGTAAAATTAAATATTGACGGATCTTTACAAAACTATAAAGTTATATAGTTGCTTGGGATTTTGAATAGAGAGAAGAAATAGATTATACGAGTAGTTAAATGGATAATAATTAGAGCTATTAATTGAATTATAGCTTAGATGAATTAGAGAGTATGTCATATAGACATAAAATTTGTCTTACTTCATGGAGAAATAAAAGAAGAGGTATATTCTACTTAACCTTAAGGCTTTGAAATACCAAGAAAAAAATACATGGTCTACAGATTGAAAAAGGCCCTATATAGATTAAAACAAGCACCTTGTACTTAGTATGAAATATTAGACTCATACTTAAAGGGAGTAGATTTTTAATAAGACACATGTAATCAAAACCTATATTTCAAACTATCATAAGGTATAATTATTCTCATCTCTTTATATATAAAAAATCTACTTATGATTGGAAGTTGCATAAAAAACATAATCATTTTCAAAAAAAATAAAATATAATAAATTTGAAATGCCAAAACTATCAAAAGAAGAAGTCACATTCTATCTAAAAGTTGAATACATACAAGTAAAAGAAGAAATATTCATGATATAAAAGGCATATGCACAAAATATTCTTATAACTTTTAAAATAAAAAATTATGCATTAGCAACAATTTCAATAGATGTGGAAAAAAAAAAAATACAAAACACAAAACACAAAATTGACATAAAAGAAGAAAAAATAGATCCAACACAATATTCTAATATTATAAAAAATATCTCTACTTAATACATATCCATTTTGGCATCCAATTTTTTAATGTTCTTAATCAATTCATGACAAGACCTCAACAATTCTACTAATTTGATACTAAAAGAATATTATATTATATTAAAAGCACTCAAGACTAAAGAATCCTATATCAAAATCACAATTAAACTAATATTTTAAGATATGTAGATTTTGATTGTATGGGTGATACAAAATATGTCCAATCAATAATGTAACTAGTATTTAGTATTGAAACAATACATGTTTCATAGTCATCTAAATAACAATTCATTGTAGCCTTATCTTCTTGAGAAGCAAAATACAAGGCCTTATCTAATGCATCTAAAGAAGTCTCATGGCTTACCATATTATTTCAAGTCCTATAAATTAAAGTAGGATAACTAGTAATTATATATTATAATAATATTAGAAGCATCAAAATAGCTACAATTCTAGGAATAAATCCATGAATTAGATACATAGTAGCATACTTATACCTCATTAGAAAAAAGATTCAATCAAAAAAAATTAGCCTCTAATATATTCTAATACTAGAACAAGTAATAGATATTTTTACAAAACTACTTAGGCCCTCTTTATTTGAAAACTTTAGAACACGATTATATATAGTCAACATACATAATATAATTAGGTAGTAAACATAATTAATTAAGCTAACTCAATATAAACTCCTCTACTTTTAATCTAATCCTAAAAAATTTATATTTAGTTTTTTTTGAATCTTTTCATCTCGGGCTCATAATTTGATCAAGATTCATAGATCCCAAGATAAAATCCACATCAAATAACATAATACTTATTGCAATAATACAACATTTGTTCCTTTAAACTATCATTGGAAAAAAAATTACATGGTGGAGTAGCCATCAAATCTAATAAAATAATAGGAAATTAAAAATCTAAAGTACAAAATGATAGATATAATGAAGCATCATAAGCTAGATTAATCTTATTTTGTCTAATAATCACAATCAAAGAAGGAAATAATTGACATTCTATCAAATCTAATACTCAATTATAAATATTTGATATAAATAACAATAACATTCAAATGATAAGAATAAAGGATCAACATTGCAACATTTATTCAACTTATTATTAAAAAAAATTCTTCAAAAAAGAAAAAATTGAATCATTAACAAATTAATAGTTTGGATCTACCAACAAATCATGACAATATTCTTTTATATGAGGCATTGCCTTATATCACAAACGACCTAAAAAGAAAGGCTCCATGTCAAAGACAAAAAATACATCAAAACCTTCACTATTGTAGAATGAATTTTAGTATTATTTGTATCTTTTACTCTATAGAAGAATACATCTATTAAAAAAGATGACTTCAAAGCTATAAGGACAAGATAAGGTATTGAACGATACATCTTTGTGACTAAATTTCAACTTATTTTTGGATATGCACTGAAATGATTAAATATTAATATGACATCAAGTTAAACTATTTTTTTATAAAAATCAATGCCTTCTATTTGATCAAAAGTAAAATGTGGATACTATTAAGAAGAAGAATCTAAAAGAATAAAAGTCTTCAATACTTTCTTGTGTCACTAGAATGAACTTAAAAATTACTTAGTAGGTGATTTGATATAAAACTAAAATGGCTATTGCCAAAATTAAGATTTTAATTGTGTCTTCATTGTTGCATATAACTCTAACATACAATTTGCTAAATCTTTTGCTGCAGGATTATCAACTTTTGAAAAGTCAAAAATCATGGATAATAATCATAATTGGCAAAAAAAAGATATTTTTTGAGTAGAAGAATATATCAATTAATAATATATATATACAAATTCTACCAATGACAAAAAAGTTGTCTTATCATCCTGATGATATGTCACGGCCATAATCATGTAAGCTAATAATTACATATAGAAATAGGTAGAAGTAAGTAAAAGTAGATAAAAGTAAGTTAATTGTATAATATTTAATATAGAAGCTTCCTAGAAACTTCCTAGATGCTTCTTTGACTTCATAGGTGTCTTTAATTGACTTTTTGGATTAGAAACGTGGTCAACAAGTTGGCCATGTGCCACACATGTTATTAGCTTGAAGATCAAGCTAACTATGTGGCCCACACGTAGAAAAACTTGCCTTATAAGTCAAGGCATGTATCCTACAAAGTCAACACATATTGGAGGTCCTATAGAACGTCGCCACGTAGCCCCTAGTTAGATAGTATATATAGAGACAAGAGTGAAGGCTTCTTCACTCTTGTCAACTCCTTTCTTGCTTCTAGTCCAGGTTCAAGAGTCTTTAGTTTCTTGTCTTGTGGCAATAGCCATTCAAGTTTCCTTTTAATATACCTACTTGTTTATATTTTGACTTATTATATCGAGATAGCCTTTTGGTGTATATTTTTCCTCATCGAGTCTTTGTCCTTGACAGATTGACAAGAGTACACTTACAATATCAGAGCTTTGTTTTTTCTTGAGTAAGAGTGGATTACCCCTTTCTCTTGACAAGACATAAACGTATTAGAAGTTTGCGGATTACCCACTTCTAAACTGATATTGTTCTTAGTATCTTCTTTGTTATCAAGTCTTTCTTTTCTTTTGTCTTGAGCAATATCAAACAAATTTTTCTTCTTAGTGTCATTATGGAAGAGCTTGTTGAAATGAAGAGTGTAATGGCACAAATGCAAGAGCAAATGAGGGAGTTAATGCTTGCGATGCATCAACTCAATTCACCAACACAGGAAAGAACAAGAATAGCAGAAAGTGGAGATATAGAGATGATCGGAGCTGCTTCAACATCTAAAACAAATCACGTTCCTTCTCCAATTGTACAACACCCTATAAGCACTAGAGAACCAAGAATTGCCTTATCTGAGAAATTTGATGGTACGAGATCAAAGTTTCGAGGGTTCATCAATCAAGTACAATTGGCAATTGAACTTCAACCGCAAAGCTATCCAACTCCAGGATCACAAGTCAGGTTTATTGGCACTCTACTTTCTGGTTCTGCATTATCGTGGTTTTCGTCTTTTCTTGAACAACGAAATCCAATATTGGACAATTTGGAAGCTTTTTTGGTGGAGTTTCGATCTATGTATGGTGAACACGATGCAACTCGTGTTGCAACAAATAAGATCCGAATTCTGCGACAAGGAAATCGCTCAGTAACAGTATATGCTTCACAATTTCGACAACTTGTAATTGACATCAAGTGGGATGATGCTGCACTCATCAGTCAATTTCTTTATGGATTGTAATACGAAGTAAAGAAATTGATGCTCAACTTACCTGATCCTCAAACTTTGAGTCAAACAATCGATTTTGCGGTAAAATGTGATAATCGACTTTTTGAATTTCGATCTGAGAATCATTCACGGGAACCTCAACGTTATTACTCAATGGCAACATCAACATCTTTGCCAAACGTACATTCGGAAGTAGAAGACATGCAAATTGACGCGGTACGTTTTAAACCTCTAATTGAGCAAGAAAAGATTCATCGTCGTCAAGAGGGATTATGTTTATATTGCGAAGAACCTAAGCACACTGCTCAACATTGTCCAAAGAAACGACGCAACTATAAAATGAGGGGTACGACGGTCAAAGAAGACAACATGTCGGAAAACGGATTCGTCCAGCTACAATAGGGACCGTGCAGCTGGAACCTTGTACAATTCTTAATGAAGGTCCTATCCTCTCCTCAGAACCCTCTCCTTGTTTTATAATAGACTTATATTTAGGACCTAAGAATTACAAAGCCTCTGCTTTATTAGATTCGGGAGCCTCAGCATGTTTTTTAGATGAACAATTTGTTAAAAGTCGTAAAATACCTATTGTACAGAAACCTAAACCAGTACATGTAGAAGTCATAGATGGTCGTCCCTTGTCTTCTGGAGATGTCACTCATGAAACTCATCCTATAAAAGTAACAATAGACGGTCATGATAGCTACATAGCTTTTAACATAATTAAATCCCCGTCCAATCCAGTTATTTTAGGTTTATCCTGGCTAGAAAAATATAACCCTCGAATAGATTGGAATTTGCGTAAACTTGACTTTTCCAAAAGCGTTATTAATAGTTCTACGAACCAAGTAAAAAATTATAAGTCTAGTACAGTAAAACCCGTACTGATAGGTGCAAAAGCATTTATACACGCAGCAAAAGAAGAATCAACTTTTGCTATTTATGCTGCACCTATTTCTGAAAACGTAAAGACTTCAAGTGGCATTCCAAGTCAATATCAGGAGTATCAAGACGTTTTTGAGAAAAAGAATGCAGATATTCTTCCTGAGCATCGTCCATATGATTGTTCAATCGACCTCAAGGAAGGAACTCAGCCACCATTTGGACCAATTTACAGTTTATCGCAAGATGAGATGGCTGAATTCAAGACATATATTGACGAGAATTTAGCGAAGAATTTCATACGCCATTCAAAATCTCCAGCAGGAGCTCCAATTTTATTCGTAAAGAAAAAAGATGGATCTTTACGAATGTGTGTTGATTATCGAGGACTCAACAAGATCACAATCAAGAATAGGTATCCATTATCTTTGATATCAAGACTCCTTGACCAGTTGAATCAAGCTAAGATCTATACAAAAATAGATCTAAGAGGAGCATATAATCTAGTACGGATCAAAGAAGGAGATGAATGGAAGACTGCGTTTCGAACCAGGTATGGACATTTCGAATATAATGTCATGCCCTTTGGACTCACGAATGCACCAGCTGCTTTTCAACATCTCATGAATGATGTATTTCGTGAATTCTTAGACAATTTTGTCGTCTGCTATCTAGACGATATCCTGATCTATTCCAAGAACGTCGAAGAACATGAAATACATGTTCGTCAAGTATTACAAAAACTTAGAGATGCAGGATTGTACGCCAAGATGGAAAAGTGTGTATTTCACACTACTCAAGTTGACTTTTTAGGATACATCATTTCAAATGATGGTCTCATGATGGATTCTAAGAAAGTCCAAACAATCGTGGATTGGAAGATTCCAAGGACAGTAAGAGATGTTCAATGTTTCTTGGGATTTGCGAATTACTATCGGATCTTCATCAAAGATTTCTCACGAGTTGCAGCTCCACTTACACGCTTGACTAGTAAAGATAAATTTCAATGGAATCAAGGAGCGGAAGCAGCATTTGAAGCCTTGAAGACATCGTTTGTCTCTGCACCAGTCTTATATCGTATTGACTTTTCCAAGGCATTTTTTATGGAAACAGATGCATCAAATTTTGCCTTGGGTGCAGTTTTATCACAAATGGGAACAGATGACAAACTCCATCCGATAGCTTTTCATTCAAGAAAATTCTCAGCAGCCGAGATCAATTATGAGATCCACGATAAAGAACTTCTTGCGATCGTGGATTCCTTTCAAGAATGGCGTCATTATCTAGAAGGCGCTTCTAGTCCAGTCACTGTGTTTACAGATCACAAGAACCTCGAGTATTTCATGTCAGCACGCGTGTTGAATCGTCGTCAAGCTCGTTGGAGTATATCTTTGTCAAGATTCGAGTTCATTATCACTTATCGGCCAGGAAAACAACAAGGTTTATCCGATGCCCTATCTAGACGTTCTTATTTTGCACCAAAAGAAGGAGATGCAGCTTTTGAGCAACAAAGAACGGTCCTCTTGAAACCGGAGCAATTTCATCTCCGAGCAATGAAATCAACATTGA
Source organism: Physcomitrium patens (assembly GCF_059467195.1). NCBI lineage: Eukaryota > Viridiplantae > Streptophyta > Bryopsida > Funariales > Funariaceae > Physcomitrium > Physcomitrium patens. Next base: position 13,951,218 of record NC_143421.1, read on the forward strand.
CTGTTGATTCAACTTTTCTCAAGCAAATCCAGTCGAGTATGTCTTCAGACCCTCTTGTTTATGATATCGAGAATAATTCTTCCAAGTTTCATGATCCTTCTAAGTTTGAGTTCAAGAATAATCTATTATATTTTGAAGGATGCTTATATGTTCCAGAAGGAGAAGCACGTTTACGTGTTCTTCAAGCACATCATGACTTTCCAGCAGCAGGGCACTTTGGATATAATAAGACTTTGGAACTCATATCAAGAGATTTTTGGTGGCCACAAATGTGGAAGTCAGTCAAAGACTTTGTACAATCATGTGATATTTGTTCAAGATCAAAAATTCCTCGTCATCGACCTTACGGACTTCTTCAGCCATTACCTATACCAGAACAACCATGGTCTTCTGTTTCTATGGATTTCATCACAGATCTTCCAAGCTCAAGATCTTATGATTCTATATTTGTGATAGTAGATCGTTTCACCAAGATGGCACATTTTGTGCCATGTACAAAATCTATCACAGGTGAAGAAACAGCTAAGCTTTTCATTGATAATATCTATCGCTATCATGGATTACCTAAAGATATCATATCGGATAGGGGAACTCAATTTGTGTCAAGATTTTGGAGGACCCTTTTCAAGATTTTAAAAGTGGACATAAAACTATCTTCGGCTTTTCATCCTCAAACTGATGGACAAACAGAGCGCGTAAACCAAGTCTTGGAGCAATATTTAAGGTGTACTATCAACTACCAACAAGATGATTGGACAACCTTTCTGCCATTGGCAGAGTTTGCTTATAATAATACGGTACATTCTTCCATACAACAAACACCTTTCTTTGCCAATTATGGCTATCATCCACGACTTGATACTTTTGATTTTTCAAAAGTTGATAATCCTGCAGCAGAAGATATGGCAAATCGGTTGTCAGAGTTACATGCAATAATGAAGACACAATTGAAGGAAGCTCAAGAACGACAAAAGATAAACGCAGATCTATATCATAAGGAGCAACCACAAATCAACGTGGGTGATAAGGTATGGCTACTTCGTCGCAATATCAAGACTACTCGACCTTGTGACAAGTTGGACTATCGTAGGCTTGGCCCCTTTTCTGTTTCTGAACAGATCAACCCAGTTGCATATCGGTTACATCTACCAGAGTCAATGAAGATCCATCATGTATTCCACGTATCTCTTCTTGAACCATATAAGATAGTGGATATACAAGGAAGAAGACAAATGCCACCGCCTCCTATAGAAGTAGATAATAATGAAGAATTTGAGGTGGAAGAGATATTAGACTCAAGGCGGCGTCGAAATAAGCTGGAATATCTTGTTCATTGGCGCGGATATGATATTAGTGAACGCACATGGGAGCCATCCAGGAATCTAGCAAATGCATCAACTAAAGTCAAAGTTTTTCATCAACGACATCCATCAAAACCAAGATGAAAACCTCTCTTATAAAAGAGACAAGATTGAGGCAAGATAACATTCAATTTCCTATCCTTGTTTGTAACTTCTTTGCATTTGTGACGCTAATTAGATGGAGAGCCAACAACCAGCAGATTCAACTCAAGAACCTTCGTTTGCTGACCTGCCGGACGAGACATTACGATTGTCACAACCTTCAAGACGACGCAATCGAGATGAAGATCTTCAAGAACGACATGTTCTTCCTCGAACAGATGGTGAGATACAACGCGTTTGGTATCACGATTTGGGAAGGGACTCCCGATGTTTGGTGATTTTGCTAGAGGTAGGAACAACTCCTGATGGTGTTCCGAATATTCTATTCGAAGGAAGTTATGAAGGCTTCAATAATGATCAAATAACTGGGTGGTCTTCCCGCCCTGGTATGGGACACTACCGATGGTTGAGAGGCCCTATCAATCATCTTCGAAGAGAACAGAGATCAGAGTATGTGGCGAATACAATTCGTCGCATCATAGATTTCCTCAACATATGATGACCGCTCCTCGTGGAACTCGTCTCTAGAAGGGGGGGTAATGTCACGGCCATAATCATGTAAGCTAATAATTACATATAGAAATAGGTAGAAGTAAGTAAAAGTAGATAAAAGTAAGTTAATTGTATAATATTTAATATAGAAGCTTCCTAGAAACTTCCTAGACGCTGCTTTGACTTCATAGGTGTCTTTAATTGACTTTTTGGATTAGAAACGTGGTCAAAAAGTTGGCCATGTGCCACACATGTTGTTAGCTTGAAGATCAAGCTAACTATGTGGCCCACACGTAGAAAAACTTGCCTTGTAAGTCAAGGCATGTGTCCTATAAAGTCAACACATATTGGAGGTCCTATAGAACGTCGCCACGTAGCCCCTAGTTAGATAGTATATATAGAGACAAGAGTGAAGGCTTCTTCACTCTTGTCAACTCCTTTCTTGCTTCTAGTCCAGGTTCAAGAGTCTTTAGTTTCTTGTCTTGTGGCAATAGCCATTCCAGTTTCCTTTTAATATACCTACTTGTTTATATTTTGACTTATTATATCGAGATAGCCTTTTGGTGTATATTTTTCCTCATCGAGTCTTTGTCCTTGACATGATAATTGATAGTATACTTCAAATATTGCTCCAAAATTTGATTAACTTTTTCCATTTGCCTATCTATTTGTGGATAAAAAGCCAAAGAGAACTTTATATCCATATTTAGAATCTTAAATAGAGTTCTTTAGAATCTTGATTTAAATTGAGTCTTTCTATCTGATATATTATCTTTTGGCAATCCATGATATTAATAGATATTATCCATAAAAGACCATGGTTGTTTGAATATATGCAATGGTTAGAGAAGTCTATAGGGTCAATAACAAGGAATTTTTGATCTTGAACAAACATCATATGACTAGACAAAGTCTTTTACTGCCTTCTAGATTTGTGACCTCAAAAAATCTTAGGATATAAGCTCTAAAGTCTTGTTGTATTCCAAATGTCATGCTGCTGGAAATTCATGACGTATTTAAAGAATATGTAAATTTGCTTCTCCTTTTGGAATATATAGACGTCTTTCATAATAAAGAAGGTTGTTCTTGAATTTGAACTTTGAAATATCATGAGACTTAGAAGAAAGATTCTTAATATCATGAATAAGAAAAGCAAAGGACATGCTTGATTATATTTGTTTACCAAAGATTGAATTAACAATCAATGTTGATTTCATTACTGGAAGATTAAAATAAACTAGCTTCTAGATGATTGCTCTTTATTAATGAAAAGATATGTCTCTTTTTTTTTGATGTAATATAAGAGCATCTAAAAAGAGCATCTAGAAAGAACATCTGATAAACCTTATTATTTTTCAAGTCAATATATGATCTTGAAATCAAATCTTGATAATAAAATATTCCAATGGACTTGGCAATGATTCAAAATACATGCCAATATGAAATACTCAAGGTTCTTGTGATCTGTATAGATTTTTATTGGACTTGAAGTGCCTTCTAGATAATGATGCCATACTTAAAATGAATCTACAATTACAAGAAGTTCTTTCTCATAGATCTCATAGTTAATCTTGGCTACTAAAATATTTTTGGAATAGAAAGCTACTAGATGGAATTTATTATCTATTCCTATTTATGACAATACTACATGCAAGGCAAATTTTGATGCATCTATTTTCATAAAGAATGCCTTAGAAAAGTTAATACAATGTAAAGTTGGTGCAGAAGTAAATTCCTTCCTCAAAGCAAGAAACGATGCTTTGGCTTCTTTATTCTACTTAAGTTTGTCTTTACAAGTCAAACATATGTATGAAGTAACAACTTAAGAAAATTTCTTGATAAAGATTAAATAATAATTGGCAAAGCCCAAAAAGCATTGTACATCTCTTATTATTCTTAAAATCTTTCAATCTATAATAATTTGTACCTTCTTTGGATCCATTATAAGACCTTCATTGAAAATAATGTTTTTCAAAAAATCAACTTAAGTAGTGTAGAATACACTTTTCATCTTTGCATATAATTTTCCATCTTTTAGTTTTTATAATAAACAAAAAAAAATGAATTTCATGCTCTTTTGTCCTCTTAGAATGTTGTTCAAATAATAGATGACAAAATCTTCAAGAAACATATAAAAGACATCATTCATTAAATATTAAAAAGTAGCTAATGCATTCATGAGTCCAAAAGGTATGACATTGTATTCAAAATGTCCATATCTAATTCAGAAAGCAGTCTTCCTTTTATCTCCTTCTTTGATGCAGATAAGGTTATATGCTCCTTGTAGATTTATTTTTGTATAAATCTTTGCTTGATTTAGTTGATCAAGAAGTCCTAAAATCAAAGGTAGAAGATATCTATTCAAGATAGTGATCTAATGATGTCTTCAATAATCACCATACATCTTCAAAAATCTATCTTTTTTCTTTACAAATAAGATAGGAGCACCAGCTAGAGATTTAAAATGGCGTATAAATTTCTTAGCTAAGTTTTCATCAATGAATTCTTTGAATGCAGCCAATTCATTTTTTAATAGGCTATAGATTGATTCAAATGGTGGTTGAGTTACTTTTTGAAGATCGATGGTACAATCATTAGCATAATACTCCAAAAAATATCTACATTCTTTTTTCAAACGTCCTAAAAAACTTAATACTAGCTAAGAATAACACTTGATATCTTCTCACTATTAGTAATAGGCGTGGCATATATGGCAAAAGATGGCCTTTCATTTAAAATATCCATAAAAACTCTTATACCTATCAATAAAGATTTGGATATACTAGACTTATAGATTTCTACTTGCCTAATATGACCTTGGGCTAAACTATGGAAAAAATTAAGATTGCAAGAAATTTAGTCTATTTGAAGGTTATATTTTTCTAATCACAATAATCTTGAAATAATTAAATTAAAAGGAAATTTAATCACATTAAATTTTATTAAATTATTACAACAACTAGTTGCTACTTTTATTGGAGTAGTTTTATCTTCAATATCTATAGAAGACAATGAACATCTATCTATTATTTCTACATGGATAGATTTGATTTTCTTAATTAAAAATATATCTTATTTTTTGACAAAGTCTTCATCTATAAAATAATCTAAGGTTCTTGAATCCAATAAGGCTAAGATTTTGTGATTTTTTGGTCCTAAACAGACTTCTATTGTAAAAAAAGGTCAAGGATCTGAAGAGAAAATAGGATCTTTATTAGATATTATACATAATTTTAGCTGCATGGTTCCTATTATACCTAGAATAACTCGTTTTTTAATAAATTTTCTTTTTTAGGAATTGTGCTTCTCATTTTATAATTACATTATTTCTTTGAAGAATGTTGGGCAGTATGTTTAGCTTTTCCATAATATAAGCATAAGCTTTTTTAACATTATTGACTCATTTCTTGTTTTCTAAGGGATTTAAAGTATTATGTATCCATTTTCATTGATTTTGGCCTTGATAAATAAGTTTCTGAAAATTTAGGAACTTCCATTATTATTTGATTTGTTCCTCTTTAGCCATATGTTTGTTCTTGATACCTTTCAAATAATCCATTGTCACATACAATGGCTTGAGTAATAAATTGTTTCAAAGATTTTGTCTTTGGCATTGTCAATAGGAAGTCTTTGACATTATCCTTCAACTCACATCAAAACTGATTGATAAGAGCTTTGTCATTTTAGTCTACATCGCAAGATAGATTTTAGAATTCAACAACATATATAGTGGCTGATTGTGATCCTTACTATGAAGATAAAAACTTAGTCTCTGCTACTCTTTTTCAATCACTTTCTACAAATATGGCCATAAATACTTCTAGGAATGAATTCAAATCATAAAAGAGTTGCAATTTTTTTTTCATTAAAGGAGTAAACCAAGAAAGAACAATTCTTGATAGAAATGCATCTATAAATGTGACTTAAGTAAATCGATTAGGGTATTGGAAAGCATATAATATCAGATAGAGCTTGACTTATTACAAAAATCTTAAAAATTTTGATCTTGTTCTATCAAACTTCTCAAGCATACTAATCTTTATATCCATCATACTTATAGAAGTAAAACTCACTAAATTTGGTTGTAGGTTCAATCAACTTACTTCTTTCAACTGCACAACTTCTTGTCATAGACTTTGAACTTCTTCCATAGGTGCAAGCATAATATCTCTATGATTCATATTAAAAATATATGAGATTTTTAATTTTAGAGTATTGAGAAGTTCATGAAGATCTACAATAATTGTAAATCTATTTTCACTTCTGCTAAAAGTAGCATCCATAATCTTTCCTTGCATAGATAATTTAAATAATTTTAAAAAGTTAAATTAGAGGAGGATAATCTACAACTTCTAATAAAAATTTCTACAAAGAAAGATAATCTAATTTCTTTAAGGAAAAGATTAGTATTATAAAATATATATTTTTTTTTAAAGGTGGGTAGTTTGCAACCTTCAAAATATAACAATAGAAGTGGGATAATCCACTTACTTCTAAAACAAGATAAAAATAATATGTTAGCACTCTTATCAAATTACCAAGGATATGATTCTCAAAGAAAGAAAGTTGTCAATACATTCTTGTGCCATTGAAGAGAACTGAAAAGTCATGCAAAAGGTGATGTAATATTAAACTAGAATGGCTATTATAAAAAATAAGAAGATTAGAAAGTCTTGAAACAAGACTAAGGACTAGTAAGGCATTAATAAGAATGACAAGGCTTCATTCTTGCCTTCATGTATTCTCTCTTACTAAGAGTTACATGGCAATATTCTATAAGACTTTCAACATGTGTTGACTTTATTAGCCACATGTCTTAACTAACAAGGCAAGTTATCTATATATACCTTATATAATTAGCTTGTTCTACAAGTTCTTATAGAGAGTTAACTTATTCCACAAGCTACTAACACGTGGTGTACTTATTAACCAAGTTTCTATTGTATAAATACATCTAAAGCTAAAACCGCATCTATGAAGCTTCTAGAAAGCATCTCTAGAAGACTTTATAAAATTAATTTATATTTACCTACTTTTATTTAATCCTATAAATAACTATTGAAATAAATATATATGTCCATAATAGACACTTGTATTAGTACTTTCAAATTACTTAAGTATCATCTTTTAGCTCCTCTTAATTGAGCATCGATACTAAAGTATCTATTTGTTTTATTTTGTAACAAACTTTATTATGAAATAAAATACCATATTATATTTGATAATATAATAACTTATTAATAAATATATAAATAAAATAATATATATCCATATATATATATATATAATTAGTAATAAAATAATTAAAAGTAACATATAAATATAATAATACATATTATTTTGTTACTCATTAAAAAGAACATATAAATCTAACAAGCTTAAAGTATTTATAGAAAGAAAAGTCACTTTATATTAAAAATTATATTTTTGTATGTATATATAAATATATATTTATGTTTATATTTATTTTATTATATTTAATCATTCAAAAAATTGAGATTTATTATATAATATTTTTTATAAAAATATATGAATATATTTATTTATTACTTTAAATAAAAATAAATAAATATTTTTTTTTGTAGAAGGTTTTGAAAGTCTATAAACAAATTATATATATGCACATTTATGTTGCAAAAATAAATTTGAGATATATTTTTATAATAATAAAATAAATGATTTTATTATAATATATTTTAATTTTTTTTAAAATTATTTTTACAATCCAAGCAATTTTTTGATAATTAATATATGGTGTAGATTATTAAATATTTTTTTACAAGAACAAGACCTAAAGTTTTGTTAATTATAAAACCAAATCCTTCTATCCTTATCAAATCTTTCAATCCTTTGATTCAACATGCACACTCTTTACTTATTGAATTAGAAAACTTAAGTATGTTAGTATTTGACTTTTTTTTTCTTCTTTTTATTAAAATGTTTTTTCAATAATAAAGTTTAGTAAATTAAATTGTGGTAAATATTATTTTCAAAAATCACATTTGAATTTCTAATTCATTCAAAACTCATTCATGTCAAGATCTTAAATATTAATACTTTAAAATATTCTTGGATAAAATACACCAAGAAAAATAAGGTCCTAAATATACAAACTATTGGGAAAATTTTAATATGAAATATGCCCAATCAAGTTAGAATTGACAAAGCTTTACTTTACTCTTGAGCCACGCAAATGACATTCCAAAATAATATGTTCAAAAAGATGAGATTAGATGTTAGAAACTTTGTTATTTTTTAGGGATCCATTATAATAAACAATGCTCAAAGAATCAAAGTAAAAAATGTTGACTACAATGGCTAGGTTGTGTCAAGGACACAAATTGGAAGAAGATACATAAATTCATGGAATTTGTGTCAAAAAAGAAATTGACAAAATGGAAAAAAGTATGTATATTCAAAGAAGAACTGGAATGGCTATTGCCAAAGACTAGAAAACATAAGACTCTTGAAACTAGACTAAAAGCAAGAAAGGAATTGATAAGAGTGAAGAAGGCCTCACTCTTGCCTCTATATATATTATTTAAATAAGAACTATGTGGTGACATACTATAGGGCCTCTAATACATATCCAACTTGTAGGATATATAACTAATATGTAAGGCAAGTTTCCTAAGTGTGTGCCATATGTTTAACTTATACTACAAGTGGTCAATATGGCGACATTTGGCCTCCTTGTTGACCAATTTTTCAATCTATCAATCACCTATAGACATGAACGAAGATAAAGCAATGTCTTTGAAGCTTCTAAGAAGCTTTTTACATGATATTATTATATTTATCTACTTTGACTTATTTCTATCTATTCTTATTATTATGATTATTATTAGGATAAATATATATGTCCATGACATTACCTCTTTTTTTAGGAACGAGTTTACAAGAAGCGGTAATTACATGTTGATAAAGTCCAAGATGTATCAAACTGTATTTACTACATACTCTGCTTTTTGTTCCTTTCAAAGATAGTTGATAGGTCTCTTCAACCATTGTTAATATTCCATACTAGGATGAGAAGACCATTCTAATATTTGATCATTATTGAGGCCTTCATAACTTCCTTCAAATAAAATATTAGTAATACCATCAAAAGTGGTTTCTACCTCCAAAAGTATCACTTAACATCGAGAGTCCCTTCGAAGGTTGTAGTACCAAAAAAGTTATAACTTTCCATCTATTTGAGGAACAACATGTCATTCTTGAGGATCTTTATTTCAATTTTGTCGTCTCAAAGGTTGTGATAATTGTAATGTCTCATCTGGTAGCTCAATAAATAATAGTTCTTTAATTGAATCTGCTGGTTGTTGATTCTCCATCTCCTAAGTACTAAATAATCCAAAGAAATAATGATACAAGATAAAATAAAATCTCCATTGGACTTACTTTGCTTCATAGCAGAGCATTTCTTGACTCTTTATCTTGATTTTGATAGATGTCGTTGATGAAAAGTTTTAACTTTGACTGATGTATTTGCTAGATTTCTAGATGACTCTCATGTACATTCATTAATATTATATCCACACTAATGTACCATATATTCTAATCTATTTTGGCGAAGCCTTAAATCTAACACTTCTTTCACTTCAAATTCTTCATTATTGTCTACTTCTATAGGAATTGGTGGCATTTGTCTCCTTTCTTGTATATCCATTGTCTTGTATGGCTCAAATAAAGATATACAGAATATAGGATGGATTTTCACAGACTCCAATAGGTCTAATCAATAAGCAACTAGATTAATTTGTTTACAAGTAGGAAATGGTTCAAACCTATGATAATCCTGCTTGTCACAAGGAAGAATAGTTTTAATATTACAATGAAGTAACTATATCTTATCTCCCATATAGAAATGAGGTTATTCCTTGTGATAGACATCTACATTGGCTTTTTGTCATTCTTTAGCTTCTTTTAATTATATCTCTGTAAGACTTACACATAGTTTTGATAATCAATTTGCCCACATCTTCTACCACAAATTTATCAACTTATGAAAAGTCAAAAGTGTCAAATCATGGATGATAATCGTACTTGACAAAGAAAGGTGTTTGTTGAGTAGAAGAATGTATTAAATTATTGTAAGCAAACTCTACCAATGGCAAAAGAATTTTCCAATCATTTTGTTAATAGTTGATGGTAAACCTCAAATACTATTCTAAAACTTGATTTGTTTGTTTTGTCTGTCTATCAATCTAAGGGTTGAAAGTAGAAGATAGTTTTATATCTACCTTCAATATCTTGAAAAGAGTTCTCTAAAATCTTGATAAAAATTATATTCCCTGTTTGATATAATATTCCTTCATAATCCATGATAGCAATAAAAGTTGTCAAAGAAGAGTTAAGCTATTTCTTCACCTGTGATAGATTTTGTATATGGTACAAAATGTGCCATCTTCATCAAATAATCTACAATCACAAACATGGAATCATATGAACTTAAAATTGGAAGATCCATGATAAAATCCATAGAGAACGATGACCATGGTTGTTCTAGTATAGGCAATCGTTGGAAGAATTCATAAGATGGTTGATCTTAAACAAACATCACATGTCTATATAAATTATGACGAGCTTCAAGAGCATGTAAGTGTGCCTCTCATTTTTGAACATATGAGCATTTTTTGAAATAAAGTATGTTCTCCTTAAACTCAAACTTAGAAGTATCTTGAAACTTAGAAGAATTATTTTTAACCTCATAAACAAGAAGGTCTGGGGACATACTTGCTTCGATCTACTTAAAAAAAATCAAATCAATAGTCAATGTTGATTTTCTTGCTCGGAGATGAAATTATTTTGGCTTCAATAAAATTATCTTTTGTTGGTCAAAAGTTACTTCTTCTTCTATCAATATAAGAGAAGAACGTCTGAAAAGAGAATTAGATAAACTTTGTTGTTTTCTTGGTTGATAAATAATATTAAATTTGAATCTTAACAAAGACATGCTTCTACAAGCCTAAGAATAATTGAAAACACATATTAACATGAAATACTCGAGGTTCTTTTGATCCATATACATTATGATTGGATTTGAAGTGCCTTCTAAATAATGATGCCATTCTTAAAAAGAATCCATGATTGCAAGAATTTTCTTGTCATAAATTTCATAATTAATCATCGCTATTGAAAATTTTCTTGATTGAAAAGCTATTACATGAAGTTTGTCATTTACTCTTATTTGTGATAAGACAAAGTCAAATGCATCTATTTCTATAAACAATATTTTGAAGAAGTCAATGCTATGCAAGATTAGAGTAGAAGTAAAAGCTTTCTTTAAAGCTTCAAATGATACTCTTGCTTTTTTATTCCACTCGAGCTTGTCTTTACAAGTTAAGCATATAAGTGGCGCTACAATTTGAAAAAAAATCTTGATAAAGATCTGATAGTAATTGGCAAATTCCAAAAAGTATTGTACATCTCTTACAATTTTTAAAATCTTCCAGTCTATGATTGTGTGAACTTTTTTAGGATCCATCACTAGACCATTGTTTGAAATGATGTATCCTAAGAAGTCAACTTGAGTAGTGTACAATATACACTTTTCCATCTTGGCATACAATCCCACATCTCTAAGTTTTTTTTAACACACAAAAAACATAAATTTCATATTCTTTTATATTTTTAGAGTAGATTAAAATATCATTTATGTAAAAAACAACAAAATTATCTAAAAAATCATAAAAAATATCATTCATAAGATTTTGAAAAGCATATGGTACATTTATGAGTCTAAAAAGCATGACATTAAATTCAAAGTATCGATATCTTGTTCAAAATGCAATCTTCTATAAATCTCCTTATTTAATGTAAATCAAATTATATGCTCCTTATAGATCTATTTTTGTATAGATCTTAATTTAATTTAATTGATCAAAAAGTCTAGGTATCAAAGGCATAGGATATCTATTCTTGATGGTAATCTTATTAAGTCGATAATCCACACACATTCGCAATGATCCATCTTTTTTCTTCACAAATAAGATACGAACTCCTGCAAGAGATTTTGAATGGCATATGAAATTCTTAACCAAGTTCTTATCAATGTATTTCTTGAGTTTAATCAACTCATTTTGTGATAAACTATAGATTGGACCAAATGACAATTGAGTTCCTTCTTTAAGATTGATTGAGCAATCATATGGAAGATGCTCTAGGAAAATATCTACATTCTTCTTTTCAAAAACATCTTGATATTGACTTAGAATTTTACTTAAAATCTTTCCATCATTTAAAATAGATGTGGCATAAATAAGAAAAGACTATCCTTTTTTTGTAGCATGCAAAAAAAAATTTTGTACCTATAAGTATAGATTTGGCTACATTAGATTCATGGCTTTTCATTGAATTAGAAAAATTCTTAATGATATTTGAAGAAAAGTCAAGTTTATGAAAAATCCAAACTATCACATGATTATACTTTTCTAGCCACAATAAACCTAAAAAAACTAGATTAGAAGGAGATCTAATTATATTAAAAATTACTCAAATATTATGACCATTTATTACTACATCTATAAGAAGTATTTCATGAGTAACATCTCCAAAAGATAATAGACAATCGTCTGTGACTTCTACATGTATGGATTTATTAAGGTAGAAGCTTTGTGATTATTAGATCCTAAATGCACATCTATTGTAAAATAAGAAGAGGTTTTTGAATAGAGAATAAGATCTTTATTAAGAATTGTACAAGATTTCAGCCACATGGTCTCTATTGTAATTGGAAAAATTTATTTTCTAACATGTTTTCATCTTTGATAGTAGTACTCTTCATTTTATAGTTGCTTCATTTCTTTGAAAAATATTGAATAATGTGCTTGGCTTTTCTAAAATATAAACATAGTCCTTCTTAACAACAATGAGTCTTTTCTTATTTGATAAAAGGTTTAAAACATACTACATTAATTAGCATGTCTTTTGCTTTCAAATGTTTAGATTGAGAAGTCCTTGGTATTGTCATTGAATTATAATAACATTGAGATTCCCTTGTGTGATTCTCAGATCAAAACTCAAAAAGCCGATTATCATATTTTATAGCAAAATCAATTGCTTTCCTCAATGTTTGAGGATCGGATAAATTGAGCATCAATTTTTCACTTCATATTGTAATCCATAGAAAAATTTGCTAATAAGTGCTACATTATCCCATTTAATATCTTTCACAAATTGTTGAAGTTATGAAGCATAAAATATCACTGATCAATTATTTTCTTGCAAGATACAAATCTTGTTGGTTACAACATAGATTGCATCATGTTCTCCATACATAGATCAAAATTCTACTAAGAATACTTCCAAATTATTCAATAATGAATCACAACATTCAAGAAATAATAATAAAGCAGAATTTAAAAGTAGTGTTCCAATAAACTTGACTTGTAATTTTTAAGTTGGATAACTTTAAGGTTGTAGTTCAATCACTAGTTGTACCTGATTCATGAATCCTTGAAACTTAGACCTTGTGCCATAAAACTTGTCAAGCAATTCAATTTTTGGTTCCTTAAAACTTGAACAATGTTCTATTATAGGAGTAGTAGTATGGCTTGGTGTAGATGTTGCAGCAACTCCAATCATCTCTACATCTTCATTGCCTGATAATCTTGTTGCTCTTTGTGGTTATAGACTAAGTTGATGCATTGCAAGCATTAACTCTGTTATTTGTTCTTACATTTGAGCTGTTGTACTCATCATTTCAGCAAGCTCTGCCATACTAGCACAATAAAAAGAAAGGTGTCTATTCTCACAAAATACAATATTCAAGAATCAAAAAAAAATTAGAAAGAATATCAATTTAGAAGAGGGTAATTTGTAACTTCTAATACACTTATGTCTTATCAAGAGAAAAGACAAAGATGTGATATTATTTGTGAACTATAGAATAGATATTAATTTATTTTTGAAAGATATTAGTAAAATATATTAATAGTCCATATAATAGGAAATTCAAGAGGACGGATGAGTGATTTAATTCTTAAAAGTGGTTAATTTTAGAATTACGGTTAAAATTTGGAGAATCAAGGGAAAGTATATAGGAGTTGTAGAAGTTAATTAAGGTGCCATCGCTGTAATAGTCATGAGCCGAGGGCCATCGATGTGATAGTGTGAGCTGGGGTAAGCTTGGTGCTACCTCTTTTCTTTTGTTTGTTATTTTCTTTGAATAAGTAGATTGAGAGTTTCTGAATATTAAGAAGTGAATTATGGAATGGAAATGTGATTGATATTATTTGAGAAGAAGAAAGATTGAATGCTGAAGTCTAATTGTAGTTCAGCAGAGAGAATGAGTTTGTGTTTGTGTGAAACACTGTAATGTGAATGGCAGTTCTATGTGAAGAATTCGAGTGATTAGAATGAGGGTAATTGTGTGCTGAAAGTTGTGATGGTGTAGTATTATAGTTGGAGATTATGAGGGTGAATATATTGGTGGAAATAGCAGTTATTAGTATGACTAAATTGCTGTAAGAAAGAGATCGATAAGGTGAAGGAGGAGATTATAGTTTCCTTGTGTGTTCAGATATTAAAAATAGAGATGATACATTCAAGAAGTAATTGATTGTGTGACCCTAACGTGAATGCTTAACCAACTAGTCATTCCCCGTGTTTGAATCCCCCTATATGGGTTTATTCTAGGAGGTTTCTTCCAGATTAAGTAAAACAAGAAGTCACATTTTGGTGCTGTTGCCGAGGATTGACAACATTATTGAGTGTTAGGAATTAATTGTCGAAGCAGTAAAGGAGATTAGGAAGCAAACTCAGTAGAAATAATGAAAGAGTATGGTTATTAAGAATGAGAATTTAACAGCAAAGAGAACAAAGCAATCAAAGGAAAGAACAAAGCGATTGCAAGCAAGAAATTTGTTACATAATGAGTAAAATCGTAAATTAAAAAAGAAGCATCGACAAAGTTGGATTAAGCCGTGGTTGTATGCCTCTCGGCATATTCGATCGTATCCAGAAGACGATCAACCTCTAATATTTCAGAAGTACATACGGTTAAAGAAATTGCAAAGAGCACTTGCGGGGAGCGCTACTAATAGTCCAGCATACTTCTCAAAGCCGTTAACGAAAAAGAAGGAAGGCATAGAGGAATTAGGTACCCCACTGGGTATTTTTTCAATTAGAAATACGTCCAATCCTAACAAGGTTGGTTCTGAAGATCGGCTTAAATCACTTGCCAATAAAGATCAATTCAGAGTATATCAAAACCTGTCATTTTCACCTTATATTCAACTAGTAAAATTATTTGGAGATAATATTAGTCAATCAAGAAGGTCTGGAAGTTCAAAAAAGACTATTACAGGAGATAGTTTTTATTTTAATAAGGAATTGAGCGGAACACTAGCATCTTTAATGATGTCAAGAAGATTAGCCGTTCCGATTGTAATACAAATGGGTGCAGTGGGCGATCGAACGACTAGCATCATGCCATTACCTACTTTTTGGAGTTTATCAAGTATGGATCTAAATCAACATTTGTCTCAATTCTTGACGGCATGTATAGCTAATAATGGAAGAACAAAAGACTTTTGGCTGAGATGGCTACCAGCAACATTGAAAGACACAATGTTTGAATAATATAACTGCCAACCTATGGGACAATTTATCAATTGGGAGGCATTAAAAAATATATTTTTAGCCCATTTTTGACCAATTGGTTTTGAAGAACGTCTTAGAGAAAAATTAATGAATAGCAGAATGGTACCAGGGAAAGCGGTACAGTCATATTATGGTCGTGTAGCAGATATACTTTGAAAATGGCCAAATAATCAAATGCCGGAATCATTTGTGTTGTTCATATTAGTTAATGGACTATATCCACCTGAATTGAAGATGTTTGTAAAGGAGGCCCAATTAGCCACGATTGCATCATCTCTTGAGCAAGCGAAAGTATGGGAAGAATGTCACTATGACCAGAACTTAACAGTTGGAGCCACAATGATTCCATCTCAAGGAGGTTATCAAATGACAAATTGGAATGATGCATCGGAAGGTCATCTGAGAAGGAATGATTATGGTACAAATCCATAGGAAATCGTAGATGTCGTTCTATTACAAGCTGTACCACCATCATCATCACACTCGTATGCACCTTATTCCGCATATCAAAAACCAACACCTACGAAGGAATTGCCAAATGCATTGATATCAAGGGATCCCAATGAGTCATTATTGTTAACATTGACAAAAAAAATGGATGAATTGGCTATGAATCTGGCCAAAGATAAAGAAAAAAGGCATAAATCAACCAATATGTGTCCCAATGTCTGGTACAGCAATTGTAAGGGGCAAGGTCATTTAGTAACAGAATGTCCTTTATCACCCCAAATGATTGTACAATATACCTTTTGTGGGGGCAATCATATTACCACCAACTGTTGGAATTTACGGAAGTAACAACAACTCAGTAACGAGATAATGACCCAACCAACTTTGTGGGATGTCAATCAAGTACAAATGAATAATAAGTTTGGTTGGTATAGAAATTGAGCGAATAAATAAAACAGGAATTATTCTAATTTTTTCAACTCTGAATTTCACCAAGAAAGTGTATCCAATACTCACAGATTGGCGATGAACCAATCAAGATACCATCAATATCCATCTATGACGAAGCCAATGCTAGACTCTACAGTAACAATGGGTCAACCAGGATCCTTTACTCATCCGACATGGAACAGATCTAGCCATTATATACCAGTAGAGACATCCATTATCCTTGAAGGAGTTGGCAGGAGACCACTTCATTGCTATCGTTGCAGACAAATTAGACATTATGAGAGTAAATGTCCTAATCCAAGGGCCAGTGATGACTATGCTCTAATATGTGGAAATTGTAAGCAGTCTGGTCACACTTATCAGCAGTGTAATGCATCCTTTAATTATAATAACCAGGACCAGTAAATGTAAACAAGCCAACCAACGGAGGACAAAGGCCTTGTTCAATGAGACTCACGAGTACATCGTGTCGAGGTAGTGAACGCAGTGCTTACCAAAGGCCAACAAAAAGACAAGAATTCAATTCAGGATCTGAATGAATAAATTACAGGAGAGCAAGTAGCGTCGTCCATAGGGCTAAACGAACCAATATCAGTATTGGGACGTATCTCAATATTAAGACCTCAACAAACTAAGAAACCCAATTCGGTTCCACGTGCCAATTTGTCGGGACCATCAAGATCGATCCCAACTAACCAAGTACCAATACCTGTACAGTCCAATAAAAGATCTTATGCATTAAAGGAACCTTTAGTGATAGAAAAGTTGACAAAGTTATCAATGGTAATCTCAATCGCCAGAAAGGAATTGTTGCCGAATGGAGTAAAATTAAAACCAATAAAACATTGTCATGTTATAACACGAGTATACAGTGAAAATAAAAAGAAAGAGAAATTTTATAAATATTAAGTTACCTCGAATATTGGGAGCATCAACCAACTCCAGTACAAATACTGAGTGGTCAGGTTCAGTCACTCCGTTACAGTCAGCCGAGGCATACTGAAATCCTCCGTTCGATTCCAATAACGGGAGTCCGCAAGAAGAAAAGGACCAATTCACACGACGGGTTCGAGGAGCCAATTGGATCCAATTTCGATAATCCAATCCGGGTCCTCTTATCCAATATGAGACCTGAATTGGCCGGTCAACCCAATACAGTCTAATTACGGGAAATCCAGGTCTTACTACGGGTCTTAGCCAATTTGATGCGAGGACCAATATGACCCAATTACGGGAACATCCAGATTACTACGGGCATCTTTTTCAATATAAGACCTGAATTGGTCGGGCGACTCAATGTGGTCCCGATTACGGGGTTCGATTCTGTTTTAGGCTGTCTTGTTCTCTGTGCCGTTTCAGGGAACGTTGTTTTCGGTAAATGGATTTCTTAAAGGTAAAAACGGAGGAGAAAGCTTGACGGCGAGAGCCAATTTCGGATCCAAGCTTGAGGTGGGAGCCAATTCCGGATCTAAGACGGAAGATTGAAGAAATTCAGAGGATAAGGTTAGGGGGGATATAGTTTTGAGGAGGGAGGTTTTTTTTTCGGGGAATCGGGAGGGGGAGCTAGTTTTTAAGCTTCTGCAAGGTTACCAGTTTGGTTTTCATTGGAGTTTTTGGAAGATCAAGGGAATAAGAGAGAGGAGCTTCATGCTTTGGGTCGGGGAAGGAAAGACATAGAATTTGGATTTTTCTTCTTCGTAGAGTTTTGGGAAGACTGAGGCAATCGCTGCTGAAGTCAGTGTTGTAATGGTGAATCGGGATTTTTAAATGAAGTGGGTTTGAATACTCTTGACTGTTTTGTAAAATCGAGTTACGTCTGTGATTGAAGGATTAAAGGGGTGTCTATAGGATTGAGTATGCGGAGTGAATGAAATTTATTGGGTTAATCTAACAGGACAGTCAGTGGATACAAGATCGTAAGTACAAAGGGGTATTGAAGATTAACAGTTTGGGTTGTTCGGGGTTCTCTGTAACGTCTAGAGACCTATCGGCTGGGGCAAAAAAAAAAATAGGACCTCGACAAGCAGTCGAAGAGCATCTTGGAATCTAAGACCGATTCCAATATCGAGGGCACATTTACCTAAATTGGTGGAACTATTGAAAGAAAAGATAAAGATGAAAATATTAGAACCTTCATTTGTGCCGTATTCTAGTCGATGGTTTGCGGTACCTAAGAAGAATGGGTCACTACGGTTTATTCAAGATATGCAGCCGGTGAATGCTGTAACTGTCAGGAATGCAGGAATTGGACCTATTGTGGATGAATTTGCTGAGGTGTTTGCTGGAAGGGCGATCTATTCAATGGGTGATTTGTATTCAGGTTATAATCAATTTCAACTTGCCGAAGGAAGTAGAGATATGACAACGATGAGAACACCGCTTGGATTGGTTAGAATGTGCACTCTTCCTTAAGGCGTGACCAACTCAGTTGCGCATATGATGAATGGGATGAATAAGGTATTGAGAGATTTTATTCCGGAAAAGACTATGCCTTTTCTGGATGATGTTCCTATAAAAGGGTGCAGAGAAGGAGACAAGGATGAAACTTTAGATACGAGGGGGTGTCGCAGATATGTTGTTGATCATATACAAGATTGTGAAAAGATTTTAACTCGGCTTGGAGAAGTTCATCTTACATTATCGGGTATGAAGTCCGTATTTGGAGTGCGAGAGGTTGTAATTGTTGGACATTTATGCGGATCTTACGGAAGAAAACCAGATCCGACTAAAGTTGATGCAATTGGAAGGATGAAAGAGGATTGTGATTCTTTAACAGAGGTTTGTAGGTTTTTGGGTGCATGTGTATTTTATCGAATCTGGATCCCTCATTTTGCTCACATAGCGGATCCATTATATGAACTGTTACGCAAGGGTTACCGATTTGAATGGAAAGAAAGGCATATTCAGGCAATGCAAAGATTGAAGAAATTATTGATGTCACCTCCAATATTGAGGAAGGTTGATTATAAGTGCAATAGACCAATGATTCTTACTGTAGACGCTAGTCCAATTACCGTTGGATGGGCTGTGGGTCAAGATGATTCGAATGGGAGTAGATTTGCAGTTTGATTTGGAGCTAAAGTTTTAACTATTCGTCAGCGTGCATATTTGCAAGTCAAAAGAGAACTTTGGGGAGTCGTTTCGGCTATGAAAGCTGAAAAGGACTATTTGATTAGGGCAGTAGTAATAATTGAAACAGATTGCTTGCCATTGCTTGGAATGATTATTAACTGTTCAATGCCAGATATTGCAATGTTGAGATGGATTGCTTATATTAAGTCACTAAATCCAGAATTTAAGCATATCACTGGAAAGGACAATTTAGTAGTAGACATGCTATCTCGAGCAAGATACGAGAGGGAGGACGAAATGGTTGAAGACATTGATGATGTCGGATTGAAATTCTATTCAATATCAAATCTCAACAGAGAAGACAAGCTATTTCTTGAAGAATCTTATGAAGGAGAATTATTGGATATTGGTCATTATTTGAATACCTTGTCTAAGCAGGGGAATTGGTCTACAGAAAAATTCAAACAAATAAGAAAAAAAGCATATGGATTTTTACTTCGAGATGGATTCTTATGGAAGAGACTGAAGAAAGGAATTGGGATGCCACAACGAGTGATAGGAAAAAGAGAAGAAAAACTAAAATTATTAAAGGAGTTTCATGATAGTTTATGGACAGGGCATAGAGGAATCTGGGCTACTTTTGCTAAACTCAAGGAACGATATTGGTGGAAAAATATGTATCGAGATGTGCTCTCATTTGTAGAGTCATGTGAAATCTGTCAATCGTATTCTAATATCCGACATCGAGATGGACTTCATCCTACGTATCCTCTGGCTATTCATTTTAAATGGGTTGTTGATTTGGTTATTATGCCGGTTGGATTATGGAAGATGAGATATTTGGTTTTAGCTCGTGAAGATTTATCAAATCTAGTAGAAGGAAGAGCATTGAGGACAAAATCTACAAAGGGGATTTGTAGGTTTTTGCTTGAAGATGTCATTTGCCGTTACGGGTGCGTAGGAAAAATCACTACAGATCGTGGAGAAT
Source organism: Physcomitrium patens (assembly GCF_059467195.1). Classification (NCBI taxonomy): domain Eukaryota; kingdom Viridiplantae; phylum Streptophyta; class Bryopsida; order Funariales; family Funariaceae; genus Physcomitrium; species Physcomitrium patens. The sequence goes on from NC_143421.1 coordinate 13,971,738, forward strand.
TAAATGCACAAGAAGCTCGTAAGTTCTTTGAAAAATGTGGAGTTAAACTATCACTGACTACTGCTTATAATCCGGAAGGGAATGCGAAAAGCGAACGTGGTCACCCGCCGATTGTGAAAGCATTAGTTAAAGCTTGTAATGGGAAGGTTAAAGAGTGGCCACGACTTTTGTCATTTGCATTATGGGCTGATCGAACAACACATAGTTCGGTGACAGGATATATGCCAGTAGAACTTATGACAGGTCAAAAATCAATTATGCCAATTGAAGAAAAGGTACTTACTTGGAGTATGCTACCATGGGAAGATGGATTGACAAGAGAAGAACTTCTGGCTATTAGGATTCGACAATTGGAGCAAAGAACGGAAGATGTCCAGATAGCATTGGAAAGGTTAAAAAGAGCAAGGTTACAAAACAAGGCGCGATTCGATAAGCAACATCGATTGAGACCAAAAGCAATCGAGGAAGGTGACTGGGTACTTGTTTATGACAATAGTCTGGATAATCAACATAATACTTTGCAGAAATTTTCAAAACGTTGGTTTGGACCATATGTTGTAACAACTGTTCATGATAATGTGACTTACTCATTACGGGAGTTAGATGGTACAAAATTGAAAATACCAATTGCAGGGAAGCGAGTAAAAATATTTAAACGAAGACACGCAGAGATGAATATGGAAGACCTTCATGAAGGTACAGAGATTCCGCAGCAAGAAGATGAAAGTGATATGGATAATGAAGGTGACGAAGACGAACTGGACAAAGACGTAGGGGATATATTCTAAATCAAACAGCAATTGGGTAAATTGGTACATACCGGAGGATGCACAGGTTCAGAGGGGGTGGATGTCGTGTTGTAACACGAGTATGCAGTGAAAATAAAAAGAAAGGGGAATTTTATTAATATTTAGTTACCTCGAATATTGGGAGCATCAACCAACTCCAGTACAAATACTGAGTGGTCAGGTTCAGTCACTCCGTTACAGTCAGTCGAGGCATACTGAAATCCTCCATTCGATTCCAATAACGGGGGTCAGCAAGAAGAAAAGGACCAATTCACACGACGGGTTCGAGGAGCCAATTGGATCCAATTTCGATAATCCAATCCGGGTCCTCTTATCCAATATGAGACCTGAATTGGCCGGTCAACCCAATACAGTCTAATTACGAGAAATCCAGGTCTTACTATGGGTCTTAGCCAATTTGACGCGAGGACCAATTTGACCCAATTACGGGAACATCCAGGTTACTACGGGCATCTTTTTCAATATAGGACCTGAATTGGTCGGGCGACTCAATGTGGTCCCGATTACGGGATTCGATTCTGTTTTAGGCTGTCTTGTTCTCTGTGCCGTTTCAGGGAACGTTGTTTTCGGTAAATGGATTTCTTAAAGATAAAAACGGAGGAGAAAGCTTGATGGCGAGAGCCAATTTCGGATCCAAGCTTGAGGTGGGAGCTAATTCCGGATCTAAGACGGAAGATTGAAGAAATTCAGAGGATAAGGTTAGGGAGGATATAGTTTTGAGGGGGGGAAGGTTTTTTTTCGGGGGGAATCGAGGGGAGCGAATTTTCAAGCTTTTGGAAGGTTATTAGTTCGGTTTTCATTAGAGGTTTTTGGAAGATCAAGGGAATTAGAGAGAGGAGCTTCATGCTTCGGGTTGGGGAAGGAAAGACATAGAATTTGGATTTTTCTTCTTCGTAGAGTTTTGGGAAGACTGAGGCAATCGCTGCTGAAGTCAGTGTTGTAATGGTGAATCGGGATTTTTAAATGAAGTGGGTTTGAATACTCTTGACTGTTTTGTAAAATTGAGTTACGTCTGTGATTGAAGGATTGAAGGGGTGTCTATAGGATTGAGTATGCGGAGTGAATGAAATTTATTGGGTTAATCTAACAGGACAGTCAGTGGATACAAGATTGTAAGTACAAAGGGATATTGAAGATTAACAGTTTGGGTTGTTCGGGGTTCTCTGTAACATCTAGAGACCTATCGGCTGGGTCAAAAAAAAAGACTTTGACAAGCAGTCGAAGAGCATCCGTATAGATTTACGGTACATTGTTGCAGTCGTTTATATTCCAGCAGTCAAAAACTGATAGACTGCTTGACTATCGGTGAATCTCCATACTACCTTCTACAGCCAGACGCCCAGTGCGTTCTCGAGCAGGGAAGCTTGTAATACGACAACGTAAAAGAACATTAAAAATTACTCTCAATATGGAACCCTATGACATTCTGAAGGATTTGGATGTTATTCAGCCTTCAACAATGAAGCAACTTTTGGCTGTAGCATCGGAATGTCGATCTACATTGAATTCAGCGCTAATACGATGAAGATCCTGCACTAAAGAAATCCATGAAGTTAGCTTAAACCCAGATCCAGGGGCACCAACAATTGATGGCATTTTAATTCCAGGCATATAAGTCGATGGTGGCTATAGTGTGAATTTAATCAACACAGATACAATGGAGGACTTGGATCTAAAGCAATTGCTACCTACAACATCGGTCTTACGAATGGCAGATCATAGTTGGGTAAAGTCAATGGAAATCTTACGAAATATTGCCACTGTAATCGTGGGATTGACATACAAAATTGATTATATTATATTTTGATTACAGAGTTCTATGTTATCATATTCCATTTTATTGGGCAGACCTTGGCTTTATCAAGCCAAAGCTAAGAACGATTGGGATCAAGGCACATTGACAATTAGAAAAGGCTGTGACCAAATTATTTTACAGATGTATCCTATACACTATCATGGTGTCGTGTTGTGGTTCGGCTACTATATGAAAATAATGTAATTATGTACTTAATATATAATTTATTAAGTAACATGATGAAAGCCATGTTAGTAGATTTTAATTGGTTATAGAATATAATTTGATTATTACTTTGAAAAGAGGTTGTTTAGAAAGATTACTATTGAATTTGTATAACCTTAATTTCCTTTTGATAGTGGCTTTTAAGATTGGTTTTGGTTGATAGTAACTTCTAAATATTTAGAGTCACCTTTGTTAGACATTGGTGACATTTGAAAACTTATTTTGCTTCTTTTATTTGGTATTTAGAGCATACATTATATAAATCTTACAAGAAAAAGGATTCAAGAAGGATTTTGGTAGCAAAGGGAGTAATTAGGGCACCAATATAGATGAATGGAGATGAAAAATAAAAATCTTCATTCCTATTGGTCAAAAATCATGATTAATGGGCTTTGAGGAGGCTGCCTGAGGCCATATTAGAGATTAGGGTTAGTTTCTCGAGGCATTCGAACTTTGAAGGCTAAGATCAGAAGGTTTAGGTTTTTGGTTAAGATTTTGGTGCAAGTTTTGTGTCATTTGGGGTTTTTATGAAGAAGTTATAGGCGCTCAAAGTTAAGATGTTAGTTTTAGACCTACTGTCACTCTTTTGGGCATAACGCACGCGTACAGATGGCAATTGAGGATCGGCGACCGCGACTGGAGAGAACACTTTTGCGGCTATACTTTTCACATACTGCTTACTAGATTCTAAGTTGGAGTGAAGGAGTTATTGTATTTTGAAGTCAGCACATGCAATCTAAGGGTAGTAAGTAAACCGATTTACTAGTATTTGTCCCTTGAGTTATATCTTGAGCAATTTGGCAAGGTTTTGGCTCAAAATTTCAAGGAATGTGTAATTTCATGTTAATAAAATTTGTCCATAAGTTTTATGACATTTGGAGTTCGGATTTTTGAGATATAAGGAAAATAGTTTTTTGGGTGCTTGTAAATTAGAGTTTGGAGTGTCTGCTAGGGTTTCTTAGATGCTAGAAGATCGAAATGAATTTTTGGTTGGTTTTTTTTTTGGTAAAAGTTAAGGATAAATTAAACCTATTTCGAAAATTTGAAACAAACTAAACAGTTAGATCAATAGTTATGATTTTCTAAAGTTTAAGGGTGAGAAAACCCTTCGTGGGAAAAATATGTTTTGAAGGGATTTTGTTATATTTGGGATTTTATACAAAAATAAAGGAGTTTTGGAAGCTAAGAGAAGAATCATATAAAGGTTTAAGGTACACTCTCTATAGCTAGATACCCAGTGTAGTCTCAGATAGCAAATCACGCCATATGACAATGGGGAGTCTCAATTGCTAGCATCTGAATTAACGTCAAACAATGAACTTAGCTCCAATGACGACGCTGTAGCATCAATTCTAGAGGCGCTCGTAGAGGCAACACTACACCTTGGAGTGGTATACCATTGTAGAGGTCCAAGGGAATACTTGATATACCTGACGAACTCGAAAAGCTCGGATTATGTTAATACTGATTGGATGACTAAGTATGATGTGTACCATGTTAGTGCCCTAGACACAGGATTCAGTACTTCATACATGTCGAACTTACCAACTGACTTTAAACCAGCGCAGGGGTTGAAACAGAACATTGCCGTTGCACCTATATATCAAACTATCAACGTGGCGACCACAGCAAAACCTCGGACAATTAAGATCTACAAAGGTATTAAGGAACAGGAGTTGACCTGCTGGACCGAATTTTTCTTGCATCATAAACCTACTTTTGCTTGGACTTATGATGATTTAAAAGGTATTCTCGCTAAAGTTTATGAACATCATATTATTTTAGAGGAGAATGCTAAACCAGTACGACAGAGGCAACATCGCCTTAATCCTAAATATTCCCTCATGGTGAAGGAAGAATTGGACAAGCTTCTTGCGGTTAGTTTTATTTACCCGGTGTCGTATTGTAACACGAGTATACTGTGAAAATATAAAGAAAGAGGACTTTTATTAATGTTCAGTTACCTCGAATATTGGGACCAACGACCAATTCCAATGCAAATACTGAGATGCTAGGTTCAGTCATCCCATTACAGTCAGCCGGGGCTTACTGAAATGCTCCATTCGATTCCAATAACGGGAGTCAGCAGAAAGAAAAAGGACCAATTCAACAATAGGTGAGCCTAGTTCGAAGAGCCAATTGGATCCAATTTCAAGACATCCAATCTGGATCCTCTTATCCAATATGAGACCTGAATTGGTCGGGCAGCCCAATGCGATCTAATTGCGGGAACATCCAGGTCATACTATGGGCCTCTTATCCAATATGAGACCTGAATTGGTCGGGCGACTCAATGTTGTCCCGATTACGGGGCTCCGATTCCGTTTCAGGCTGTTCCGTCCTTTGTATTGTTCCGGGGACGTCCTTTCGGTAAAAAGATCTCTTAAAGGTAAAAACGGAGGAGAAAGCTATGAAGACGGAAGGAGCCAATTCCGGATCCAAGACGGAAGATTGAAGAAATTCAGAGGCTAGGGTTTGAAAGAAGGGAGAATTAGGGTTAAAAGGGAGGAAGGTTAAGAAATGGAGGGGGTTTTTTTTAGATCGGGTTTTTTGGATCGAAGAGCTAGCTTCAAGCTCCTTTCAAGGTCACTAGTTTGGTTTCATTAGGATTTGTGAGGGGAGAGCAATTGCTGCTCAAAGTCAGTGTTTATTTTGGTGTTTCGGATTTTATATAAAACATTGATGGTTTGCATTCTCAATCAGTTTGTGCAAGTCGTGTAGCATCTATAGATCAAAATTTGGTATTGTTTGGATAGTTGGGTGTGCTAAGTGTATACAAAAATTTGTGTTAATCTAATGATGCAATCAAGAGATATCTGGGTTTTAGTACAAAGGGTTGTCGGAAGTTGGCAGTCTAGGGTTGGATAGGATTTTTGTGATATCTGAAGATCTACTAGTTGGATCGACGTAAATTTTGGCTTGGTAATAGAAGATTTGGAGATCAAGCGGCTATTCAATTTTGAGCTGGAGTTAACGGTTGACAAAGGAGAAATCACTTCTGGAGTTTCTACATCAAATTTCAAGGTTGCGGCCAAGTGTCATCAGTGCGGTTTTTGGGCGTTTTCTTGCAATCTGTAAGTTGAGTTGGACTGAAATTTTTTGAGCATATAGAAGGCTTATACTGGTATTTGGGTGCAAAATTTCACACTAAGTGGACAGTTGGATCAAAAGTTATAGCTTGTCAAAGCTCACTGGCTAGGATTAGGGCTTGTTAAGAAAAACAAAAACAACTTAATTATAAAAGAAATAAAGCAATTGGAATATTGTATGGTTAAAATGACTATGAGGAGTGTTTTTAAATACTTGGAAATTGATATTTCAATTATATTCTTCATACATGGATAAAATCTATTAGGGTTTCTTTGTTATTTGCAAAAACAACTATACTTTCCACAGCCAGATACCTTGTGTATTCCCGAACAAGACAACACGTAATACGACACCCGTACCAAATAGTGAGTGGGTTTCTTAAATCGTGTTGGTGCCGCATTAAGTTTCTGGAAATCCTGTGGTCTTTATTGGCAAGTGATTTAAGCCGATCTTCAGAACTAGTCTTGTTAAGATCGGACGTATTTCCAATTGAAAAAATACCCAGTAAGGTACTTAATTCAGAGTATATCAAAACCTGTCGTTTTCACCTCATATTCAACTAGTAAAATTATTTGGAGATAATAATAGTCAATCGGGAAGGCCTAAAAGTCCGAAAAAGACTATTGCTGGAGACAGTTTTTATTTTAATAAGGAATTAATCAGAACACCAACATCTTTAATGACATTAGCAGGACTAGCCGTTTCGATTGCAGTACAAATGGATGCAGTGGGCGATCGAACGACTAGCGTCATGCCATTACTTACTTTTCAGGATTTGCCAGGTGTGGATCCAGATCAACATTTATCTCAATTCTTGACGACATATGTAGCCAATAATGGAAGAACAGAAGACTTTTGGCTGAGATGGCTGCCAGCGATATTAAAAGACACAACGTTTGAGTAATATAACTGCCAATCTATGGAACAATTTATCAATTGGGAGGCATTAAAAAATACATTTTTAGCCCATTTTTAACCAATTGATTTTAAAGAACGTCTTAGAGAAAAATTAATGAACAGTAGAATCGTACCAGAGAAAGCGGTACAGTCATATTATGGTCGTGTAGCAAATATACTTCGAAAATGGCCAAGTAATCAAATGCCGGAATCGTTTGTGTTGTCCATATTGGTTAATAGACTACACCCACCAGAATTGAAGATGTTTATAAAGGACGCCCAATCAGCTACCATTGCATCATCTCTTGAGCGAGCGAAAGTATGGGAGGAATGTCACTATGACCTGAACTTAACAGTTGGAGCCACGATGATTCCATCTCAAGAAGGTTATCAAATGACAAATTGGAATGACGCTTCTGAAGGTTATCAGGGAAGGAATGAATATGGTACAAATCCACAAGAAATTATAGATGTCGTTCGATTGTAAGCTGTACCACCATCATTATCACACATGTATGCGCCTTATTCTACATATCAAAAACCAACACCTACGAAGGAATTATCAAATGCATTGGTATCAAGGGATCCCAAGGTGCCATCGCTGTGATAGTCATGAGCCGAAGACCATCACTATGATAGTTTGAGCCGGGGTAAGCTTGGTGCTACTTCTTTTCTTTTGTTTGTTATTTTCTTTGAATAAGAAGATTGAGAGTTTCTGAATATTGTGAAGTGAATTATGGAATGGAAATGAGATTGGTATTATTTGAGAAGAAGAAAGATTGAATGCTGAAATCTGATTGTAGTTCAGCAGAGAGAATGAGTTTGTGTTTGTGTAAAACACTGTAATATGAATGGCAGTTCTGTGTGAAGAATTTGAGTGATTGGAATGAGGGTAATTGTGTGCTGAAAGCTGTGAGGGCACAGTATTACAGTTGGAGATTATGAGGGTGAATATATTAGTGGAAATAGCAGTTATTGATATGACTGAATTGCTATAAGGAAGAGACCGATAAGGTGAAGAAGGAGATTATAGTTTTCTTATGTATTCAGATATTAGAAATAGAGACGATACATTCAGGAGGTAATTGATTGTCTGACCCTAACGTAAATGCTCAAGCAACGAGTCATTTCTCATGTTCGAATCCCCATATACGGATTTATTCTAGGAGGTTTCTTCCGGAATAAATAAAACGAGCAATCACATGAACTCTTGTCAATTTATCAATGACACAAATAGAAAGAAGATACATAAATTCATGAAATTTGTGTCAAAAAGAAAGTGACAAAATAGAAGAAATTATGTATATTCAAGGAAGAACTGGAATAGATATTGTCAAAGACTAGAAAACATAAGACTTTTGAAACTAGACTAAAAGCAAGAAAGGAGTTGACAAGAGTGAAGAGGGCCTCACTCTTACATCTATATATACTACTTAATTAAAAAATATGTGGTAACATGCTATAGGACCTCTAATATGCATCCAACTTGTAAGATACATGTCTAATTTGGAAGGCAAGTTTTTTAGGTGTACACCATATGTCCAACTTGTACTACAAGTAGTCAACATGTCGATACGTCGCCTCCTTCTTTGCCAAGTTTTTAACCTAACAATCACATATAGATATGAATAAAGACAAAGCAGCATCTATAAAGCTTCTAAGAAGCTTTCTACAAGATATTATCATATTTATCTACTTTGACTTACTTCTAGTTATTCTTACTATCTAGATAATTATCAAAATAAATATGTACATCCCTAAAAGATTGACAACTCAAAAGTTTTTGGAACAATAACTTTAAAAGAACATTCTTTGGCAAGATATCAAAGTTTTTATAGATCTCTTGCTAGGTGAATAATATCAGCTTAATTAGAAATGAGAGTGAAAAATTAAGCATTAAAAGCAACAACATCTAGTAATGAAAGAAGAGCATAAAATTAATTAGGGCATGTAAGTTGTTATCACCTAGCAACTCTTTTACATAAAAATTTGTACCTATCTTCTCTTGAAATTGTAAAATGAAACTAGTATCATTCTTTGTTATTCTCTTCATAGAAAATTAAAAGCCTATACTGAAAAAAAAATAAGAAAAATGTAATAGTGTCTGTATTGAAATATCTACATATTTTTGTCAATAGTGATTGATAAGAATATTCAATGCAATACACAATGGTAGCAACATAAAGGTATAATTTATCAAATTCTTTAATTTATGATTTGATAGATAATTTCAAAACAACAAATTCTCTTCAACCTTGTATGCTTCAATTATTAGCCATGATATTACTTAAACAAGAAGGATGAGGAGTTAGTACTTAGGTCAAATGGCATATAAATTAAATCATTGTAGGTTTCTTACTTCCATCATTTAGCAATAAAGTTAATTGAACTTATGATTGTTATAAATGTTCTATAAACGTATATAGAATTCTTCTTTATGACATTATTGTATGCATGATTTACTATCAAGGAATATATTGGATATCTAGATGTAGAGAGTTTAGCTTAAACCTTTGTATGAATCTTTTCTTAGCTTCCAAAATTCCTTTGATTTTGCATAAAACTCAAAATATAACAAAATCCCTTCAAAACATATTTTTCTCGTGAAGGATTTTCTCGTTGCAAAATTTAAAAATTCATAACTCATGATCTAACTGTTCAATTTATCTCAAATTTATAGAATAGATAGAATTCATCCTTAAATTTTACCACCAAAAAAAACCAACTGCAAATTCATTTCCAATCTTTGAGCATTTAAATAACCCTAGCAGATACTCTAAACTCTAATTTACAAGCACTTGAGCACTATTTTCTTAATATCTCAAGAATTCAATACTCAAATATCATCAAACTTATGTACAAAGTTTATTAACATGAAATTATACATTCTTTAAAACTTTGAGCCAAAACCTTGTCAAATTGCTCAAGATATAGCTCAAGACACAACTACTAGTAAATCGGGTCACTTACTACCCTTAGATTGCATGCATTGACTTCAAAATCTAATAACTTCTTCATCCCAACTTGGAATCTAGTAAGCAATGTACAAAAAGTGTAGCCGCAAAACTATTCTCTTTAGTTACAATTGCCGATCTTCAATTGCCTTTTATACACATGTGTTATGTCAAAAAGCATGACACTATCTCCCAAATCAACACCTTAACTTTTGAGCACCTATATCTCCTTCATATAAACTCCAAATCATACAAGATTTGCACCAAAACCATATCCAAAGATCTAAAATTGCTGACCTTAGCCTTCAAAGCTCGAATGATTCCAAAAAACTAACCCTAATCTCTAATATGGCCTCAAGCAACCTCCTTAAAGCATATTGGTCATGAATTTTGACCAATAGGAATGGAGATTTTCATCATCCATCTTCATTCATCTATATTGGTACCCTAATTACTCCCTTTGCTACCAAAATCCTTCTTCAATCCTTTTTCTTATAAGATTTATATAATTTATGCTCTAAATATCAAATAAAAGAACAAAAATAAGTTTTCAAAGGTCACCAATGTCTAACAAAGGTGACTCTAAATATTTAGAAGTTACTATTAACCAAAACCAATCTTAAAAGCCACTATCAAAAGAAATTAAAGTTAAATAAATTTTATAGTAATTTTTTTAAACAACCTCTTTTGAAGGTAATAATCAAATTATATTTTATAACTAACTAAAATCTACTAATACTACTCTCACCATGTTATTTTGTAAATTATATATTAAGTATATAATTACATTACTTTCATATAGTAGCCAAACTACAATACAACAACGTAATATCATAAAGATTTATGAACTCTGCTATATTACAAGCAAATCTTGTTGCCAATTTGATAATAATATTTCAATAAAATTATATTGGTACCTATATCCAACCACGACATGACAACCTTAATGGTAAAAAATGCAACCGTAGTAGCAACAGTAATGAAGGAAACCAATGTTCTTCATGTTTGGTTAAAGAAAGCAAGAATGAAGGCATTGAACAAATCATATACTAGATTGTGAAACAAGCTAAGAAGGAAAGAAGAACATTAACAATTGAAACCTGCACGGCTCTTAAAACTTCTATGCAAATTCAAACCATGACAATAATCAAAATCCAAATTTTTGCTTCAACAAATCAGACTCACTAACTATGCACTAACTATGCTCACAACTATCTTAGCTTCAATCTACAAACAAGAGGCTGTAACAAGTCTTATTTTTTGACAAGACCTTATAAAAGTAAATACTCATACAAAATAAATAATCATACAAGGACTTCAAATCTCCATAGTTCTAAAATATTTTGAAATTTCTTGCAAAGATGATTATTGCAATGTCCAAAAGGAGATGAATATCAGGGTGTTCTCATAGGCATCAGCAACAATTAATACCATCTTTGCTGTGAGTGTAAAATTCATCCATCTATCCAAATTATAAGATGGACTCAATTAAGAGTTGCTTGTAATAGATAGTGTGGAGTGGAAGATGCAATGAATAAGAACTAAAGAAGAAACAACACCAACAAGTGAAAGGAATGTATACAAGCAAATGCACACTCCAAAACTCGGTTACAGTTTGTTCACGGATTTTTCATCTAGTAAAAAGTAAAAAGTAAAATTAAAAAGTATATTTTTATAAATTTAATTTTTTAAGCTTTTCAATGATGTAAGAAACATGTAAATCCAAATTATTATGAGTAAATTATGAAGGTTTAAAAATAACAAATAAATAAATAAAAGTTAAGTAAAAATGTTATACCTCAAGGATAACTTGCTTATAGGTCAAAGATTCGAGCCTCACCAAGGCTTTTATGTAGTACATATCAGGTGTCTAAGAGAGGCCACAAGGCCTTAGTCTTATCCTCCTAACTACCTTCAAGGTGCTACAACCCACATGGGACTTGTGCACCTCCCTTCCTACAAGAACTATACTAGCTGCTAGTCCTTCTATTTTCTACTAGAAAGACCATCATTTTTATAATTTTGACTATACCATGGTCTTTAAAAATACCCGATTAGCTTAGGAACCTTGTATGGCCTTCAAATCTTACTCCATTTCTTCATAATGGCTTCCCCAATGATAAAAGTCATTTTTACCAAGGTCTTAAAAATTGCTCTAAAAATTCCTAAAAAATTCTAAATAAATTCTAAAAAATCTTATAATATTTCTATAATGCTAATATCAATTTGAGGCTAAAATTTTCTATCTTGATGATTTTTTATAGTAATAAAATTAATTTAAATCTACTATAAATCCTATTTTTTTTATACCAATAACTAAAATGACATGAGGTTCTTTTTCATGCTTCTTCTAACTACTAACATTTATAGTATTTATAAGTAGTACATATAGATAGAAGACTAATATAAATATTGGTCTCAATAAATAATTCTTACTATTCAACAATGAATAAAAATACTAAACCAACATAGATAATTACCTCCAAGACTTACTAAGATTCTATTTCTACTACATTCTAATTTTCTATTTCTCTAAGGATTTCTAAACTACTTACTATATATTATGATATAAAGCATTCTAAATGCATATTTTTATCTAAAAAAACTAAGCGAGTCAATTTGATGACTTACATTGGCTCATCTCATCTTATTCTTTGGAACCATGCCGGAATTAAGACTCATTCTCAACAATTCTACTCCGACCATAGTGTTCATTAAGTGTGATAAATTATTCATTTTGCTGTTGGAATCTCGATGTGAAGAAGTAGCATTGGGACACATGACTTCATTATGACATTACTCACCTATATTAGTATCTCCATTGTACTGCTAGTACTTCACTAGCATTGTAATTTGGAGAACGTATAAATTTTTTTAAACAATGAGATCAAGAGCTAATCCTTGAAGATGTTGGAGAAGAGTTTGATCTATTTAGGCATGAAGAAGAAGAACTAGATTTTATAGAAGATATTACAAAATAGGTGATATGATGTTGATCACAACTTTGATTCTTTTTGGTGCATACTAGACGATGCACAAGTTTGGAAGAGGTGGATTTTGTATTGTAGGTCGCCTACTATGTGAAAATAATGGATTTATATATTTAATACATAATATACTAGATAACAATGTTACTAGATTTTTATTGGTTCTAAGATGTGAATAGATTACTAGCTCAAAAAGAAGTTGTTTAGAAGGGCTTTTATTAGAATTTATATAATTTTAATTTTTTTGATAGTGACTTTGAAGTTGATCTTATAAATACTAAGTTTTAAATTTTAAGAGTCACCTTTGTTAGATATTGGTAATCTTTAAAGTCTTATTTTGTTTATTTTATATGGTATTTAAGGTATTTATTGTATAAATCATATAAAAAAAGAGTTGGAGAGAGATTTTGATAGCAAAAAGAGAGTTTAAGACATCTATGTAGATGAGTGGAGATAGATGATGGAAATCTCCATTCCTATTAGTCAAAAATCAAGACCAATGGACTTAAAGGAGGTTGCCTAAGGCCATATTAGAGATTAGGATTATACTTTCGAGCGATTCGAGCTTTGAAAAATTAAGATCAACAAGTTCAAAATTTTGGCTATGGTTTTGGTACAAATTTTGAGTTAATTGGAGTTTTTATAAAAGAGATATAGTGTCAAGAACAAGAACTTGATAAAAATAAATAAATAAGTGAAACTATTTTTAAAGAAAGATGATAAAATAGAAATAACTAAATAAGTATATTAAAAAAGAAATTAGAATGGCTATTACCAAAAGAAGGATTTATTCTTGCTTCTATATATACTATCTACCTAAGAGTTACGTGGCGACGTTCTATATGACCTACAAAAATAATTTGACTTTACACAACTCGTATCTTAACTTGCAAGGTAAGTTTTCTATGTGGGTACTACATAGTTAGCTTATTCCTCAAGCTACCAATATGTGTGGCATGTGGTTAATTTGTTGACCAACTTTTCAACCTATTAATTAAATATAAATATATGTAAAGTCAAAGCAGCATCTATGAAGCTTCTCTAGAAGATATTATGAAATTAATCTACTTTTAGCCACTTCTATCTATTCATATCACCTAGGTAACAATTACAATAAATATATCTCCATGACATTACCCGCCCTTCTATGGACAAGTTCTATGACAAGTGGTGATCACATGTTGAAGAAGTCTAAGATGTAGCAAATTGTATATGCTACATATTCAGATCTTTGTTCTCTTCAAAGATGATTGATAAGGCCTCTCAACCATTGTTAGTGTCTCATATCAGGGCGGGAAGACCACCTAGTGATTTTATCATTGTTGAAGCCTTCATAACTTCCTTCAAATAAATTATTTGGAATACTGCAAAGAAATGTTCTTACTTCTAGTAAAATCACCAAACATTGGGAGTCCCTTCCGAGATTGTGATATAAAATGCATTGTATCTTGCCATCTATTCAACAAAAAATATGTCGTTCTTGAGGATTTTCATCTCGATTGTATCATCCTGAAGATTGTTATAATTGTAATGTCTCATACAGTAAGTCAACAAACGAAGGCTCTTGAGTCGAATCTGCTGGTTGTTGGTTCTCCATCTCCTCAACGTCACAACTACAAAGAAGCTACAAACAGGGATTGAAAGTAGAATATTATCTTGCTTAGAATTCGTTTCTTTTATAAAGAAGGTTTTTATCTTGATTTTGATGGATGTTGTCAATGAAAAGCCTCCACCACTTTTTTTGCATTTGTAAGATTCTTTATTCATTGCCATGTGTATTCACTAATATCATATCTGTGCCAATGGACAAGATATTCTAATTTATTTGGCACCGCCTTGAATCTAGGACTTCTTTCAATTTGAACTCATCATTATTGTCCACTTTTATAAGAGGAGATGGAGCTTGTCTTCTTCTTGATATATCCATTATCTCGTATGGTTCAAGAAGAGATAAGTAGAATACTAGATGGATTTTTATTGACTCCGATAGATACAAACGATATGTAACTCAATTAATTTATGTAGAAATAAAAAATTGTCCAAGCCTTTGATAGTCCAATTTGTCACAAGGACAAGTGGTCTTAATATTGCAATGAAGTAACCATACCTTCTCACCCATGTGAAATAGTGGTTGTTCCTTTCGATAGGCATCCGCATTGATTTTTTGTTGTTATTAAGCTTCTTTTAACTATGCCTTCATTGATGCATGTAGCTCTGACAAATGATTTGCTAAATCTTTTATCACAAGATTATCAGCTTTTGAAAAGTTAAAAGTATCAAATCATAGATGATAACCATAATTAGCAAAGAAAGGTGTTTATTTTGTAGAAGAATATATCATGTTATTATAAGCAAATTCTACCAATGGCAAAAGAGTTGTCCAATCATCTTATTGATAGTTAATAATAGATCTTAAATACTGTTCTAAAACTTCACTAACACATTGTTGGGATAGAGAGAGTTTGCCTCAAGAAAGCGCTGGGCTTCTGGCTGTCACTAAATACTCAATCAAGTTTGAAATATAAGGGTAACAATTTTATATATATAAACTCCTCTCCTTTGGAGCAATTACATCAATATACAAGCCTTAAAATCCAAAGAACACAAAAATACTTGATAAGGTGTTATAAAAAACTTATATATCCTTATGAGAAATTTTTCCCGAAGTTCAACAGCTCATAACATACGATCTAACCGTCTAAACAACTCCAAATCTTACATGGAGTACTGATATATCTTTAGCAACTACCACACCAAAATTCAACCGTAAATTCGTCTTGGATCTTATGATATCTTGAAAACCCTAACTGTAGCTTCAAACCCTAGCTTTTTTACACCCGTGTACAACTTCCTTCATATCTCACAAAGTATTTATTCAAATACTATGAAACTTTGATCTAAAGCTTTTTAACCCAATTAAAAACACTTGTGGAAATTTTGAGCCATAAATTCGTCCAAAAACTCAAGATTTGGCTTCACCCATAACTAGCAACAAAACGATATACTTACTGCCTTCAAATTACAAGTGCTGTCTTCAACGCCTCATAACTCCTTCACTCAATATTAGAATTCACTATACAGTAAGTAGAATGTGTAGCCGAGAAAATGCTCCCTCCAAATCTAGTCGCCGATCTTCCGTTGGTCTCCGTATTCGTATGTGATGCCCAAAAGAAGTGACAGTAGGTATGAAATTGACACCTTATCTTTGAACATTCATATCTTTTCCATAAAAACTCGAAATCACACAAAATCTTCACCCAAATTATACCCAAAACCCTAAACCTTCTGACCCTAGCCTCAAAAGCTCGAATGCCTCGAAAGAAAAACCCTAATTCCTAATATGGCCTCGGACAGCCTCCTCAAAGCCCATTGGGCATGGTATTCGACCAATAGGGATGAAGTTCTTCACCCCTTGCCTTCATCCAACCATGCCTTACTTTCATCCTTCCCAATAAGCCTCCTTCTAGTTATATTTTCATCTTTAAACTCCTCCCTTCTCTTAATCTTTATACTAACTATCTAAATCTTATATAATATAAACTTTATAATCAAACTAGATTAACTTCCAAATAATTTTTCTTATTTCAATTCATTTTAAATTAACATACTAAATATTCTAACTCACATTAAGACTTATAAATATATTACATATTTTCACTAATTTTTACATATTGTAAGTAATTACAGTACGACAACGTTTCGTTTATCCATAAGTTTGAGGATGGAATATCGAAGATAGTTTTATATCCACTTTTAGAATCTTAAAAAGAGTTTACCAAAATCTTGATACAAATTGAGTTCCCTTATCTGATATAATATCTTTAGATAATCCATGATAGCAATAGATACTGTTAAGAAAGAGCTTAGTTGTTTCTGCACTTATGATAGATTTTGTATATGGTATAAAATATGCAATCTTATTAAAATGATCTACTATCATGAATATAGACTCATAAGAACTTGAAATTGGAGGATCTGTTGTCGTATTACGTATTATTTTGCTCAAGAATGCACTCGATACTTAGCTGTGGAAGGTGAGATTATCTTTCATAAGTAGCAAAGAAATCCTAATAGATTTCATTCATGCAAGAAGAATATAATCTGAACTTCAATTCAAAAGTGCTTAAAATACTCTTCTTAATAGTCTTAACTATACATAAATCCCAATTACCTTGTTACTTTCATATTTAAGCAATTTAGATTTTTCTTGTAAACCCCAATCCTAATTAGTTAGCTTTTACAAGTTGTAACATCCAATCCGACCATCCACTTGATGTGGAATTCTTCATACAATTGTCAATGCAAGTCTTCTAAATGATCAAGAACTTTTAGCCCAATCCAACTTACAGATTGTGAAAAAACCTCCAAAAATTACACCAATGTCACTCGGCCACCAACTTGAAAAGTGAAGCAGAAATCCCAGCAATGATTTCTCCTTCTCCAACCATTAACTTTGTCTTAAAATTGGTGCATAGCTTGATTTTTAAGTCTTCCAAAACCATGCTAATTTTCACCTTAATCCGACTGATTGATCTTTAGATATCATAGAAATCCTACTCAACCTCAAACTGCCACCTTCTGAAACCTTCTTGTGCTAAAAACTAGATATCTCTAAACCATGTCGTTAGATTATCACAAAATTTTGTTTACACTTAGCACATGCAATAATCCAAACAATATCAAATTTCAACCATAGATGTCATGCCAATTGCACAAACTAGCCAAAATTGCTAACCCTAATTATATTATATAAAACCCAAATCATGGATACAAACCTTGACTTTGATCAACAATTGTTAAGTCCTCCAAAACCCTCTCATAACAATTCTTATGTCTTTGGAAAGAAATTCAAGCTAGCTCTCAAACTTTCACCTCCGATCTTTGAATGAAACCTTATTTTATCCTAGGCTATCATTTTAGTGACCAAAGGTCTGATTTTGACCCTATCTCACAAACAGTCGACCCTCGGATCTCAATCTATCCTATCCTAAGGATTTTTTAGTCCAATCCTACTCTCAACTTAACCTTAGTACCAACTATACTAATTATTTATCTCTTCTAACCTGATTTCATCAATTTATAGTCTTTCTAAGGTAGTAGAAGAGTCTCTACAACTTAGAAGGTAAAATTACTAATTAACCTTCAACCTACTAATTATTAAGATAAGAAAATAACTTAAGAGGATTTTATAAAAGCCATATTAAGATACCTCAAATTAAAATTAAACTAAGATAATAAGATATTAATTAGAAATTCAATTTTGATTATAATTTCATTATATAGTTGTATTACATCACGACATCCACCCCCTCTTAATGTGCGCATCCTTTGGCATGCGCCAAATGAACCATTTGTCATAATTGGCATTACATCATCTCTTCATTTTTTTCATCAAATCCTTCATTTTTATTTTCACCATCTTCTTCAAAACAATTATCTTCTTCAAAAATGTTAATATCTTTAGCATGACCCTCCATATTGATTTCTCTATCTCATCTTTTAAAAATCTTTACGCGCTTTTCAGTAATAGGTATTTTCAACCTCATACCATCTAACTCCCTTAATGAATATGCGGCATTATCATGAACCATTACAACCACATATGGTCTAAACCAATGTTACAAAAACTTTCGCAAAGTACTATATTGGTTATTCAGACTGCTATCATAAACAAGTACTCAATCACCTTTTTCAATTGCTCTAGGTCTCAATTGATGTTGCTTGTCAAATCGAGTCTTATTTCCTAACCTTACCTTTTGTAAACTTTTTAATGTTAATTCCACATCTTCCGACCTTTGTTCAAGTTGCCGGATTCTAATTGCCGGATTCTAATCGCAATATCTGATATTATACAATTGGTAATCATTCCAATTAAAGGTAAACAATCTATTTCAATTACCACCAGAGCTCTAATCAAATAATCCTTTTCAGCTTTCATAGCTGAAACAACTCTCTATAGTTCCCTTTTCACCTGTGAATATGCACATTGTCAAGTACTTAAAACTTTAGCTCCAAATTGCACTACAAATCTGTATCCATTTGAGTCATTCTGACCTACAGTCCATCTAATGGCAATCGGACTAGTATCCATAGTAAGAATCACTAGTCTATTACTCTTATAATCAATTTTTCTCAATACTAGAGGCAATATCAATAATTTCTTCAATCTTTGTACTGCTTTAACATGCTTTTCTTTCCATTTAAATCGATAGCCTTTGCTTAATAGTTCATATAGCAGATCCGCTATGTGTGCATAATGAAGAATCCAAATATGATAAAATACATATACATCTAAAAACCTATAAATCTCTGTTAAAGAACTACAATCTTCTTTCATTCTCTCAATTGCATCAACTTTAGTTGGATCTAATTTTTTTCCATAAAATCCACACAGATGTCCAAAAATCACAACCTCTTGTACTCCAAATGAAGATTTTATACTCGATAATGTAAGATGAACTTCTCCAAGCTGAGTCAATATTATTTTATAATCTTGTATATGATCAGCAATATACTTGCGACACCCCCTTTTATCTAAAGTTTCATCCTTGTCTTCTTCTTTGCATCCCTTTATAGGAACGTCATCTAGAAAAGCCATAGTCTTTTCTAGAATAAAATCTTCCAATACCTTATTCATCCCTTTCATCATGTGCGCAATTGAGTTGGTTGTGCCTTGAGGAAGAGTACACATTCTAACTAATCTAAGTAGTGTTCTCATCATTGTCATATTTCTACTTCCTTTTGCAAGTTGAAATTGGTCATAGCCCGAATATAAATCACCCATTAAATAGATTGCCCTTCTTGCAAACACCTTAGCAAATTCATCTACTATAGGTCCAATTTCTGCATTCTTGATAGTTACTGCATTTACAGGTTGCATATCTTGAATAAAACGTAATGACTCATATTTCTTAAGCACTGTAAACCATCGACTAGAATATGGTGCAAAAGAAGGCTCCAAAATCTTCAACTTTATCTTTTCTTTTAATAATTCCACCGAGCTTGGTAAATGTGTCCTTGGTATTCGAATTGGCCTTAGATTCTAAGGTACATATGATACAAAGGAAATAATCATAGGTCTTATAATATTTGGATCCACATACCCAATTTCATAAGATTCAAAGGTAAATGATCTACCTTATTTTGCCAACATCTCTTGGAAGCAGGTAATTTCCTCTAGCAATAAAGAACCATCAGAACTAATCTTTAATTCTTCAAAAGTCTCTTTAGTAAACTTGTGACCAATATTCTTTGGATCTCTCAAGCTCCTTTCTATTGATGATTCTCTCATTTGTTCTTTAAAATCTTCTGGCAAAGGTCCTGCATCCATTTAACTTTCTTATCTACTATCTTATATTTTGTCTCAATTATAACCACCAGTGCTTGAAAAGATTCAATCATATCATAAACTTCTCTTAAATGAATTGGTATAACTTTATCATCATTACCTAATCCAATAGATACAATCAATTCCAAAGGATCCTCTAGTCTATTTTTTTCATAAATACCAGTAATCTTTTCATACCTTCTAATATTCCTAACTTATATAATTCTCTTTTAATAGTACTTAATTCCTTTCTTTTTTACTTTTTAAGTCATCAATCTTCTTATACATAATGCTTTCATTTTCAAAAATACTAATAAATCCTCCATTAAAGATACCTACATCTTGCGAGAGTACCTCTCTTTTTGTACCTCTATAATCTTGCTTTATAGTAGTACCTTCAAAAAATCCTTGAATTCTTCAACAATCTTGGACAATGAATTTTCTCTCAATTCGTCTCGATTCCGTTCATGATTTTGAGGCATAGTCAAAAACTGAATTTCCCTCCTCCCATCCTCACTATAAATTTGTGCATAAGCTAAACCATCATCAAGTACCTATATTTAAAAGTAGCCTTTAAACTTATTGTAGAAGTCTTTCCTTCAAGCCTTGCAAGTTTGATTTAAAGATCTCGCATCCCTCATATAATCTCCTCAAGTCCAATATCTTCTTTCTTTGGTGTAGCTAATGGAGGTTGGACAATAGGCACAGTCAATCTTGCAGTATGCATTAGAGTCTTTGGTACTTGTACAACTCTTCGAGTACTAAACCTATCCTTTCTCTTTTCTTTTTTTTACAAGTAATCCAATAGCGTCTTCAACAGCTTTCCACTTTATTGTCAATCCTTCCTCTTCTTCCTTATCTTCAAGAAGAACGTCTAACTTCTCTTATAATTCTTCATTAGCAGCTTGAAGAAACAATTCAACCTTCTTTGGTCCCAATATTAATTTTTCTATTTTTGATAATCAAAAAAATTACCTTTCAAATTCTCTTAATAATTCTATAGCTTGCAAATTTTTTTTAGGTCGCTCAATCCATTCCAAGAATGATTTCTTGGTAATTCGATCAATATCCTCTAAAAAATACTCATCCTTCAATGTATGTGAAAATACCTCCCATAAACTTCCAAATTGTCCTATAATAGACCTTATATGCTCTCTTATCTCTAGTACCGTTGTCATGATATAACACGATTAATAGGTGAAAGAGTGTAGATATTATTATAATTTAGGAGATCTTAGTTTTAAGTATTAGAACAAATTATCTTAGAAATATAGTTAATAGTCAAAGGGGTAGAAAAATTAAAAGGTACCAATACTGCATTTTAGAAAGGTGACTTCTACTTATTTTGTAGCACCATAAATAAGGCAAATCAAAGTAGATTGGAAAAATAAATAATATAGGCATCTTTAGAAAGAAGTTAAGAGAAAATTTTTAAAAAAATTTACTTAGAAAAATTAGATATTGATACCTAGAGAGGGCCGGTTATAAACCAGGGTCGAAATCAGACCCTAGGCACAAAACCGAGTCTCGACGATAATTCAAGGACTCTTTGGCAGATCATAGAATGAGGATTTGATAGAATATTGGAAAGGATTTCTATGAACATTGATTTTAAGTGATTCGGAGATGTTATGACTTTGTAAGAGCTTTGAAAAGTAAAGATTTGTTTCATATAACTTGGGTTTTATGAAATAAAATAGAGTTTACGTTTTGGGTGATTTTGAGAGTTCTGTAATAGATCTACAAGTAAAATTTTGTAGGTTTATGGTTATAATTGTGTTTAATATGTGTCAATCTAATGGTTGAATTGTGGGATAATGAGGTTTAAGTGGGTCAAAGTCTCAGAAAATAGAATTTTAGGTCTAGTGGGATTTTTAAGATTTCTTGCAATCTACTAATTGGATTAAAATAAATCTTTTGTGAAAGGATATAAGACTTGTTTTTCTATACACATGAGAATTTTGAGATCAATCGAATAATGCAAAGGAGAGATATTGGCTTTGGAATATTGGCATTAAGATTGGAGAAGGAAGCCGGCCAATACCCAAGCACATTTTTGAGGTTATCGTCAATTTGGTAATTCCGATCCTTTTCAATATTTTTGTGTTTTTTTTTAACTTATTTTTTTAGAAGTATGCAAAGTTTGAGTTAAGATCAACGGTTTATTCATTAGTTATTGAGGTTTAAATCTGTTGTAGGAATTACTAGGATTTGGTTTAGGATTTAGGATTTTGATTAGGGTTTGATTTAAGATTTAGGATTTGTTTAGGGATTTATTTAGGGTTTAGGATTTTTTTAGAGTTTGATTTAGGATTAAGGATTTGATTAGGAGTTTATTAAGGATTTAAGATTTGTTTAGAGTTTAATTTAGGATTTAGGATTTGGATTAGGATTTAGATTAGAGTTTAGGATTTGGATTAGGGTTTGATTTAGGATTTGATTAAGGTTTAATTTAAGGTTTAGGATTTAGTTAGGATTTGATTTAGGGTTAAGGATTTGGTTAAGATTTTATTTATGGTTTAGAGTTTGGATTAGGATTTAGTTAAGGGTTTAGGATTTGGATTAGGATTTTGTTAGGATTTGATTTAGAATTTAGAGTTTGGTTTAGGATTTGGATTAGGATTTTGTTAGGATTTGATTTAGGATTTAGAGTTTGGTTTAGGATTTGGTTAGGATTTGGTTTAGGATTTGTTTGGAATTAGGTTTAAGGTTTGTTTAGGGTTTGATTTAGGATTTAGGATTTTATTAGGATTTAAGATTAAATTAGTTTTGGCCTAAAGTTTGAATGAAGTTCAATAGGATTTTAACTAGAATTAAATTAAGATTGAATTGAGATGTATTTGAGTGATATTTGTGATCCTTCTAATATTTCTTTAAGAATTCTTATTGTTTGTTTGAAATTTCTTTGAGGTTTTTTTGAATTTGATTAAGCTTGCTTAGCTTTATTATGGTCTAATTAGAGCATTATTAGTATTCTATTAGAATTAGGATTTTTTTATTGCAATTTCATTCTTCCTTCCACAACTAGGTGCTCGGAGCATTCTCAAGCAAGACCTCATGTATTACGACACCATAGCAAGCTCAAATAAATGAATCATCTCTTTCTTAGAAATGCGATTCAATTCCATTTTCCGCACATAACATCTTAAAAATTTAGAAATATCCTTTCCATTATATTGGTCAACCTTGTTAATCACTACTTACAATGTTTTGGTTGCCAAAGCCTCTTTGTGAACATTGCCTTATTACTGTTGCATAAACAATGTAAATGCTTGAAATTTTTTTGCAGTGTTTGAGTTAAGGTACATACCTTGTTCACCAGTAGAAATTCCACTTCAAGTTGTGCTTAAAGATCCACTTGAAGCTCCACACAAAGCTCCATCAAAAAATCAAAATTTAACCCTCTTGTCTTCTTGCGCCATCAATTCCAAATAATAAAAAATATAATCCAATACCTTCCACCTCAAACATTCACGTGGGATTCACCACTTATGTCATATTACATGTTGTTTTGCTCAAGAATGCACCAGGCACTTAGTTGTAAAAGGTGAGATTATCTTTCATAAGTAGCCAAGAAAACCTAATAGATTATATCCATGCGAGAAGAATATAATCTGAACTTCAATTCAAAAGTGCTTAAAATACTCTTTTTAGTAGTCTTACCCATACATAAATCCCAATTACCTTGTTACTTTCATATTTAAGCAATTTAGATTTTTCTTGTAAACCCCAATCCTAATTAGTTAGCTTTTACAAGTTGTAACATCCAATCCGACCATCCACTTGATGTGGAATTCTTCATACAATTGTCAATGCAAGTCTTCTAAATGATCAAGAACTTTTAGCCCAATCCAACTTACAGATTGTGAAAAAACCTCCAAAAATTGCACCAATGTCACTCGGCCACCAACTTGAAAAGTGAAGCAGAAATCCCAGCAATGATTTCTCCTTCTCCAACCATTAACTTTGTCTTAAAATTGGTGCATAGCTTGATTTTTAAGTCTTCCAAAACCATGCTAATTTTCACCTTAATCCGACTGATTGATCTTTAGATATCATAGAAATCCTACTCAACCTCAAACTGCCACCTTCTGAAACCTTCTTGTGCTAAAAACTAGATATCTCTAAACCATGTCGTTAGATTATCACAAAATTTTGTTTACACTTAGCACATGCAATAATCCAAACAATATCAAATTTCAACCATAGATGTCATGCCAATTGCACAAACTAGCCAAAATTGCTAACCCTAATTATATTATATAAAACCCAAATCATGGATACAAACCTTGACTTTGATCAACAATTGTTAAGTCCTCCAAAACCCTCTCATAACAATTCTTATGTCTTTGGAAAGAAATTCAAGCTAGCTCTCAAACTTTCACCTCCGATCTTTGAATGAAACCTTATTTTATCCTAGGCTATCATTTTAGTGACCAAAGGTCTGATTTTGACCCTATCTCACAAACGGTTGACCCTCGGATCTCAATCTATCCTATCCTAAGGATTTTTTAGCCCAATCCTACTCTCAACTTAACCTTAGTACCAACTATACTAATTATTTATCTCTTCTAACCTGATTTCATCAATTTATAGTCTTTCTAAGGTAGTAGAAGAGTCTCTACAACTTAGAAGGTAAAATTACTAATTAACCTTCAACCTACTAATTATTAAATAAGCAAATAACTTAAGAGGATTTTATAAAAGCCATGTTAAGATACCTCAAATTAAAATTAAACTAAGATAATAAGATATTAATTAGAAATTCAATTTTGATTATAATTTCACTATATAGTTGTATAATATCACGACATCATAATAAAATCCATAGAAATAGAAGACCATGGTTGTTCTAAAATGTGTAATGGCTAAAGAAGTCCGTAAGATAGATGACAATGATTTTGTGATCTTGAGCAAACATCACAAGATTGTATAAAATCTTTGACTGCCTTCTACATTTGGGACTACCAAAAATTCTTGAATATTAGTTCCAAAGTTTTATTGTACGCAAAATGTCTTGCTGTTGGAAAGTCATGATGAGCTTGAAGAACACGTAAGCAAGCTTCATCTTCTGGAACATATAGGCATCCCTCAAAATATAATGGATTGTTCTTAAATTCAAAATTTGAAGTAACATAAGACTTTGAAGGGTTTTCTTTAATATTATAAATAAGAGGATCAAAAGACATATTTGATTGAACTTACTTAATGAAAATTGAATCAACAGTTAGTGTTAATTTTATAGCTCAAAGACGAATATGCTCTCATTACAACAGAATTATCCTTTGCTGATCAAAAGCAGTATGTCCTTCCTTTGGTGCAAGGTAAGATCGTCTAAAAAATATATTTGACAAACCTTGTTGTTTTCTTGGTCGATAAGGATCTTGAATTCAAATCTTAACTAAGATATACTCCAATAAATTTGACGACGATTCAAAACAGGTGCTAACATTAAATATTCAAGGTTCTTATGATCCATATACACGGTGACTGATCTAGAAGCACCTTCTAGATAATAGAGCCATTCTTAAAAAAAATCCATAATTACAAGAAGTTCCTTGTCGTAGATTTCATAGTTGATCTCAACTATTGAAAATTTTCTAGAATGAAAAGTTATTAGATGAAGTTTATCATCTATTTTCATTTCTGACAATACGACACCTAAAGTAAAGTCCAATGCATCTGTTTCCATATAAAATGGCTTAGAAAAATCGACACAATATAAGATTGGTGTAAAAACACAGGTTGTCTTCAAAGCATCAAATATTACTTCCGCTTCTTGATTCCATTAAAGTTTGTCTCTACAAGTCAAACATGTAAGTAGAGTTGTAACTTGAGAGAAGTCTTTGATAAAGATCCGATAGTAGTTGGCAAATCTCAAAAATCATTGAACATCTCTTACCATTTTTAGAATCTTCTAATCGATAATAATTTGAACTTTCTTAGGATCTTCTAATCGATAATAATTTGAACTTTCTTAGGATCCATCATAAGTCCATCATTTAAAATGATGTATCCTAAGAAGTCGACTTGAGTAGTGTAAAATATACACTTTTTTATCTTGGCATAGAGTCCCACATCTTTTAGTTTTTATAACATATGACAAACATGAGGTTCTTGTTCTTCTATATTCTTAAAATAGATTAAGATGTCGTATCTGTAACAAACAATAAAATCATCTGAAAATCCATCTATGGCATGATTTGCTATTTGAGAATACATTGAATATCTAGTGGTAGAAAGTTTAGCTTAAAATTTTATATGTATCTTGTCTTAGCTTCCAAAACTCCTTTAATTTGTATAAAACTCAAAATATAGCAAAATCCTTTCAAAACATATTTTTTCTACAAAGAATTTTTTAAAAATATATAACTCTTGATCTTACTATTCTATTTGTTTCTAATTTATAAAATAGGTAGAATTCACACTATAGTTTTATTACAAAAAATGCCAATAGTTAATTCATTTCCAAACTTCAGGGATCTAAAAAATCCTACTAGATGCTCTTAATCCCAATTTATAAGCACTTAAGCACTATTTTCTTAATATCTCAAGAATCCAATATTCAAATATCATCAAACTTATCTACAAAGTTTATTAACATGAATATATACATTTTTTCAGATTTTGAGCCAACACCTTGTCAAATTGCTCAAGATATAGCTCTAGACACAACCACTAGTAAATCAGGTCACTTACTACCCTTATGTTGCATGCACTGACTTCAAAATCCAATATCTCCTTCACTTCAACTTGGAATCTAATAAGCAGTTTGCAAAAAATGTAGCTACAGAAGTTTTCTCTCTAAACCCAATTGCCAATCTTCAATTGCTATCTGTACGTATGCATTATGTCAAAAAGATAGAAAGTAGCTCCTTAATCAATACCTTAACTTTGATTACCTATATCTCCTTTATATAAACTCCAAATCATACAAGATTTGCACTAAAATCATAGCCAAAAATCTAAAATTATTGATCTTAGTCTTCAAAATTCAAATGGCTCCAAAAAACCAACCCTAATCTCTAATATGGCCTTAGGCAGCCTCCTCAAAGCCTATTGGTCATGATTTTTGACCAATAGGAATGGAGATTTTTATCATCCATCTTCATTCATCTATATTAGTGCCCTAATTACTCCCTTTGCTACCAAAATCCTTCTTCAATCTTTTTTCTTATAAGATTTACATAAATTATGTTCTAAACACCAAATAAAGAATCAAAATAAGTTTTCAAAGATCATCAATGTTTAAAAAAGATGACTCTAAATAGTTGGAAGTTACTATCAATAAAAACTAATCTTAAAAGCTACTATCAAAAGAAATTAAAGTTAAACAAATTTTATAGTAATTTTTTTAAACAACCTCTTTTGAAGGTAATAATCAAATTATATTCTACAATCAACTAAAATCTACTAACATGGCTTTCACCATGTTACTTAATAAATTTTATATTAAGTACATGATTACATTATTTTCATATAACAGCCGAACTACAACATGACATCCACATCCTTTAAATCTGTGCATTCCTCGGTTTCCACCAAAAAGAACCAAAGTTGTGGTTGACATCATATTACTTCCTCAATAATGTCTTCTTCAGAAACCAATTCTTTTTCTTCATACCTAAATAGATCAAACTGTTCTTCAATATCTTCAAGGACTACCTCTTGATCTTGTTATTTGAAAAAATTTATATATTTTTTGCAATTGGAATTTTGAATCTTGTTGCATCTAACTCTCTTAATACATATGTAGCATTATCCAAAACATTTACAACCACATAAGGTCCAAACCAATGCTTAGAAAACTTTTTAAGAGCACTATATTGGATATCTAAGCTGTTGTCATATATCAAAACTCAATCACCTTCTTGAATATCTTTTGGGATCAACCTCTATCGCTTATCAAATCTTACTTTACTCTTCAAGTGCGACTCTCTCAACCTTATAATTCATTTTTCTACATCTTCAGGTATTCTCTCTAGCTGACAAATTCGAAGTAGGAGTTCTTCTCTAGATATATTGTCTTATTAAGTCAAGATACTCTAAGTAGATATTTGCTCTTCAATTGGTATAATGGACTTCTATCCTTGCATTAATTCTATTGGCATATATCCTGTCATTGAATTTAAAGTAGTACAATGAGCCCAAAGAACAAATGATAATAATTTTGTTCATTCTCTTGGTCTTCCTTTGCAAGCTTTAATAATGGCCTTTACAATAGGAAGATGACCTCGCTCACTCTTAGCATTGCCTTCTAGATTATAAGATGTAGTAAGTGCTAACTTGATTCCACATCTTTCAAAGAATTTTCTAGCCTCATGTGCATCCAATTCTCCACGATCAGTAGTAATTTTTTCAATACATCCATATCTACAAATCACATCTTTTAATAAAAATCTATAAACTCCTTTAGTAGATTTTGTTTGTAGAGCTCTTCTTTCTACTTGGTTAGATAAATCTTCTCATATCAAAGCCAAGTACAGCATTTGCTACATGTCCATAGGCATAGTAACTAAGTCTACAACCTATTTATAATATATTGCAAGTGGATATGTAGAATGCAATCCATCTCTTTTTCAAATCTCTAAGTATATCTAAGTCCACCAATATATTTCTTTGAGCTTGTTAAAGGTGGCATAAATACCTCGATGTCTAGCTTAGAAACTATCACAGAATTCATAGATTAATTGTTCTTCAATTTTTTTCTTGCAAACTACTTTCTATGGCATTCAACTATCCTATTTGCATCGCTTCCATAGGTAACTACCTTGTAAGAGATAGTTTTAAGCCTTCCATCTAATCTATTTGAAATGAATATCATTCCATCCTAATTATCTTCATAATATGCTTAAATAGCATCAAATATCAATCCATTCTTCTTTATATAATTCTTTTATAAATGGTCTTAGATATTCATCCTCTCCTTATTGTATCCTAGAATAGAAGGTAGTATTATATCTTCAATATCTTCAATCAAAACTTTTTCTTGTTCATATTTAGCTTGGAATAGCATCTCTGCTACAAGATTATCCTTGCTTGCTATATGCCTCTATTTGTGAGCTACAAATATCTTTCATCTGTTGTATGGCATCCTTTTTATTAGGATCAGGTTTGTGACCAAATCATCTACACAAATGCCCCACAATAACAACTTTTCGAATTCCAAAGGTAGATTTAGCTCCTAATAGTATCAAGTGAACCTCCTCAATTCGAGATAAAATTTTATCGCAGTCTGAAATATGATTAAATACAAATATGCACCACCCCCTTTGATCCATTGTTTCTTTTTTTTCTTATTCCACATACACTTCTATTGGAATATTATCTAAGAAAGGCATAGTCTTTTCTGGAATGAAATCACAAAGAACCTTATTCATCCCATTCATCATGTGAGCTACTGATTTTGTTGCTTGTTATGGCAATATACGTATCTTAACCAACCCTAAAGGTAACCTCGTAGTAGTGATATCTTTGCTTCCTTGAGCTAGTTAAAATTGATCATATCCAAAATAAAAATCTCCAATAGAGTAAATAGCTCTACCAGCAAATGTCTCAGTACATTCTCCAACAATTGGTCCAACTCCAATATTTCTAATGGTCACTTGATTCATTGATTGCATATCTTGAATGAACCATAGTGTTCCATTTTTCTTTGGTACTGTAAATCAACGATACAAATATGGTGCAAATGATAGTTCTAGGATCTTCATTTACATCTTTTCTTTCAAAAGCTATGTAAGATTAGGTAGATGCACTTTAGGCACCAAAATTGATCTTAAATCCCAAAGAACATGAAAAACTATAAATATAATCATTGGTGCCAGAACACTTAGATTGACACACCCAATTTTTGAGGTTTAAAAGCAAAAGCCTTTCCATGCGTACTTAACATATTTCTAAATTCCATTTCTTCAACAGATAATTGAAAATTTGTAGATCCTATTTTCAACTCATTAAGTGTATTCTTGGTAAACTTGTGGCCAATTTGTTTAGGATCTTATAAGTCCTTCTCCTTCAAAGCTAATTGAACTTGATGATTCGAATCACTAAGCAATAGTATAGCTATAGGTTTTATTTTCCTTTCCATAGTTTTGTACCTACTTTTAAATTTGACTTCATAATCTTGAAATGCTTGTATAGCTGAGTAGAACTCTCATGAATGTACTTGTACCACTTGATCTTCATTTCCTTGTTCAACCTCTAAAAGTTCTTCCATAAAATCTTCTAAACCAGTCTCTATATATACATCTATTATTTTATCATCTCCATCAAGCACACCTACTCTTTTTAGGTCTTTTTCAGATTTTTGTATAACTTTTTTCTCTCACTTTGGTAGATCATTAAGTTGTGTATAAATAGCAAATCCATTCTTACATAATTCTATAATACTTGTATAAAAGGTACTTTCTTTTTCATGCAAGAGTACCTTCTTTAATATACCACTACATTTTCATCCTATAGTGGTACTGTGTAAAAATCCATAAACTCCTCACTAATCCTTGGTAGCAAATCACTTCGTAAATAATCACGATTGCATTCATGATTTGTACATATTGTTAGAAATTGCACTGCCCATTTTCCATCTTGACTTCTAATACGGACACATATTGATCCATCATCCAAAATCTTAGTCTCCATCTTCACAGCTGTAATATATGGTTGACCAAGAATCACTAGATATGAATTAGTGTCTTGAACAAAAAAAATTTGTTCTGTGGTCACATCTCCAACTTTTACCTTCACATCTGGGCAAGCACCATAAAAATCTCCTCGTGTATTATTTGCTATCTGAATCACCCAACCATGATTAATATCAATGGACCACCTTCTACATTTGTAGACTTCTTTTGACATAATATTAATTTCAGATTCATGGTCAATAAGAGCAATTACTGGTTCTACCAAGTCTTCTATTTTTACTAAAGTCTTTGTGGTGGCTTTGGTCCAATGTCCCTTGGTATAGTGTCTAGGGCCCTTATCATCATCCTTGTATTCATCCAAATCAAATTGTACCTTTTTATTGGTACAACATTCTGCCAATTCATATTCCTCTTCTATAGTCAAGATTATATCCAAAGTATTAGATACAGCAGATTTTCTTGTCAACTGCCTCTTTTGCTTAATGGTGTCGATGATGTCATCATGAAACTCTCTCTTTGCAATGCCCAAAATTTTTCATAAACTAAATATAATTTTGGTATTCAATATTCTTTCTTCTAATACTCCTTTCAAATCTGTGGCTACCTTAATATCTAATTGTACCTTATAAGTAACATGCTTATTCTTCCTTTTGTCTTTATCAACTTCCATCCTTTCTTCCCATTTCTCTTTTGGTAGTAGTACATTTCTAGGGTGCGATGTTGATGGCCCAACCCTGGATGGTCTATTAGCCTATGGTATAGGTACTTCTTTATTTTGTATTGTTTTTGTATGCTTTTGAGATCTCCTCTTATTGATTGACTCTTCAAATTTTTCTTCTATTTCATTTCTTTTCTTTTGAATCTCCATTAGAGCTTTATGTTGGAATTTTATCAAATAAGTATATATAGACATAGTATCTATAAGGTCATCCCATCCTGTGGCATTTCTAATCACTGTGGCTGTCTTTAGCAATTCTTTTCTTGTTTTTTTTTTTTTTATCCATATGAATCATAGCATGGCTCCACAAATCTCTTGTATCTACATACTTGTCAAAAACATCTTCCTTCTCCCTTACAGCCTCAATATCATAAATAATAACCTCCCTTGATACCACAGCCTATTGAGATAAATGTTCTTCGAAAACCTTCTTCATCCTTCTTTTTTCAAGATTGGTTTTGAAAAACTCACTTGTATTTTGTAACGCAATTTTTTCATCTTTCCATAAAATTATTCCTTGTTGTAGAATATTAGCAAAAACTCCACATTCCTTACAAAGATGCTCAATACTATCACACCAAATACATCTTTGTATATATCCTTATTTTGATACAGGTTTGAATTTAGATAATCCTTCTTTCTCTACTAGCTTTGCTAGTTTGATTTGTAAGTCTTTCATTCCTTTCACCAACTCATCAATTATATCTTTCTATGGTACAACTCTAGATATAGGAATTGGAATAGTACTTACTAGTATACCAAATTCTGGCAGTTGCCAATAAGATATTGTAGTTGGTATAGATCTAGTCTCTTGCCTCACTACCACCTTATTCTTCAAGTACTCTCTTTTAGCAAGTATGCCCATAGCTTCAAAAACTTTCTTTCAATCAGTAATAAGTCTATTGTCCTCTATATTATTCTCCAATAGTAATTTCAACTTCTTTTATAAATTATTGCTAGGTGATTGAAGAAATAATTCCGCCGTATCATTTTCAAGTGTAAGATTTTCCACTCAAGACAATTGAAGAAATTATCTTTCAAATTCTTGGAATAACACTATTGCAATCAATTCCTTATTAGATTTATTGATCCATTCTATAAATAATTTTTTAGTCACTCTTTTACCATCTTCTAAAGAATATTCTTCTTTTAGCTGAAGGATAAAATCCTCCCATTTTTCTCTATGAGTTTGAATAATCTCCCTTATATGCTCACAAAGCTCTAATACAATTGCAAGCTCAAATCTTGAGATCATATCTATCTTCGGCACTTTATTGAGCTCCATCTCCTGAGAATAATACTTAAGATAGTTGAAAATATTTCTTCTATCAAATTGATCCTATAAACCAACAACAAATTACAACGCTTTAGTAGCCATTGCTTATTTATGTTCCATTACTTGTTGTTATTGCATAAAAAGTAAAAATGCTTAAAATATTTGAGTTGTAGAAAGATCAAGTTGCAATGGAGATATCCCAATGCAATTCCTTTTACCCCTTCCTTGCCTTCTTTCTATAATAGAAAACCAAAAATATTTCTTCAAAAACTCTCTAACCTAAAAATTTTCAGGTCAACTTCATCAAATTTGTTATATTGCGTGATTTGCTATCTAAAAATATACTAGAAAACTAGTTATAGAGAATTTAGCTTAAGCTTTTATATGTATCTTATCTTAGCTTCCAAAATTCCTTTAATTCATATAAAACTCAAAATATAGCAAAATCCCATCAAAACCATTTTTTTCCGCGAAGAATTTTTTCTTCTTGAATTCAAAAATTCAAAACTCTTGATCTAAATATTCAATTTTTTTCTAATTTATAAGGTAGGTAAAACTCACCTTTAAATTTTACCACAAAAAAAATAAAAAATAAATTCACTCCCAATCTTTTGGCATTTAAGAAATCCTAGTAAATG
This sequence comes from Physcomitrium patens, assembly GCF_059467195.1. NCBI lineage: Eukaryota > Viridiplantae > Streptophyta > Bryopsida > Funariales > Funariaceae > Physcomitrium > Physcomitrium patens. The sequence continues at coordinate 14,005,097 of NC_143421.1, forward strand.
CTCTAAATCCTAATTTACAAGCACCTAAGCACTATTTTCTTAATATCTCAAGAATCCAATATTTAAATATCATCAAACTTATCTACAAAGTTTATTAACATAAATATACACATTTTCTCAGATTTTGAGCCAAAACCTTGTCAAATTGCTCAAGATATAGCTCTATACACAACCACTAGTAAAACAGGTCACTTACTACCATTACGTTGCATGCACTGACTTCAAAATCCAATATCTCCTTCACTTCAACTTGGAATTTAGTAAGCAGTTTGCAAAAAATGTAGCTGCAGAAGTTTTCTCTCCAAACCCAGTTGCCAATCTTTAATTGCTATCTATACGTATGCATTATGTCAAAAAGATAGAAAGTAGCTCCTTAATCAATACCTTAACTTTGATCACCTATATCTCCTTTATATAAATTCTAAATCATACAAGATTTGTACCAAAATCATAGCCAAAAATCTAAAATTACTGATCTTAGTCTTCAAAATTCAAATGGCTCCAAAAAACCAACCCTAATCTCTAATATGGCCTTAGGCAGCCTCCTCAAAGCCTATTGGTTATGATTTTTGATCAATAGGAATGGAGATTTTCATCATCCATCTTCATTCATCTATATTAGTACCCTAATTACTCCCTTTGCTACCAAAATCCTTCTTCAATCCTTTTTCTTATAAGATTTATATAAATTATGTTCTAAACACCAAATAAAAGAACCAAAATAAGTTTTCAAAGATCATCAATGTCTAAAAAAGATGAATCTAAATATTTAGAAGTTACTATCAATAAAAACCAATCTTAAAAGCTACTATCAAAAGAAATTAAAGTTAAATAAATTTTATAGTAATTTTTTTAAACAACCTCTTTTGAAGGTAATAATCAAATTATATTCTACAACCAACTAAAATCTACTAACATGGCTCTCACCATATTACTTAGTAAATTTTATATTAAGTACATGATTACATTATTTTCATATAATAGTCGAACCACAACATAACATCATAGCTCCTAGTATATGATAGATAGTACATATAGAGACAAGAGTGAAATCCTCTTCATTCTTATGAATTCTTTTCTTGCTTCTAGTCTAGTTTCAAGAGTCTTTAGTTTTCTTGTCTTTTGGCAATAGCCATTCCAATTTCTTTCTTAATATACATATTTAGTTATTTCTATTTTGTCATCCTTCTTTGAGAAAAATCTCACTTGTTTATTTATTTTTATCAAGTTCTTGTCCTTGACAGATTGACAAGAGTACACTTACAATATCAGAGCTTTATCTAATCTTGATTAAGAATGGATTACCCTTTTTTTTAATAAGACATGAGCGTATTAGAAGTTATAAATTACCCTCTTCTGAACTAATATTGTTCTTAGTATTTTTTTGTTCTCAAGTCCTCTCTTCTATTTGTCTTGACTGATATTAAACATCTTCTCTTTTCTAAGTATTGTCATCACAGAACTTGCTGAAATGAAGGGTGCAATGGCACAAATGTAAGAGCAATTGAAGGAATTAATGCTTGCAATGCATCAACTCAATTTACTACCACAAGGAGTAATAAGATTGGCAAGAAGTGAAGATATAGAAATCATTGGAGCTGCTTCAACATCTGCCCCAAATCATGTCCCTTTTCTTATGGTGGAACACCCTTCCATTATTAGAGAATGAATAATTGCCCTACCCAAGAAGTTTAATGGCACCAAATCAAAGTTTAGAAGATTTATCAATCAAGTATAATTTATGATTGAACTTCAGTCCCAAAGCTATCCAACTCCAAGATTGTAAGTTAGATTCATTGACATGCTTCTTTCAATTTCAGTATTATCATGGTTTTCATCTTTTTTTGAACGATAAGTTCTAATATTGGATAATCTGGAGGCTTTTCTGGAAAAGTTCAATCCATGTATGGAGAACATGATGCAATCGTATTGCAACCAACACAATCTATATTTTGCGACAAGGCAATGGATCATTAACGTTGTATGATTCACAATTTTGACAACTTGTAACTTATATCAAATAGAATGATGTTGCATTTGTCAATCAATTTTTCTACGGATTATAATATGAGGTAAAAAAATTAATGCTCAAGTTATCAGATCATCAAACATTGAGTCAAGAAATTAACTTTGTTGTGAAGTGTAACAATCATCTTTTTGAATTTTGATTTGAAAACCATATAAATAGACCTCAACATTACTATAATTCAATGGCAACACCAACATCTCTTCAACACATACATTCAAAAGTAGAGGATATGCAAATTGATGTGGTACATTTTAAATCTCTTACTAAGGAAGAAAAGACTCGTTGTCATTAGGAAGGATTGTGCTTATATTATGGAGAACCTAAACACATTGCTCAACATTGCTCAAAGAAGCGACAAAACCATAAAATAAGGAGTACGGCTATTAAAGAAGATAGTATGTCAAAAAATGAATTTGTCTATCTATAATAGGAACTATGCAGCTAGAACCTTGTACAACACCTAGTGAAGGTCTTATTCTCTCTTCAAAATCCTCTCTTTATTTTATGATAAATGTTATTTTAAGACCTAAATATCATAAAACTTCTGCCTTATTAAATTTAAGAGCCTCAACATGTTTCTTAGATAAAGAATTTGCTAAAAGACATAGCATACTTTTAGTGAAGAAAACTAAATCTGTTCATGTAGAAGTCATAGATGGTCATCCATTGTCTTTAGAAGATGTTACTCATGAAATCCTTCCTATTAAAGTAGCAACTAATGGTCATAGTAGCTTTGTAATATTTAATATCATTAAATCTCCCTCTAATCTAGTCATTTTAGGTTTATCATGGCTAAAAAAATATAACACTAAAATAGATTGGACTTTTCGTAGACTTAACTTTCTTGAAAGTATAACTAAGAGCATAGTTAATCAAGTAGAAAGTCATAAGTCTAGTGTAATTAAACCTGTATTTCTAGGTGCAAGAGCTTTCTTACATGTTGCAAAAGAAAGATCACCTTATGTCATTTATGCTGCACATGTTTTTATTGGTGGAAAGACTTCAAGTGGCATTCTAAGCCAATATCAAGATTTTCAAGATGTATTTAAAAAGAAAAATATGGATACTATTCCAAAATATCATTTTCATGACTACTCAATTGATGTTCAAGAAGGAAAACAACCACCATTTGGACCAATCTACAATTTATCACAGAATGAGTAGGCTGAATTCAAGGAGTATATTCAAGAAAATCTGGCCAACAACTTCATATATTATTCCAAATTTCTAGCACGAGCTCTAATTTTATTTGTGAAGAAAAAAAATAGATCATTATGGATGTATGATGATTATTGAGGATTCAACAAAATCACCATCAAGAACATGCATCTATTGTCTTGTTGTGGTTTGGTTGCTATATGAAAATAATGTAATCATGTACTTAATATAAAAATTATAAAGTAACGTGGTGAGAGCAATGTTAGTAGATTTTAAGTGGTTGTAGAATATAATTTGATTATTACCTTCAAAAGAGGTTGTTTAAAAAAATTACTATAAATTTTGTTTAACTTTAATTTCTTTTGATAGTGACTTTTAAGATTGGTTTTTATTGATAGTAACTTCTAAATATTTAGAGTCACTTTTTTTAGACATTGATGATCTTTGAAAACTTATTTTGGTTCTTATATGTGGTGTTTAAAACATAATTTATATAAATCTTGTAAGAAAAAGGACTGAAGAAGGATTTTGGTAGCAAAGGGAGTAATTAGAGAACTAATATAGATGAATGGAGATGGATGATGAAAATCTCCATTCTTATTGGTCAAAAATCATGTCCAATAGGCTTTGAGGAAGCTGCCTGAGGCCATATTAGAGATTAGGGTTAATTTTTTGGAGCCATTTGAGCTTTGAAGGCTAGGATCAGTAATTTCAGGTTTTTGGCTATGGTTTTGGTACAAATCTTATATGATTTGGAGTTTATATGAAAGAGATATAGGCGCTCAAAGTTAAGGTATTGATTTGGCAGCTACTGTCACTCTTTTTGACATAACGCACGTGTACAAATAGAAATTGAAGATTGGCAAGTAAGATTGGAAAGAAAAATTTTGCTGCTATACTTTTTGCATACTACTTATTGGATTCCAAGTTGAAATGAAGGAGATACTGGATTTTGAAGTCAGTGCATGCAACCTAATGGTAGTAAGTGACCTGATTTACTAGTGGTTGTGTCTTGAGCTATATCTTGAGCAATTTGACAAGGTTTTGGCTCAAAATCTGAGAAAATTTGTATATTCATGTTAATAAACTTTATAAATAAGTTTAATGATATTTGAATATTTAATTCTTAAGATATTAAGAAAATAGTACTTAGCTGCTTGTAAATTAGGGTTTAGAACATGTGCTAGGAATCATTAAATTTCAGATGATCGGAAGTGAACTAACAATTGGTTTTATTTGTGGTAAGACTTGAGAATGAATTCTACCTATCTTATAAATTTTACAGAAATTCCAAAGTTAAATCAAGAGTTATGAATTTCTAAAGTTCTAGAATAGAAAATCCTTTGACGGAAAAATATGTTTTGAAGGAATTTTGGTATATTTTGAGTTTTATGCAAATTAAAGGAGTTTTGGAAGCTAAGTCAAGATACATATAAAAGTTTAAGCTAAATTCTCTATAGCTAGAAAATTAATGTATTCCCAGATAAGAAATCACGTGAAATGACAATGTGGCGATATTCTGAAGGACCTCCAAAATGCATTGACTTTGCAAAATATGTATTTTAATTTGCAAGGCAAGTTTTCTATGTGGGTGCCACATAGTTAGCTTGTTCCGCAAGATACCAACATGTGTGGCACATGGTAAAATTTTTTGATTAAGTTTCTAACCAACAAATCAAGTGTAAATACATGTAAAGTCATAGCAGCATCTATGATGCTTCTATAAAGGTTCTTTACAAGATATTATAAAATTAATCTACTTTTACTTACATCTACCTGTTCATATCACCTATGTAATAATTACAATAAATATATGTCCATGATATATAGGCACTCAAAGTCCAGGTGTCGATTTTGTATCTATTGTTACTCTTTTGGATACAATGCGCACATACAAAAAGCAACAAGAGATTATCAACTGGGGTTGGAAAGAATACTTTGTCGACTACTCTTTATATATATTGCTTAATGAATTCTAATCCAAAAAAAAAGAGATATTATAAGTTGAAGTCATCGCTTAGAATCTAATGAGAGTAAGTGACTCAAATTGCTAATGGTTGTGTTTTGAGCTATATCTTCAATAATTTGATAAGATTTTAGCTAAATATTTCTAAAAATGTATATTTTTATGTTACTAAATTGTATACATAAGTTTTGTGGCATTTGAATTTTGGATTAATGAGATATAATGAAATCAGTATATAGATATTTGCAAAGGTGATATATATCAAATCTGCTACTGAACAAACAATATCTAGAGTTTGATAACAAATTTATAGTTGATTTTTTGTGTGGTAGAAGTTAAGAGTATTATCTTGCTCTTTAAAAATATTGAGCTCATTCAAACCATTAAATAGAAAAATAATGAGTGTTGAAGATCTGTAATTTTGAAGGGATTATTTTATTGATTATTGATTATTGTTACTAGTTATTGATTACTATTACTACTATTGGTTACTGTTATTACTATTGATTACTATTACTACTATTGATTACTCTTACTACTATTGGTTATTATTACTACTATTGGTTATTGTTACTATTTATTGGTTACTGTTATTGATTATTGATTACTGTTACTACTATATGTTATTGTTACTACTACTGGTTATTATTACCAAAGTCAATTACTGTTACCAACATTAGTTATTGTTACTTTTGTTGGTTGCTATTACTACTGCAGTTATTGTATTCATGGGGTTTCGATAATTCTTGATTGTTGTAAATAAAATTTAAGGTGGGTGATTTTAATTGTAGTTATCAAGTAAAAGATAGTTTGGTAAACTCAAGAAGTTGAAGGTGTAGTTAAGAATATAAAGACTTTTCTTGGATTATATAGATAAAATTTATATACAAAAGCTTATGATATATAAAAGCTTTGTTTGGTTAATTTATATAAATTTCTTTTCTTACTTTTTTGTTTTGACCCTCTATTGAAGATAAATTGGTTGTCGAGTAAGAAGCCATTAAACCAAAAATAAACTCTCTACAGCCAAGTATCCAATGAATTTCTAAATAGAAAAACATGTACTATGACAATGCAGATTTATGAGCTCTGCTATATTACAAATAAATCTTGTAATCAATTTGATAACAATATTCCAATCAAATTATATTGGTAACGATATCCAACCACATCATCACAACCTTAACAGTAAGAAATACAACTTTAGCAACAACAACAATGAAAGAAACCAATGTTCTTCATGTTTGGTTAAACAAGGCAATTGTGAAGGCATTGAAAAAAACATATATAAGATAGTGAAACAAGCTAGGAAGGAAAGAGGAACATTGGCAACTGAAACTTGTACGGCTGTTAAAACTTCTATGCAAATCCAAACCATGACAATAATCAAAATCCAAATTATGGCTTCAATAAATCAGATTCACTAACTATGCATTAACTATGCTCACAGCTATCTTAGCTTCAACCTACAAACAAGAGGCTGTGACAAGTTTTGTTGCTTTACAAGACCCAATAAAAATAAATACTCACACAAAATAAATACTCCCACAAGCGCTTCAATTCTCCATGGTTCCAAAATATTTTGAAAGCACTCGCAAAGACGATTAGTACAATGTAGAAAAGGAGATGAGTGTCAAGATGTTGTCATAGGCATCAGCAACGATCAATACCATCTTGGCTCATCTCATCTGGTTCCTCGCGACCATGCTAGAATTCAAATTCATTCTTGATAATTCTACTCCCACCATAGTACTCATCAAGTATGACAAATTATTCGTCTTGCTGCTAGAATCTTGATGTGATGTCAAGGACAAGAACTCGATGAAAAATAATTCAGACAAGCGAGCCTTCACTCAAAGAGAGGTAACAAAATATATATAAACAAGTATATATATTGAAATAGAAACTGGAATGGCTATTGCCAAAAGACAAGAAAACTAGAGACCCTTGAAACTAGACTAGAAGCAAGAGAGGAGTTGACAAGAGTGAAGAAGCCTTCACTCTTGTCTCTATATATACTATCTAATTAGGAGCTACGTGGCAACATTCTATAGGACCTCCAATATGTGTTGACTTTGTAGGACACATGCCTTGACTTACAAGGCAAGTTTTTCTACGTGTGGGCCACATAGTTAGCTTGATCTTCAAGCTAACAACATGTGTGGCACATGGCCAACTTGTTGACCACGTTTCTAATCCAAAAAGTCAATTAAAGACACCTATGAAGTCAAAGCAGCATCTAAGAAGTTTCTAAGAAGCTTCTATATTAAATATTATAGAATTAACTTACTTTTATCTACTTTTACTTACTTCTACCTATTTCTATATGTAATTATTAGCTTACATGATTATGGCCGTGACATTACCCCCCCTTCTAGAGATGAGTTCCACGAGGAGCGGTCATCATATGTTGAGGAAATCTATGATACGACGAATTGTATTCACCACATACTCTGATCTCTGTTCTCTTCGAAGATGATTGATAGGGCCTCTCAACCATCGGTAGTGTCCCATACCAGTGCGGTTAGACCACCCAGTTATTTGATCATTGTTGAGGCCTTCGTAACTTCCTTTGAATAGAATATTCGAAACACCATCAGGAGTTGTTCCTACCTCTAACAAAATCACCAAACATCGAGAGTCCCTTCTCAAATCGTGATACCAAACGCGTTGTATCTCACCATCTGTTCGAGGAAGAACATGTCGTTCTTGAAGTTCTTCATCTCGATTGCGTCGTCTTGAAGGTTGTGACAATCGTAATGTCTCGTCCAACAGGTCAGCAAACGAAGGTTCTTGAGTTGAATCCGCTGGTTGTTGGCTCTCCATCTAATTAGCGTCACAAATGCAAAGAAGTTACAAACAAGGATAGGAAATTGAATGTTATCTTGCCTCAATCTTGTCTCTTTTATAAGAGAGATTTTCATCTTGGTTTTGATGGATGTCGTTGATGAAAAAATTTGACTTTAGCTGATGCATTTGCTAGATTCCTGGATGGCTCCCATGTGCATTCACTAATATCATATCCGCGCCAATGAACAAGATATTCCAGCTTATTTCGACGCCGCCTTGAGTCTATATCTCTTCCACCTCAAATTCTTCATTATTATCTACTTCTATAGAAGGCGGTGGCATTTGTCTTCTTCCTTGTATATCCACTATCTTATATGGTTCAAGAAGAGACACGTGGAATACAGGATGGATCTTCATTGACTCCGGTAGATGTAACCGATATGCAACTGGGTTGATCTGTTCAGAAACAAAAAAGGGGCCAAGCCTACGATAGTCCAACTTGTCACAAGGTCGAGTAGTCTTGATATTGCGACGAAGTAGCCATACCTTATCACCCACGTTGAGTTGTGGTTGCTCCTTACGATATAGATCTGCGTTTATCTTTTGTCGTTCTTGAGCTTCCTTCAATTGCGTCTTCATTATTGCATGTAACTCTGACAACCGATTTGCTATATCTTCTGCTGCAGGATTATCAACTTTTGAAAAATCAAAAGTATCAAGTCGTGGATGATAGCCATAATTGGCAAAGAAAGGTGTTTGTTGCGTGGAAGAATGTACAATATTATTATAAGCAAACTCTGCCAATGGCAGAAAGGTTGTCCAATCATCTTGTTGGTAGTTGATAGTACACCTTAAATACTGCTCCAAGACTTGGTTTACGTGCTCTGTTTGTCCATCAATTTGAGGATGGAAAGCCGAAGATAGCTTTATGTCCACTTTTAAAATCTTAAAAAGAGTCTTCCAAAATCTTGACACAAATTGAGTTCTCCTATCTGATATGATATCTTTAGGTAATCCATGATAGCGATAGATATTATCAATGAAAAGCTTAGCTATTTCTTCACCTGTGATAGATTTTTTACATGGCACAAAATGTGCCATCTTGGTGAAACGATCTACTATCACAAATATAGAATCATAAGATGTTGAGCTTGGAAGATCTGTAATGAAATCCATAGAAACAGAAGTCCATGGTTGTTCTGGTATAGGTAATGGCTGAAGAAGTCCGTAAGGTCGATGACGAGGAATTTTTGATCTTGAACAAATATCACATGATTGTACAAAGTCTTTGACTGACTTCCACATTTGTGGCCACCAAAAATCTCTTGATATGAGTTCCAAAGTCTTATTATATCCAAAGTGCCCTGCTGTTGGAAAGTCATGACGTGCTTGAAGAACACGTAAACGTGCTTGAAGAACATGTAAACGTGCTTCTCCTTCTGGAACATATAGGCGTCCTTCAAAATATAATAGATTATTCTTGAACTCGAACTTAGAAGGATCATGAGACTTGGAAGAATTATTCTCGATATCATAAACAAGAGGGTCTGAGGACATACTGGACTGGATTTGCTTGAAAAAAGTTGAATCAACAATCAATGTTGATTTCATTGCTCGGAGATGAAATTGCTCCGGTTTCAAGAGGACCGTTCTTTGTTGCTCAAAAGCTGCATCTCTTTCTTTTGGTGCAAAATAAGAACGTCTAGATAGGGCATCGGACAAACCTTGTTGTTTTCCTGGCCGATAAGTGATAATGAACTCGAATCTTGACAAAGACATACTCCAACGAGCTTGACGCCGATTCAACACGCGTGCTGCCATGAAATACTCGAGGTTCTTGTGATCTGTATACACAGTGACTGGACTAGAAGCGCCTTCTAGATAATGACGCCATTCTTGAAAGGAATCCACGATCGCAAGAAGTTCTTTATCGTGGATCTCATAATTGATCTCGGCTCCTGAGAATTTTCTTGAATGAAAAGCTATCAGATGAAGTTTGTCATCTGATCCCATTTGTGATAAAACTGCACCTAAGGCAAAATCTGATGCATCTGTTTCCATAAAAAATGCCTTGGAAAAGTCAACACGATATAAGACTGGTGCAAAGACAAACGATGTCTTCAAGGCTTCAAATGCTGCTTCCGCTTCTTGATTCCATTGGAATTTATCTTTACTAGTCAAGCGTGTAAGTGGAGCTGCAACTCGTGAGAAATCTTTGATGAAGATCCGATAGTAAATGGCAAATCTCAAGAAACATTGGACATCTCTTACTGTCCTTGGAATCTTCCAATCCATGATTGTTTGGACTTTCTTAGAATCCATCATGAGACCATCATTTGAAATGATGTATCCTAAAAAGTCAACTTGAGTAGTGTGAAATACACACTTTTCCATCTTGGCATAGAATCCTGCATCTCTAAGTTTTTGTAATACTTGACGAACATGTATTTCATGTTCTTCAACGTTCTTAGAATAGATCAGGATATCGTCTAGATAGCAGACGACAAAATTGTCTAAGAATTCACAAAATACATCATTCATGAGATGTTGAAAAGCAGCTGGTGCATTCGTGAGTCCAAAGGGCATGACATTATATTCGAAATGTCCATACCTGGTTCGAAACGCAGTCTTCCATTCATCTCCTGCTTTGATCCGTACTAGATTATATGCTCTTCTTAGATCTATTTTTGTATAGATCTTAGCTTGATTCAACTGGTCAAGGAGTCCTGATATCAAAGGTAATGGATACATGTTCTTGATTGTGATCTTGTTGAGTCCTCGATAATCAACACACATTCGTAAAGATCCATCTTTTTTCTTTACGAATAGAATTGGAGCTCCTGTTGGAGATTTTGAATGGCGTATGAAATTCTTCGCTAAATTTCGTCAATATATGTCTTGAGTTCAGCCATCTCATCTTGCGATAAACTGTAAATTGGTCCAAATGGTTGCTGAGTTCCTTCCTTGAGGTCGATTGAACAATCATATGGGCGATGCTCAGGAAGAATATCTGCATTCTTTTTCTCAAAAACGTCTTGATACTCCTGATATTGACTTGGAATGCCACTTGAAGTCTTTACGTTTTCAGAAATAGGTGTAGCATAAATAGCAAAAGTTGATCCTTCTTTTGTTGCGTGTATAAATGCTTTTGCACCTATCAGTACGGGTTTTACTATACTAAACTTATAATTTTTTACTTGGTTGGTAGAACTATTAATAACGCTTTGGAAAAAGTCAAGTTTACGTGAATTCCAATCTATTCGAGGGTTATATTTTTCTAGCCAGGATAAACCTAAAATAACTGGATTGGACGGGGATTTAATTATGTTAAAAGCTATGTAGCTATCATGACCGTCTATTGTTACTTTTATAGGATGAGTTTCATGAGTGACATCTCCAGAAGACAAGGGACGACCATCTATGACTTCTACATGTACTGGTTTAGGTTTCTGTACAATAGGTATTTTACGACTTTTAACAAATTGTTCATCTAAAAAACATGCTGAGGCTCCCGAATCTAATAAAGCAGAGGCTTTGTAATTCTTAGGTCCTAAATATAAGTCTATTATAAAACAAGGAGAGGGTTCTGAGGAGAGGATAGGACCTTCATTAAGAATTGTACAAGGTTCCAGCTGCACGGTCCCTATTGTAGCTGGACGAATCCGTTTTCCGACATGTTGTCTTCTTTGACCGTCGTACCCCTCATTTTATAGTTGCGTCGTTTCTTTGGACAATGTTGAGCAGTGTGCTTAGGTTCTTCGCAATATAAACATAATCCTTCTTGACGACGATGAATCTTTTCTTGCTCAATTAGAGGTTTAAAACGTACCGCGTCAATTTGCATGTCTTCTACTTCCGAATGTACGTTTGGCAAAGATGTTGATGTTGCCATTGAGTAATAACGTTGAGGTTCCCGTGAATGATTCTCAGATCGAAATTCAAAAAGTCGATTATCACATTTTACCGCAAAATCGATTGTTTGACTCAAAGTTTGAGGATCAGGTAAGTTGAGCATCAATTTCTTTACTTCGTATTACAATCCATAAAGAAATTGACTGATGAGTGCAGCATCATCCCACTTGATGTCAATTACAAGTTGTCGAAATTGTGAAGCATATACTGTTACTGAGCGATTTCCTTGTCGCAGAATTCGGATCTTATTTGTTGCAACACGAGTTGCATCGTGTTCACCATACATAGATCGAAACTCCGCCAAAAAAGCTTCCAAATTGTCCAATATTGGATTTCGTTGTTCAAGAAAAGACGAAAACCACGATAATGCAGAACCAAAAAGTAGAGTGCCAATAAACCTGACTTGTGATCCTGGAGTTGGATAGCTTTGCGGTTGAAGTTCAATTGCCAATTGTACTTGATTGATGAACCCTCGAAACTTTGATCTCGTACCATCAAATTTCTCAGGTAAGGCAATTCTTGGTTCTCCAGTGCTTACAGGTCGTTGTACAATTAGAGAAGGAAATTGATTTGTTGTAGATGTTAAGCAGCTCCGATCATCTCTATATCTCGACTTTCTGCTATTCTTGTTCTTTCCTGTGTTGGTGAATTGAGTTGATGCATTGCAAGCATTAACTCCCTCATTTGCTCTTGCATTTGTGCCATTGCACTCTTCATTTCAATAAGCTCTGCCATAATAACACTAAGAAGAAAAATTTGTTTGATACTGCTCAAGACAAAAGAAAAGAAAGACTTGATAACAAAGAAGATACTAAGAACAATATCAGTTTAGAAGTGGGTAATCCGCAAACTTCCAATATGCTTATGTCTTGTCAAGAGAAAGGGGTAATCCACTCTTACTCAAGAAAAAACAAAGCTCTTATATTGTAAATGCACTCTTGTCAATCTGTCAAGGACAAGAACTCGATGAAAAACAATTCAGACAAGCGAGCCTTCACTCAAAGAGAGGTAACAAAATATATATAAATAAGTATATATATTGAAATAGAAACTGGAATGGCTATTGCCAAAAGACAAGAAAACTAGAGACCCTTGAAACTAGACTAGAAGCAAGAGAGGAGTTGACAAGAGTGAAGAAGCCTTCACTCTTGTCTCTATATATACTATCTAATTAGGAGCTACGTGGCAACGTTGTATAGGACCTCCAATATGTGTTGACTTTGTAGGACACATGCCTTGACTTACAAGGCAAGTTTTTCTACGTGTGGGCCACATAATTAGCTTGATCTTCAAGCTAACAACATGTGTGGCACATGGCCAACTTGTTGACCACGTTTCTAATCCAAAAAGTCAATTAAAGACACCTATGAAGTCAAAGCAGCGTCTAAGAAGTTTCTAAGAAGCTTCTATATTAAATATTATAGAATTAACTTACTTTTATCTACTTTTACTTACTTCTACCTATTTCTATATGTAATTATTAGCTTACATGATTATGGCCGTGACATGTGAGGGAGTGGCATTGCAACACATGACCTCATTGTCACATTGCTCACCTACGTTAGCGTCTCCATTGTGCTGCTAGTGCCACACTAGCATGGCAATTTGATCCACATGAATATCATTTGTAATCTTGAAAATATCATAGAAATAATAATAAGAATAATCATATTATTGAAATCTCTATTGAGATTATTATTTGTGTGGAAATATGTGGCTATCTATAGGTTTCATTGTAAAAAGTTTTGGTTTAGAATAAAGCAAAAAGTTGACCATGTGGTTTAAAAAATATTGACTAGTAGTATCTATATGATATTGAATGTGTACATGTAATGAAACATGCAATGAACAAAGGTTTGTTGTGAAAGAAATCACGTTCTATAGGTATCATTTCTAATTTTTGTACTTTGTATAATAAAGCAAGTGGTATGTTATTGAACCATAACCTGCCATATTCTTAAACCAAAATTTAAAGGTAAAAGAGATATTTATTTGAAATTAATAATTAAATTAGTGAACTAATCAAAGATTGCAATTGTAATACAACAGGAAACAATCTAGTCACATAACTACAAAATAATCTCTTAAAAAATCATATTGAACTAAAATTATCACATTTGGTCTTCATTAATATACACAATGGAACATTTCTAGAAGTTATTTCTTAGATAAGCTTAAACATTTTTTATTAAAAATAATTCAAAACTTGACTTGTATAGAATGATTGATGTTATTTAAACTTAATTAATTTAAAGCATCATATCAAAAATGACAAAATCAAGAATAAATATTATTATAATGAAAAAATATAAAATAATCAATAATATTTTTTGCTTAGTATATTGAATAATTTTAAATTAATTTCCACTAATGTGTTAGATTATTCAGATAAAACACGAACATATTTTAAATATCTTTATTGTTGCATTTTTATATTACAAAACGAGTTGAAGCTTTTCTGTAAAATTAACTTGATTAAAAAACTTATTGTTTACATGTACAGCATTACGTTCAATGTTGAATACCAAACTCGTTATTCACAAGAGTATGAACACAAAAACCTCAAAGAATTGTCAATCCCTCGACATCCCTCACTCCACTGCTTCTGCATGAGCATCTTCGCAGGCTGGATCTGCTAGAGTAGCAGCCTCCTCGGCTGCAGACATCAGTGCAGACATTGTTCATCAACGTTTATGTTATAAGTTTCACAAATCGTTGTGGCTGATGAGCATCTGCAGTGCTTTCCCATCCAGACGGCGCTTCAAGTCGTCTCATTGAACGCTATTTTGTAATCTGCAGCATATCGCAGTTTTGGCTCAGGAAATCATGATGTATGCCTCTATTCCCTATCTCTACCATTTGTCTCTGCCATTAGCTCTGACGTCATGAATTGTTGAAGCTCATTCTTTACTCAAAAAGGTTCGATGAGCTGCACACCTTCGGACTTGGGCTCGTGAATGGCTCCAATCCCTAACCCACGCACTCTGCCTAAATCTTGTTCAAGTTATTCGAGCGATTACATTCTTACTACTCTGTTCTGTGAACTCGAACAGTAACGGAAGATCACTTACAGCGAAACTGACAAGCTGGATTGACTTTCATGTGCAACGGAGAGTACAAATTCATCACTTGTAATCTCCTCTGAGTTGTCAATTGGCCTTAGAAAACATAATCGAATCCTAACCACTCTTGAGGTTATTCCACCTTGGATAATCAGTGCACTTATAGCCTTCAGAATGAGACTCTAAAATCAAACCCTACATGATGTTTTACCTGATGACGAAGTCGAGCAAGAACATATTTATGCAGTACCACAAACCACACAACACTCACAGTTCAAGTTGAAAACAACAGCAGTTACGACCAGGTCACACCTTGTTCCGAATACGGAACCCGACAGTGATCCGCATCGATGAGCGCAGAGGTGCTTAGCCATGAAACGTAGTGCCAAGCATAGACTGAAATTGCCATGAAGTACTTAGCTCCTTGAACACTTGCGAAGAGGTTCACTGCAACTGTGCATTCGTGTAGGTTTAATTGCAAGAGTTAAATTGCGTAAAGGTAACCACATCGTCTGCTGCTCCTGAATTATCACTCCTGTTGCAAGCAACTACACGATTTCGATTACAGGTGCCTGCTCCTGCAAGACTTTCGGTACCTAACTGCCCCCGTCAGCTGTTCTCGCTTGCTCTCTCTTTCTATCCCTCCATTGTTCTGTTTCAATTCCTGCAATCCACGAGTCAATCCCCCGCGACATGTCAACGCCCTCTTCGATATGTCAACGTCCTTCGGCAAATCCGCGGACCACGTGGAGTCTCTCGAAGCCGCCGCGAGGTTGTGACGTGGCTCGTTACCATTGGCTGCATAGCTGACGTGGAAGTGGATGGGTCTTGCATCCAAGTGGACGTCCAGTCAGCGCAAGGCACTGTATCTATTCCGTTTCGCCTCTGTCAAGCTACAGTGGGTGTGGATCATACTGTAGATCTGCCCTTCCCACTCAGTGTGAGGAAAATGGACCTATGACCATGTGCCTCGGTAACTACACACATCCCTTAGTGCCTTGGTGACCGGTCTACTACCCTCTGGCAACCGAACGATGAAGTCTGAAGGCATGAACTTCGAACTACTATCAGGTATCATAACACACTTTGAAGTGTCAAATCCAGACGCAGGATGTGAAGTGTAAGGCGAATTAAAAACAACCAACAATTCTAATCTGTTTATGTAAAATGTGTTGAGCTGACAAACCTTGAAAGCAAATTAAACCTACATTTCATTAAAAAAGTGCTAAAGTCAAGCATCTTACCATAGACTACTATGACATGGGGCCCTCTTTAAATAGTTCTATGGGACAACTTCAAGGCTCCACATCTTATTACTCTTAACAATTGATTAAAAACATGTGAAGTTGAGCAAAGAGGTGAAAATTGATACAAAAATGAACTATGATACTTTTCAAGATGTCAATAGAGATACCATATAAATAAAATAAAAAAAAACAAATCAATATAATAAAAATATAGATCAGAATTCAATCACGACCAGTTCTTGCAATACTTCAGGTAGGCATAATTTTATTACAATTCTCTTCATGCATTTCCTACTTCCTAATCACAACAAATTCAAGTTTGGAACTGAAATAATGTACAAAAATAAAACACAAATTCCACCTTATAAATGTCTAAATTTGTTCCTGGTAACAAACTCACTTCATTGATAATTTTATGCAGGTAATCACATACAATTCTGCTACATTGTGGTAAAAACTTTGGATTTATTATCTTCAAACATTCTGTCACTGTCACAAGAAAAATACATTTGGGCTTTTAATCCACATCAGTTTCCTGGTGAAATTATTATTGTTTGTAACACTTAGAAGCATTCCATCTATTTGATCATTTGATACACTGATTAGATGGTTTAGGTTATCAAAATCTCACCAAAACTCAAAAATCAATACCAAAATCAACATAGCTTCATTTGATCATTGCAAAATGTGTATACATACATGTAATAGAAATTTAGCATGTTTCCTTCTTGTAAAGAAAATGCAGCATCTATTTGCCACAATGCAAAAACTATTTGTACATCTAACAACTTTAGTTTGACACCCGTATTATCAGGATCAAAGCTCAGAATCACACATATTTTACATTTCAAAATAGTTTAACATTATCTCCTATAAAACCACATGACCAGTAAAAATTTACAAAACCATTGAGCTTACACAATTTCATCTTTGCCCACATGAACACTCAATACTTGTTTTGTGCACCATGTAAATAATACTAAACAATCATGTTTTTAGGTCACGCTCTCTCAGTATCTTATAAAAAGTGATAAAATATGCATTGTGAATATCTTCTGTCATCTCACCTCAAAAAAAAAAAAAAAAAAAAAAAAAAAAAATCATAAACAAGTATGCCCTGAAACAAGTTTCCAGAAACTATTTGTTAAGGTTCATGACATCAAAAACAAGAATCAAGTTATGGTCTTATTTGACTTCTTTTTGTTTAACACTACATTCACTTTACTGCATACTTTTAACCATCAACAGTCTCTTGACTGTGACATAAGAATATCACATTTTACATCACTACATCATTAGTATATCATAAGCACCAATTTGTGAGTAGTATGACATTGACAAGGATTAAAACTTGTTTATAAGTCCATTCAATTCAAAGTGTGCAAGGACAATTTAAAATACAACTTGATCTTTTTGTTATTTATTGCTCTTTCAAAGTATTGTTCTATAAAAAATAAAAAAATTAAACACACCCATGTAATTGACATACAAAGTATAAAGTTATCCAGTCAAACATAACCATTTTTCAAGCAAATCCAAGTTTTTGATGCATAAATTGAATGAATCATGACAATGTCAACAACATTCAATCATATTTTAATCAACATACTTACATGGTTATACACAATTAGGAGGAATATCTCTTCATTTCCATGAATTGTACTCATTGCTGACTGTTTTTACAAATGATTCAAACAAAAACATTTGGTTGTTTGTGTTATCACTACTGTTCATGATTTCATTGCAACATCTCATACTTTGATGCTCATGGTAATTTCAATGCAATGTTTTATTAGAATGATACCAAAAGTAACCTAGGCTGTGGAATGCCTTTGAAGAAGTGTCTAAACTCCAAATTAAATGAAAGACCTTAACATTCTAACTTGGTCAAGACTATGCACATCAAATCAACAAAATTGTGAATGTTTTGCTTCATGAAACTTTCAAAAAACATATGCATATATACAATCATTGTTCAAGAAAATGATGATTTCTTTTGCAACTGAAAATGATCACAGTAAGTAGTGTATATGCCTTTTAAAGTATTTACCAAACATCCATAGTGATCTATTGACTTTAACATGAAACTTGTCAAAACTAAGTGCAAAATAGCTCAAAACAAAGCAATATCAAAGAATTGAAGAATTAATAAATGCAAACATAGTGAGAAATGTGGTTCAAAGCATGTGTTGTTAAAGCATCCACTATTTACATATCTTTTTGATACATTTTGATCAAACTAGCTTTAATTATTCTTGTGCATACATATTGTTTAAACACAGTCCATAATACCATTATTTTTGTTCTCTTACACTATTTACATCCCCAACCCAAGGTGTGAGTGTCTTTGAACAATGTGGAATTTGGGGTGGCAAGTGTGAATGTTGGATTGGGGAAGAATATAATGGAAACAAATGTTGTTTGATTGTTTTGGAGTGTATGTACATTGGGAGTGGTTTCCATGTGTCAAAAGACACCTGGAGCTAGAAGAGAAAAGGAGAATAAAAGGAGGTTCAAAAAGCAACACAAGCAAGGAGGAGAATGCAAATGGGAAAAAGCCATGTCATGTGATAGTGTAACTTAGAAGCAGGGAATAATGGGAGGGAGCGTTTGCTTTTGTCGTGGCTTTGGCTTGGGCTTGGGCAAGAAGGATAACATGCTATGCTATGCTATGCTGCAGCCAGCAGGGGGAAGGGATATCAGGGGAGCTGAGAGCAGCAAAAGGAGAGGAATTGTGTTTCTGGGAGCTTCTAGCTTGCTAAGCTTGGCCTAGCCCAGTGGGGTGGAGAGGTGGAAGAAGGCTGGGGTCGCCAAAGCATGCCACGCCAAAGCCTGCCACCAAATCTTCTTCTACCCAGCTCTTTTGTTACTCCTCCTCCTCCTACGACTCGACGATACGATACCCTCTCGTTTTCTATTTTTCCTTTTCGTGTTTTCCCCAGTTTTCCATTCGTAAGTGGCATGTTGACGTGTTTCGAGGATTCGGTTGCGCCGTGACGAGGAGTCGAGGCTGAATTGTCGAGTTGCAAGCGTCCTGCCATCGCTCGACCACCACAAAGTGAGAATAGCTTTACCGTTGGCCCATTTTTCCCCTTTCTTTTCCCTCTCCTCACCCCCTCCCCCCCCCCCCCCCCACGGTTTCCGCCCTTTCACCACTGCCTTCCTGCATTCTTCAATTCTCACGTCACGCTCTCTCGGTCGCCCGCTATTTCGCATTGTTGCCACCACCGTGACCTAAGCTGAGCTTTCGGGTTGCGAGCGACGCTGTTAGTTGCCGGTGCCGCTCGGGAGGATTGCGCGCTAGAGCTCGGGTCGTCAGGTGATGCCCGCCTCGCCTGTCTGTTCGATGCGTGCTTGTTTGGCGTTTCTCTGTTTGCTGAAGTCGGTGCGATCTGGATCTCGCGGAGTGCGTATTTGTTTAGTTGTTTTGTTTGTTTTGTTGTATTTTCGTATTGGCGTTCGGCGCGGCGAGTTCTTTTGGCAGGGATTGGGACTGAGGGGAGTGATGCTATTCGCGTTCTCTGAAGAGGTGTGGGAGGTTCGAGGGGTTTTGTCTGGTTTGTGGTGGTGCGCAGCGTCTTGGTGCGTGTGGGGGAGGTTCCATGTGTGCGCCGGGAGAGGAGGCACTTGGCTTGCGCGCAGTTCTTGGATAACGTGGTTATGCAGGTGGCTCAGGCTCGGGGGATATGCGGTTTGGGAAGAGCTTGGTGTGTAGGGAGTTCTTGAGAGGCTAGGTATTTTGCTGGCGAAGGATGTAGCGGTGAGACGAGAGTTATCCATGCAATGTCTGCGCAATGCAACTTGTTCTGCAACAGGAACGAGGTGCCGACCTACATAGCAATATTAGCACAACTCGATGATAGGCTGAATGTGCGAGTGATTGGAGGGTGCAATGTTCTTGCCGCTTGTTAGAAGTTCGAGATGCCTTCTTGGCGAGAAAGGCGTAATATCTTGTTCAAAACGCGCACGCTTGCTATTGCCTGCTGTACACGAGAGTCTCCAACTATGATGTGTCGGGTCGGGGTGTAGCCTTTTCGCAAGGCTTTCGATTCTGAGTCGGGATGGCACGCAGATATATATATATATATATATATATATATATATATATATACGTTATTATTATTGTTATTTTAATATTCATAGTTTTTGAGCCGAACGATTCCTTGAGCCGACCACGCTGGTGTCGAGAACGTGAAATCTGACGTGAAGGACCGAACCTCACTGTTGATCATGTTGCCGCCTCCATTTTGATATTTTCGGTTGAAAATTTGACGGAAGCGCATGAGAGGGCGTTGTAGGTGGTCGAGTTCCGGGCATATGTTGATCACAATTGTCGTAGTGCAATCGCAGGTCGCTTCTGGCCGCATGTCACTCAATCCTGGCGAAGGGTGTCATTTAAGGGTTACGAGGTTAAGTTTCTGCGAAGGAAGAGTATAGTTTTTACGGAGAACGGGATCCAAGCTCATTAAGCGGGATATAAAACGTTTGTGTTCGTTGATGTTGTACCTTGGTCGGTTCTTTGTAGCTTGACGATGAGCGAGCTTGTGTGGGAAAGCATCCCGAGCCAAGGTCATGATGGCATGACTACGTTGCCGAAGTTGCTTCAGTGAAGTGCGAGCTTGAGCCTTGTCTTGGTTGCTTTTGGAGGGATTGAATTTGGCGTAGTATTTTAAATGGATTGAATCGGTAACTCAACTGGAACAAGGAGAAGCGAATCTCACACATCAAGGATTTGTGGTTCGATCTTGTGGTGTTCCTAGTTCATGTTAAGTTTTTCAGGGCGTTTCCGGCGCCTCGAATGCTCAAGCGTTGGCATTGAGGGAATCGGTAGCGTATGGACATGTGGCATGATAGTGTGTGATGACTCTGGACATGGCCGTGCCGCTGGAATTAACATCTACGTGACCCGGTTCTTACCGATTTTTGACATCCTGTGAAGTTGAGGTGGTTATGGAAGTTGCGTCTCCGCTCCATGTCGGAGCGTTGAACATGGCTATGGAGTTTTGAGGTCACTAATCAGAGTATGTGGTTGGATGCAGGGGGTGTGAAGTAGCTTTCTGTGGAAGCGCATTTTTCAGTTTAGCACTGGTTTTTGAAGGGAACGCTTTCTGTGTCGGTTGAAGATGGAGGAAATAACAGAAGGGGTGGCTGATATGAGCGTGTATGATGCGCACAAGAAGAACCGGATTCAAGTTTCGAACACCAAGAAACCATTATTCTTTTATGTCAACCTTGCGAAGGTAACCAGTTGACATCTTCGTTGTGTTTTTCCGACCGGTCTTTCACGGTCGGGGATGGCGTGGATCGATCGTATACTTTTTAGATTTGAGTAGCAACGTCCCATTTTCACAGGCTCCAACCTCGGCATGTGATTCTGGTCGGTTTTGTCGACTGCTGGAACCTTCAATGGCAGATTGAAGACGATCGGTATAAATGTCATTGATTTAGAGCTATGTGAACTCGGTGGTCATCTGCCCCTTTATGAGGTGGAATGGTTGCAACTTAGTTCGGGAGATAGTGCGTAAGTAATGGTGGTTGGAGCTTGAGGCGTATTTATTCTTGGCGTCTGAGACGGGGTTTGAGTTTCGTCGTGCGGAGGTGCACGAGATTCACATTTAGGAGGATGTTAGTCGCAGCCAGTAGACGCAGAGGGTAATGCTTTTCCTAGTTCGCCAAGTTCGAACCTACTTCAGACTATTTGTATAGATGCGCTGCACATCCAACCTCGAGTGTGTTCTTTCTTTCGGAACACGAGTCAGGGCGAGGGCAGAACGTGGTCTGTCCAAAGCATCTCTGTGGAGTACTAGTGCGCGTGTTTCTGGTTGAAGGTTTACGTGGTCTATGTTTGCAGCCCCTCCTAGCTACTAATACGTGCGAATTGTTTTGTAACAAATACAAATACAAATACTCATTTGTATTTGTTAGCACTGATGCTTTTAGATAGTGCTGAACTAGGGATTTACCGTGGTTTTGAGACCGAGTTATCACTTTGAATTTCTTAGTTTGAGCAGTAGTTTAATATGACGATGTTGCAAGTTTTAGCGCCGATGGTTTGGTAAGGGATAACATGTCTTAGAGTGCCGGCTGTATGCTGGCCTACCCGGCTTCTTTAGGAGAACTCCCGAAGTTCTCATTCTGTTTCACAGCTGATCACCCTATTTTGAGGGATTATACACAGGATGTGCTGCTGTTATAGTCGTGGTTGTTTATCTCCAGCATAGATGTGAATGGATCAGAGGAGGTGATCGGTGAAACTGTTCGTGCAATATGGAAGGATATTGGTGATCAGATGGTTCCAGAAGATGCAATGTATTGACAACAAGTGTCTCTGTTATGCAGAGATATATGCAACAGCATGAAGAAGTGGAATTGTCAGCCTTGGGAATGGGTGCGTACATAAGAATTCGAATACCCTGTGGTTTTTTAAACGATTTCATGTATGTGGCATCGGATGTCATCGTCACTGTCGGTGGTTCTTAGTTTTGTGCTGAATGTCGGTTTACATGTAGTTTGTTTGTGCGCGCTATCGTTCGTCTGTCATGTCAATTTGACGTGCTTGAGGATTACATTAGAGGTAGACAGCAAGATCCCACTGATGTTTCAACGTTCACGGCAATCCTGCAGCAATTGCTACGGTGGTCACGGTGGCTGAGATACTAAAGAACAACGGTTTGGCAATCGAGAAGAGTAAGTGTTTCGAGGGTCACACATCTTAGATTTTCAAGTTGAACCAATTATGCGCTTACGAGATATTGAACGCTGCAGTAAATAGGCGGAAGCTATAAATGTGATATTCTGTGATTTGTCGGTTGATTTTGCACTCGGAAGTGTTCAGTATTGCAGGATTGTTACCTTGTATTTTCTAGATGTGCGTGCGAGCTTCGTGTGTTTGACATGGACTCGTGTTTGGTTCGTGTGCGCAGGAATTCTAACCTCAACGGTGGACATGAAAGATGAGACCAGGGGTCGGCCCATTCAAAAAGCTAAGGTATAGTTTTTGGATATATTTCGTATCCAGTGGGGAATCCGTGGACTTTTAGTTGTGGCAAGGAGTTTCAGCTCGCCGCTAACTCGCAGTTGATGTGGATTGGAGCTTTTAAAATCTCGTTTGGTGTTTTGTTGGTCTGATGATTCTGTAGTTAATCCAGGACACCTAATAACTGAGGTCGACGATTTGATTTGGGTTGGGCAGGTCGAGATTATTCTGGGAAAGTCGGAACACTTCGATGAGTTGATGGCCGCTGCAGCAGAAGAGCGAGAGTTAGCTCCTGAGGAGGATCAGGTTGGCCCCTGACGTAGACTTCCCTGTAGTTAGGTGTAGAGTAGACAGTGGCTCACATCTCCCTCCATACATTGTACATGTCGATTTTGACAGCTTCAAAGTTCAATGAAATCTTTGATGCCCTTGAGCACATCGGACAATTTTGCCAGGGTGATTATACGATATTTTGTCAGCGACAACCCGTTTGTGCAGTGAGACTTGCATTTCAAGTGTTGATTGACTCTTTTTGGCCTCCCTCTTGCAACCAAGTACGTGAATGTGGACAGCTTGATAAGTCGTCACTTGATACGTGAATGTGGCATTTGAGCACGGATTTTGAATGAAACATTGGGAAATGGTGATGGATAAGTCTTTCCTCACATTACCTCGCGTCCGAAGGTCAATGGTCACGTGTGGTTTCCAAGTGTTGCATTCGTTGTGTGTGGCGATGGATTTATTTTAGTCTTGGTTAAGCTTCCTCCACTGTGACTGGGTTTCAATTTATTCGTGGGTATGCACTCAAGTGACTAGGTATCAAACTGTTATCAAGATGCACTATTTTTGTATAAGAAGCTATGCCTTCTACTTCATGTGATGGTGTTTCAGAGTTATTTGAGTTTCACCCTTTAGCTTATCTTACTTGAGCTTGTTTTATTGTAGTGTTTATTTGTTGTGTGGCATAACATGGTATTAGAGCAAGCTGCATAGGAGAATGATAGAATCACGTCTAGGTAGGAATCACACCAATAGAGTTGGGGACCATGGATTTAGTCATAGTATAATCCCAAATGTTATTTGGGACTTGGAGGAGCACAATTTAGAGCACATTGGAAAGGAAGGACTTATGGGAAAACTTTTTTACAATGAAACCTATAGATAGCCACACATTTCCACACAGATAATAATCTCAACAGAGATTACAATAATATTATTATTCTTATTATTATTTCTATGATATTTTTAAGATTACAAATGATATTCATGTGGACCAAATTGCCATGCTAGTATGGCACCAGCAATATAATGGAGACGCTAAAGTAGGGAAGCGATGTGACAATGAGGTCATGTGTTGCATTGCCACTCCCTGACATCGAGATTCTAACAAGATTAGAATTTATATAAATAGAATGTGATTTAATTAATATTTAGGATTGTAATCTTTGATGGTATAAATCTATGCTTGATTCCTTGAGTTAGGTTAATTATGACCAAAATAATATGGATTAGAAAATTAGAAAAGTAATTTGATTAGTTTTAATAATTTAGAGGTCATAAGTCATTGATACAAGGGTTGATTGAGAGCCTGTGAGTTCACCTACAATCATCTCATATAATTTAGGGTGAATTAGAGTTAGAACTTTCTAAAAGATTTAGTGAAATTTAGAAATGACAATTTTGAAGTTTTTTATTCAGCTTCAACAAATTCAAGTGGCCAAGTAGTTTTTTTCAATTAATAGAGGCTTTCAAATGCAATGGTGGCATTGAATTCACTCCATGGAGTGAAGGAAACATGATCAGCACCTTCTCCTCCAACATATAAGTAGAGCTATGAAATTTTCATTTTTGAAGGATTTTACAATAATTGCTAAAATCTTTAGAGGTAAAAAATTTCATAAAAATTGCAAATAAATATAGATGAAGGCATGTGAATTGTCAATCGTAGCATAAAAGGTATTTCAAATACAATAGTGAAGTTTGATTTACCAAAAATTACTTTTTTGATTACTTACAATAGCCATCAGCCTTAGTAACAAAATTAGCTTTTGGGTGAATGAAGGCCATAGATATAGATTAGGGATCTTAGAAATCAAGGGTGGAGATGCAACCACCCTTTTACAAGCTTATACTCAATTGTATAAAAGATGCTTGGTTTTCCAAGCCCTTTCTCTCTCTCCTCTTTTGATGAAGGGCAAAGCCATTCCAAAATTTGGCCAAAAATCCTAATCTTAATTTCATTTAGGTTTTTAAATCTCATTGTAAACTTTGTGGGTGGATGTGCATGGATTTTTAGTTGTGAATGATAGTTATTGTCAGGGACATACTCATAATTACATATACAAATAGGTAGAAGTAAGTAAAAGTAGATAAAAGTAAGTTAATTCTATAGTATTTGATATGGAAGCTTCCTAAAAGCTTCATAGATGCTGCTTTGACTTCATAGGTGTCTTTAATTGACTTTTTGGATTAGAAACGTGGTCAACAAGTTGGCCATGTGCCACACATATTGTTAGCTTGAAGACCAAGCTAACTATGTGGCCCACATGTAAAAAAACTTGCCTTGTAAGTCAAGGCATGTGTCCTATAAAGTCAACACATATTGGAGGTCCTATAGAACGTCGCCACGTAGCCCCTAGTTAGATAGTATATATAGAGACAAGAGTGAAGCCTTCTTCACTCTTGTCAACTCCTTTCTTACTTCTAGTCTAGTTTTAAGAGTCTGTAGTTTTTTTTTGGCAATAGCCATCCCAGTTTTTCTTTCAATATACATACTTATTTATTTATATTTTGTTACCTTTCTTTAAGTGAAGGCTCACTTGTCTAAATTGCTTTTTCATCGAGTTCTCGTCCTTGATAGATTGACAAGAGTACACCTACAATATCAGAGCTTTGTCTAATCTTGATTAAGAGTGGATTACCCCTTTTTCTTCATAAGATATAAGCATATTAGAAGTTGCCGATTACCCTCTTCTAAACTGATATTGTCTTTACTATTTTCTTTGTTCTCAAGTCCTCTCTTCTATTTGTCTTGAGCGATATTAGACATCTTCTCTTTTCTAAGTGTTATCATGGTAGAACTTGTTGAAATGAAGAGTGCAATGGCACAAATGCAAGAACAATTGAAGGAGTTAATGCTTGTGATGCATCAACTCAATTTACCACTACAAGGACCAACAAGATTGGCAAGAAGTGAAGATATAGAAATGGTTGGAGCTCCTTCAACATCTGCACCAAATCATGTCCTTTCTCCTATGGAAGAACGTCCTTCCAGTGTTAGAGAACCAAGAATTGCCCTACCCGAGAAATTTGATGGCACTAGATTCAAGTTTCCAGGATTTATCAATCAAGTACAACTTGTGATTGAACTTCAATCCCAAAGCTATCCAACTCCAGGATTGTAAGTTAGATTCATTGATACACTTCTTTTAGGTTCAACACTATCGTGGTTTTCATCTTTTCTTGAATGATGAGATTCAATATTGGATAATCTAGAGGCTTTTCTGGCGGAGTTTCGATCCATGTATGGAGAACATGATGCAATTCGTGTTGAAACCAATAAGAATTGTATTTTACGACAAGGCAATTGATTGGTAACGTTGTATGCTTCACAATTTTGACAACTTGTAACTGATATCAAGTGGGATGATGCTGCACTTATTAGCCAATTTCTCTACGGATTACAATATGAGGTAAAAAAATTAATGCTCAACTTACCTGATCCTCAAACATTGAGTCAAGCAATTGACTTTGCTGTAAAGTACGACAATCACCTTTTTGAATTTTGATCTGAGAACTGTACAAGTAGACCTCAATATTACTATAATTCAATGGCAACACCAACAACTCTTCAACACATACATTAGGAAGTAGAAGATATGCAAATTGATGCAGTACGATTTAAATTTCTTACTGAACAAGAATAGACTCATCGTCATCAAGAAGGATTATGTTTATATTGTGGAGAACCAAAACACACTGCTCAATATTGTTCAAAGAAACGACGCAACCACAAAATGAAGAGTATGGCTATCAAAGAAGATAATATGTCGAAAAACGAGTTTATCCGGCTACAATAGGGACCGTGCGGCTGGAACCTTACACAACATCTAGTAAAGGTCCTATTCTCTCCTCAGAGCCTTTTCCTTGTTTTACATTAAATGTTATTTTAGAACCTAAACATTACAAAGCCTCTGCCTTGTTAGATTCAAGAGCCTCAACGTATTTCTTAGATGAAGAATTTACTAAAAAACATAGCATATCTTTAGTAAAGAAAACTAAACCTATTCATGTAGAAGTCATAGATGGTCGTCCATTACCTTCTGGAGATATTACTCACAAAACCCTTCCTATAGAAATAATAATCAATGATCATAATAGTTTTGTAGTATTTAATATCATTAGATCTCCCTCTAATCTAGTCATTTTAGATTTATTGTGGTTAGAAAAATACAACCCTCAAATAGATTGGATTTCTCGAACTCTTACTTTCTCTAAAAGTATAACTAACACTGTAGTTAATCAAGTAGAGAGTCATAAGTCCAGTTCAATTAAACCCATATTTATTGGTGCAAAAGCTTTCTTGTATGCTGCTATGAAAGAATCACCATATATTATTTATGCCACACTTGTTTCTACTGATGAAAAGACTTCAAGTGCATTTCAAGCCAATATCAAGAATTTCAAGATGTATTCAAAAAAAAGAATGCGGATACACTCCCGGAACATCGTCCCTATGATTCTTTAATTGACCTTCAAAAAGGAGCACAACTGCCATTCGGATCAATCTACAGTTTATCACAAAATGAGTTGACTAAACTTAAGGAGTATATTGAAGAAAATCTAGCCAAGAATTTCATACGCCATTCTAAATCTCCGACAGGAGCTCCAATTCTATTTGTGAAGAAAAAAGATGGATCATTGCGGATGTGTGTTGATTATCGAGGACTCAACAAGATTACCATTAAGAACAGGTATCCACTATTTTTAATATCTAGACTTCTTGATCAGCTGAATCAAGCTAAGATCTATACAAAAGTAGATCTCTGGAGAGCATACAATCTAATATGCATCAAAAAAGGAAATGAATGGAAGACTGTGTTTTGAACTAGGTATGGATATTTTGAATACAATGTTATGCCTTTTGGACTTATAAATGCACCAGCAGCTTTTCAACATCTAATGAATGATATTTTTTGAGAGTTATTAGACGATTTTGTGGTCTGTTATCTAGATGGCATCTTGATCTATTATAAGAATCTAGAAGAATATGATTTTGATGTTCGTCATGTGTTACAAAAATTAAGAGATGCGAGACTCTATGCCAAGATAGAAAAGTATGTATTCCACATTACTCAAGTCGATTTCTTAAGTTACATCATTTCAAATGATGGACTTATGATGGATCCTAAGAAAGTTCAAACTATTATAGATTGAAAGATCCCAAAAATGGTAAGAGATGTCCAATGCTTTTTGGGATTTGCCAACTACTATCGGATCTTTATCAAAGACTTTTCTTGAGTTGCAGCTCCACTTACACGTTTGACTTGTAAAAACAAACTCTAATGGAATCAAGAAGCGGAAGTTGCTTTTGAATCTTTGAAGACAGCGTTTGTTTCAACACCAATCTTCTATCGTGTTGAATTTTCTAAAGCATTTTTTACGGAAATAGATGCATCAGACTTTCTTCTAGGTGCAATTTTGTCACAAATGGGAACAGATGACAAACTTCATCCAGTAGCCTTTCATTCAAGAAAATTCTCAGTAGCAAAAATCAATTATGAGATCCATGACAAAGAACTTCTTGTAATTGTAGATTCTTTTCAAGAATGGCGTCATTATCTAGAAGGCATTTCTAGTCTAGTCATCGTATATATGGATCACAAGAACCTCGAGTATTTCATGTCAACACAAGTATTAAATTGTTGTCAAGCTTGTTGGAGCATGTCTTTATCAAGTTTTGAATTCATCATCACTTATTGGCCAGGAAAATAACAAGGTTTGTTCGATGCTTTATCTAGACGTTCTTATCTTGCACCAAAAGAATGAGATGCAGCTTTTGAGCAACAAAGAATGGTTCTCTTCAAGCCAGAGTAATTTCATCTTTGAGCAATAAAATCAACATTGATTGTTGATTTAACTTTTCTCAAGCAAGTCCAATTAAGTATGTCTTCAGACCCTCTTGTTCATGATATCAAGAATAATTCTTTTAAATCTCATGATCTTTCTAAATTTGAGTTCAAGAATAACCTATTTTATTTCGAAAGACGCCTATATGTTCCAGAAGGAGAAGCACATTTACGTGTTCTTCAAGCTCGTCACGACTTCCCAATAGTAGGACATTTTGGATACAATAAGACTTAAGAGCTGATATCTAGGGATTTTTGGTGGCCTTAAGTATGGAAGGCAGTCAAAGATTTTGTACAATCATGTGATGTTTCCTCAAGATCAAAAATTCCTCGTCATCGACCTTTTGGACTTCTTCAACCATTATCCATTCCAAAACAACCATAGTCTTCTGTTTCTATGGACTTCATCACGGATCTTCTAATCTCACGTTCTTATGACTCTATATTCATGATAGTAGATCGTTTTACCAAGATGGCACATTTTGTACTATGTACAAAATGTATCACAGGTGAAGAAATAGCTAAGCTCTTTCTTGACAATATCTATCGCTATCATGAATTACTCAAGGATATTATATCAGATAGGAGAATTCAATTTGTATCAAGATTTTGACAGACTCTTTTCAAGATTCTAAAAGTGGATATAAAACTATCTTCAACATTCCATCGTCAAACTGATGGACAAACGGAGCATGTTAATTAAGTTTTGGAACAATATTTAAGATGTACCATCAACTACCAAGAAGATGATTGGACAACTCTTTTACCATTGGTAGAGTTTGTTTACAATAACATAGTACATTCTTCTACAAAACAAACACCTTTTTTTTGCTAATTATGGTTATCATCCATGATTTGATACTTTTGACTTTTCAAAAGTTGATAATCATGCTATGAAAGATTTGGCGATTCATTTGTCAGAGCTACATCCAATGATGAAGGGGTAGTTAAAAGAGGCTCAAGAACAACAAAAAAATAATGCGGATGTCTATCGAAAGAAACAACCACCATTCCACTTGGGTGATAAGGTATGGCTACTTCATCGCAATATCAAGACCACTCGTCCTTGTGACAAGTTGGACTATCGAAGGCTTGGACTATTTTCTATTTCTATATAAATCAATCTAGTTGTATATCGTTTATATCTATCAGAGTCAATAAAAATTCATCCAGTATTCTACATGTCTCTTTTTGAATTATACAAGATAGTAGACATACCAAAAAGACAACAAGTTCCACAATAATAAAGAGTTTGAAGTAGAAGAAGTCTTAGATTCAAGGCGGCGCCAAAATAAATTGAAATATCTTATCCATTAGCACGGATATGATATTAGTGAACGCACATGGGAGCCTGTAAAGAATCTTACAAATGCAGCAAAGGCGGTGGAGGCTTTTCATTGATGACATCCATCAAAATCAAGATAAAAACCTTCTTATAAAAGAAACAATATCTAGGCAAGATAACATTCTACTTTCAATCCTTGTTTGTAGCTTCTTTGTAGTTGTGATGCTTATTAGATGGAGAACCAACAACCAATGGATTTGACTCAAGAACCTTCATTTCTTGACCTACTAAATGAGACATTATGATTGTCACAACCTTCAAGATGATGCAATCGAGATGAAGATCTTCAAGAACGACATATTTTTCCTCGAATACATGGTGAGATACAACACGTTTGGTATCACAACTTGGGAAGGGACTCCTGATGTTTGGTGATTTTGCTAGAGGTAAGAACAACTCCTGATGGTGTTCCAAATGTTCTATTTGAAGGAAGTTATAAAGGCCTCAACAATGATCAAATAACTGGGGGGACTTTCCGCCCTGGTATGGGACACTACCAATGGTTGACAGGCCCTATCAATCATCTTCAAAGAGAACAAAGATCAGAGAATGTGGCGAATATAATTTGTCGCATCATAGATTTCTTCAACATATGATGACCCCTCCTCGTGGAACTCGTCTCTGGAAGGGGGGGTAATGTCATGGACATACTCATAATTACATATACAAATATGTAGAAGTAAATAAAAGTAGATAAAAGTAAGTTAATTCTACAGTATTTGATATGGAAGCTTCCTAAAAGCTTTATAGACAATGCTTTGACTTCATAGGTATCTTTAATTGACTTTTTGGATTAGAAACGTGGTCAACAAGTTGGCCATGTGCCACACATGTTGTTAGCTTGAAGACCAAGCTAACTATGTGGCCCACATGTAGAAAAACTTGCCTTGTAAATCAAAGCATGTGTCTTATAAAGTCAACACATATTGGAGGTCCTATAGAATGTTGCCACGTAGCCCCTAGTTAGATAGTATATATAGAGACAAGAGTGAAGCCTTCTTTACTCTTGTCAACTCTTTTCTTGCTTCCAGTCTAGTTTGAAGGGTCACTAATTTTCTTTTGGTAATAGCCATCCCAATTTTTCTTTCAATATACATACTTATTTATTTTATATTTTGTTACCTTTCTTTGAGTGAAGGCTCACTTGTCTGAATTGCTTTTTCATCAAGTTCTCATCCTTGACAGTTATTGGGTTTTAAAACATGCTTCATTGAGGTAGATAGCTCCATTGGCCTCTCAAGTACTCCAAGGGTTTCAAGTACCTAAGATTTGCCTCAATCAAATATTTAATTTTTTTTAGTTTTAATGTAAAATTTCTTATAATTTTAGCTTTTGTTGTTAGCTTTCCAACTAAATAAGGCTTGTTCAATTTGGAGTTGAATTGAATTTTTAGTAAAATTTTGAATGCGAAGGAGTCAATTGCCTTCTTAGTTTGGATTAATTGAGTTTAGAAAGGTATTTTTCAGTGCCTTATAATTAGATTCAATTAAAAATTTGGAAGCATCGAGCTTTATAAGCTAAGAAAGGCATAAGTTTTACTGGATTTGAAGATGAATTAGATGTTTAGAAAATTTCTAAATGAAGGGGGTTGATCATTGTGGCAGTTTAGATCACTCAACTTCAAAGGAACAATTCTTAAGACAAAGTTACTAGATTGTAATACGATTTATTGAAGCAAGAGTATCTTTAAGTTAACCTTCTAATAAATTAAGAATCATTCAATTTGAAGCTACTACCAATTTTTGGTGAATTTTGGAGTAGAAGGGATTGCTTCCTTTAATCCTTAGATGTTGTCAAGGTACTTTCACTTTTACCTCTCTTATTTTATTTTTATTTTTATCTTTATAGTGATTTTTATTCTATAAAATTCAACTTTTGGCTAATTAATTTTAAGTTTCAAATTTTAACCTTTAATATTTTATTTTAACTTTTAATTTTAATTTTTAATTTTAACTTTTAAAATTTAACTTTTAATATTTAATTTTAACTTGATTTAATTTTTTATTCTTATTATGAGTTAATTGTAAAAAATTAATTAATTGATTTATCATTTTTTCATAGTGAATTTTATTTGATATTTTAATTTAACATTAATAAACATTGCTTAGAAGGCATTATTTTTAATTGAATTATAAACACTTGCATTTAAATTAACTTAATAATTTCACAATTAGGAGTTCTTTCATTCTACCTCTTGAACTTGTTGTGTAGTACTATTTCTATAGAGTGGTGGATTTTAGGCTCACACTAGGTGATGACAACTTGCATGTCCTAACTAATTTTATGCTCCTCCTTCATTGCAAGATGTTGCTGCTTTTAATGCCCAACTCCTCACTCTCATTGCTAATTAGGCTGATATTGTTCACCTAGCAAGAGATCCATGAAAACTTTGATATCTTGCCAAAGAATGCTCTTTCAACGTTATTATTCCTACAAATTTTGGATTGTCAACCTACCGATTGTAGTCAACATCTTTCACTTTGATTTTTTAGCATTGTTTATTACGATGGATCCCTACAGAACAACAAATTTTCTAACATCTAATCTCATTCTTTTGAACATATGAATTGGAGATATCATTTACATGGCCCTAGAGTAAAGTCAAGCTTTATCAAACCTAGTGTGATTGGGCATATTTCAGGTCATAATTTGCTCAATAGATTGTATATTTGGGACCTTAATTTTCTTGATGTATTTTATCCAAGAGTATTTCAAAGTAGTAATACTCAAGATCTTAACATCAATGAGTTTTGAATGAATTAAAAATTCAAATATGATTTTTGAAAATAATATCTACCACAATTTAATTTACTAAACTTTCCTATTGAAAAAATATTTGAATAAAAAGAAGAAGAAAAATTAAAATACTATCATACTTAAATTTTGTAATTCAATAAGTAAAGAATATGCATGTTGAATTGGAGGATTGAAAGACTTGATAAGAATGGAGGGATTTGGTTTTATAATATAAAAAAATCAGGTCTTCTTTTTCTAAAAAATATTTAAAAATCTACACCATATATTAATTATCAAGAAACTGCTTGGATTATAAAAATAATTTTCAAAAAAGTTAAAATATTTTATAATAAAATCATTTATACCAGTATTATAAAAATATATCTCATATTCTTGTTTGCAATAAAAATGTGCATATATACAATTTGTTTATAGACTTTCAAAACCTTCTATAAACAAAAAGGTTTACTTTTTTTTATTTAAACTAATAAATAAATATATTTGTATATTTATAAAGAAAATATTACATAATAAATCTTAATTTTTTGAATAATCAAATACAATCAGATATATATATATATATATATATATATATATATATACATACAAAAATATAATTTTTAATATAAAGTGATTTTATTTTATTTTTTGTGTATACTTTAAGCTTGTTAGATTTATATGTTCTTTTTGAAGAGCAACAAAATAGCAAGTCTCATTATATTTTCATGTTACTTTTAAATATTTTATTACTAATCATATATGTATATGGATATATATTATTCTATTTACATGTATATTAATAAGTTATTAAATAAATACTTTAGTATCCAAGCTCAATTAAGATGAGCTAAAGGTTGACACTTAGGTAATTCCAAAGTATCTATCCAAGTGTCCATATTTTACTTTTGATCAAATAGAAGGCATTGATTTTTATAAAAAAATAGTTTAACTTGATGACATATTAATATTTAATCGTTTTAGTGCATATCCAAAAATAAGTTGAAATCTAGTCACAAAGATGTATTGTCCAATACCTTATCTTGTTCCTATAGCTTTGAAGTCATCTTTTTCAATAGATTTATTCTTCTATAGAGTAAAAGATGTAAATAATACTAAAATTCATTCTACAATAGTGAAGGTTTTGATGTATTTTTTGTCTTTGACATGGAGCCTTTCTTTTTAGATCGTTTGTGATATAAGGCAATGGCTCATATTAAGGAATATTGTCATGATTTGTTAGTAGATCCAAACTATTAATTTGTTGATGATTCAATTTTTTCGTTTTTGAGAATTGTTTTTTAATAATGAGTTAAATAAATGTTGCAATGTTGATTCTTTATTCTTGTCATTTGAATATTATTGTTATTTATATCAAATATTTATAATTGGCTATTAGATTTGGTAGAATGTCAATTATTTCAAACTATGATTGTGATTATTAGAAAAAATAAGATTAATCCAGCTTCTGATGCTTCATTATATCTATCAGTTTGTACTTTAGATTTCTAATTTCTTATTACTTTATTGGATTTGATGGCTACTCCATGATGTACTTCTTTTTTCAATGATAGTCTAAAGAAACAAATATTGTATCATTGCAATAAGTATTATGTTATTTGATGTGAATTTTATCTTGGGATCTATGAATCTTGATCAAATTATGAGCCAGAGATGAAAAGATTTAAAAAAACTAAATATAAATTTTTTAGGATAAGATTAAAAGTAGAGGAGTTTTTATTGAGTTAGATTAAGTAATTATGTTTACTACCTAATTATATTATGTATGTTGACTATATATAATCGTGTTCTAAAGTTTTCAAATAAAGAGGGCCTAAGTAGTTTTGTAAAAATATCTATTACTTATTCTAGTATTAGAATATATTAGAGGCTAATTTTTTTTGATTGAATCTTTTTTCTAATGAGGTATAAGTATGCTACTATGTATCTAATTCATGGATTTATTCCTAGAATTGTAGCTATTTTGATGCTTCTAACATTATTACAATATATAATTACTAATTATCCTACTTCAATTTATAGGACTTGAAATAATATGGTAAGCCATGAGACTTCTTTAGATGCATTAGATAAGGCCTTGTATTTTGCTTCTCAAGAAGATAAGGCTACAATGAATTGTTACTTAGATGACTATGAAACATGTATTGTTTCAATACTAAATACTAGTTAAATTGTTGATTGGACATATTTCATATCACCCATATAATCAAAATCTATATATCTTGAAATATTAGATTAATTATTATTTTGATATAGGATTCTTTAGTCTTAAGTACTTTTAATGTAATGTAATACTCTTTTAATATCAAATTAGTAGAATTGTTGAGGTCTTGTCATGAATTGACTAACAATACTAGAAAATTGGATGCCAAAATAGATATGTATTAAGTAGAGATATTTTTTATAATATTAGAATATTATGTTGGATCTATTTTTTCTTCTTTTATGTCAATTTTGTGTTTTTTGTTTTGTGTTTTGTGTTTTGTGTTTTGTGTTTTTTTTTTTTTTTTTTTTTTTTCACACCTATTGAAATTATTGCTAATGCATAATTTTTTATTTTAAAATTTATAAGAATATTTTGTGCATACGCCTTTTATATCATGAATATTTCTTCTTTTACTTGTATGTATTCAACTTTTAGATAGAATGTGACTTCTTCTTTTGATAGTTTTGGCATTTTAAATTTATTATATTATTTTTTTAAAAAAATGATTATGTTTTTTATGCAACTTCCAATCATGAGTAGATTTTTTATATATAAAGAGATGAAAATAATTATACCTTATGATAGTTTGAAATATAGGTTTTGATTACATGTGTCTTATTAAAAATCTACTCCCTTTAATTATGAGTTTGTTATTTCATACCAAGCACAAGGTGCTTGTTTTAATCTATATAGGGCCTTTTTCAATCTGTAGACCATGTGTTTTTTCTTGGTATTTCAAAGCCTTAAGATTGACTAGCATATACCTCTTCTTTTATTTCTCCATGAAGTAAGACAATTTTTATGTCTATATGACATACTCTCTAATTCATCTGAGCTACAATTGAATCAATAGCTCTAATTATTATCCATTTAACTACTCGTACAATCTATTTCTTCTCTCTATTCAAAATCCCAGGCAACTAATATAACTCTATAGTTTTGTAAAGATCCATCAATATTTAATTTTACTTTGTAAATCTATTTTGTTAAAATATTTGATTTACTTGAAGGAAGATTTGTGAAAAAGTCATGTCTTATTTTTGTATATGGACTTCATTTCATCTACCATGGCTTACATCCAATCTTCATGAGTTGCACCCTTGTAATATGTTGCTAGTTTAAATTCCATTATTATTAGACCAACAAACTATTCTTTTAACCATCTTAAGTAGCGTTGTCGTGTTGTAATACGAGTATACAGTGAAAATAAAAAGAAAGGGGAATTTTATTAATATTCAGTTACATCAAATATTGGGAGCATCAACCAACTCCAGTACAAATACTGAGTGGTCAGGTTCAGTCACTCCGTTACAGTCAGCCAAGGCATACTCAAATGCTCCGTTCGATTCGAATAACGGGAGTCAGCAGGAAGAGAAGGACCAATTCACACGACGGGTTCGAGGAGCCAATTGGATCCAATTTCGATAATCCAATCCGGGTCCTCTTATCCAATATGAGACCTGAATTGGTCGGGCGACTCAATGTGGTCTAATTACGGGAAATCCAGGTCTTACTACGGATCTAAGCCAATCTGAAGCGAGGACCAATTTGACCCAATTACGGGAACATCCAGGTTACTACGGGCATCTTTCCCAATATAGGACCTGAATTGGTCGGGCGACTCAATGTGGTCCCGATTACGGGATTCGATTCTGTTTCACGCTGTCCTGTTCTCTGTGCCGTTTCAGGGAACGTTGTTTTCGGTAAATGGATTTCTTAAAGGTAAAAACGGAGGAGAAAGCTTGACGGCGAGAGCCAATTTCGGATCCAAGCTTGAGGTGGGAGCCAATTCCGGATCTAAGACGGAAGATTGAAGAAATTCAGAGGATAAGGTTAGGGGGGATATAGTTTTGAGGAGGGAGGTTTTTTTTTCGACGAATCGGGGGGGGGGGAGCTAGTTTTTAAGCTTCTGCAAGGTTACCAGTTTGGTTTTCATTGGAGTTTTTGGAAGATCAAGGGAATTAGAGAGAGGAGCTTCATGCTTCGGATCGGGGAAGGAAAGACATAGAATTTGGATTTTTCTTCTTCGTAGAGTTTTGGGAAGACTGAGGCAATCGCTGCTGAAGTCAGTGTTGTAATGGTGAATCGGGATTTTTAAATGAAGTGGGTTTGAATACTCTTGACTGTTTTGTAAAATCGAGTTACGTCTGTGATTGAAGGATTAAAGGGGTGTCTATAGGATTGAGTATGCGGAGTGAATGAAATTTATTGGGTTAATCTAACAGGACAGTCAGTGGATACAAGATCGTAAGTACAAAGGGGTATTGAAGATTAACAGTTTGGGTTGTTTGGGGTTCTCTGAAACGTCTAGAGACCTATCGGCTGGGGCAAAAAAAAAAAAAAGGACTTCGACAAGCAGTCGAAGAGCATCCGTATAGATTTACGGTACATTGTTGCAGTCGTTTATATTCCAGCAGTCAAAAACTGATAGACTGCTTGACTATTGGCGAATCTCCATACTACCTTCTACAGCCAGACGCCCGGCATGTTCTCAAGCAGGAAAGTACGTAATACGACATAAGTGGTGAATCCGATGTGAAAGCTTGAGGTAGAAGGTATTGGATTTCGGTTGATTTTATCTTTATTTTTATGGAAAACGAAAATAAAAATTTTGAAGGATTTTTGGGAGGAGTTTTTGGTGGGGAGTCTTCTAAAGGACAAGGTATGCACATGGATCCGTTTATTGCTAGTTTGTTTCAAGCCTTCTCATTGTCAATGCAGCAACAGCAAAGCAATGATTGAAAGGAAGCTTTGGCAACCAAAGCATTGCAAGCAGTGGTCAATAAAATTGATCAATTTGATGGGAGGAATATTTCAAGGTATTTGAGATGTTATGTTCGTGAAATGGAATTAAATCGGGTTTCTGAGAAGAAAATGGTTGCACTATTTGGGCTTGCCATGATACCGGAGATAAGGGATCACATTACATCGATTACGGATCGTTGTGGGAATTCATGGGAAGATTTTTCACATGCATTGAAAGACGAATATTTCTTGGAAGATGCTGATCGCGTTACTAAGAAGCTGTTTCTGGGATGGATTGAACGGCCCAATAAGAATTTACAAGCAACAGAGCTACTAAGGGAATTTGAGAGGCAGTACTCTCAATTATCGAAGGTAGAAAAATTGACATTGGAGTCGAATAAAGTTGATCTATTTCTTCAAGCTGCTGATGGAGATTTGTAAGAGAAATTAGAACCTCTTCTTGAAGACAAAGAAGAAGATGAAGGATTGACAACGAAGTGGAAGAACGTTGAAGATGCGGTGGGGTTGCTTATAAAAAACGAAAGGAGGAAGGATAGGAGCAATATTCCGAAAACAGTACAAGCACCGAAAGCTCCAGTACGTACAACACCACTGACATTGCCTACAGTTCAACCTTAGACATCCTTGTCAAAGAAAGCAGATATGGGTATGGAAGAAATTATACGAGGAATGCGAGATCTTCAAATCAAATTGGCAAGACTTGAAGAGAATACTTCTATAAACAATTCGAAGAATGTTTCAAAACAAGGATATGTACAAAGATGCATTTGGTGTGATGATGCTTCACACACTAGAAAAGATTGCAATGAATTTAATAATATGATACGGCAGGGAATTATTTGCTGGAAAGATGGGAAGATAGCATTGAAAGATAGGGAGGATCTTCTTCAAACCAATTTTGGCAAGGGAGGAATGAGAGCATTGATTCAAGATTACTTAAAAGAGCATGAAACAGTAGTACGAGAAAGTGCAAGTTATGGTGCTAGAATAGATGATGCAATTGGTGGAAGTACGGAAACTAGTGAGTTTTGGGCTTCTGTCGTTTCTACAATGCAAGAAGGGAAATTACCTCGAGAAGCGTTATTGAGAACTGCAGCTACAATACGAGGAAGAACAGGTTGGGAGGATCCTGTTGAGTCTCTTTCAGTTCATGCATATATTGCTAAGAGCCAACATGAAGCTTTGATGGAAGAAAAAAGACGAGGAAATTTTGATGATACTAGAGAAGGAAATTCTTTTAAGAGGCAAACTCGAGGAGACAAGGCTCCGGAGGCAGCTTCATAAGAATTGCCTATAAAGGATACCTCAGCATCATTGGGAGAAAAAACAATGGAGACAAAAGATAAGGGCAAATCAATTGCTTATAAGCTACTTTCTAACATTGAAGCGGCAACAAATTTTAAAGGGGTGTTGGAAGAACGTATATTAAACGCTAAGGTGGAATTCACATTGAAAGAAGTCTTGGAAATTGCAAAGAAGGACTTTCATGATGTTATCATTGACAGCATTAAGCGAAAGAGGCAATTAATGAGCAAAACTGGAATGAGTCATGCTATTGATGCAAGAATATGTAGAGATGAAGAAGAGGTTGATATTGGTTACAAGCAACCAACAAATGAAAAGAATGGGTATAATCAGTGAGTACGTTTCGAAGATTCTAGTGACAAGGAAATGAAAACTTTGAGCCATTATACTCGAAAGCATTGGACAAGGGCAACTACTGAGGTATTGGTGAAGGTAGGAGATATAGAAGAACCAATAGTTGCCTTGGTGGACCATGGTTCTGAAATAAATCTCATGTCTAAAGATCTTTATAAGAAGAAAAAATGGTCAATTGATATGGAACATGGATGGGCAATACGAGCAGCTAATAACACACGAGGCGAATTATATGGAGCTTGTTCAGATGTCAAAATTCGGATTGGGGATGTTGCGACGGAGCAACATTTCTTCGTTCAAGATACACCGTCTTATCCGTTGATTTTAGGACAACCTTATATCACGGCAACACGGATGGAAACAAAGGTACTTGACGATGGTTCTGCTTATGCAAGGGTACGGAGCGAAGATGGGAGGAAAGCTGTACAATTTCTAACAGTACCTCCTAACCATAAACGGAATCGAGATAGGTTGAGGGAGAAACCATTGCCAAAGATTGTTGAAGGATTTAAGGATTTTGGGGAGGCACCACTGTAAAGCGAGATTATGGAGGTACAAAAGAGGAGGTACTCTCGCGAGATGAAGGTGCCTTTGATGCGAGTTTTATTGGTATATTGGAGAATGGAAATATTATGTATAAGAAAGTTGATGATTTTAAAAGAAAAGAAAGAAAAAGATTATATGATATTGAAGGACAGTTACGCAAGATAGGTACATTGCAAGATGATGAGAGGATTTTGGGTGTTTATGAAGAAAATGGACTGGAAGATTCATTGGAATTGATTACATCTATTGGGTTAGGGGATAATGATAAGATTGTTGAGATTCATTCGAGAGAGGTTTATACCATGCTTGAATCTTTTCAAGCACCAGAAGTCACAGTAGAGACGAGATATAAAACGGCAGATAAGAAGGTAAAGCCTGTTGCCGGACCATTACCAGAGGATTGTAAAGAACAAATGGGAGAAGCATCAAAAGAAGCAAGTTTAAGAGATCCAATGAGTATTGGACATCAGTTTACTGAAGAGACTTTTGAAGAATTGAAGATTGGTTTTGATGGTTCTTTATTGCCGGAGGAAATTACTTGCTTCAAAAACATGTTGGCTAAACAAGGTAGATCGTTTGCCTTCGAATCTCATGAAATTGGGTGTGTGGATCCAAATATTATAACACCTATGGTTATCTTCACTGTACCGCATGTACCTTAGAATCTAAGACCGATTCCAGTACCGAGGGCACATTTATCTAAATTGGTGGAACTATTGAAAGAAAAGATAAAGATGAAAATATTAGAACCTTCATTTGTGCCGTATTCTAGTCGATGGTTTACGGTACCTAAGAAGAATGGGTCACTACGGTTTATTCAAGTTATGCAGCCGGTGAATGCTGTAACTGTCAGGAATGCAGGAATTGGACCTATTGTGGATGAATTTGCTGAGGCGTTTGCTGGAAGGGCAATCTATTCAATGGGTGATTTGTATTCAGGTTATAATCAATTTCAACTTGCCGAAGGAAGTAGAGATATGACAACGATGAGGACACCGCTTGGATTGGTTAGAATGTGCACTCTTCCTCAAGGCGTGACCAACTCAGTTGCGCATATGATGAATGGGATGAATAAGGTATTGAGAGATTTTATTCCGGAAAAGACTATGCCTTTTCTGGATGATGTTACTATAAAAGGGTGCAGAGAAGGAGACAAGGATGAAACTTTAGATACGAGGGGGTGTCGCAGATATGTTGTTGATCATATACAAGATTGTGAAAAGATTTTAACTCGGCTTGGAGAAGTTCATCTTACATTATCGGGTATGAAGTCCGTATTTTGAGTGCAAGAGGTTGTAATTGTTGGACATTTATGCGGATCTTACGGAAGAAAACCAGATCCGACTAAAGTTGATGCAATTGGAAGGATGAAAGAGGATTGTGGTTCTTTAACAGAGGTTCGTAGGTTTTTGGGTGCATGTGTATTTTATCGAATCTGGATCCCTCATTTTGCTCACATAGCGGATCCATTATATGAACTGTTACGCAAGGGTTACTGATTTGAATGGAAAGAAAGGCATATTCAGACAATGCAAAGATTGAAGAAATTATTGATGTTACCTCCAATATTGAGGAAGGTTGATTATAAGTACAATAGACCAGTGATTCTTACTATAGACTCTAGTCCAATTGCCGTTGGATGGGCTGTGGGTCAAGATGATTCGAATGGGAGTAGATTTGCAGTTCGATTTGGAGCTAAAGTTTTAAGTATTCGTCAACGTGCATATTCGCAAGTCAAAAGAGAACTTTGGGGAGTCGTTTCGGCTATGAAAGCTGAAAAGGACTATTTGATTAGGGCAGTAGTAATAATTGAAACAGATTGCTTGCCATTGCTTGGAATGATTATTAACTGTTCAATGCCAGATATTGCAATGTTGAGATGGATTGCTTATATTAAGTCACTAAATCCAGAATTTAAGCATATCACTGGAAAGGACAATTTAGTAGCAGACATGCTATCTCGAGCAAGATACGAGAGGGAGGACGAAATGGTTGAAGACATTGATGATGTCGGATTGAAATTCTATTCAATATCAAATCTCAATAGAGAAGACAAGCTATTTCTTGAAGAATCTTATGAAGGAGAATTATTAGATATTGGTCATTATTTGAATACCTTGTCTAAGCAGGGGAATTGGTCTACAGAAAAATTCAAACAAATAAGAAAAAAAGCATATGGATTTTTACTTCGAGATGGATTCTTATGGAAGAGACCGAAGAAAGGAATTGGGATGCCACAACGAGTAATAGGCAAAAGGGAAGAAAAACTAAAATTATTAAAGGAGTTTCATGATAGTTTATGGACAGGGCATAGAGGAATCTGGGCTACTTTTGCTAAACTCAAGGAACGATATTGGTGGAAAAATATGTATCGAGATGTGCTCTCATTTGTAGAGTCATGTGAAATCTGTCAATCGTATTCTAATATCCGACATCGAGATGGTCTTCATCCTACGTATCCTCTGGCTATTCATTTTAAATGGGTTGTTGATTTGATTATTATGCCGGTTGGGTTATGGCAGATGAGATATTTGGTTTTAGCTCGTGAAGATTTATCAAATCTAGTAGAAGGAAGAGCATTGAGGACAAAATCTACAGAGGGGATTTGTAGGTTTTTGCTTGAAGATGTCATTTGCCGTTACGGGTGCGTAGGAAAAATCACTACAGATCGTGGAGAATTAAATGCACAAGAAGCTCGTAAGTTCTTTGAAAAATGTGGAGTTAAACTATCACTGACTACTGCTTATAATCCGGAAGGGAATGCAAAAAGTGAATGTGGTCACCCGTCGATTGTGAAAACATTGGTTAAAGCTTGTAATGGGAAGGTTAAAGAGTGGCCACGGCTTTTGTCATTTGCATTATGGGTTGATCGAACAACACATAGTTCGGTGACAGGATATATGCCAGTAGAACTTATGACAGGTCAAAAACCAATTATGCCGATTGAAGAAAAGGTACTTACTTGGAGTATGCTACCATGGAAAGATGGATTGACAAGAGAAGAACTTCTGGCTATTAGGATTCGATAATTGGAGCAAAGAACGGAAGATGTCCAGATAGCATTGGAAAGGTTAAAAAGAGCAAGGTTACAAAACAAGGCGCGATTCGATAAGCAACATCGAATGAGACCAAAAGCAATCGAGGAAGGTGACTGGGTACTTGTTTATGACAATAGTCTGGATAATCAACATAGTATTTTGCGGAAATTTTCAAAACGTTGGTTTGGACCATATGTTGTAACAACTGTTCATGATAATGCGACTTACTCATTACGGGAGTTAGATGGTACAAAATTGAAAATACCAATTGTAGGGAAGCGAGTAAAAATATTTAAACGAAGACACGCAGAGATGAATATAAAAGACCTTAATGAAGGTACAGAGATTCCGCAGCAAGAAGATGAAAGTGATATGGATAATGAAGGTGACGAAGACGAACTGGACAAAGACGTAGGGGATATATTCTGAATCAAACAGCAATTGGGTAAATTGGTACATACCGGAGGATGCACAGGTTCAAAGGGGGTGGATGTTGTATTGTAACACGAGTATACAGTGAAAGTAAAAAGAAAGGAGAATTTTATTAATATTCAGTTACCTCGAATATTGGGAGCATCGACCAACTCCAGTACAAATACTGAGTGGTCAGGTTCAATCACTCCGTTACAGTCAGCCAGGGCATACTCAAATGCTCCATTCGATTCCAATAACGGGAGTCAACAGGAAGAGAAGGACCAATTCACACGACGAGTTCGAGGAGCCAATTGGATCCAATTTCGATAATCCAATCCGGGTCCTCTTATCCAATATGAGACCTGAATTGGTCGGGCGACTCAATGTGGTCTAATTACGAGAAATCCAGGTCTTACTACGGCTTTTAGTCAATCTGACGCGAGGACCAATTTGACCCAATTACGAGAACATCTAGGTTACTACGGGCATCTTTCCCAATATAGGACCTGAATTGGTCGGGCGACTCAATGTGGTCCCGATTATGGGGTTCGATTTTGTTTCAGGCTGTCCTGTTCTCTGTGCCGTTTCAGGGAACGTTGTTTTTGGTAAATGGATTTCTTAAAGGTAAAAACGGAGGAGAAGCTTG
Source organism: Physcomitrium patens (assembly GCF_059467195.1). Lineage (NCBI taxonomy): Eukaryota > Viridiplantae > Streptophyta > Bryopsida > Funariales > Funariaceae > Physcomitrium > Physcomitrium patens. The sequence continues at coordinate 14,049,739 of NC_143421.1, forward strand.
ACGGCGAGAGCCAATTTTGGATCCAAGCTTGAGGTGGAAGCCAATTCCGGATCTAAGACGGAAGATTGAAGAAATTCAGAGGATAAGGTTAGAGGGGATATAGTTTTGAGGGGGGGAAGGTTTTTTTTCAGGGGTATCGGGGGGGGAGCGAGTTTTCAAGCTTTTGCAAGGTTACTAGTTCGGTTTTCATTGGAGGTTTTTTGAAGATCAAGGGAATTAGAGAGAGGAGCTTCATGCTTCGGATCGAGGAAGGAAAGACATAGAATTTGGATTTTTCTCCCTGGTAGAGTTTTGGGAAGACTGAGGCAATCGCTGCTGAAGTCAGTGTTGTAATGGTGAATCGGGATTTTTAAATAAAGTGGGTTTGAATACTCTTGACTGTTTTGTAAAATCGAGTTACGTCTGTGATTGAAGGATTAAAGGGATGTCTATAGGATTGAGTATGCGGAGTGAATGAAATTTATTGGGTTAATCTAACAGGACAGTCAGTGGATACAAGATCGTAAGTACAAAGGGGTATTGAAGATTAACAGTTTGGGTTGTTCGGGGTTCTCTGTAACGTCTAGAGACCTATCGGCTGGGGCAAAAAAAAGACTTCGACAAGCAGTCGAAGAGCATCCGTATAGATTTACGGTACATTGTTGCAGTCGTTTATATTCCAGCAGTCAAAAACTGATAGACTGCTTGACTATCGGCGAATCTCCATACTACCTTCTACAGCCAGACGCCCGGCGTGTTCTCGAGCAGGAAAGCACGTAATACGATAGTGTGTTGGTCAATTGGCCATTGTTGTGAACAACACAATCTATACTAGACTTGGTGAAGTTGGTTCTAAGATTGGAGAATTTGATACTATAATTAAAGAGAGGTTATTGTGATTTTTAGTGGTAGGCTAATTATTGATTTCTTCTTTTGGAATATAATTGAATATTATGGATGTAATTATTTAAGTAGAATTTTCACCTAATTACAAATGTGGTAGTTATACTAAAGATGATGTAGTATAACAAATAGTTTAGTCTTAGCTTGGCAATATGGAGGTAGCACAATGCAACAAATTTGATGGTAAGGTGGCACAATAATTGTGCATGTCCATTGGATAATTATATTATAAAAAAAATAAAGAATCCAATGAATCATGAATAGCTCTTTTGATTTCTTCACAATAGTAAGTTTAATGCAAGACCAATTTAGATATGATTTTCTAATATAGTTCCATCAAGAGGTTGTGATAAGCTTTGTTGCTTTATAAGACCCTATAAAAGTAAAAACTCCTACTAAATAAATACTCCCACAAGCACTTCAATTCTCCAAGGTTTCAAAATATTTTGAAAGCACTCGCAAAGATGATTAGTACAATGTGGAAGAGGAGGTAAATGTCTGGGTATTGTCATAGGCATCAACAATAATCAATACCTTTCTAGGATAAGAACTTGATAAAAAAAATAAATGAGTGAGACTTTTTTCAAAAAAATTTAACAAAATAAAAATAAGTGTATATTAAGAAAGAACTTGGAATGACTATTGCCAAAAAAAAAAAAAAAAAATTAAAGATCCTTGAAACTAAACTATAAACAAGAAAGGAGTTGACAAGAATGAAGAAGGCTTCACTCTTACCTCTATATATACTATCTACCTAGGAGCTACATGGCGACATTCTATATGACCTCCAAAAATAATTTGACTTTACACAACATATATCTTAACTTGCAAGGTAAGTTTTCTATGTAGACACGACATAATTAGCTTGTTCTACAAGCTACCAATATGTGTGGCATGTAGTTAATTTGTTGATCAAGTTTCCAATCTATTAATAAAGTATAAATACATGTATAGTCAAAGCAGCATCTATGAAGCTTCTCTAGAAGATATTATAAAATTGATCTATTTTTAGCTACTTCTATCTATTCATATCACCTAGGTAATAATTACAATAAATATATCTCCATGATATTATCCGCCCTTCTACAAACAAGTTCTATGACGAGTGGTGAACACATGTTGAAGAAGTCTAAAATGTAGCAAATTATATTTGTCACATACTCTAATCTTTGTTTTCTTCAAAGATAATTGATAGGATCTTTCAACCATTATTAGTGTCCCATACCAAGGCGGGAAGACCATCCAATTATTTGATCATTGTTGAGGCCTTCATAACTTCTTTCAAATAAAATATTTGAAATACTGTGAAGAGTTGTTCCTAATTCTAATAAAATCACTAAACATTAGGAGTCCCTTTCAAGGTTGTGATATCAAATGCATTGTATCTTGCTATCTATTCAAGAAAAAATATGTCATTCTTGAGGATCTTCATCTCGATTGCATCATCTTGAAGGTTGTTATAATCGTAATGTTTCGTCTAGTAGATCAACAAACAAAGGCTCTTGAGTCAAATCTGCTAGTTGTTGGTTTTCTATCTCCTCAACGTCACAACTACAAAGAAGCTACAAACAAGGATTAAAAGTAGAATATTATCTTGCTTAGATCTTGTTTCTTTTATAAGGAAGGTTTTCATCTTGATTTTGATGGATGTTTTCAATCTAAAGCTTCTACAACCTTTTTCGTATTTGTAAGATTCTTTACTCGCTCCCATGTACATTCACTAATATCATATCCGTGCCAATGGACAAGATATTCTAATTTTTTTTGGCACCGCCTTAAATCTAGGACTTCTTTCAATTTGAACTCTTCATTATTGTCCACTTTTATAAGAGGAGGTGGAGCTTGTCTTTTTCTTGATATGTCTATTATCTTGTATGGTTCAAGAAGAGACAAGTGGAATTCTAGATGGATTTTCATTGACTCCGATAGATGTAAACGATATGTAACTTGTTTAATTTATACAAAAATAAAAAATTGTCCAAGCCTTTGATAGTCCAATTTGTCACAAGGACAAGTGGTCTTGATATTGCAATGAAGTAACCATACCTTGTCACCCATGTGAAATGGTGGTTGTTCCTTTCGATAAACATCCGCATTAATTTTTTGTTGTTGTTGAGCTTCTTTTAACTACCCCTTCATTGCTGGATGTAGCTCTGACAAATGATTTGCTAAATCTTTTGTTATAGGATTATCAGCTTTTAAAAAGTCAAAAGTATCAAATCGTAGATGATAACCATAATTAGTAAAGAAAGGTGTTTGTTTTGTAGAAGAATGTAACGTGTTATTATAAGCAAACTCTACCAATGGCAAAAGAGTTGTCTAATCATCTTGTTGGTAGTTGATGGTACATCTTAAATACTACTCCAAAACTTGATTAACATGCTCCGTTTGTCCATCATTTTGAGGATGGAATGTTGAAGATAGTTTTATATCCACTTTTAGAATCTTGAAAAGAGTTCGCCAAAATCTTCATACAAATTGAGTTCCCCTATCTGATATAATATCTTTTGATAATCCATGATAGCAATAGATATTGTCAAAAAAAAGCTTAGTTGTTTCTTCACCTGTGATAGATTTTGTACATGGTACAAAATGTGCCATCTTGGTAAAATGATCTACTATCACGAATATAGACTCTTAAGAACTTGAGATTGGAAGATCCGTAATGAAACCTACAAAAACAGAAGATCATGGTTGTTCTAGAATGGATAATGGCTGAAGAAGTCTGTAAAGTTGATGACGAGGAGTTTTTGATCTTGAGAAAATATCACAAGATTGTACAAAATCTTTGACTGTCGTCTATATTTGGGGCCACCAAAAATCCTTGGATATTAGTTCCAAAGTTTTATTGTACCTAAAATGTCTTGCTGTTGGAAAGTCATGATGAGCTTGAAGAACACGTAAGTGAGCTCTACCTTCTGGAACATATAAGCATCCCTCAAAATATAATGGATTCTTCTTGAATTCAAAATTTGAAGTAACATAAGACTTTGAAGGATTTTCTTTAATATTATAAATAAGAGGATCAAAAGACATATTTGATTGAACTTGCTTAATAAAAATTGAATCAATAGTTAGTATTAATTTCATTGCTTAAACACGAATATGCTCTCGTTACAACACAATTATCCTTTGCTGATCAAAAGCAGTATGTCTTTCTTTTGGTGAAAGATAAGATTGTCTAAAAAGTACATTTGAATAACCTTTTTGTTTTCTCAATCGATAAGGATCTTGAATTCAAATCTTAACAAAGATATACTCCAACAAATTTGACGACGATTCAAAATAGGTGCTGACATTAAATATTCAAGGTTCTTATGATCCATATTCACGGTGTCGGGGTAGAGAGGTTTTGCCTCAAGAAAGCGCTGGGCTTCTAGCTGTCACTAATTACTCAATCAAGCTTAAAATAAAGAAATCCTAATTTTATATATATAAGTTCTCCTTTTGGGACAATTATACCAAATACCTAAGTCTTAAATAACCAACAACACCCAAAATATGGTAGAAGTATTCTAAAACCTTGTATATCCTTGTGTAGAAATTCTCTCGAACCTCAACACCTCATAACTCTTGATCCTACCGTCCAAACAAGATCAAAATTTACATGAAGTACTGATATGTTGTTATTAATTTGTACAACAAATTTCAACGGCAAATTTGTCGCGGATCTTGAGATATCTTCAAAACCCTAACAGTCGCTTCAAACCCTAATCTTTATATACCCACGCACAATTTTCTTCATATCACACAAACCATAAGTCCAAATACCGCAAAACTTGTATAGATAGCTTTTTAACATAATTTTTTACATTCTCTCAAAGTTTGAGCCAAAATTTCATTTGAAAACTCAAGTTATGGCTCCTAACACTACTTTGAACAAAACCGCTCACTTACTGCCTTTGATTTGAATGCACTGTCTTTAACTCCCTATAACTCCTTTATATAAACTCGAAATGTAAAATTTCCTTCATAAAAGATGTATGTCTTGAAGTTGCCCTTCCATCCGCACCTTCCGATCTCCAAAAGCTTCCGAAAGACTCATCTTAAACTCAAAAGAGTAACAGTAGGTTTCAAATTGACACCTTAACTCCAAACCCTATAAAATTTGCACAAAAATTGCATAAAACCCTAAAATTTACGACCCTTGCCTCTGATTTCCTAATGGCTTCTTTGAAGTCACCGAAACCCTTATCAAGGTCGCGGACAGCCTCGTAAAAGTCCATTGGGCATGGATTTCGACCAATGGGGATGAAGATCCTTATTTCTACCTTCATCCAATCATGCCTTGGTTTCATCCCTCCCAATTAACCTCCTATTAGTTTAAATCTTCATCTTTAGGCCCTTATCTCCTCTCAAGGCTTCATACTTAACATTAAGGTTCTATAACTTTTATATACTATAATCAAACTAAGTAAGAAAAATAAAATAAAGTTTTTTTTTTTTTTTTTTTTTACCAACTCTTTTTAATTTAATCTATTAATTATTTTAACACACATTTAGATTTATTAACATATAATATGTTTTAAATAATTTTTACATACTATAAGCATTTACAGTATGACATCCACCCCCTCCAAACCTGCACATCCTCCGGCATGTGCCAATCTTATCATCTTTGTTCACTTCATCTTCATTTCTTTCTGCATCTCTTTCTTGGTTTAGATATAATGTTTCAAAATCTGAAAAATTACTTGGAATAAATCTGTCATCTCTTCTTTTAAATGCCTTTATCCACTTTCCAGCTTTAGATAAAATCAACATCACACTATCCAACTCACGAAATATATTTGTCTCATTGTGTTGCATTGTTGCAACTACACACGACTCAAACTAACTTCAAGTAAATTTCTTCTATGTATTATATTGGTGGTCTAAAGTACCATTAGAAACCTCTATTCACATATCTTCCATATCATTTGAAACTCTCAATATCCATTTTTAACTGATATCAATGGTCCATTTCTCCTTGTTAAAAAGTCTCCTAGATATGATTTTTATCTCCAAGCTCTCCAAGCTTCACATTTGTCCAAAATAAATGATAATAATCCACCTTCTCTTCTTTACCATACTCAAAGTTGTAGTTATCAGCATAAATAAGTACCTTTGTATCCTTGTGAACCATCTTTTCATTTGATATTTCTTCAACCATGAATTCTTGAATTTGGATGGTTTGAGCTCTTTTTGTTAAGCCTTGTACTCCTCCATATTCAAATTCACCTTGATTTTGGATACATATTGTATCCATAACAACCCCCGTATTGCTCATATTTATTCTAGTAAATATTTGTAAAACCTGATTTTTCATTTCTCCATTGAAAAACTCTTCTATTTCTTCAACTTCTTCTTCTTGAGCCTCACTAGAGCCAATTTTTTTCTCTTCTTTGTAGCCATCATTAATCATAGGATCACACATAAGAGTAAATACTTGGATAATTTCTTCTTCTTCTTCTTCTTCTTCTTCTTCTTTTTCTTCTTCTTCCATTGTGTGAGTATCCAATGCTTCCACTATAATAGCTTCAACTTTGGATTTCCATGTGTCATCTTTCTCCTTCTCTTTGTCTTTCTCCCACCATTCTTTTGATATTGATATATCTCTAGGATAAGTAGAAAAAAGCACCTTCACTAGCTTTTGCCCTTCATAAGCTTCTTTATTATTTAGAGACCTCTTCTTGCTTCTAAGTTCAACATCCTCCTCATGAATAGCTCTATCTTTTTTTTCCTCAACCATGGCATCATGCAGATCATCATTATATTTTTTTCCACATAAATATGCTTTAATATTAATAGCATCAACTAGATCATTCCACCCAGTCATTTTTCTGATAGCTTCAGCTCCTTCTCCTTGTATGCCATTATTCTTTGATGTTTGCTCCATCTGGGATTTCTTCAACTTTGTCATTTCTACCTTCAAATCTCGTATATCCTTAATTAATTCTTCAAGAGTGTCATCCTTAACAGTCTTTATTACCCATTGAGGTGGCACTAGATTTTGAAATGTAGGCATTGACTCCAATCTTGATATTAAACCATGAGTCTTAATCTTTTGCTGTTTAGCCAAAAGTCCCACTATCTCTTTTATTAGCTTCCAATTATTTATAAAACCACTCTCAGATGTCTTGTCTGCCAGATAAAAGAGAAGCTTGTCTTCCAAATATTCATCAGCTGCTTGCAAGAATAACTTAGTTTTCATTATTTCTAATAGTTGCCTCTCTTGCCATGGTAATTGTCCAAACTTATTTTCAAATTCACTGATTAATTCATTTGGAGCCAATTGATTCCCTAGCCTTTGCTCAATCCACTCCAAAAAAGTCTGTCTTGTCATTCTTTTTGAATCTTCTTCAAAAAATTCATCTTTCAAGAGTTCTTCAAATTTCTTCCATGATATAGTCTTAGAATATAACTCTTGCACCCTTTCTCTGATTTCTGGTACCACTGCCAAATCAAAGGTGGTAATCATCTTCATCTTTGAAACTTGATGCACTTCCATTTCACATATATAAATCCTTAAGAACTTGGTGATATTCCTCCCATCGAACCTCCCAACTTTGTCCACTACTATTTGTAAGGCCTTAATAGTGTTTCTATCCTCTTTATGTACCTGTTGCTTTTCTTTCATAAATTGAGCAAATGCCATGAATAAATCATGGGCACCCACTCCTCCTGATAATCCAAATCTTAGATTTTGATCCCCCATTTCAAATTGTTGAAAATAAGTGCCTTAAGGCTCTCTCAATGGAAGCACCAAGATGTTGGGGTAGAGAGAGTTTGCCTCAAGAAAACGCTGGACTTCTGGCTGCCACTAATTATTCAATCAAGCTTGAAAATAAGAGAAGCCCTAAGTTTATATATAATTTTTCTCTTTTTGAGTAATTACACCAAATACACAATCCTTAAGTAACCCACAACTTCTAAAATGTGATAAAATCTTCTAAATCCTTATTTATTCTTATGTCGAGATTTTTTGAACTTCAACACCTCATATCTCTTAATCCGACTGTCCAAACAAACTCTAATTTTACATGAGGTACTGATGTATTCTTATTAACTTCTACAACAATTTTCAACTACAAATTCATTGCAGAACTTGAAATATCTTGAAATTCCTAATAGCCGCTTCAAACCCTTGTCTTTATACATCCGTGTGCCATTTTCTTCATATCTCACAAAATATAAGTTTAAATGCCACGAAATTTGTGTGTATAACTTCTTAACACAAAATTTTACATTTTCCAAAAAGTTTGAGCCAAAAATTCGTCTGAAAACTCAAGTTATAGCTCCAACCATTACTACAAACAAACCCACTTACTTACTGCTTTTGATTTGGAAGCGTCGCCTTCAACTCCTTACAACTCCTTCATATGAACTCCAAAAGTAATAAATTTTTCATGAAAGATGTAGGCCTTGAAATCGCCGTTCCAATGGCACCTTTCGATCTTTAAAAGCTGCTGTAAAACTCCTCGTACTCTCAAAAGAGTAATAGTATGTCTTAAATAAATACCTTAACTTCAAACGGTTATAACTTTTTCACTCTAACTCCAAATCCTCTAATTTTTGTACACAAATTGTTTTTCAAACCCTAAACTATACAACCCTAGCTTCTAATCTCCGAATGCCCCCTTTGAAGTCGCCGAAACCCTTCTTAAGGTCGCACGCAGCCTCCTCAAAGCCCATTGGGTATGGTATTCGACCAATAGAGATGAAGTTCTCCATTCCTTGCCTTCATCCGAACATGCCTTGCTTTCATCCCTCCCAATTAGCTTCCTACTAGTTTAGATTTTCATCCTTAGGTTTCCACCTTTTTCCAAGGTTTCATACTAAACATTTAGGTCCTATATATATATATATATATATATATTAATGTCAAAATCAAAAGAAATAAAGAAACAAAGTAAAGTTTCTTATACCAAATCCTTTTAATTTAATCTACTAGCCACTCTAATACACATTTAGATTTATTAACATATAATATGTTTTAGCTAATTTTTACATACTATATGCATTTACAGTACGACAACGGTGACTGATCTAGAAGCACCTTCTAGATAATGGGGCCATTCTTGAAACAAATCCATGATTACAAGAAGTTCTTTGTCATGGATTTCATAGTTGATCTTAGCTATTGAAAGTTTTCTAGAATGAAAAGCTATTAGGTGAAGTTTATCATCTATTTTCATTTCTGACAATACGACACTTAAAGCAAAGCCTGATGCATTTGTTTCCATAAAAAATGGCTTAGAAAAATCGACACAATATAAGATTGGTGCAAAAATAAAAGTTGTCTTCAAAGCTTTAAATGTTACTTCCGCTTCTTGATTCCATTGAAGTTTGTCTTTATAAATCAAACATATAAGTAGAGTTGCAACTTGAGAGAAGTCTTTGATGAAGATCCAATAGTAGTTGGCAAATCTAAAAAATCATTGAACATCTCTTATCATTTTTAGGATCTTCCAATCCATAATAGCTTGAACTTTCTTAGGATCCATCATAAGTCCATCATTTGAAATGATGTATTCTAAGAAGTCGACTTGAGTAGTCTAAAATACACACTTTTTTTTATCTTGGCATAGAGTCCCACATCTCCTAGTTTTTTTAACATATGACGAATATGAAGTTCATGTTCTTTTATGTTCTTAGAATAGATTAAGATGTCGTCTATGTAACAGATAACAAAATCATCTAAAAACTCCCAAAAGATATCATTTATTATATGTTGGAATACTGTTAGTACATTTGTAAGTCCAAAAGGTATGACGTTGTATTCAAAATGTCCATATCTTGTTCGAAAAGTAGTCTTCCATTTATCTCCTTCTTTGATGCATATCAAATTGTATGCTCCTCGTAGATCTATTTTTGTATAGATCTTAGCTTGATTCAACTAATCAAGGAGTCCACATATTGAAGGTAGTGGATACTTGTTCTTGATGATAATTTTGTTGAGTTCTTGATAATCGACACACATTTTTCAATGATTCATCTTTTTTCTTCACAAATAAAATTAAAGCTTATGCTAGAGATTTGGAATGGTGTATGAAATTCTTGGCCAAATTCTCTTCAATACACTCCTTAACTTCAGCCTACTCATTTTGTGATAAACTGTAGATTAGTCCAAATGACGATTATGCTCTTTCTTAGAGGTCAATTGAGCAGTCATACAAATGATATTTTGGAAGAGTATTTGCATTTTTCTTCTCAAATATATCTTGAAAATCTTGATATTGGCTTAGAATTCTACTTGAAGTCTTTCCACCAATAGAAACAAATGTGATATAAATTACTTAAGGTGATCCTTCTTTTGCAACATGCAAGAAAGCTCTTGCACCTACAAATACACGTTTAATTATACTAGACTTATGACTTTTTATTTGATTAACTATGTTCTTAGTTATACTTTCAAAAAAGTCAAGACTACAAGAAGTCCAATCTATTTTAGAGTTATATTTTTTTAGCCATGATAAACCTAAAATGACTAGATTAGAAGGAGATCTAATGATATTTAATATTACAAAGCTACTATGACCATTAATTACTACTTCTATAGGAAGGATTTCATGAGTAATATCTCCTAAAGACAACAGACGATCATCTATGACTTCTATATGAACATGTTTAGTTTTCTTCACTAAAAGTATGCTATGTCTTTTAGCAAATTCTTCATTTAAGAAACATGCAGAGGCTCCTGAATCTAATAAGGCAGAGGCTTTGTATAAAAGAAATAAAACTTTGAAGTCTCAACACATAGCATCAACAAGGTTGTATACAAAGAGAGTGTAGAATAAGATATCTCTCACTTCCAACACCCAATACTTATCGGTTGTGGTTGTTGACCTATCAAACGACTTCCAATCATTTACTTTTTCACATAAGATCCTTGGTCCTAAGATCCTTTGGTATCTAATATATCTCCAAGGTATCCTATGGTCTTTGGATTGTTTGGCATCTTATTAACCACAAAGGTATCCTATGCCAAACACTAATTACTCTTATATAGTTTATGGATATTCCCTAGTTCATACTTTATCCTCTTGACTTTGATTCATGGTCTTTGACCTTATCCTATATCCATAGGATGCCCTTTCTATATACTAAGAGTCAACTCTTTGACCATTAGCAACATACCTAAGATAATATCCTATACAAAGTAACTTATTCTTTTTTCACATTTACTTCAACACTCCCACTTTGCTATTGGTCAAAAGACTTTCAATCTTAATGCCTTTGTCAACATGTAGTGTCTATCTAATTTAGATATGATTTTCTAATATAGTGCCATCAAGAGGTTGTGACAAGCTTCTTTGCTTTACAAGAACCTATAAAAGTAATTATTCACACAAAATTAATACTCCCACAAGCACTTCAATATTCCATGGTTCCAAAATATTTTGAAAGCAATCGCAAAGACAATTAGTGCAAAAAAGAAGAGGAGTTGAATGTCTGGGTGTTGTCAGGCATCAACAACAATCAATACCATCCTAGCTCAACTCATCTTGCTCCTTGCGACCATGCCAAAATTAAGAATCATTCTTAACAATTCTACTCCCACCATAGCACTCATCAAGTGTGACAAATTATCCGCCTAGCTGCTGAAATCTCGACGTGAGACAAATTATCCGTCTCATTGTTCGATGTTGATGTAAAGGAGAGGCAATGCAATACATGACATTCTTTTCACATGGCTCCCCTACGTTAGCATCTCCATTATATTGCTGGTGCCATACTAGCATGGCAATTTGGTCCACATGAATATCATTTGTAATCTTAAAAATATCATAGAAATAATAATAAGAATAATAATATTATTGTAATCTCTGTTGAGATTATTATCTGTGTGGAAATGTGTGGCTATCTATAGGTTTCATTGTAAAAAAGTTTTCCCATAAGTCCTTCCTTTCCAATGTGCTCTAAATTGTGCTCCTCCAAGTCCCAAATAACATTTGGGATTATACTATGACTAAATCCATGGTCCCCAACTCTATTGGTGTGATTCCTACCTAGACGTGATTCTATCATTCTCCTATGCAGCTTGCTCTAATACCATGTTATGCCACACAACAAATAAACACTACAATAAAACAAGCTCAAGTAAGATAAGCTAAAGGGTGAAACTCAAATAACTCTGAAACACCATCACATGAAGTAGAAGGCATAGCTTCTTATACAAAAATAGTGCATCTTGATAACAGTTTGATACCTAGTCACTTGAGTGCATACCCACGAATAAATTGAAACCCAGTCACAGTGGAGGAAGCTTAACCAAGACTAAAATAAATCCATCGCCACACACAACGAATGCAACACTTGGAAACCACACGTGACCATTGACCTTCGGACGCGAGGTAATGTGAGGAAAGACTTATCCATCACCATTTCCCAATGTTTCATTCAAAATCCGTGCTCAAATGCCACATTCACGTATCAAGTGACGACTTATCAAGCTGTCCACATTCACGTACTTGGTTGCAAGAGGGAGGCCAAAAAGAGTCAATCAACACTTGAAATGCAAGTCTCACTGCACAAACGGGTTGTCGCTGACAAAATATCGTATAATCACCCTGGCAAAATTGTCCGATGTGCTCAAGGGCATCAAAGATTTCATTGAACTTTGAAGCTGTCAAAATCGACATGTACAATGTATGGAGGGAGATGTGAGCCACTGTCTACTCTACACCTAACTACAGGGAAGTCTACGTCAGGGGCCAACCTGATCCTCCTCAGGAGCTAACTCTCGCTCTTCTGCTGCAGCGGCCATCAACTCATCGAAGTGTTCCGACTTTCCCAGAATAATCTCGACCTGCCCAACCCAAATCAAATCGTCGACCTCAGTTATTAGGTGTCCTGGATTAACTACAGAATCATCAGACCAACAAAACACCAAACGAGATTTTAAAAGCTCCAATCCACATCAACTGCGAGTTAGCGGCGAGCTGAAACTCCTTGCCACAACTAAAAGTCCACGGATTCCCCACTGGATACGAAATATATCCAAAAACTATACCTTAGCTTTTTGAATGGGCCGACCCCTGGTCTCATCTTTCATGTCCACCGTTGAGGTTAGAATTCCTGCGCACACGAACCAAACACGAGTCCATGTCAAACACACGAAGCTCGCACGCACATCTAGAAAATACAAGGTAACAATCCTGCAATACTGAACACTTCCGAGTGCAAAATCAACCGACAAATCACAGAATATCACATTTATAGCTTCCGCCTATTTACTGCAGCGTTCAATATCTCGTAAGCGCATAATTGGTTCAACTTGAAAATCTAAGATGTGTGACCCTCGAAACACTTACTCTTCTCGATTGCCAAACCGTTGTTCTTTAGTATCTCAGCCACCGTGACCACCGTAGCAATTGCTGCAGGATTGCCGTGAACGTTGAAACATCAGTGGGATCTTGCTGTCTACCTCTAATGTAATCCTCAAGCACGTCAAATTGACATGACAGACGAACGATAGCGCGCACAAACAAACTACATGTAAACCGACATTCAGCACAAAACTAAGAACCACCGACAGTGACGATGACATCCGATGCCACATACATGAAATCGTTTAAAAAACCACAGGGTATTCGAATTCTTATGTACGCACCCATTCCCAAGGCTGACAATTCCACTTCTTCATGCTGTTGCATATATCTCTGCATAACAGAGACACTTGTTGTCAATACATTGCATCTTCTGGAACCATCTGATCACCAATATCCTTCCATATTGCACGAACAGTTTCACCGATCACCTCCTCTGATCCATTCACATCTATGCTGGAGATAAACAACCACGACTATAACAGCAGCACATCCTGTGTATAATCCCTCAAAATAGGGTGATCAGCTGTGAAACAGAATGAGAACTTCGGGAGTTCTCCTAAAGAAGCCGGGTAGGCCAGCATACAGCCGGCACTCTAAGACATGTTATCCCTTACCAAACCATCGGCGCTAAAACTTGCAACATCGTCATATTAAACTACTGCTCAAACTAAGAAATTCAAAGTGATAACTCGGTCTCAAAACCACGGTAAATCCCTAGTTCAGCACTATCTAAAAGCATCAGTGCTAACAAATACAAATGAGTATTTGTATTTGTATTTGTTACAAAACAATTCGCACGTATTAGTAGCTAGGAGGGGCTGCAAACATAGACCACGTAAACCTTCAACCAGAAACACGCGCACTAGTACTCCACAGAGATGCTTTGGACAGACCACGTTCTGCCCTCGCCCTGACTCGTGTTCCGAAAGAAAGAACACACTCGAGGTTGGATGTGCAGCGCATCTATACAAATAGTCTGAAGTAGGTTCGAACTTGGCGAACTAGGAAAAGCATTACCCTCTGCGTCTACTGGCTGCGACTAACATCCTCCTAAATGTGAATCTCGTGCACCTCCGCACGACGAAACTCAAACCCCGTCTCAGACGCCAAGAATAAATACGCCTCAAGCTCCAACCACCATTACTTACGCACTATCTCCCGAACTAAGTTGCAACCATTCCACCTCATAAAGGGGCAGATGACCACCGAGTTCACATAGCTCTAAATCAATGACATTTATACCGATCGTCTTCAATCTGCCATTGAAGGTTCCAGCAGTCGACAAAACCGACCAGAATCACATGCCGAGGTTGGAGCCTGTGAAAATGGGACGTTGCTACTCAAATCTAAAAAGTATACGATCGATCCACGCCATCCCCGACCGTGAAAGACCGGTCGGAAAAACACAACGAAGATGTCAACTGGTTACCTTCGCAAGGTTGACATAAAAGAATAATGGTTTCTTGGTGTTCGAAACTTGAATCCGGTTCTTCTTGTGCGCATCATACACGCTCATATCAGCCACCCCTTCTGTTATTTCCTCCATCTTCAACCGACACAGAAAGCGTTCCCTTCAAAAACCAGTGCTAAACTGAAAAATGCGCTTCCACAGAAAGCTACTTCACACCCCCTGCATCCAACCACATACTCTGATTAGTGACCTCAAAACTCCATAGCCATGTTCAACGCTCCGACATGGAGCGGAGACGCAACTTCCATAACCACCTCAACTTCACAGGATGTCAAAAATCGGTAAGAACCGGGTCACGTAGATGTTAATTCCAGCGGCACGGCCATGTCCAGAGTCATCACACACTATCATGCCACATGTCCATACGCTACCGATTCCCTCAATGCCAACGCTTGAGCATTCGAGGCGCCGGAAACGCCCTGAAAAACTTAACATGAACTAGGAACACCACAAGATCGAACCACAAATCCTTGATGTGTGAGATTCGCTTCTCCTTGTTCCAGTTGAGTTACCGATTCAATCCATTTAAAATACTACGCCAAATTCAATCCCTCCAAAAGCAACCAAGACAAGGCTCAAGCTCGCACTTCACTGAAGCAACTTCGGCAACGTAGTCATGCCATCATGACCTTGGCTCGGGATGCTTTCCCACACAAGCTCGCTCATCGTCAAGCTACAAAGAACCGACCAAGGTACAACATCAACGAACACAAACGTTTTATATCCCGCTTAATGAGCTTGGATCCCGTTCTCCGTAAAAACTATACTCTTCCTTCGCAGAAACTTAACCTCGTAACCCTTAAATGACACCCTTCGCCAGGATTGAGTGACATGCGGCCAGAAGCGACCTGCGATTGCACTACGACAATTGTGATCAACATATGCCCGGAACTCGACCACCTACAACGCCCTCTCATGCGCTTCCGTCAAATTTTCAACCGAAAATATCAAAATGGAGGCGGCAACATGATCAACAGTGAGGTTCGGTCCTTCACGTCAGATTTCACGTTCTCGACACCAGCGTGGTCGGCTCAAGGAATCGTTCGGCTCAAAAACTATGAATATTAAAATAACAATAATAATAACGTATATATATATATATATATATATATATATATATATATATATATATATATATATATATCTGCGTGCCATCCCGACTCAGAATCGAAAGCCTTGCGAAAAGGCTACACCCCGACCCGACACATCATAGTTGGAGACTCTCGTGTACAGCAGGCAATAGCAAGCGTGCGCGTTTTGAACAAGATATTACGCCTTTCTCGCCAAGAAGGCATCTCGAACTTCTAACAAGCGGCAAGAACATTGCACCCTCCAATCACTCGCACATTCAGCCTATCATCGAGTTGTGCTAATATTGCTATGTAGGTCGGCACCTCGTTCCTGTTGCAGAACAAGTTGCATTGCGCAGACATTGCATGGATAACTCTCGTCTCACCGCTACATCCTTCGCCAGCAAAATACCTAGCCTCTCAAGAACTCCCTACACACCAAGCTCTTCCCAAACCGCATATCCCCCGAGCCTGAGCCACCTGCATAACCACGTTATCCAAGAACTGCGCGCAAGCCAAGTGCCTCCTCTCCCGGCGCACACATGGAACCTCCCCCACACGCACCAAGACGCTGCGCACCACCACAAACCAGACAAAACCCCTCGAACCTCCCACACCTCTTCAGAGAACGCGAATAGCATCACTCCCCTCAGTCCCAATCCCTGCCAAAAGAACTCGCCGCGCCGAACGCCAATACGAAAATACAACAAAACAAACAAAACAACTAAACAAATACGCACTCCGCGAGATCCAGATCGCACCGACTTCAGCAAACAGAGAAACGCCAAACAAGCACGCATCGAACAGACAGGCGAGGCGGGCATCACCTGACGACCCGAGCTCTAGCGCGCAATCCTCCCGAGCGGCACCGGCAACTAACAGCGTCGCTCGCAACCCGAAAGCTCAGCTTAGGTCACGGTGGTGGCAACAATGCGAAATAGCGGGCGACCGAGAGAGCGTGACGTGAGAATTGAAGAATGCAGGAAGGCAGTGGTGAAAGGGCGGAAACCGTGGGGGGGGGGGGGGAGGGGGTGAGGAGAGGGAAAAGAAAGGGGAAAAATGGGCCAACGGTAAAGCTATTCTCACTTTGTGGTGGTCGAGCGATGGCAGGACGCTTGCAACTCGACAATTCAGCCTCGACTCCTCGTCACGGCGCAACCGAATCCTCGAAACACGTCAACATGCCACTTACGAATGGAAAACTGGGGAAAACACGAAAAGGAAAAATAGAAAACGAGAGGGTATCGTATCGTCGAGTCGTAGGAGGAGGAGGAGTAACAAAAGAGCTGGGTAGAAGAAGATTTGGTGGCAGGCTTTGGCGTGGCATGCTTTGGCGACCCCAGCCTTCTTCCACCTCTCCACCCCACTGGGCTAGGCCAAGCTTAGCAAGCTAGAAGCTCCCAGAAACACAATTCCTCTCCTTTTGCTGCTCTCAGCTCCCCTGATATCCCTTCCCCCTGCTGGCTGCAGCATAGCATAGCATAGCATGTTATCCTTCTTGCCCAAGCCCAAGCCAAAGCCACGACAAAAGCAAACGCTCCCTCCCATTATTCCCTGCTTCTAAGTTACACTATCACATGACATGGCTTTTTCCCATTTGCATTCTCCTCCTTGCTTGTGTTGCTTTTTGAACCTCCTTTTATTCTCCTTTTCTCTTCTAGCTCCAGGTGTCTTTTGACACATGGAAACCACTCCCAATGTACATACACTCCAAAACAATCAAACAACATTTGTTTCCATTATATTCTTCCCCAATCCAACATTCACACTTGCCACCCCAAATTCCACATTGTTCAAAGACACTCACACCTTGGGTTGGGGATGTAAATAGTGTAAGAGAACAAAAATAATGGTATTATGGACTGTGTTTAAACAATATGTATGCACAAGAATAATTAAAGCTAGTTTGATCAAAATGTATCAAAAAGATATGTAAATAGTGGATGCTTTAACAACACATGCTTTGAACCACATTTCTCACTATGTTTGCATTTATTAATTCTTCAATTCTTTGATATTGCTTTGTTTTGAGCTATTTTGCACTTAGTTTTGACAAGTTTCATGTTAAAGTCAATAGATCACTATGGATGTTTGGTAAATACTTTAAAAGGCATATACACTACTTACTGTGATCATTTTCAGTTGCAAAAGAAATCATCATTTTCTTGAACAATGATTGTATATATGCATATGTTTTTTGAAAGTTTCATGAAGCAAAACATTCACAATTTTGTTGATTTGATGTGCATAGTCTTGACCAAGTTAGAATGTTAAGGTCTTTCATTTAATTTGGAGTTTAGACACTTCTTCAAAGGCATTCCACAGCCTAGGTTACTTTTGGTATCATTCTAATAAAACATTGCATTGAAATTACCATGAGCATCAAAGTATGAGATGTTGCAATGAAATCATGAACAGTAGTGATAACACAAACAACCAAATGTTTTTGTTTGAATCATTTGTAAAAACAGTCAGCAATGAGTACAATTCATGGAAATGAAGAGATATTCCTCCTAATTGTGTATAACCATGTAAGTATGTTGATTAAAATATGATTGAATGTTGTTGACATTGTCATGATTCATTCAATTTATGCATCAAAAACTTGGATTTGCTTGAAAAATGGTTATGTTTGACTGGATAACTTTATACTTTGTATGTCAATTACATGGGTGTGTTTAATTTTTTTATTTTTTATAGAACAATACTTTGAAAGAGCAATAAATAACAAAAAGATCAAGTTGTATTTTAAATTGTCCTTGCACACTTTGAATTGAATGGACTTATAAACAAGTTTTAATCCTTGTCAATGTCATACTATTCACAAATTGGTGCTTATGATATACTAATGATGTAGTGATGTAAAATGTGATATTCTTATGTCTTAGTCAATGTGATATTCTATATCTTTATATGGGCAAATAGAAGCCTCTACGACAAGAGAGTGAACATCCGTTAGGTTGAAATTGAGTTAGCTTAGTACATATTATAGAATTTCAAAACAAGAAAATGTATTTCAATAGCTCTTTAATATGCGACACTACCTTCAATTTCCTACAGCAAATACTATTCAAAGAATTATATATGCAACTAACTATTTGATAGATACGGCAACCATTTGGTGGTGATTCTAATTTCAAAGCTTTAGAGCTCAAGGTGGATTTTGTAAGTTGAAGGAATTTGAGACCGAGTTTAGGAATCAATTTTGATCCGTTAATGCAAAAAAAATAGCATGTGATCAGTTGGCAAATCTTACAAAATTTTAATTGATGGAAGATTATGCCTCTCGATTTAAGTCCTTATTTTTCTAAATTGAAAATATTTTGGAAGCAAAGATAATGGATTAATTCCTACAAGGTTTGAAACTTAAGGTCTAGTGAGAAGTAGAGCTAAGGTATCCATAAACATTCAAATAGGCAATTCAGATTGTAGAGATGATCAATATTATAGATTTTAGAAATTATAAAGCACGACCTATAGTACAAAGTCTTATGCCACTATCTAATACTATGGCACAAGAACTAATGCCAATAGAGATTGATGTCCTAAAAGGATCATTGATATTACAAAGACAACAAATATTGATGCAAAAAGAATTGTATTTCGATTATCAGGAGTCAAGCCATCAAATTGGAGGTTGTCCAAAACTTCAAAATTCAAGCACCAAGAAGACATGGCAAGCTTACAGTCTCAAAATTCACCAAGTAGATAATGAGACAAAGTAGGAAAATGGAGCTCCTCACTATAAGCATCGATGGCCAATACTAAGGATAAGTATTGTTTCTCAAAGACAAATGGCATAGCCTTGGATTATTATAAAAAGAGTCGACTAGTACATCTAATGGGATTATTAAGAGGACAACCATCTTGAGTGCTTATAGATTGTGGCTCTACAAAAAATTGCATCACAAGTGAAATTGCCAAATAATTTGGAATTAAAACGAAGGCAATCAAAAAAAGAAGTATATACCTTCTAGATGACAGAGAGAATATATTGAGTGAGTCATGTGAAGAAGAAACCTTAAAATTGATTGACACCTACGTCTTAAGAGAGAGATTCAAGGTAACAAAGCTAAGGCATGATGTTATCTTTAATATGCCATGGCTAGAAATGAAAAATAAGTAAGTTGATTGGATAGCAAAGACAATCTTTTTTAAAGATAGAGGATGCAAGGTAATTCTCTGCACCTCTGTATCAAGTGAAGACTTACTCATAGGAATAATATTTATGAAGAAGCAAATATAGCATAAGCAACCGATATAGATGGTGGTTCTAAATCTTGCATTAATAGTAGAAAAGACAAGTGAAGGGATAGAATGGGCAGAGCAACTCATATGAGAATATTAAAATGTCTTTTCAACTGACTTACTTAGTGGCGTGCCTCTTAATCAAGATGCCCTCTATCAAATAGAACTATTATTTGGAGCTAAATCAATAAGTCGACCAATTTATAGCATAGCACCAAAAGAACTTGAAGAGCTATGAAAGACATTAGTTAAACTATTGGAAAAAGGCCTCATTTGAGAAAGCACATAACCATGGAGAGTACCTGTACTCTTTGCACCCAAGAAGGATGGTGGATTTCACCTTTGCATCGACTATCAAGGTCTCAATAAGCAAACTATTAAAAATGTATATCCACTTTTACGCATGGATGATCTTCTTGACCAACTTTGAGATGTGATTATCTTTAGTAAATTAGATCTTCAGAGTGGTTATTAGCAAACACCTATAATAAAAGAGAGGATGTGAAAAAGATGGCATTTTGTAAGCACTATGGATATTTTGAATGGCTGATTTTACCTTTCAGCCTTATCAATGTTCCAACCTCTTTCATGGATCAGATGAATAGATTATTTCAAGACCTTTTGGACAAATATATAGTCATCTTCATTGATGATATTCTTGTATATAGTAAAATCCCTGAAGAGCATGAGCAACACATACAAAAAGTGTTGCATAGGCTATAAGATAGTTGCTTCTATTGGAAGCAATCAAAATATAAACTTTGGAAGTTATAAGTCACTTTTTTAGAGCATATAGTGGCCTCCAAAGGCATGCATATGGAGTAAGATAAGGTAATAGCAATACAAGATTGACCAACCTCCAAGAATGCTTCTAAAGTTTGCTCATTTTTAGGCCTTATTGGATACAATTGCCATTTTTTTTGGTGATTTACTCACATTGCTATCTCATTGATAAACCTATTGGAGAAGGGAGCTCCATTTGAATAGAAATTAGAGTAGCAAAATGCCTTTGATAAGTTGAAGGAGGCACTCATTACTACTGCAATATTGCAAATGTATGATCTTAATTTATCTTATATGCTTAACATTGATGCTTTTGACTTTGCTATTGGATCGGTCCTTCAAGAAGACTTTGGTAGGAACCTTTAATTTGTGGTATATGAATCACCCAACCTTAGAAACGGAGAGCGTAATTACTCTACACATGATCAAGAATAATTAGTGATTATACATGCCACAAAGGTGTGGCAACACTATCTATTGGAAAAATCAGTGGTTGTTCAAACTGACTATTGACCCCTGCCACATGATTTGCATGTAAAAAATTTGAAATTACAGCATCATTGTTAGGAAGAATATTTGTAGCTTTTTGATATCCAACTTCAGTATAAGCAAGGGCGACAACATATTATGTCAGACAACTTATCGTAGAGGTTAGATTTGAAGGACAAATCAAGAGATAAGGCAAAAGTTGCTACCATTAGTAGTGTCATTTCAAATCTAACAAAAGAGACAAAATGGAAGGAAGCTATGCATTGAGATGCTTATTTTAAGATGATTAGTGATTGATTGAAGGTAGGTAATGTAAAGTATCAAGATTACACTCTTAGTGATGGCTTGCTTCAATTCAAGAAATAAATTTATGTATCTCACAATGCTATACTTTAAACGTGCATACTTCAAGAGGAGTATGATATCCCAATATCTAGACATTTGAGATGAGAGAAGACTTTAGAATGGATTTCAAGGATATGGTTTTAAGCAAGTTTGGATTGTGATGTTTGAGCCTCTATATATTCCTACAAGTCATGTCAATATAATAAAGTATACAATATAGCGTCTCTTGGACTATTGTAATAAATTTCGCTATCTATGGCATGTTGGAAGCACGTGACTATGAATCTCATTACGTGTTTGCCACAACTGCCTTATAATCATACTGTGGTTGTCATCTTTGTAGATCGACTCTCAAAACAAATTTATTTGGCTGCGGTGTGCTTAGATATTAATGCCTTAACACTTGCACAAGTCTTTTTTGATACCATCTTTCATTACCATGGATTATCTCATGTCATTATTTCAGATCGAGATCCACACTTGATGAGAAGTTTTTGAGAAGCCTTTTTTAAGCAATTAAATAGACAACTTGGTATGTCTACAGCCTTCTATCCCTAAACAAATGGATAAATAGAGCATACAAATTAGAACTTAGAATATATGCTGTCAGTATTTATAGTGGTTCATTATAATGATTGGAATGAATACTTAACACCTTTGGAGTTTGTTTACAATGATAGTATTTAAGCAAGTATTGGTCATTCACCATTTTTCTTTAATATTGGTGAATATTTGATTACGCCAACAACTCTCTATCGTCCCATCAACATCAATAATTCAAGAATGGAAGAATTTATATAATGGCTTATAATGGCTTATAAGATGCATGACACTGCTTTCTTACTGCACAAAATTAATAAAAGCAGTATGAGGATAATCATTGATAATATAAGACCTTTTGTGAAGGTGATTAGGTGTTATTTTTCAATGCTAACTTACTACTTGCTACATCAATCCAAATTTGTAAATTAGTACCTTGGTGACATGGAACTTTTTATATTTTTACAGTGATTTATACTATTACATACTGCCTTGAGCTTTTGCCACATATTTGGGTGCATCTAGTCTCTATGTTTTGTAATTGAAGGAATTTCATATTGAGCCAAAGCGCTTTCTGAAATGATACCAACTACCACCACCACTAGTTGTAGTTAATGACCAATAAGAATATGAAGTGGATAGCATTTTGGAGCATTGCTACCTTTGCTGTAGTAGTGGATGTCTACGATTTTAATACAAAATTCTTTAGAAAGGTTATCCTATTCACAATACAAAGTGGAAACTTGCACAAAACTTTATCTATTGCCAAGAGACAATTTAGAGATACCATCGAGAGCAAAACGAGGATGTTTTGAATTAGTAGAGGGAGATTAATTATAACAGAGTATAGATAAGATAATTGTATAGATAAGATAATTATATAGTTTGGTCCCCTTTCACTATTGATGGTTAAAAATATGCAGTAAAGTGAATGTAGTGTTAAACAAAAAGAAGTTAAATAAGACCATAACTTAATTCTTGTTTTTGATATCATGAACCTTAATAGATAGTTTTTGGAAACTTATTTCAAGACATACTTATTTAAAAATTAGAGTCTAGAATCTAGAAGCAAGTAGGATAGAAAAAATTTAAAATTTGTATTAGGATTAGGATTAAGATTAACTAAGAAAGGAGCATCATTTGTTGCCATGATTGTAGGACAATTGTATGGAGACTCTATGAAAGCCAAACTTGCACATGACTCAATAGATTCAAATAACTCAGAAGCAAGTAATGACTTCTCTAATGAAGTATGTGAGGATGATGAAACGAAGCTAGAGTTGGTGATAGCATATACCAATATAAAATAAGATGGACAGTTCTATACCATGATTACTATAGAAGATGATAAACTCTCTATTGGATATGTAAAAAGCTATATAGGCTTCCTATTACATAGAGAGGTATAGATGGGATAGGTTGATTAAGGTACAATGAAAATAGAAATAGAGTACTTCATAAATTACACACTAGTAGCTTATTTTATGGATGATAAGTGAATTTTTTCAATTTTAGTCAAATGACTTGCTATTGTAAAAAAACTGATGGATGAAGTAGTAATGCTTAAATAATATTGTGTTGTAATATAAGTATATGGTGAATATATAATTAAAAATAAATTTCTAATTAATATCTAATTATCTTGGCTCAATAATAGTTTAAGATATTTAAACATGGCTTTTATAAAAGCTTCTTAGTTTATTTTTTTGCGTTAATAGTTAGTAGGTTAAAGGCTGATTAATAATTTTAGCTTCTAGTTTATAGAGACTCTTTTACAGCCTTAAAAAGACCATAAATTAATAAAATTAGATTAGAAGAGATAAATAATTCTCATAGTTGATACTAGAATTAAGTTGAAGGTAGGATTGAGCTAAAAAATCCCTAAGATAAGTTAGGTTGATTCCCAAGGGTCGACCATTTGTGAAACAAGGTCGAAATCAGACCTCTAGCCATAAAAATAACAACCTAAGGCAAACGAAGGGAGCATTTGAAGATTAGTGATTAAAATTAGACAGCTAGCTTAAAGTTTATTTCAAAGATGTAAGGCTCATTTTTTTAAGATTTGATTTGACTTGGAAATTATTATTCAAAGTTAAGATTTGTATTGTAACTTAAAATATATGCAATACAATTAGGACTACCACTCTTGGCTAGTTCATGAAATTAGTATTACATCTATAATTTGAAATTTTATAGTGCTTGGTTAATTGGATGTGCTAAGCATGTATAAATTTTTATGATAATCTAATAATACAATTGAGAGATATTTGGATTTTGGTACAAGAAGATATTAAAAGTTGGCAGTTTGGGATTGAGTAGGGTTTCTATGATATCTAAAGATCTACTAGTTTGATCAAAGTAAAATTTGGCATGGTATTAGAAGACTTGAAGATCAAGCTATAGACCAATTTTGAATTAAAGTTAATATTTGAAAAAAGAGAAATCAATGTTGGAACATTTGCATTAACTTTCAAATTGAAGGCCAAGTAACATCAGTGTGGTTTTTGGGCGTTTTTTCACGATTTATAAGTTGAATTAGAATGAATTCTTTTTAAATACATAAAATACTTATAATGGCATTTGTATGCAAAATTTTGCTTCAAGTGGATGGTTAGATTAGGAGCTAAAGCTTCCTAAAGCTTCTTGATTAGAATTAGAGCTTGTAAAGAAAAATCAAAATTATCTAATTATAAAAGTAATAAGGTAATTAGAATTTATGTATGATTTAGATTACTAAGAAGAGTGCTTTTGTATACTTTATATTGGATCTAAGTACTTTTAAATTAAAATTCAAGTTAGATTTTTTTAAAAAGGTAAACCATATTAAGATTCTTTGATACTTATAAAATACAACCTCACCTTCTACAACTAGATACTTCATTCATTCTCAAATAGGATCACATGTAATATGACAATAAGATCTTAGTTAGGACCTTTTTTAAATCCTTGAGAAGCAAAATTATACAATATAAAATTTAATCATATTCACATACATTGTTTTTAGTTGATCACATGTATTATTTAAATTTAGATGCCATGATTTGATTTTAGGTGATTGTGAAAATTACATGTTCCTATTTGAATCACATTAAAAGGTATTTCTTATGAATTCATATAAATTATATTTGAAATTGCGAGAAGGTTGGATGTTATGCTTAACAATGATTTATACAATTCAGCTTCTATAGAACAAAACTTTTGTATTGCTATAGAGGCAAGAATTAGATGGTGTATTTTTATTTTGTAATCAAAATAGTAATATTAGGAAAATCTTTAATATCAGATGACTACTACAATTCTTTTATAAGATGTTGTTTTTGCCTCAGTATTTATCATTTTATTAATGAGTATAAAGTTACTAAATTATTAAAAAGAAGAGGAGCAAGGGATGCGACAATGTTTCTACTTGAAAATGTGACAATCTCAGTTCCAACTTTAAGATAGGTCTATACATCTACATCCACCACACACAATATTGAAGAGGTTGTATTCCCTCTACTTCCAACCATAGCAAGAAAGAATCCTATCATATTAGTAGGATGTTTGATTCATCAATAGGTGGAGTTCATTGTAGAATAAATCTCTTGAATCAAGATACACTATGATTCGGTAACCACTATAACAATAGAGAATTTATACTCATCTTTGAGTTTGAATGGAATATTTAGAAGAAGATATCAAGACATGAACTGGAAGAAGATGCATAAATCTAAAAAAAAATTGTTAAAAGAAAAGTGACAAAATAGCAATAAAGTAGTTTGTATATTGAAAGGAAATTGAAATGGCTATTACCAAAAGACAAAAAAATTAGAGACTCTTAAAAGTATATTAGAAGCAAGAAAAAAATTGATAAGAGTAAAGAGAGCTTCACTCTTGCCTCTATATATACTATCTAACTAGGAGCTATATGGTAATGTTCTATAGGACCTTTAATATGTGTTGACTTTATAAGATACATGTCTTAGCTTACAAGGCAAGTTTTTTATGTGTGGGCCACATAATTAGCTTGTTCTTTAAGCTATCAACACGTGTAGCACATGGCCAACGTATTGACTATGTTTCTAATCTAAAAAGTCAATTGAAAATACCTATAAAGTCAAAGCAGTGTCTATAAAGCTTCTAGGAAGCTTTTAAAGAAGATATTATAAAATCAATCTACTTATATCTACTTTTATCTAAATCATATGGATAATTATTGATTTACATATGTATGTCTGTGACATTATTCCTCCTTCTAGAGACAAGTTCTACAAGAAGCGATCTTTATATGTTGAAGAAATCCATGATGCGACAAATAGTATTTGCCACATACTTCGATCTTCATTATCTTCAAAGATAGTTGATAGGCCCTCTTAGCCATTAATAGTATCTTATATTAGGGCAAGAAGATCATCTTATTATTTGGTCATTCTTAATGTCTTTGTAACTTCTTTCAAATAAAACATTTGGAACACCATTAGGAGTTGTTTCTACCTCTAATATAATCACCAACCATTGGGAGTCTCTTCTAAGGTTGTGATACCAAATACGTTGTATCTTGCCATCTATTTAAGGAAAGATATGTCATTTTTGAAGATCTTCATCTCAATTTTGTCATCTTGAAGGTTGTGACGATTGCAATGTCTAAATATTCTTCATCTAGATTTAGATAGATGTCGTTGATGAAAAGCCTCCATTTTCTTTGCTGTATTTATAAGATTCTTTATCGGCTTCTATATGCATTTACTAATATCATATCTATACTAATGAACAAGATATTCCAATTTATTTCGATGTTGCCTTGAATCTAAAACTTCTTACACTTTGAATTCTTTATTATTGTGCACTTCTATAGGAAGAGGTAGAGCTTATCTTTTTCTTGGTATATTCATAATCTTATATGGTTCAAGAAGAGACACGTAGAAGACAAGATGGATCTTCATTACCTTTGATAGATGAAATAGATAAGCAATTGGATTGATTTATTTAAAAATAGAAAAAGATCCAAGCTTGGGGTAGTCTAATTTATTCTAAGGATAAGTAGTCTTAATATTACAACAAAGCAATCATACATTGTCAGCTACATTGAATTGTGGTTGTTCCTTTTAATAAGCATCTGTGTTGAAATTTTGTCATTCTTGAGATTCCTTTAATTGCACCTTCATTTTTGCATATAGCTTTGACAAATGATTTGCCAAACCTTTTGCCACGAAATTATCAACTTTTGAAAAGTCAAAAGTATCAAGTCGTGGATGATAACCATAATTGGCAAAGAAAGGTATTTATTGCATAGAAGAATGCATCATATTATTATAAGTAAACTATGCCAATGGTAAGAAGGTTCTCTAATTGTCTTATTGATAATTCATGGTACACCTTAAGTATTGCTCTAAAACTTGATTTATGCACTCTGTCTGTCCATCAGTTTCAAGATAAAAGGCCAAAAAAAACTTTATGTCCACTTTAAAATCTTAAAAAGAGTTTTTCAAAATCTTGATACAAATTGAGTCCTTCTATTTGATATAATATCTTTTAGCAATCCATGATATGAATAGATATTGTTAAAAAAAAGCTTAGCAATTTCTTTACTTATGATAGATTTTGTACATGGTATAAAAGTGCCATTTTGATAAAATGATCTATTATCACAAATATAAAATCACATAATTCTGAGACTGAAAGCTTTGTAATAAAAATCTATAGAAATAGAAGACCATAGTTGTATTAGAATAGGTAATAGTTGAAGAAGTCCATGATGTCAATGTCAAGGAGTTTTTGACCTTGAATAAATATCATATAATTGAATAAAGTCTTTTGTAGCTTTCCACATTTGTGGCCACATAAAATCTCTAGCTATTAACTCCAAAGTCTTCTTGAATCTAAAATGTCCTCATGTTAAAAAGTCATGACACACTTGAAGAACACATAAACGTACATCTTTTTTTGGTACATATAGGTGTCTTTTGAAATAAAATATGTTGTTCTTGAACTCAAACTTAGAAGTATCATAAAACTTAGAAGAATTATTCTTGATATCATGAATAAAAGGATTATAGTACATACTTGATTGAATTTTTTTGAAAATAATTGAATCAATAGTTAATATTGATTTCACTACTTGAAGATGAAATTATTATCGTTTCAATAAAATTGACCTTTGTTGATCAAAAGATGCATCTCTTTCTTAAAGTGTAAGATAAGAATGTCTAGAAAGGGCATTAAATAAACTTTATTAATTTTTTGGCCGATAAGTGATATTGAACTCAAATCTTGACAAAGACATGCTCTAACGAGCCTAGCAATAATTTAAAATACAAGCTAAAATGAAATATTTGAGATTCTTGTAATCTGTATATACTATGATTGGATTCAAAGTATTTTTTAGATAATGATACTATTCTTAGAAAGACTCTACAATTACAAAAATCTCATTGTCGTGGATGTTATAGTTAATCTTAGTTATTGAAAATTTTGTAAAATGAAAAGCTATTGGATGAAGTTTAACATCTATTCCTATTTTTGATAATACAAAATCTAAAACAAAGTTTGATAGATCTATTTCCATAAAAAATACCTTAAAAAAGTCAACGCAATATAAGATTGGTGCAAAAATAAAGGCTATTTTTAAAGCTTCAAATGCTCCTTCTCCTTCTTCATTCTATTGAAGTTTCTCTTTATAAGTCAAATGTATAAGTGAAGCTTTAACTTGAGAAAAGTCCTTGATAAAGATCTAATAGTAATTGACAAATTTTAAAAAATATTAGACATCTTAGACCATTTTTGAAATCTTCCAATCCATAATAGTTTGAACTTTGTTAAGATCCATCATAAGTCCATTGTTTGAAATGATGTAACTTAAGAAGTCAACTTGAATAGTGTGGAATACACACTTCTCTATCTTGGCATAGAGTCTCACATCTCTTAATTTTTGTAATATACCACAAACATGAAGTTCATATTCTTCTGTGTTCTTAGAATAAATCAAGATATCATCTAGATAACAGACAACAAAATTATCCAAAAACTCTCAAAAACCATCATTCATAAGATGTTGAAAAGTTGTTGCTCCATTTATAAGTCTAAAAAGTATGACATTATATTCAAAATATCTAAACCTAGTTCGAAATATATTTTTTTTCATCTCTTTCTTTGATATATACCAAATTGTATGCTTCTTATAGATCTATTTTTGTATAGATCTTAGCTTGATTCAACTAATAAAAAAATCCAGATATTAAAGATAGTGAGTATTTGTTCTTGATGGTGATCTTATTGAGTCCTTGATAATCAATACACATCCACAATGTTCTATCTTTTTTCTTCATAAATAGAATTAGGGCTCTTCCTGGAGATTTGGAATGATGTATGAAGTTCTTGGCTAGATTTTCTTCAATATATTCCTTAAGTTCAGCCAATTCATTTTGTGATAAACTATAGATTGATCCAAATGGTAGTTGTGGTTCTTCTTGAAGGTCAATTGAGCAATCACAGGGATAATGATCTAGAAAAATATTTGCATTCTTTTTTTCAAATACATCTTGAAAATCTTGATATCGGCTTGAAATACCACATGAAGTCTTTGCACTATTATAATGAATGTGGCATAAATGACACAAGATGACCTTCCTTTTGGAGCATACAAGAAAGCTCTTACATCTACAAACATAGGTTTAATTGTACTAGACTTGTGATTTTTTACTTGATTAATTACACTCTTAATTATAATTTTAGAAAAATCAAGGATACAAATAATCTAATTTACTTGAGAGTTGTATTTTTTTAATCATAATAAAATTAAAATAATTAGATTAGAGGGAGATCTTATAATATTAAATACCATAAAGCTATTATGACCATTAGTTATTACTTCTATAGGAAGAATTTCATGAGTAACATCTCTAAAAGACAACATGCAACCATCTATGACTTCTACATAAATAGATTTAGTTTTCTTTACTAAAAATTTGTTAAGTCTTTTAGCAAACCTTTCATCTAAGAAATACGCTAAGCCTCCTGAATGTAACAAGGTAGAATCTTAGTAATGTATAAATCCTAAAATAATGTTTAATTTAAAATAAAGAGAGGATTCTAAGGAGAGAATAGGACCTTTATTAGGTATTATAAAATGTTCCAACCACACGATGTCGTGATGTAATATGACTATATACTAAAATTATAATTAAAATTAAATTTCTAATTAATATCTAATTATTTTAGTTCAATTATAATTTGAGGTATCTAAACATGGCTTTTGTAAAAGCCTTTTAGGTTATTTTCTTATCTTAATAGTTAGTAGATTGAAGGTTAGTTAATAATTTTACCTTCTACATTGTAGAGACTCTTCTACTACCTTAGAATGACCATAAATTGATGAAATCAGATTAGAAGAGGTAAATAATTAGTATAGTTGGTACTAAGGTTAAGTTGAGAGTATGGTTGGACTAAAAAATTCTTAGGATAGGATAGATTGATATCCGGGGGTCGATCGTTTGTGAGACAGGATCAAAATCAAATCTTTAGTCACTAAAATGACCACCGAGGGCAAATTAGGGAGTCATTCAAAGATCGGAGGTTAAGATTTGACAGCTAGCTTGAAGTTCTTTTTAGAGATGTAAGAATTTTTTTTGAAAAGGTTTTGGAGGACTTAGTAATTTTTATTCAAAGTTAGGATTGTATTAGTGATTTGGATTATATATAATATAATTACGGCTAGTAATTTTAGCTAGTTCGTGCAATTGGTGTGACATCTATAGTTGAAATCTTGGTACTGTTTGGATTATTGGGTGTTCTAAGTGTATACAAAATTTTGTGATAATCTAATGGCGTGGTTTAGGAATATCTAGTTTTTAGCACAAGAGGGTTTCAGAAGGTGTCAGTTTGAGGTTGGGTAGGATTTCTATGATATCTAAAGATCTATGAATTGGATTAAGATGAAAATTGGCATGGTGTTGAAAGACTTGAAGATCAAGCTACACACCAATTTTGAGACAAAGTTAACGGTTGGAAAGGAAGAAATCATTGTTGGAATTTCCACTTCAATTTTCAAGTTGGCGGCCGAGTGACATCAATGCAGTTTTTGGAGGTTTTTTTACAATCCGTAAGTTGGATTGGGCTAAAAATTCTTGAGCATATAGAAGACTTATATTGACAATTGCATACAGAATTCCACATCAAGTCGATAGCTGGATTGGATATTATAGCATGTTAAAGCTCACTGATTAGGATTAGGGCTTACAAGAAAAATCTACATTGCTTAAATATGAAAGTAATAAGGTAATTGAGATTTATGTATGGTTAAGACTACTAAAAAGAGTGTTTTAAGCACTTTTGAATTAAAATTCAGATTATATTCTTCTCGTATCAGTGAAACCTATTAGGATTTCTTGGCTACTTGTGAAACACAATTTCACCTTCTACAGCTAGGTATTTGGTGCATTCCTGAGCAAAAAAACATATAATATGACAACGATTTCTATTGTAGCTAGTCAAACTCATTTTTTAATGTATTGCCTTCTTTGACATTCGTACTCTTCATTTTATACTTGCGTCATTTTTTTGAACAATGTTAAGCAGTGTGCTTAGATTTTCTATAATATAAGTACAATCCTTTATGATGGCAATGAATCTTTTTTTGTTTAGTAAGAAGTTTGAAATGTACTACATCAATTTATATATCTTCTACTTCTGAATATATGTATTGGATAGCTTTGGAGTTGAAGTTCAATCGTAAGTTGTAATTAATTGATTGATCTTTGAAACTTGGATCTTGTGCCATCAAACTTCTCAAGCAAAGCAATTCTTGGTTTTCTAGTATCAGGAAGATATTCCATCATAGAAAAAGAGATATGATTTGGTGCACATGTTGAAGTAACTTCAATCATATCTATATCATCACTTCTTATTATTCTTTTTACTCTTTGTGGTGGTAAACTCAATTGATGCATCATAAGTATTAACTCCCTCAATCACTCTTGCATTTGTGCCATTGCACTCTTTATTTCAACAAGCTTTAGCATAATAATACTTTAAAAATAAATGTCTAATATTACTCAAGACAAGCAAAAGAGAGGACTTGAGAATAAAGAAGATACTATGAATAATATTAGTTTAAAAGAGGATAATCCGTAACTTCTAATATACTTATGTCTTATCAAGAAAAATAGATAATCCACTCTTAATCAAGAAAAGACAAAGCTCTAATATTATAATTGTACTCATGTCAAGCTATCAAAGACATGAACTGAAAGAAGATGCATAAACTTGGAAAATTTGTGCTAAAAAAAAATATATATATATATAGCAATAAAGTAGTATGTATATTAAAAAGAAACTCGAATGGCTACTGCCAAAACACAAGGAAAGTGGAAACACTTAAATCTAGACTAGAGGCAAGAAATGAGTTGAGAAGAGTAAAGAAGGCTTCATTCTTGCCTCTGTATATACTATCTAACTACAAGCTATGTGACAATGTTTTATAGGACCTCTAATATGTGTTGACTTTGTAAGACACATGCATTAGCTTATGAGGCAAGTTTTCTACATGTGGGCTTTATAATTAGCTTTTTTTTTAAGCTACCAATATTTGTGGTACATGGCCAACTTATTGACTTTTTTTCTAAACTAAAAAGTCAATTAAAGATACCTATAAAGTCAAAGCAATATCTATGAAGCTTATACAAAGCTTTTATAGAAAATATTATGAAATCATCCTACTTTTACCTACTTTTATCTAAATCATATATGTAATTATTAGTTTATATGTGTATGTCTATGCCAGAAGGTCTACAGAAAGAGAAAAGTCATGTATGGAAGACCACAATTCCATCTATGCATTGACTCTAAATCCAATGTAATTCCACAACTTCTTTCAAAATAATCATAAAGTGGAAAAAAAAAAATGATTGATTATAGGAAATTTGAGCTACGTGCCTTAGTTCTATCAATAATACTATCCAATGCTAATTAATATGAGCTCAATTTGATACTTCTAATAAAGTTGCTACATCTCAAATGCTAGTTTGGATAATAATTAGGTCCTTTTTTTGATTTAAAGTATAAGAAAAGGTAATATAATTTGGTCGCAAATTCTAACACAAAGAGCAACTACAAAGGCTTTGATGGGAGTTTTGATAGATCCATCTACAATAATTTTCCACATTGAGCCACTCAATTATTTCTATTAAATGCCAAACTACCTCTCAATAAGAAGGTGTAATGAAAATAAAGACATTATAGTGATTGAAGTCATAGATTTATGTAGAATTGACTAAGACATTGTACACCTGGTAGCCACAACTAATGAAGAGCTATACATATAATTAGTTATGCTACTTAATATAATTGATATTCAATCAAGAGACTTTGTGGCCTTTTTAAAAAATAGAAATGATGTATCTTGCTTTAGCCTCCCTTCCTTCCTAGTAGAAGTTGGAACCAACCAATGAAACTTGTTCCAAGCAAGAATTGTCAACACTTCAAACTTAATGATAGCACTCATGTTGCTTCTTGCTCTTATTAATGTGAATCAATTAGAACTTGTAGAAAATAATTTAGATTCAATCCAAAGGCCAAGCATTGACCTAAATGAGAGAGCTTCATAATCTCAATCTCTTCATATTGGTAGCATTAGAGAGATGTCTACAACTTATCTCTCTAAATTGTATATCAATACAAATAGGTGCCTAATTCTTTAATCTAGTGTATTAATCCTAAGGGCATCAATAAAGTTACTAGGAGGCATCTTAGATCACTTATTTCTTCAATTCTTTTATTGATTAAGTGAGATAAATATATTTAAAGAAAACAAAGGATTTTTAACTCTTCAATGACAAAAGCTTATCAATTATCAGTTATTACAACATTAAGATATATCTATTATGTTGACAAGATAATATATCTTACTGTTGCAAAGATATCAAA
Source organism: Physcomitrium patens (assembly GCF_059467195.1). Taxonomy (NCBI): domain Eukaryota; kingdom Viridiplantae; phylum Streptophyta; class Bryopsida; order Funariales; family Funariaceae; genus Physcomitrium; species Physcomitrium patens. Next base: position 14,083,779 of record NC_143421.1, read on the forward strand.
TACCACAAAGAATCTTGATAGCAAGTCTGAGGGTGATGCAATTTTTTTTTTTTTTTACTACCTTCAAAATGTTAATTTTCATTGTGACACATAACATGTAGGGATTGAATGATCCTTGTAAGATATAATTAATATGTAGTTACTATTAGCTGCAGTTATATAAGATGGATATTTTGTGCTTTCAAAAAAATTGCTGGCAAAGAAAGCATTTATTAGTTCTAAAAGATTGTTTTTGGCTAAGAGCAACATTTATGAATTAAAAAGCTACTATAGATTATAGTCATGATATTAACAAAATTGGTTTTGGCAAAGGAGGTTTATATATATGGATGACACATCACCTTTAATATGTGATCATAAACACATGTCACTCTTGATATGGAAGGACAATATGGATTAGATTTGGAGGTCTCCTAGGACATGATGTTGTGATGCTAACTTTATATGTATCCATGCTCTCTATCAATCACTATACACTTTGGGAGAAACTTGCCTCTTTTCTTTTTTGCAATTGCTAAAAGGTCCTCTATAGAGACTAGAATGTTATAGAGAGGAGATAAGATAAATTATCATAATATGAAAAAATAATTTAAGATAGGAAAAATTAAGCATTTGTAACATTCATTAAAACACTTCAAATTAAAGACAAATTTTCAATAGCAAATCAGATTTATTATTCATAGAATAATCATAAGAAAACTAGAGCTTAGATTATAATATATCTAAATAGAATATATATTTTTAAATCAAAAAATATAAAAATTCAATTACTCATAAAATATACTATTTAAAGAAATTATGTATTTGATAACTACATATTGATCAAATTTATGATTCACCTAAAAGTCCAAACTCAAAAAATCTCATCATTTAAGATAAATATTGTCTACTTGAATGACTTTTTAATTAAAAAATACATAGCATAGATATGGAAAATTCATCCCTAGTTAGACTTCTTCAAAAAATTACAACAAGAAGTTAAGTTCTACAAAGGCTTTTGTATTGAAAAAATGAAATAATATTTATAGGGAGAAATTCAATTACAATCGTATCTTGTAATTACTATAGCAAAGCTTTATTTTATTCCACCCAATTTGGATTTGCTAGAATGATTAGACAAAGTAATAGAAAAGTTGCAAAAACTTGAGTAATTGTATGATAATGGTCAATGGACTTAAAATAGGATTTAATAGATGTAGATAAGAAATTCTAAATCAAAAGATTTTTTTTAAGCTATCTGAGAGCATTCCAAGGCGGCCATAATTTTGGCTCTAAAAATCAAAATTAGAACAATTCATACTGACTAATAAGATCTCAAGAAAATTTATTCTCATTTTTTTGTAAAATTATACATATCAGTTGATACATCAATAGAGTTGCAAAGTGCAATTGAATAGACATTGGCTCATGTCAGTAAGTGCCTAACTCTAAAGATGTAAGCTAACTTATAGATTCTAATTGTAATAAAAAAATTAGAATTTTTTCTAAAAACAATAATTCTAAAGAAAGCCTTGATCCTAAATAAAGTAATTATAGAGTTTTTTCAAACTTTCTAGGATGTCATTAAAGTTAACAATTTTTTTATGATTACAAAGGTTATTAAAGAGAATCAATTTTTAAAAGGTGTTAAAGTGGTATTATATCTCTATTATTTTTAAGTGATACAAAGATTTACTTGATAAATTGGCAATCTATTACCCTTTTCAATATCACTTATAAGTTATTTGGAAAGATTCTATAAATTTGATTGCAACCTATTTTAATAAAGGTGATATCTTTTGATTAATTTGTAATCTTATCAACATGGTTTATCTTAGATAATATCCTTTTTATTTATAAATTTAAGGATTGGGCCAAGTATTCAAAATAATTACTTATCTTTTTTAAATTAGACTTTTCAAAAGCCTATGACATGATAAATTGGTCATTTTAATTCTAAGCCATGATAAAAATTAAATTTTTAATTGAATATATAGATTTAATTAAGATTTTATTTCATAATACAATTACAAGTATCAAATTTAATGGTTCTCAAGCTCTATATTTTGAAATTAGTAGAGAAGTATATTAAGGGTGATTTTTAACATCATAATTCTTTTGTATTATTGTAAAAGTATTGAATTATATCATAAAATCAATGATAGAATTTGGCTTAATTCAAAGAATAGTTCTTTTAATAGAAAATAGATAAAAATTGATTTCTCAATTTATAAATAATATCTTTTTTAGTTTAAAAGATGAAAAGAATCCAATCTAAGAATTGTTCAAAGTTTTGAATCACTTTTGCTTAAGCTTTGGATTAGTTCTCAACTAAAAGAAATCATGTGGATATTAGCAAGTTGAGGTTTGTAGACTAATTTGCACAAACTTCTAAGAAATTACTTAGATAGATAATAGATACATTAGCAAATTACTAGGCATATTATTTGGCCTCTATATGTCATCTTTAGTAGTAGATGAATTTTAAAAAATTAGAATTGAAAAGAATCTTTAATATTAAAGTACTATCAAGGTCAATACTATAGGATGTTTTGTAGTTACAAATAAGACTTTTTTTTTTCTATTTTTTTTTTTATAGCTATATGGAAAGGTACTAAGATAGATGTGATAAAAAATAGATTTTAGATCTAAAGCTATATGTGATCTGATAACTTACAATCAGCTTGTATGAAGATGTCATGGTTGCAATATTGCCAACTCAAAGAGAATAGGAGAATTTAGATGATTAATCTTATAGATGCTTTAGTTTTTTTAATAGCTAAGTAGATCCTTAAGGCTTGTGAATCCAACATGTGTAATTTTTACATCATGTTGAGATTTAGACTTAGTCACTTCCAACTTTATTTTAAAGAAAGATGAAGACTTAGCCTTGAATACTTTATTCTTCCACATTTCTAAGCTAAGCAACGATTAAAAGTATAGACATGAATAAGTGCTTTATAGAAGAATTTCATGAAAGAACTTCATGTAATATAACCTCAACTAGTAGAAGAAGTAAACTATGAGTCACTATAGTGGTTAATATCCTACTTATTAACCAGGGCAATTTTTTCAAAGAAAAATGCCTTTCAATTCTATCATATTGGACTTAGGTACATGAGAGATGCAAGAAGAAGATGAAGGTTCTTTTTGGCCCAAGAGGTAAACATAAACTTTAGGGTAGAGACTTTTGAGCACCATCTATGAACTTCCACTATGAACATATAAACTAATCACTAAGATTTGTTGCTATCAAATATACTATCTCTAATTAGAGAAGAAGAATGGATTGGATGCTTTGGTATTGATAGAAATAGCCATTTATTTTTAGTATGGTAAGTTTGATAAAAAGATGTAATTTCAACTTTATAAATATTTATGGATGATTGATAGGTTGAATACTTAGCCAATAAGTTAGCCACATGTTGTGTGTATTGGTAACTTATGGTATAAGATAACTATGTGGTATAAGTATAAAAAACTTACTTTGCAAGTTAAGATATGAATCTTACAAATTGGACATGTATTAAATGTTCTATAGAATGTTGCCACATAGCTCTTAGTTAGATAGTATATATGGAAGCAAGAATGAAGCCTTCTTTACTCTTATCAATTCTTTTATTACTTTTAGTCTATTTTCAAGGGTCTTTAGATTTTTAGTCTTTGGCAATAGCAATTCCAATTTTTTCTTTAATATACATACTTTCTTATTATTAGTTTGTTATCTCTCTTTGGTACTTATCTCACTTATTTATATATCTTCTTTGAATTCTTATCCTTGATATTATGCTGCAACTATATGCTAGTTAGAAGATTCATCAAATTTCCAAAAATTGCACAATTCTAGCAAAATATAAATATGCGGGAAGTAAATAACTAAGACTAGTACTTTGGTATAATTAGTTGCTTAGGTGAATAAAACATTGAAAGGAAAGTTTAACCTTTTTGTGGTCAATATGCTAAATCAACTTTCTGCTATCTAAACAAAATTTTTAGCTATGTATGATTAGTTAAGTAGTATCAATGCTTGCATCAATGAAAAAGATCAAAAGCAAGGTATACACATCATAGCTGAAAAGTTGGAAGACACATGTCCGCTCTTTAAAAGGATGCATGCTTTATACAAATATAAGGCCAAATATAATCCTTCTCTTTAATAGAGCTTAAATTTTTATAACAAATATAATCTTATAAATATGATTCTAAGACTTTATAATGATATCGATGACTAATTCACCATTTTTATTGTCTAATTTAAATTTACTTCATAAATAATTGCTACTCAATGATATTTGAGAGGCTTTAACATAAGATAAACTAAATGAAGTAAGCAAGGAGGATAATAATTTCTTGCTCTCTTCCATTTCTTCTTAGTTCCATCTTTATCACCATCATCACTTTTTATAAGATGTCCATTGTTTAGTAACACCACTACCATTACTTCAAAAATAAAGAGTTAGCCACTTGTTTTAGAGTCCAAAAACGAATCTCTAAAAAAACATTACATGATAGCCAATGCATTTGTAGAGTCATCATGATTGAAATTTTTTTAATAATAAAATATTTGGTTTTATTAAAATAAAGTAGTTAGAGATTTGAGGCTTATTTTCAAAAGGTATTAGAAATATAAAAAAAAAAAAAAAAAAAAAAAAAAAAAAAAAAATGAAGAAGAATAAGATGGCATTTGAGAGAAAAATATTAATTTTGCAATAGAAAGAAAAAAAATGTGATTTGAAAATATAATAGAAAAGACAAGCTCTTTGATTTGATTTACTTTTAGTTAATTTAATAAAAGGATATTCAAGAAATAAAATAGATTATAATTCTTGTGAATAAAGAATATAAATAAAAAATAAGTTAAAGACTTGGATTGTGATTTATATATCATGTTTCAAATTTTAGAATTTACATTGTGAGATTGCACCATTGTTAATTCTAAAACCTAATATATTGGTCTTGATTTGATTGTGCAAGGTTAATACAAGGAGAGGTGATAAAAATAATGTTAGATTTTACATAAGTTAGATATAATATTTTGGAAGTGACATCCCCATAAGCCACTACATAAGAAAGTAAAATTCAACCAGTTCTGACTTATACATTTAGTATCCAAGCTGCAGCTTCTATAAGCCAAGGCTTGTTATAAATTCTATAGATAATAAATTGCATTTCTTACAAAATAAGTAGTCTTACAAAATTATTACTTTTAAAGTCTTTTCTATATATAATCTAAAATTTAGCAAAAAAAAAAAAAAAAAAAAAAAATCCTAAAATTTTATTATAAAATTGACTTATTCAAATGAAATTAAGACTCTCAATCATATAGAATCTTAAAAAGGTGGTATTTTGCTCCATTGAAGCCAAACACTTAAAAAACACAATTTATCCAAATAAGATAAATCTATAGAATTTAATCTCAATGAATTGTATAAAACTTCATAGATTCTTCTTAAGATGAATTTACTGATCAGTAACTTTGTTACTACTCCTTAAACCTTCTTGTGACATACATAAATTCATTGATGGCAAAATGAAATATTTTCATAAAGAATTCACTCCAACCAAAGACAAAAGAATATGTCCTTGTGATGTAATTGCTTCAATTAAAAGCTAGGAGTTGTATTCATACTTTGTTCTGATGTTTCTTGTTTCTCCATTGCTCTTGCTCTCAACTTATGGATTATGATAGTACATGGAATCTATAAAAAAGAAAAAATATTTGAAAATAATATGTTTTAAAACTAATGAGAAAAGACAAATAAAAACTATATGATGAGTAAAATTAGATCTACATGCATCAAAGGATAATCATAAATTAGATAGTTATCATTACAACTAAATTAAATAAATAAAATTAAAAATAAACTCTTACTAGTGATAGCTCTTTGATGAATATTTTATGGCACCCTATAACTTCTATTTTTTGTTAGTTGATACAACATCAATTGTAATATGATGAGGTATTGGATTGAGGAAGAAGAAAGGAGGTCTTGAGAAAATCCTCCAAATACCTCATGTAAATGATATCTCACTACACTCTCTATTTTGCTCCATCGATGATACTTCTTTTATATCAAAAGCACCCACAACAAATTATTTCCAATGTATTTATTTTTTGTTCTATCTTATATTAAATAAATTGAATATGAGATATAAGTATACATGTTTTTACTTAGTAATATAGACGTATATGCTATACAAGGCATAATGGTTGTATAAGATGAGCTGAGTTTTGTTCACTTATTTTATATTAATTTATCTTTTAATTTATGTATTATTCTATTTTCTATAATTTTAGAAGCTTCAAGTACAAAGTTTTGAAGGCTTAAATTCTACAATGCATTTTACAATAATAAAAAGAAGAAAAAAATTTCTACAAGTTGTAAAATTATTATTTTTGTTTTTATTTATATATTATATAAAGAATATTATGAGTATTCAAACTAAATTATGGTGGTTGAAGACATTGCAACAAACCTAGTTGCAATCTTTTAATTTGAATCATATATTAATAAAACATCCAATGCATAATTGTGTGCCATAGTTTTGACTCAAACTATTCTTCTTGAGAGAATTGCTACTTCCAACATAGCAACATGATACTTTGATGTAGTCTCAATGAATTCAGTTGACTACTTATTGTATAAATTAAGTAGCATATTATAAAAAATACAATAAACAAAGATACAAATCTACAATGCATTTCATATCTTTTATTCAATTGAGTTAGGTACAAATTCTTTTGAATAAAGCATACTTGCTTGTTAATATCCTAATATACTATTTAAGTCTACAAATAAGTACTGTCCATGATTTAAATGATTTTTTCGAATTTTTAAATATCTCAATCTTTTTGAATATTATTGTGTCTCCATAGGATCTAAGCTAGTTAGTAATTAGACTAATTATGCAACAGACAATGTTACAAATAATTTTTATGTTTATAAAGAACATCTTATTTTTGTCGAAGAATATATCTTTGTTATGATTCAATTATTAGTTTAGAAAGAATTGTATCACGTCAATAGATCCAATATAAAGTTCAAAGCCAAGTTATCTAAAAGATTGGCTAATTTGAATCTTTTGGATAATATCTAGCTACCAAATATATTATTTTTAATATGACAAAATAGCTTAAATTAATAAGCTAGTAAAGAGGCACATGATGCCATTGCTAATATCTTAAATCTTTTTTAATCTTCTAAAATTGGCTCCATTCTTGTTTGATCTAAGACACTCTAGTACTAAAGCTAATTGCTATTCAATATTGATTTGTGGATAGTGACTCCTATTTTTAAAAATAGAATGGTCTTTTATGGATAAAAGTACCATTTGAAATGATCTTCAAATATTTATAATATTTTTGTAATATTCTTGTTATTAAGTAAAACCTGGTATTATACTCACTTATAAAATAATTAAAATTAAATTGTACAATTTAAATATAAGATTTTTAATAAATATAAAAAAAAGATTTTTTATTATACCACAAACCATTGCAAATGCTTCTACATCATTAAACTTAAAAAAGACATTATAAAACTTGCTATCAATTTGTTGGCAATGTTCTTTAAATAATTCATTGAATTTCTCATTAATTCCAAAAGTAATTAATATTTCTATATTTTGAAGTATTTATTATTTTTAAGAATACAAATACATGGTATTTGATAATGTAGTATGGAATTATAAAAAAAAAAAAAAAAAAAAAAAAAAAAAACACATGCAATAAGATTTTTGATATTTACTCATCTCTCTTTTGATATTTTAAATTCAAAAATACCTATCTAGTAAGGTAGGTGATTGTCACGGACATAAATCTCAAAGAAAGAAATCCTCAATATATTCTTATATCACTTAAGAAGACTAAGCAATTACTCAAAGATAGTAATATATTGAATTAGAATTGTTATTTTCAAAGATAAGAAGACTAGAAAGTTTCAAAATAAGTCTAAAGATTAGAGAGGCATTGACAAGAGTAAAGAAGACTTCATTCTTGCCTCTATTTATACTATCTAACTAATAGCTATATGAAAATGTTCAATAAGATCTCCAATACATATTGACTTTATAAGATACATATTTTAACTTATAAGGCAAGTTTTTTATATGTGTGCCACATAGTTAGCTTGTTTTACAAGCTACCAACACATGACATGTAGTTAACTTTTTTGATTAATTTTTTAATCTACTAATCAACTATAAATATGTGTAAAATTAAAACCATGTCTATAAAGCTTCTAAAAAGCTTTTCTAAAAGTTATTATGAAATTAATCTATATTTACCTATTTCTATTTAGTCATATAGGTATAATAATTATTTGTATAAATACATATGTTCATGATATTATTTCTCCTTCTATGGTCAAAAGTATCAAATCATAGATGATAATTATAATTGATAAAGAAAGATGTTTGCTAAATAAAAAAATATATCAAATTATTACATGCAAACTTTGTCAATGGTAAAAAAATTATCTAATCATCTTAATGATAGTTGATAATACACCTTAAATATTACTCTGAAACTTGATTCATCTATTTTATTTGTCCATCAATTTGAAGATGAAAAGCTAAAGAAAGTTTCATATCTACCTTTAAAATCTTAAAAAAGATTCTCCAAAATCTTGATACAAATTGAGTCCCTTTATTCAATATAATATTTTTAGGCAATCCGTGATAGCAATAAAAGTTTTCAAGATAAAATTTAGTCATTTTTTTACTTGTGATAGATTTTATATATTATAAAAAATATGAAATCTTAATCAAAAAATCTACTATCACAAATATAAAATCATATAAACTTAAGATTGGAAGAACTATGATAAAATCTGTAGAAACAAGAGACTATGATTGTTCCAGAATAGATAATGGCTAAAGAAGTCTATAAGGTTGATGATGAGAAGTTTTAGAACTTAAAAAAATATTATATGATTGAACAAAGTCTTTGATTTCTTTCTACATTTGAGGCCACCAAAAACCTCTTGATATTAGTTTTAAAGTTTTATTGTATCCAAAATATCTAACTGCTAGAAAATCATGATAAGCTTGAAGGAAAAGTAATTGTATTTCACCTTTTGGAATGTATAATTTTCTCTCAAAATAGAATAGATTATTCTTAAATCCAAACCTAAAAGTATCATGAAACTAAAAATAATTACTTTTAATATCACAAACAAGAAGATCAGATGACATACTTGATTAAACTTGCTTGAAAAAGCTTTAATCAATAGTCAATATTGAATTTTTTGCTTCAAGGTGAAAATGCTTTGGCTTCAAGAAAATTCTTTTTTATTGATCAAAAGATGCATCTCCTTTTATTAATGCAAGATAAGAATATTTAGAAAGGACATTTGACAAACCTTATTATTTTTTGGATTGATAAGTGATCTTGAAATCAAATCTTGTTAAAGACATGTTCCAACAGACTTACAACAATTTAAAACACGTGTCAACATGAAGTACTTGAGGTTCTTATAATCTATATATAAAATGAGTAGTATTAAGATGCCTTTCAGATAATGATGCCATTCTTAAAATGAATCCACAATTATAAGAAGCTCTATATTTTAGATTTCATAATTGATCTCGTCTATTGAAAAAAATTGGATTAGAAATCTATTAGGTAGAACTTATTATTTGCTCCTATTTGTAAAAAAATAACATCTATACCAAAGTTTGATGCATCTATTTTTATGAAAAATGCCTTGAAAAAATTGATGGGGTACAAAATTGTTGTAGAAATAAATATTGTCTTCAAGGCTTCAAAAGATACTTTAGCTTCTTTTCTTTTCTTAAGTTTGTCTTTATAAATTAAATATGTAAGAAGTACTATAATTTGAAAAAAGTTCTTAATAAAGATCTTATAATAATTAACAAATCTTAAAAAATATTATACATTTATAATTATTTTTAGAATCTTCTAATCTATGATAATTTAGACCTTCTTTGGATCAATTATTAGTCTTTTGTTGGTAATGATGTACCATAAGAAGTCAACTTGAATAGTGTGGAATACACACTTTTCTACCTTGGCATATAATTTTGTATCTTTAAATTTTTATAATATACAACAAACTTGAAGTTCATCTTTTTTATATTTTTAGAATAAATTAGAATATCATCTAAATAATAAACAATAAAATCATCAAAAAAACTCATTAAAAATATCATTTATAAGATGTTAAAAAGTAGTTAATGTATTTGTGAGTCCAAAAGGTATGACATTATATTCAAAATTTCCATACCTAATTTAAAAAGTAGTCTTCCATTCATCTTCTTGTCACGGCCATAATCATGTAAGCTAATAATTACATATAGAAATAGGTAGAAGTAAGTAAAAGTAGATAAAAATAAGTTAATTCTATAATATTTAATATAGAAGCTTCCTAGAAACTTCCTAGATGCTGCTTTGACTTCATAGGTGTCTTTAATTGACTTTTTGGATTAGAAACGTGGTCAACAAGTTGGCCATGTGCCACACATGTTGTTAGCTTGAAGATCAAGCTAACTATGTGGCCCACATGTAGAAAAACTTGCCTTGTAAGTCAAGGCATGTGTCCTACAAAGTCAACACATATTGGAGGTCCTATAGAACGTCGCCACATAGCTCCTAATTAGATAGTATATATAGATACAAGAGTGAAGGCTTCTTCACTCTTGTCAACTCCTTTCTTGCTTCTAGTCCAGGTTCAAGAGTCTTTAGTTTCTTGTCTTGTGGCAATAGCCATTCCAGTTTCCTTTTAATATACCTACTTGTTTATATTTTGACTTATTATATCGAGATAGCTTTTTTGTGTATATTTTCCCTCATCGAGTCTTTGTCCTTGACAGATTGACAAGAGTACACTTACAATATCAGAGCTTTGTTTTTCTTGAGTGAGAGTGGATTACTCCTTTCTCTTGACAAGACATAAGCGTATTAGAAGTTTGCGGATTACCCACTTCTAAAGTGATATTGTTCTTAGTATCTTCTTTGTTATCAAGTCTTTCTTTTCTTTTGTCTTGAGCAGTATCAAACAAATTTTTCTTCTTAGTGTCATTATGGCAGAGCTTGTTGAAATGAAGAGTGCAATGGCACAAATGCAAGAGCAAATGAGGGAGTTAATGCTTGCGATGCATCAACTCAATTCACCAACACATGAAAAAATAAGAATAGCAGAAAGTCAAGATATAGAGATGATCGGAGCTGCTTCAACATCTACAACAAATCACGTTTCTTCTCCAATTGTACAACACCTTGTAAGCACTAGAGAACCAAGAATTGCCTTACCCGAAAAATTTGATGGTACGAGATCTAAGTTTCGAGGGTTCATCAATCAAGTACAATTGGCAATTGAACTTCAACCGCAAAGCTATCCAACTCCAGGATCACAAGTCAGGTTTATTGGCACTCTACTTTTTAGTTCTGCATTATCGTGATTTTCGTCTTTTCTTGAACAACGAAATCAAATATTGGACAATTTGGAAGCTTTTTTGGCGGAGTTTCGATCTATGTATGGTGAACACGATGCAACTCGTGTTGCAACAAATAAGATCCGAATTCTGGGACAAGAAAATCGCTCAGTAACAGTGTATGCTTCACAATTTTGACAACTTGCAATTGACATCAAGTGAGATGATGCTGCACTCATCAGTCAATTTCTTTATGGATTGTAATACGAAGTAAAGAAATTGATGCTCAACTTACCTGATCTTCAAACTTTGAGTCAAGCAATCGATTTTGCAGTAAAATGTGATAATCGACTTTTCGAATTTCGATCTGAGAATCATTCACGGGACCCTCAACGTTATTACTCAATGGCAACATCAACATCTTTGCCAAACGTACATTCGGAAGTAGAAGACATGCAAATTGACGCGGTACGTTTTAAACTCCTAATTGAGCAAGAAAAGATTCGTCGTCGTCAAGAAGGATTATATTTATATTGCAGAGAACCTAAGCACACTACTCAACATTGTCCAAAGAAGCGACGCAACTATAAAATGAGGGGTACGACGGTCAAAGAAAACAACATGTCGAAAAATAGATTCGTCCAGCTACAATAGGGACCGTGCAGCTGGAACCTTGTACAATTCCTAATGAAGGTCCTATCCTCTCCTCAGAACCCTCTCTTTGTTTTATAATAGACTTATATTTAGGACCTAAGAATTACAAAGCCTCTGCTTTATTAGATTCAAGAGCCTCAGCATGTTTTTTAGATGAACAATTTGTTAAAAGTCGTAAAATACCCTTTGTATAGAAACCTAAACCAGTACATGTAGAAGTCATAGATAGTCGTCCCTTGTCTTCTGGAGATGTCACTCATGAAACTCATCCTATAAAAGTAACAATAGACGGTCATGATAGCTACATAGCTTTTAACATAATTAAATCCCTGTCCAATCCAGTTATTTTAGGTTTATCCTGCTAGAAAAATATAACCCTCGAATAGATTGGAATTCGCGTAAACTTGACTTTTCTCAGAGCGTTATTAATAGTTCTACTAGCTAAGTAAAAAATTATAAGTCTAGTATAGTAGAACCCATACTGATAGGTGCAAAAGCATTTATACACGCAGCAAAAGAAGGATCAACTTTTGCTATTTATGCTGCACCTATTTCTGAAAACGTAAAGACTTCAATTGGCATTCCAAGTCAATATTAGGAGTTTCAAGATGTTTTTGAGAAAAAGAATGCAGATATTCTTCCTGAGCATCGCCCATATGATTGTTCAATCGACCTCAAGGAAGGAACTTAGCCACTATTTGGACCAATTTACAAATTATCGCAAGATGAGATGGCTGAACTCAAGACATATATTGACGAGAATTTAGCGAAGAATTTCATACGCCATTCAAAATCTCCAACAGGAGCTCCAATTCTATTCGTAAAGAAAAAAGATGGATCTTTATGAATGTGTGTTGATTATCGAGGACTCAACAAGATCACAATCAAGAACAAGTATCCATTACCTTTGATATCAGGACTCCTTGATCAGTTGAATCAAGCTAAGATCTATACAAAAATAGATCTAAGAGGAGCATATAATCTAGTATGGATCAAAGAAGGAGATGAATGGAAGACTGCGTTTCGAACCAGGTATGGACATTTCGAATATAATGTCATGCCCTTTGGACTCACAAATGTACCAGCTGCTTTTCAACATCTCATGAATGATATATTTCGTGAATTCTTAGACAATTTTGTCGTCTGCTATCTAGACGATATCCTGATCTATTCTAAGAACGTCGAAGAACATGAAATACATGTTCGTCAAGTATTACAAAAACTTAGAGATGCAGGATTGTACACCAAGATGGAAAAGTGTGTATTTCACACTACTCAAGTTGACTTTTTAGGATACATCATTTCAAATGATGGTCTCATGATGGATTCTAAGAAAGTCCAAACAATCATGGATTGGAAGATTCCAAGGACAGTAAGAGATGTCCAATGTTTCTTGGAATTTGCCAATTACTATCGGATCTTCATCAAAGATTTTTCACAAGTTGCAGCTCCACTTACACGCTTGACTAGTAAAGATAAATTTCAATGGAATCAAGAAGCGGAAGCAGCATTTGAAGCCTTGAAGACATCGTTTGTCTCTGCACCAGTCTTATATCGTGTTGACTTTTCCAAGGTATTTTTTATGGAAACAGATGCATCAAATTTTGCCTTGGGTGCAGTTTTATCATAAATGGGAACAGATGACAAACTTCATCCGATAGCTTTTCATTCAAGAAAATTCTCAGCAGCCGAGATCAATTATGAGATCCACGATAAAGAACTTCTTGCAATCGTGGATTCCTTTCAAGAATGGCGTCATTATCTAGAAGGCGCTTCTAGTCCAGTCACTGTGTATACAGATCACAAGAACCTCGAGTATTTCATGTCAGCACGCGTGTTGAATCGTCGTCAAGCTCGTTGGAGTATGTCTTTGTCAAGATTCGAGTTCATTATCACTTATCGGCCAAGAAAACAACAAGGTTTGTCCGATGCCCTATCTAGTCGTTCTTATTTTGCACCAAAAGAAGGAGATGCAGCTTTTGAGCAACAAAGAACGGTCCTCTTGAAACCGGAGCAATTTCATCTCCGAGCAATGAAATCAACATTGATTGTTGATTCAACTTTTCTTAAGCAAATCCAGTCCAGTATGTCCTCAGACCCTCTTGTTTATGATATCGAGAATAATTCTTCCAAGTCTCATGATCCTTCTAAGTTCGAGTTCAAGAATAATCTATTATATTTTGAAAGACGCCTATATGTTCCAGAAGAAGAAGCACGTTTACGTGTTCTTCAAGCACGTCATGACTTTCCAGCAGCAGGGCACTTTGGATATAATAAGACTTTGGAACTCATATCAAGAGATTTTTGGTGGCCACAAATGTGGAAGTCAGTCAAAGACTTTGTACAATCATGTGATATTTGTTCAAGATCAAAAATTCCTCGTCATCGACCTTACGAACTTCTTCAGCCATTACCTATATCAGAACAACCATGGTCTTCTGTTTCTATGGATTTCATCACAGATCTTCCAAGCTCAAGATCTTATGATTCTATATTTGTGATAGTAGATCGTTTCACCAAGATGGCACACTTTGTGCCATGCACAAAATCTATCATAGGTGAAGAAACAGCTAAGCTTTTCATTGATAATATCTATCGCTATCATGGATTATCTAAAGATATCATATCGGATAGGGGAACTCAATTTGTGTCAAGATTTTGGAGGATCCTTTTCAAGATTTTAAAAGTGGACATAAAGCTATCTTTGGCTTTTCATCCTCAAACTGATGGACAAACAGAGCGCGTAAACCAAGTCTTGGAGCAGTATTTAAGGTGTACTATCAACTACCAACAAGATGATTGGATAACCCTTCTGCCATTGGCAGAGTTTGCTTATAATAATACGGTACATTCTTCCATGCAACAAAAACCTTTCTTTGCCAATTATGGCTATCATCCACGACTTGATATTTTTGATTTTTTAAAAATTGATAATCCTGCGACAGAAGATATGGCAAATCGGTTGTCAGAGTTACATGCAATAATGAAGACACAATTGAAGGAAGCTCAAGAACGACAAAAGATAAACGCAGATCTATATCGTAAGGAGCAACCACAACTCAACGTGGGTGATAAGGTATGGCTACTTCGTCGCAATATCAAGACTACTCGACCTTGTAACAAGTTGGACTATCGTAGGCTTGGCCCCTTTTCTGTTTCTGAACAGATCAACCCAGTTGCATATCCGTTACATCTACCGAAGTCAATGAAGATCCATCCTGTATTCCACGTGTCTCTTCTTGAACCATATAAGATAGTGGATATACAAGGAAGAAGACAAATGCCACCGCCTCCTATAGAAGTAGATAATAATGAAGAATTTGAAGTGGAAGAGATATTAGACTCAAGGTGGGACCGAAATAAGTTGGAATATCTTGTTCATTGGTACGGATATGATATTAGTGAGCGCACATGGGAGCCATCCAGGAATCTAGCAAATACATCAGCTAAAGTCAAAGTTTTTCATCAATGACATCCATCGAAACCAAGATGAAAATCTCTCTTATAAAAGAGACAAGATTGAGGCAAGATAACATTCAATTTCCTATCCTTGTTTGTAACTTCTTTACATTTGTGACGCTAATTAGATGGAGAGCCAACAACCAGCGGATTCAACTCAAGAACCTTCGTTTGTTGACCTGCCGGATGAGACATTATGATTGTCACAACCTTCAAGACGACGAAATCGAGATGAAGATCTTCAAGAACGACATGTTCTTTCTCGAATAGATGGTGAGATACAACGCGTTTGGTATCACGATTTGGGAAGGGACTCCCGATGTTTGGTGATTTTGCTAGAGGTAGGAACAACTCCTGATGGTGTTCCAAATATTCTATTCGAAGGAAGTTACGAAGGCCTCAACAATGATCAAATAACTGGGTGGTCTTCCCGCCCTAGTATGGGACACTACCGATGGTTGAGAGGTCCTATCAATCATCTTCGAAGAGAACAGAGATCAGAGTATGTGGCGAATACAATTCGTCGCATCATAGATTTCCTCAACATATGATGACCGCTCCTCGTGGAACTCGTCTCTAGAAGGGGGGGTAATGTCATGGCCATAATCATGTAAGCTAATAATTACATATAGAAATAGGTAGAAGTAAGTAAAAGTAGATAAAAGTAAGTTAATTCTATAATATTTAATATAGAAGCTTTTTAGAAACTTCTTAGACGCTGCTTTGACTTCATAGGTGTCTTTAATTGACTTTTTGGATTAGAAACGTAGTCAACAAGTTGGCCATGTGCCACACATGTTGTTAGCTTGAAGATCAAGCTAACTATGTGGCCCACATATAGAAAAACTTGCCTTGTAAGTCAAGGCATGTGTCCTACAAAGTCAACACATATTGGAGGTCCTATAGAACGTCGCCACATAGCCCCTAGTTAGATAGTATATATAGAGACAAGAGTGAAGGCTTCTTCACTCTTGTCAACTCCTTTCTTGCTTCTAGTCCAGGTTCAAGAGTCTTTAGTTTCTTGTCTTGTGGCAATAGCCATTCCAGTTTCTTTTTAATATACCTACTTGTTTATATTTTGACTTATTATATCGAGATAGCCTTTTTGTGTATATTTTCCCTCATCGAGTCTTTGTCCTTGACACTTCTTCTTTGATGCAAACTAAGTTGTATGCTCTTTATAGATCTATTTTTGTTTTTTAGATTTTTTCTTAATTGAATTGCTTAAGAAGTACTAAATTTAAAGATAGAAGATATATATTCTTGATGGTAAAATAATTAAGTCTTCAATAGTTTATGCATATTTACAAAGATCCATCTTTTTTCTTTATAAATAAGATAAGAGTTCTTGCTAGAGATTTCAAATGATGTATGAAGTTTTTAGCGAAGTTTTTATTTATATATCATTTTAGTTTAGCCAATTCATTTTGCAATAAGCTATAGATCAACTCTTTCTTATAAATCAATTAAACAATCATAGGATCAATGCTTTCAAAGAATATCTATATATTTTTTTAAAAATATATCAAAAATCTTAATAATGGTTAGAAGTTCTACTTGACATTTTTTTACTATCAAAAATAGACATGGCATATATTAAAAAAGATGACATTTTTTTTGTTCTATACATGAAAGCTTTTGTATTTATTAGTAAAGATTTGGATGTATTAGATTTATTTGTTTCTACTTGACTTACGAATTTTGAATCAAACTATAAGAAAAGTTGAAGTTACAAGAAATTTCATTTATTTAAGGATTATACTTTTCTAACCACTATAATTTTAAAATAATTGAATTCAAAAAAAATCTTATCATATTAATTATTACTATATTATTATAATTTTTAATTATTACATCTAAAAAAACAATCTTATAGTTAATATATCCAAAAGATAGCAAACAACCATCTATAACTTCTACAGATATGGATTTAGTTTTCTTGATTAATAATATTTCTTATTTTTTGATAAAGTCTTTGCTTATAAAATAAGCTAAGATTCTTGAATCTAAAAAGGCTTAGACTTTGTGATTTTTTTATCCTAAATAAACTTCTATCATGAATCAAGGTGAAGGATTTGAAGAAAGAATAAGATCTTTATTATGTGTTATGCAAGATTTTAGCCACATGGTTCCTATTGTAGCAAAAAAAAAACTTGTTTTTTAATGCATTGTCTTCTTTATCAACCATGCTCTTTATTTTGTGATTGTATTGCTTCTTTGGACAATATTGAGCAGTGTGTTTGGATTCTCCTTAATATAAATACAAACCTTCTTGATAATGATAAATCTTTTTTTACTCAATAAAATGTCAAAAATATATTGTATTAATTTGCATAGGCTCTAGTCTAAAAAAATAAGCTTTCAAAAACTTAGAAGGTATTTTTATAACTTAAATTAAATTTTTTCAACCAAATCTTTGTTCTTAATATCTTTCATAGAGTTGATTGTTGCATGGAATAGCTTGAACAATAAATTGCTTTAATAAATTTGTTCTTGATAATGTTAACAATAAATTTTTGATATTATCTTTTAATCCAAATCAAAATTGATTAATAAGGGCTTTATCATTATAATCCATATTGTAAGTAAGATTTTACAATTCAACAATATATATGGTGGCTAAACATGATTTTTATTGTAGCAATACAAATTTGGTCTCTGCTATTTTTTTACAATAATTTTCTCCAAATGTAGCTATAAATACTTTGAATAATGAATTCAAATCATAGAGTATTTGTAAATCTTTTTCCATCAAAAGTGCAAGCCAAGAGAGAGTACTTTCTAATAGAAGTGCACATTTGAATCCAACTTAAGTAAATCCATTGAAATATTGGAAAAGATACAACCTCAAATAAAGCATAACTTATTGTAAAAATCCTCAAAATTTTGATTTTGTTCCATCAAAATTCTCATGCATGCTAATCTTTGCTTCATTTGTACTTGTAGAAGCTAAACTTCTTGAATTTGGTTGTGAGGCTGATTTACTTGCTTCTTTCAATTGTACAACTTCCTCGTATAGAATCTAAACTTTTTCCATATATATATTGAAATAATACCTCTATGATTCACATTATAAATATGTGAAATGTTTATTCTTAGAATATTGACAAGTTCATGAAGATTTACAATAGTTGTAAATTTATTGTCACTTTTATTGATTATAGCATCTATAATCTTTTTTTATAGACAATTCAAAGAAATTCATAAAATTAAATTAAAAGAGAGTAGTAAACAACCTTTAATATCAAATGAAAATTTTAAAAAAGAGAATAATTTACTATTTTTAAGAAAAAAATCAATGTTAGAAAATTAAACTATTTGTTTAAAGGTGAATACTTTGCAATCTTCAAAATACAATAATAGGATTAGAATAATTCACTCACTTTTAAAATAGGATAAGAACAATAAGTTAACACTCTTGTCAAATTTTCAAGGATATAAATCTCAAAGAAAGAAATCTTTAATACACTCTTGTATCACTTGAAAAGACTAAAAAATCACTCAAAGATGATAATATATTGAACTAAAATAGCTACTACCAAAGACAAGAAGATTAAAAATTCTTGAAATAAGACTAACGACTAAAGGTATTGACAAGAGTAAAGAATGCTTTATTCTCACCTCCATATATACTTTCTAATTAAGATCTATGTAGTGATATTCAATAGGACCTCTAACACATGTTGACTTTGTAAGACATGTATTTCAACTTATAAAGTAAGTTCTCTATATGTGAGCCACATAATTAGCTTATTTTTCAAGCTACCAATATATGTGGTACATGGTTAATTTTTTGACCAAGTTTCTAATCTATCAATCAACTATAAACACATTTAAAGTCAAAATTGCATCTACAAAGCTTCTAAGAAGCTTGTTTAGAAGATATTATGAAATTAATCTATATTTAATTACTTCTACCTAAACATATAGATAATTATTGAAATAAATATATATGTCCATGATAATGATTTGGTGAAGCATCAAGTGTTATTTTTCAATAGCATGAAATGCTTCAAGTGTGTATCATATATAAAATATCATCCAAAAAAGCTACATTTAAAATTTCATATTTAATCATTACAAAATGTATAGACATACGTATACTAGAAATTTAATATATATATATATATATATATATATATATATACTATAAAAAATATAGCATCTATTTATTGTAATATAAAAACTATTTATACATCTAACTACTTTTGCTTGATATCTATATTATTAGAATCAAAGCTCAAAATCATATAAATTTTAGATTTTACAATAGTTTATTAATACTCATACAAAATCATATGAGTAGTAAAAATTTGCAAAACCAATAAACTTTTACAATTTCATCTTTGCGTAGATAAACATTCAATATTTTTTTTATATATCATATAAATAATACTAAATAATCTTATTTTTAGGTCACATTATCTCAATATCTTATAAAAATTGACAAACAATGCATTATGAATGACTTCCATCATTACACCTCAAAAAACAAAATCATAAAAAAATATGTATTGAAATATATTTTCAAAAATTATTTAATAAGATTCATGATATCAAAAAGAAGAATCAAGTTATGAACTAATTTAACATCTTTTTATTTAATATTATATTCATTATGCTACATACTTTTAACTATCAACAGTCTTATGGTTGTGACATAAGAACATCAAATTTAATATTACTACAAAATTTATATATCATAAGCACCAACTTATGAGTGGTATGACATTAATAAGGATAAAAATCCGTTTACAAGTCCATTCAATTACAAGTCTGCAAGGATAATTCAAAATTTAACTCAATTTTTTTTTATATTTATTTTTATTTTAAATTATATTTTAAAAAATTAAAAAATTATAAGTTAAAAATATTCACATAATTGATATAAAAAATAAAAAAATATCTAATAAAATATAATTATTTTATAAATCCAAATTTTTTATGCATAAATTGATTGAATTTTCATAATGTTAAAAAAATTCAATTATATATTAATCAAAATACTTATATATATATATATATATATATATATATATTAAAAGAAAAAAAAAAGACATTCATTGCTATGAGAATAAGTTACAATCAGCTAAGCTACATGTGGTCTAGATAGAAACAATAATAAATTGTCTGAACTATGTTATCTATGTGAATATTCTATACATATACCATCTATCTTTTGACTAGATAGTCTCAGGAGGGCTGCAATACTTTGCCAAATTGTAGGCCAATTTCATATATGGTATAAGCTACATCTTGTACAATAGTTGAAATACAAAGTCAGCAGTAGAGCCACAAAGGACCTATAAACAAAAAAAGATTTTGACAACACTTCCTATTCTCAAATTGTCAATTTAATTTTTCATTCATTATTACTTGTATTTTTTTAATGTAGCTTACAATAGCCTATTTCAACCATCTATAATCTACAATCTTTAGCCATATTTTTTGAATTATTTTACTTAGAGGCCATGCAATATTGTTGAAAATGTTACCATTTATTTCTTTTTATATTATTTAAAGCACAATTATCTAAATCAAAGATTAGATTATGTTATTATGTTTAAATTTTCTCAAAATATAATCTACAAAGAGTCTTTTTTTCTACAAAAAAGATTGCTATAGACCAAAGGCACCCAATCCATGGAATAATAAATTCAAAATATATATGTTTTACTACCAAATTCATTGGACAAAGGAACATTTCCAAAATCAGTGTAATATCAATTTATCTAACTTTTAAGGGCATACCAAGTATTAAAAAATAATTATATGATTTAATGATCTTTTGAGGTATTGATTGTAATATCACATTGTCATAAAAGCCATAGGAGGTCTAATTCTTTATTTGTTTGAGCTTTCACTTATATTATTTGCTAACAAAGACAATAATTACCTAGAAGCACTTTTATTGATTTTTGTTCTACAAAATTAGAGATAACATGTTTGATCCATAAGATATCTCAGCTAAATTTTGTAATATATGACATGAATGGAATTGCATCCCTTAAGGACTTCCATTGAATTTTAGTCAAGTTCCATTTGAAGTTGTTTATTTCTCCATAAAATAAATAGGCGTATTTTTGTTTCAATCTATGAGCTATTAGAATAATTTGGATTTTATGAATGGTGCCACAAATTGTAATAGCTTTAAGAGGCCATACATGTTCTAGACAACAAGAAATAGACATAACAATGAATCAGGTGGTATAGTATGGTAAAGAAATCATAAAGTCTAGTGCAATGCAATCATAACATTATCATGATATAACATAACTAATATATATATATATATATATATATATTATAGAAGATCTTATTTTAAAATATTAGAAAAAATTATCTTAAAATTATAGATAATAGTCGAAAAGATAGTAAAATTTAAGGATGCTAATGCTGCCCTTTTGCAAAATAGGTTTCTACTTACTTTTTAAACTCATAAATAAGGCAAAATAATGTAGATTAGAAAATTAATCAATATATACATTTATAAGAAGGAATTAAGAGTATATTTTAGTAAGATTTATCTCAAGAAGCTAAGAATTAATATCCAGAGAGGACCGATTGTCAACCAAGGTTGAAATTAGATCCCAAGGCACAAAACTACACATCTATGATGATTCTAGGATTCTTTAATAGATCGTAAAAGAAGATTTGAGAGTTAACTTGAAGAGAGATTTTTAGGCATTAGTATTATATCAATTTAATCAATATTGGGTTTTTAAAGAATTTTCAAAATTATTAATATTTTTATTTGGTTTATATTTTTAAAAATAAAATATATTTATAAATTTGAGGATTTCTTAAGTTTTTTGATGTATGTATGGATTAATTTTAGACAATATGTTGATGTGCCAATTATTAATATGTATGCAAATTTTGAAGTCAATCAAATAGTTAGATTGAAGTATATAAAGGTTTTAGTAGATTAAGGTGTCAAATGAGAGTTTGAAGATTGGTGAGTATTTCTAAGACCTTCAACAAGTTATCAATTGAGTTGAAGTGAATTTTTTTTATATGGATATTAAATTCAATTTTCAAATTTTTTGATAAAATTTGGAAGAAATTCAATGGTTTAAGAATGAGATATTGGTGTTAAAAGTCTAGCATTTAGATTGAAGTAGATGGTTGTTTAACACATCATCGAATTATCTTGCATTTCTTTCAATTGGTAATACAATTGATTTCAACTTTCTTATGCTTGTTCTTAACTAAGATATTAAAAAGTGTGCAAATTTTGAGTTGATATCAATGGTTTGATTATTAGTTGTTAAGGTTTTATTTGCTATAGAGTTTATTAAGAGTTTATTTAAAAACCTAGGATTTGATTAGGATTTGGTTTTGAATTTGGTTTAAAATTTACTTAAGATTTGATATAGAACTTGTTTAGGATTTCAATAGGATTTTATTAGGATTTGATTTAGATTTGATTAAGATTCAATTAGAATTTAAATTAGGATTTCATTAGTATTTTATTAAGATTTGATCTAAAATTTGATTAAGGCTCAATTAGAATTTAAATTAGGATTTTAATTTGAATTTGACCTAAGGTTTGACCTAAGATTTGATTAAGATTTGATTAAGGTTTTAATTAAGATTATATTAAGGTTTTTATTTTTAATATATTTTAGGATTATTTATGTTTCTTTTGTAAGTTCTTTTAAATTTATTTTAGATTGGCCAAAGTTCAATCAGGATTATTAAGGTCTACTTAAGGTTATTTAAGATTCTGTTAGACTTGGTAGGATTATTCTTTCATTTTTACTTACCTTCCATAGCTAGGTACTTGGTGTGTTTTCAAATAAGAAAACACATAATACAACAATATTTTTTAGATGTTCTATTTAATTAATTTACTTTTATCTACTTCTATCTATTCATATTATTTAGATAACTATTAGAATAAATATATATGTCCATAATACATATCCATTTATTCCAAAATGATCTCTTTTTCCACTATCTAAAGGGCTCAAGAATTTTTTTATAGGCATAAAGAATAGCAAAAAAAAAGTTAAAAGAGTGGATGTAGAATGTTAAATTGACATGTTAGGTTGACTTGATATTACTTAAAACATCACTAAAATATCAAATGATATTTTAAAAACTTGAAGATAGTATTAAAGTTTGATTAGTGATACTTTGAATTTGATATTTTGAGTGATCTTAGAAATATTAGGTGTTGAATTCTAATTATTTGATTTTGCAAAAGTGCCATGTTTGAAATCCTCTAATGAAGCTATTTTAATTTTGATATTAATTTTTGATTTTTGGTGAAATTTGAATAAAATAAACCAACTATTTAAAGTGTCATCTGATTGAATTAATGGGATGCTTTATAATATTATAAATAATGATAACTTCACAAGAAAATTGAAGTGGATTAAATTTAGGTGATTTAGAATTATTTTTAGTGAATGCAGTTTTTGATTACAAATAAGATATGAATAGGATGAATTTTTATCATTTTCTTCCATTATCAACTCCAAAATTGTCCATTTTAATTAAATTTTGTAACTTAATTTTTAATATATGAATAAATTATTATTTTTAAATAAAATAATCATGATAAATTAGAAGTATCTTTTAATGCCAGTCTTTTTGATAAATATAATATTTTAATATAAATATATTTTTTTAAGGTAGTAATAGGCTTGCAAGCAATATAATAAAAGAAGATTGTAGTGATTAAAAGAGGGTCTTTTTTCTTATAAAATATCTTATTTTTAATATTTATTAATATTATTTTTTATTTTTAGATTTATCCTATGTATTATATTAAAACTTGTTAAAAAATTAGATTTCTTGATAATTCTACTACAAAAAGCTATCTAAATAAGTTTTTTAACTAGACTAATTTGATATCTTTCTCTTATTTTTATTTTTTTTCTCACCGTCAATGATACATGTGTATATTGTCCTTTAAATTTTGTATATATATCTATATCCTTGGTAATTTAAAAAGAATAATACTTACAATGTTGAAGTTTGATCTTTTTTTGTAAAAAGTGAATTTGTTTTTCTCTTGAATGCATGAAAATGTTACAAAAATTGTAGATTGATTTCTTTTAAATCAATGATATTTTTCAACACCATTTTTTTATGCAAAATTTCTAAGTTTTCAAAAAAATGGCTTATTTTAAATAAAAGGATAATTCTATAGTACATACATAAGACATAAATGAGAAATTTGATGTTTTTTATGCATTAAGTTTATCTACTATATCAACTAACATTTAAAATGGTTAATCATAAAGATATAGATATGACTAGAGATACTTCAATGATTGCACTACTTCAAATAATTCATACAAGTGTGCCACCTAAAAAACCAAAAGATGTTCTTTTAAAAATAATTGATAGTATTAGATCAAAATTTTAAAGATTTATCAATTAAATACAACTCTTTATTTAACTTCAACCTCTTAGTTATCCAATTTAAGTATTTTATGTCAACTTTATTGAAATTTTATTCAATAGATCTATTTATTATTTATTTATTTTATTTTTATAGTAATAAGATATAACATGAAATAAATTAAATATATTTATGATAATTTATTATCTATGTATAAATAAGATGATGCAATGAATACAACAATAATAAAAAATTAAATATTACAATAATAAAATCAATCTATATTAATATATGCATTATAATTTTGATAATTCATATACATGTATATATACATACATAATATCAATATAAGACTTAAATAATAAATAATTATTAAAAATATATTATAGTTTATAATGACTATAAATTATTTTAGTAGTTACTTCTTAATCAATAAAAAATACCAATATACTTTAAAATATTTTTAATTAAAATAAATATTTAAATTTTTAGAATATTATTTTAAAAATTATTAAATTTAATAATATTTGAAATAATATTGAAGTTTTTAAGATGAAGTAAAGTCAATTTTAAAGAACATTATCAAATAGTAGAAAAATATTTAATTTATCTATATGTTTTTTAAGCTAAAAAATATTTAAAAATAATAAATAATAAATTAAAGCTTTTTAAAAAAAAAATTATTAGATGAATTAGAAAAGACCAATAACTAGATGTCAATGATATGAATCAGAAATAAATAAAACCTTAGTATATTCTAGTGTCATTCAAAAAGAATACATAATCAATCAAAGATGGTATAATATTGAAATAAGAAAGGCTATTTCTAACAATAAGAAGATTAGAAACTCTAGAAACAAGACAAAGAACAAAAAAGGCATTGATAAGAGTGAAGAAGGCTTCACTCTTTAGTCCATATAGACTATCTAACTAGGAATTATGTAGCAATGTTTTATAGAATCTTCAATACGTGTTCAACTTAAAAAAAATGTGACTAATTTGCAAGACAAGTTTTCTACATATGTGCCATATGGCCAACTTATATGACAAGCTACCAAGATGTGCAACTTGTAGCCAACTTATTGGCTAAGTTTTCAAACATGTCTAAAATCAAATTTGCAATTATAAAGATTCTAAGAAGCTTCACCATAAGATATTATCAAATTCTACCTACATTTAATTTCTACCTAATATTTCTTATCTGAGTAATTATATATGTCTCTCTAACATTAGATAATTTAGTCAAATTTGTCTACATGACTAATAGTTATCTACTAATATTAATAAGATAAGATGGATCTTTAAAACTACCTAAAGATATTCTAATGTATTTATTGTACATCACAAATTAAATGCTTTAGAATTAATATGCATTGTTTTTTAAATCTAATTTTTTTTTATTTAATTTATTGATATAAAAACTATATAATATTTAATTTATTATAACTCTAAATTATATTAAAAAATTAAGTTTTTTTAGTTTTAATTTTTATGTTTTTATATTTTATTATTTAAATTTTATATTTATTTAAAAAATTACTAAAATAATTTCTGAGATATTTTAATTAATTTTATAAAATTATTAAAATTTTAAAAATTATTAATATAACAACCACAATAAAATACATAGTTTTTAAAAGAACATGTTGAAAACTTATCTTGCATAAGATCAATCTAAATATAATATAAATTAAATTTTATAAATATGTTTTCAATAATAATTCTAATTGGCATTTATAATACTAATATTTTATAAAAATGATATAAAATCTTGTAGTATATTTTGAAATCATAAGTAAATTTTGTAGACTTTACCATCAAATAGTTGTACATTTATTTCTATATATATATATATATATATATAGATATAGCATAAGAAAGAGAGAAAGAGAAAGAGAGAGAGAGAGAGAGAGACAAAAAGAAAGAAAGAAAGAAAGAGTTGTTAAAGCCATACCCAATGTTATTAAAGCCACACCTCAATGTTATTAAATCCACACCCCTTCTTACCATTTCATAATTGATGCCATCTATTTTCCATCTCTATCTCCCATTCCCAACTCCATACCTTTGTTTTTTTCCCTTGTTTTTTATTTCTATTTTCTTCCCTCTTGCTTTGTCTCTCGTCCAAATTCTCTTCTCTCCTCCCTTCCTTCTCCTTCTTTTTTCCATCCCTCATTCCTTGTTCTCATGCATGGTGCAAAAAAAATTAAAATAGAGATACATTTAAGAAGTTTGTGTAGACCTATAGTTTTGACTAACTTTTATTATGTTTCTTTTTTGACCACTATTGTCAAAATTAGATATTCTACTATCAATAGTGTAAGAATTAGAGTTTTATCTTCTTTAGTATTGGATACATATATCAAGTCTTTAATTGTGTTAAAAAGATCTTGCAAGAATTTTTTATAAGGTTTTATAAATTATTCAATATATTATGATGCAAGGAACTTGAAAGAATTGAAGATGGAGTATACTAGTTTATGCTAATTGAATAAAAGAAATATTAGGAGAGAAGGAATGATGGACAAGAATGGAGATAGAAAGGGAATTTGGAATAAGGGACATAGCATGAGGAAGGAAAATGGAGATGGGAGATTAGAAATGAGAGATAAGAATAGGAACAAGGAATTAGAAACAAAAGATGAGAATGGAGACGAAGGGGGTTTGGAACAAGGAACATGGAACAAGAAATAAAGGAGGAGAACATGGACATGGAATTAAAAATGGAAGACAAGAATGGAGACATAAGATAAGAGAAAGAAAAAAGACTGAAATAAGAGAACAAGGACATGGGACTAAGAGTGAGAGAAAAAAATGAGGACAAGGAACTAAGAACAAGGGAGAGTTGAAACAGGAGACATGGAACAAAGAACAAGGGATAGAAATAGAGATATGGGAGGATTGAGACATGAAACATGGAACAAAAAATAAGAGATAGAAATAGAGATATAGGAGGGTTGAGATGGGAGATATGGAACAACGAAGGAGAATAGAGATAAGAAAACAGAAACAAAGTATTCAGATAGGAGATGGATGGAATCAATTATGAGATGGTAAGGGGGATGTGGCTTTAACAATATTAGGATGTAACTTTAAGAACTCTCCATATATATATATATATATATATATATATCATAAATGAATTAATTTTTTAAAGAAATAATAAGTTAAATTAATATTAAGAATGGCTATTAAACTAAAAATATTGTAATACATTAATTTTTGTACATAGCATATTGACACAATTGAGATGCATCCTAGTTTTACTTCTTATTTATTTTGTAAGAAATAAGTTTTATAAAAACTTCTATAGAAGCTTTTAAAAATTTTTACTAAGAGATTAAAATGTTTAAAAATATTTTGCAAGTTGATAGTGTTGTAATTAGTAAAAAAATTCAAATCTAAGTTCTAAAATAATTATTATTCTTTTACGTCATCAATTAATAAATTCATCTTAAAAAGTCCTTATTATAACACATGCTGCTGTCCTTTGAACTTCGTAGCAAGGTGCAATAATAAGGTTGTCCAAACATTGTTGCAACAAATAAAATTTATTTGTAGTTCTATAATGAAAAATATACAAAAGAAATAGAAAATTTATAAAAAATTAATTTAATATTTTTAGATTTAAAAATTAAAATTAAAATTCCACAATGTAGAATAAAAAATTGAAGTAGTTTTAAAAGTCTATACAAGTATAGTCCAAATATCAATAGGCAACCAATTTATACATTTGCTATGTTAAAAAATTAAATTAAACTTTATGAATTTTAAATAAATCAATCTCAAATTCATGTGATTTTATTTTTAGAAAATGTACCGAGAAAAGTTGGAGTTGCCTGCAACATTGGGATTGGGCTTTGTGCTTGACCAAGATTGGTGAAAGTCATTCGAAACCAAAAATTGTCGAATATTTCATTACTCCTCACATTGTGGGGCAGTAGAGTAGGGGCAAGGGGTGGAGAAAAGAAAGTGGATAAATTGATGTGGACCAATATTTTCTATTAGAGTGAGCTCAAGACATCTTGATGTTCTTGAAAATAGCAACCATTGTTAACAATAGAGAATTACAAAAAGTATTTCATACAAGAAGATGGAGGTCTACCTTAGTCCAACCAGCCTACCACCATTAATTTTTTTCTAAGAAAATAAGACAGTTCTATCCTTTCATTTGAGGATGTTACATTGTCTATAATAAAAGCGCATGGTTTTGTATCCCCTACTCTACTCCCCCATAATGTGAGGAGTAATGAAACAAATCGACAAGGTTTGGTTTTGAATAAATTTCACCAATCTTGGTCAAGCACAAAGCCCAATATCGCAGACAAGTCTTTTCTCTGGGTACTTGTCAAGCCCTCCTCTTACAGGATGGGGAGCTCAACGTGAGGGTGACAGAGATTTGTCTTCACCGCCCTGCTCGATCCAGGCCGACCCAATCTTCTTCCACGTCAGCTCCATAGCCAATAGGACTTAGCCGGGCCAGGTAAACGTGACGCTCCACTGAGAATACAGGTGGAACGCAGCACCTGCTAGTTACAAATATCTGCAGTCCCGTCGTCCTCGGATCGAATCTTCGATTTGGTCCGATGGTTACAGTCCCTCTGCCCTGAAGGCGAGTCATCGGACTCTAGTTTCCACAGCGTTTCGTGATGGACTATATGGATGAAACAATGGAACTAGGGCCGCAGTGCTTCTGTTCGGCTCTGGTGCTGGTCTCGCAGTTATAATAACACTACAAAACTCGAAGCCACTTGTGCGATGGACGGAGAATTGTTGATTAGCCTGCGTGTAGAAAGTTACTTTCCGTCAATCGCACCTCGGGTCGTGTCCGATGTCCTGCAGTGCTTGGCGCCGTTGTTTCATCGATTCATCCACCAGTATCCGAGTCACATTGAAATACAATGTTGGAGAACTGCAACATTGTGGGATTCAGTTCTGATCAGTACTCCCTGGCTGATTGGTCTCATTATAAAAATGTCATGGTTGGATGGCGGATCCAATGCCCTTCAGTAAAGCTGCATTCCGTCTACTCGAGTTTCTCAACATTAGTGAAAAACTCGTCATGGTATAGAATGTTCACGGTACAGTCGAGAGCTTGCTATATTACGGCATCATTAGTAACGACAGCAGTGTTACACAGGATGTGGCAGTAAACTGATCAATATTCCAACACATACAGAACGATGGTTTCAGCATGAACCTGCGGAGAAGCTTGATGCCATTAGATTAGGGCTGCGTGCTTCTTTTGGAACAGAATGCCCAAATTTAGGTCACACTTGAGCTCCGTGACAAACCTAAGATAAGGTATGATACATGGTTACAAATCAAGTAAGGGTAGTTCAATATATTGCTAAACTCATGTTTGACTTTATCTTGGATATCTTAAAGGGTGGAATCTAAACCAGCCCTACTAGCGTAGAAAAATGTATATGTGTGTTTCCCCTTCCGTCCTCCAACTTCCCTTCAAATAAAATCGACTTCTTTAAATATCAAGGCACCTGAATTGCTTGTTATGAAGGAGATACGCGAGTGACCACGGACTACTTTGTTTCAGGTGTAAAAAAAGCATTTGTGGAATTCTGCTGCACGGAAGTTCGACATGTTGATCAGGTTGGACATACCGCCAGGGCCATGTTCTTCAGTTTCTATAAACATCGTATACAGACACAGGAGATTCTTCCCCGTCATGTATTGTTACATGAACCTCTTGAGCCAGAGTCCGACATTTAAGTACCCTTCAAATTGTGTTTGAGGTCTGCATATGCATGAACCCAAACCACAAAAATATCAGTAAGAGTAAATGAACTCCATGATTGAGCCCATTGCTAATCCTTCATCGTTGGGCCAAGTTGAAACACGATGGTTTGGTTTCTTTCTCTTACATTTGTGAACAAAATGAAGGGCACCAGGATAAGGAAACACAGAAAAAATTACCTTTCTAAAGAGTGCCGATCTTGAACGTAAATAACCTTAGCTTCTAAGCCTCTTGCCCGCAAGGCTTGTGCATACTGTAATACGAAGTAGCTCAAATTGATAAGAAAGAAGATATAATGACGACAGAAACTGGACCCGGCTCCACCAATTTATGCAGTTGACCGATGTTAGCATAGCAGAAAGGCTGTTCCTAGTTTTGTGACTGATCATTTGAAGACAATCACAGCTATTGAATATTCAAACCTACCGGTAGTCCATTTGAAATTGCAGGTACTCTTCGATCTTGGGTTCCCACAATGATCAAAGTTGGAACTTTCACCTGCAAGGATTCGAGAGGTTAGTTACGAGTCTTAGGTGAAAGACATTCACCGAAGTCAAGCATACAATTTTGCAGCAAAACCTCAGACATCCTGAGAATATCCCTTTTGAAGTTACTTTCTATATTGCGGAGATAAATACATTCTCTTGGTTCATAACAATTCTAGAAGGGCAAGAATAAATTATTACCTTGGAAACATGGGCTATAGGTGAACATTGGTAGAGGACGCTCAGGTCACTTGCAGAAGGTACTTCTGAGTAGGTGGTAAGGCCTTCCTTTCCAAACGCTTCGAAGTAAGACCAATCAGGTATGTCAGAGGTACCTACATTTGCAGCAAGGTTACAGACGGGACTTCTTAAGATACCGGTTCTGAATTTATCTGGTGCCTGCATACATAAAACCAGCAATTGTTTACCAAGTGTGGATCAGATTTCCTGATGACTCTACACGGGATACTAAAGGATATAACGTTTAACTTTTCCTGTGAACTAACAACCAAATCCCGACAAATCTAACCAAGCGAGAAACTCATCGTCAATAGGAAGGGACAAAAAAACTCGGTATTCACTGACCTGCCCTAAAAGATGTGACGCCAGGAATCCCCCATGGGAACCGCCCATTACAGAAACCTTATTAGGATCTGCCATCCCGTTTTTCACGACGTGATTCAGTGCAGCAAGCACGTCCCCAACATCCTAAAACACATACCGTCGACAATCAGGAATATACAGCAGGTGCGACCGTTATACGGTCTTCAAGACACGTACAGCATCTGAAAGTGTGAAATGTAAAATGGCATAAAAATGCAGCTACTCTTAATTGGTCCAGTCAAAACAAAGTAACTAGTATAGTCAATCGATTGTTAACTCAAATGTCACCTGTCTACCGATGTTTCCAGGAAGAGAACTTAATGCTTCCTCCCCAAACCCAACTGAGCCTCTGCACGATTCAGATTATGTTGAGTACCACTTATATTTTTGCGTTATTGATTTTTCAATGCATACCAGAAGCATCGCCACGAAACACATGTATTCAACAATCTGCATTGAGGATCAGAAAACCGATACTAAATATGGTGGCACCAGAGCACCTGTAATTCACATATAGTAGGTTGTATCCAAGTGCTGAAAGGAATGCTGCCGGCTTCGAAAAGCTTGATTGTGCTATGGAATGAGGACCCCCGTGTAAAATCAACAAAAGTGGAGGAATTTTATTTTGTGACCCGCCCCCACGTCCAAGACGGGACTTTGTAACCGTCCCCTTCCTCCGAGAAACATAAACAGCCTCGAACGGCTGCTTTGCTCCTGCATGTTTGCAAACACTTCAGAAACACTACAATGCTGTAGTACTCTTTGATTATGAGCAGATATTCTTAATGGCACATGATTGAAGTAGGTAGAGGAACTATAAAACCACCGTGAGCTTCCAGCGTACCTTCAGCTAGAGTATCACCGACTTCTGTACTGGGAACGGGAATTTGAATGATTTTGTACAGCATCTCCTTCAGTGATGTTTCCACCTGGAAGACGAGACTAGTCATATCCTACTGTGTACTCGAAGTGGAATAAGTAAAAACAATATTGGATTAGAGATATCATGCTGCTGGAATGATTTGCACCACGTAACCCAACACAATTCATCACCAGTCACGCCGCTTACGGAAAACTTCAATCAATGAATGACCTTGAGATTGCACCTCACCGTGCTTTCGAAGGATAGCATGACGATGTAATCACATTTATACTGAACCAGTGATTTGCGGTGGTAATTTGGTGACCAATTCCAGAAGAGATTAAGTTAATCCTATCTAAAAATGTGCATGGCCACTACTGTACACTGGATTCCTGGAATAGCTGCTTTTATCACGATTGATAGGATTGCAGTTTCTGTGCACACGGCGCATCGTGTGCTCCTTACAGATGAATGCATCATGCGTTCCAAAAGAAAAGAAAAGAAACTTCATAGCAAAAAATCCAGGTTGGAAGCATCTGAGACAGTACGAACCTTCTTCGGAAGTTTAAGAGACGGAACACTAATATTAACCCAGCTCCAATCGTTGTTAGTCTCGACTCGCCTACCTAGCATCAAGATATCTGGCTCATGCGGGGAGCTTGCAACTACAAAAATCATCATCCCCCCAACAGAAGGCATAAATCAACGAAACTATTCGTCAGAAATAACAAGTAAACCTTGAATTAACAATCACACAAGTGATGAAATTCTCTGCAGTATATTCATCAACTTAGGGGAGGGATTGTAGCAACAAATTAAAGAAACAAACTAAATCAGCAGTGTAACTATGCACAACAGAACTAATTCAATTCAGTACAAATCCATAGTAGAAAAATTGGCATGCAACATCATACAGATCAAGCAAGTACACGAATGATTGCGAGCACAAAGTTACCTGCTAGCAAGGAGCTAGATTGCAATCCAAGTAGTCTCCATGAAGATGATGAAGCACAAGAAGTGACTCTTTCCACATTGCCGCTGCATCAACAATCGAAAAATCAGACTGTTAAATATACTCAGAGCTACTTAGCTTCATTATCTGACATCACTGCAAATATTGAAGGTAAAACTTCTGTTTAATTGGCCGAATGTACAATTTACAATCACTAACAGCACTTAACATGGCTGTAGGAATCAAAGCACATCCCACTCTTAAAATGTTAAATGCCCATGAATAGGATCAGCAGCTCATCATTTGGATTGTACTAACCTTTCAACATTAATAGCCAGAATAACCTCTTGGCTCCGCCACATTGAAGTAAGGAGCAATGTGCAGCTGTCAGCCAACCACGGGTTGGCAATGAGATCTGAGCAATACAGACCTGGGAAACCATCGTTGTCCGGATGTTGCACAATCTTGACCTGGAAAATAATGCATATTTAGCTTTCTAGACATGGAGGAGAACGAAACTCAAAGCTCGTTGAATTCTTCCATTGAGACGGTGGTCTTAAATATCTAAACAATTTGTTAAGGTTGAAGAAGTACTAAAAGATCCAGGAAACACTGGTCATGGCTTTGTGCAAAGGCGTTAAATATGTCAAGAAATAAAGATGTTCTAGGGACTTGTAGCAGCTAAATTTTACACCCAGGTTCAGTAAAATGACATGAACATTTATCTACGTTAAGAGAAGCCTGATCGAGGTCGGAGACTGTACCACATCATTGATCTGCATGGGCATGCTCAAAACCCTGCCAGATGACCAGCTGATCGAATGCAGTGAGTTCGTCGCAGCATGTGCCCCGCTGTTGACAGCTGCTTCACATGACAAGAAAACCAACACCTTCCCGTCTGGACTGTAAACAAGAAGAGCAATCTGGACGGTTACGATTCACCTCAGGAATGACTCAAGAGAAAGTTACTCTCTCCCCTCATAAATATCATGTCGTCTAATTCTATTGGAGGTTTCACACCGGGTAAGTCTTATAGTTCTACAAGATACTTCTAAATTCCTAATTACTAAAATTTGAATGATATGCGCAAAGAAGCAGAAAACCAACCAAAATATTTTAAAACTGAAAAAGAAAAGGCCGTAAACATTCTGGAGATCGAAATAACCTGAAACGTGGAAACACTGCGCTGTTGATGCCTTCTGTAAGTTTGACAGCTGGTAAAGCAGGAACCAAACAATCTCTGAAACACAAGTTTCATTATCTATAAGAAGGCTTATTGACAACCTATCACACACACAAAAAACTCCAGTTCGGATCACGATAGGTACACTGTAAAAACTAACATGTTAGATAAATTGCTCTGCAGAACATGTATGATTTAAGAAAGACCAATAAGAAGAAGTTTGTATACCTTCCAGGAACTGGAGCCTCAACAGTATAAAGGTGGCAGGGTCTGTTTTGACAATAAACCATTCCAAGCTTTCTTGGTGAGTTGAAATTAGACGCGTAGGAAGTCCAACCAACGAACACCAGTATACTCTTTTCCGCAGGACATGAAGAACGCGTGGTCATTCGCGGAGCCCACACAACTTGACCGGCACTAATATCTTCAGGAATGCCTTCCACAACTTGCACAGCTCCACTGAGAACTAAGATGGAATCAGAACCATGAGCTCGTATATTTAAACGGGGAGCTCAATGTAAATGAATCTACGTCAGTTTATTTATCAATATACCAGAATCATTAGCTTCAATTGAAGAACTAGATTCACTTTAAATGTCACAAATTACTTGAAGTCATGTTCTCCTGGAGAGGTAAGATACACCAGTTTACCTTTCAATATCGGCTACGAAAATGATGGGCCTTCTCATTCCAGTGTAGGTCTCTCCCCAATCTTCTATCCATTCTCCTTGTCCTTTCCATGCCCCTGCCCCAAGAAATCCTTGACCAAACTCCGGTCTTGGTTTTGCAGGTTCCTCTGCTACATAGGCAATGTAATCCTCATCTTGACTCCATGAAGCACCTTGAAACCTATAAATGAATTTTCTAATTATTAAGTTGTCAAAATCAGAAAGTTTGATATTACAAACTTCGCAAAGAACCCGATTTTATTCGACACGAATGAAGCATGGATTCGTGAACAAAGCAATAAACACATACATTATCTTAGGAATTAGGTTGAATTTTGAATTCTTAAATGCTCAACACTGAAGGATAGGGACGTTCATCTAAAATAGTCGATCATGACAAGAAGAAATGAAGTTGAGGATCGATCGGCAGTACCACTCATCCGTGTATACGGACCCATGCACTGACGCGGGAACGTGCACCTCTTTGAGAAGCTGTCCTTGACCCCAGATCTCAAGTTTAGTCTGGCTTGTTCCATTCTTGACATCGTCATTACGAACTACCAGTAATTTCGTCCCCGACGGCGAGGGAACTACAAGAGCAGCCCCACTGAGCTCAAATGGAAATGGTGCCCAGCGACAATTTTTAACGTTCCCAGATTCAACGTCAGGAATAAATACTGTTGACATGAATATCCGTGTCGCATTAGCAGAGATATTCATCTGGCTTATGGTCACCATCACGTCAAATCCATCGTCTCCTGTGTATTTTCCATTCACTCAAAAGTTAACAGAGGATAAAGACTACACACAAAAAATATATAAGAACTGATCTCTCTTGAACGTTCTCCATTCACGATACTGAATTGTAGTCTGAGTAGCCAAAGAGAACTCTACGTAACCAAGGGCGCAATTTCCACAACATTGGGACTGCACGAGCATGAATATCTGGACTGTCAATGCTACTTTTGCTTTTTAATATGAGAGACATTGAAAACTCCACACACAAGGAGGAGTGGGAATTACGCTCCGGTAACGCTTTGAAACTTGCAAGATAAATTCGCATCATTGGGTTGAGAAACTGATAAATCACACGAAATCAGAGGGCACGCTTCCCAAAACGTTTTCGAAGTCCGCACCTCTCCATGATGGACTGGTCCACGCTTTTTCTATACTTGGAATTGAAAGAAAATTTTCCAACAATGCAACCTCGTTGACTTCTGTCGAGCTCGTCTTGCCAATTGCCTCAAGTGGTCGGCTCATGACTGTTTCAGATATTCGATCCATTGTTTCCTTGATAAGATCAAATCAATTCTTGTTTCTCAGCAATCTCGAAGACCGTATCTGAATCGAATACATTAATAAACGTTCAACATCAAGGTCAGATTCCAGCTTGAAAATGTGGATCGCTCACTCAGTAATCCAAGCGTGAAAACGACCTGCAAACCAAAGCATTCCATATGGTTTTTGAGTTATCAACTAAACCCTCAGAAACTTCACTAAAGATCATGTTGTACAGTACTGATATTGCTTGATGTAAAATACAACTTGCATATCAGCCCGCCCGAAATTCACAAATGCTCGTATCGTTGCGCACGTACTTACTTTTCGCAAGTACTTACTTTTCGCAAGTATAAGCGCTCTATGAACTTCAGAGTTGGGAGATCCAACAATGCTCTCAAATGAAATTGTTGCATCATGACTTTCATGGCCTCTCATCGCAACTGCCTCTAGTAGAAAGGTTTAGCGAATGCGTCCTTCCTGAAAGAGGGCTCAATATCGACATTAACGACGTTTCAAAAGGATCTAGTTCAATCATCAACATCATGTTCCCGAGGTAATTCTTCCAGGGACACACTGTGACTAAACAAAGCTAAACGACTGTCCACAACATGCACTCCGGACATATAGTGCGATTGTGCATGGTTTTACAAAACACTACATCTGGTTGTCGGATGCGGAGGTTGTTTGACACCACGTGATCCAGTGGGAATGGGACATTAACGCAACAAATCTGCAAGATATCACTGGAGCATCCAGAATATGTTACCAAGATCCAACCTTCTCTAAAATCAGAGGTCACTGTGGCTATTGCCAACATTGCTGAAGGATAATCAAGGATAAGGACAAGCCAGTCAGTTATTGTCTTCGTAGTTCCAGTGAGGTGAGGAAAGCTCTCAAAGGTAGACAATTAAATTATTAAGTACAACTTAAGTGGAAACATTTCGGTTCGCCTACGATACCTCCTTACTACATCCACGAGAGGTGCGTATGATGTAGAACGGAAGCAACTCAGATCCCGGCCTACGATATACTAACCAGTTTCTGCTTGTGGCGAAGGCGTAGTCATAGAAACAAGTGGCCCTTCAGAAAAATACGCCTCATTCTATCGCTGTCCCAAGCAGCACTGCTGAGTTCTTAGTTGAGAGGCTTCAGGAATGAAGATTCAAATCGAGTGACTCTGTAATGACACCGTTCATCAACCTAAAAACCCAAAAGGAGTAATCTCCACTAATCCAACTTGTCCTATGAGAAGCGTCACAGATGAATCTGAAAAGTGGTTAAGGAATGGCATTCGGTTCTTGTCCAACAGACAAATTGCGTCAAGTAAGGAGGCAGAGTGAAAAAAAAAAAAAAAAATCACGTCTATGCCTCTACCATATTCTCGACGGACACGTATCATACAATTTCGCTTTGAATGCGCTTTTGATATGAGTGAAATTTACTCAAGTGCGTCCAGTACATGTGCATCTAGCAGACACAAGCTGGAGTCTGCATTCTTCCTGGGCATTCGTGGAACACACCTCTAGAGTTCAGCGGCTTAAACTGGGTCACAATTACCGTAGCTCTATGAAAGTCAGGGAGTTGAACACTGAATCCAACAGGAGCGAATCCAGATGATCTTTAGATTGGTCCGGAGTTCTAATATACAAGGACTTCTAGGGTGTCCGAATTCTACATACTGCCCTTCCTTAAAACCAGAACTATCGTGCAAAGCTGAACGCAGCTGGAAATGAAGTCTTGAACGAAACGAAAAAAAAAACGCCAGTGACGATCTCCCTCATACACAAATATGAAGATTCATTAGAAATAAACCCGTGAGGATCAGCAGAATGTTATATGTGGGAACGTGCTGACATAAACTATGACCACTTGATCGTCTGATATGGAACATGAATTATTGTCACAGGGTGAACAAGATGGATTTGGGCAAGATCCACACGGGTGACGTAAGAAGATTCAAGAGTCGTTCCCGAGAAGCCGGCAGCGTGAGCCCGCGCATACCGCAAACATCAAAACTGTGAGAACTATGATGCTTCGCGCTCGATAATGTTCCTAATCAACTACCACGCACTCTACCTGAACTTCCACTATCTAGAACTATCTGCTTCCGCGTGGTTGGGGGGTCAAAGGTGAGGGGGCGAGCATCTCAAGAAACTCTAAGCAAAACAGTTAGAACTTGGCTGGAAATAAAATATACCTGAGTATCCAATCCGCACTTCCTTTGCCAGAGTCGTTGGTGCAACTATATGTGTATAACGATGAAAGGGCTGCAGGCCTAAAAATACCTTAACAGGGAAGAATGTTTTCTGGATAATGGTTTCAAATCCAGCAACGATTGGATGGATACTTGGCGAATCTCAACGCCCTCCGGGAATCAGTGCAGCATGTACGCCAAACGGTGGATTGCCCACCCTCAGCCAGGTAAGCGCCACCATGGCGCCCTCGCCTCATCCTCGTGGCGGGACTGACGATGATGCTCCACTTCCGCCTACTACGTGATCACTCCCCTCCGCCTGCTCAGAACGGGCGGCCCGTTTCTAAAGTACGCTTAGCAAAATCCTTCTACACTTCACACAAGCAGGTACAGAATCTCCGTGTCTATTTTATTCCACATCCCTTGTCTGCAAGTAGTCGTGTTCATCAGATGGAGTCGCCGCCCCATGTTTACATCCTCCTTTGCATTAGGTCTTCCTTCCCAGCCTCCTCCTCGTCCCTGCATGCACCATCCACCAGTCTTTGTGTCTAATGCCTCCGGGTCTTTGTCACCGTCGCCATCACCTGTACTTCGATTGCCCCTCTCGCACGCAACCGACTAGTACTGCTCTTGTCCTGTTGCTTCGTTCTGCGCATCATCGCGCAGCCAATTCCTACACTAGCCTAGTGCCTTCTGCCGGCCATGTTGCTCAGTCCCTACTCTCCCTTTTCCGCCCCACGCTTAGCATGCAACCCCTCGAGTCCCCCGCACGATCTAAAGGGCCGGCGAGCATACTTGTCAATCACAATCATTCCCCAATCATGAATCGGCCGTGAAGGCCACGAATCGTTCTCCCTCCGCCTCCTTCCCCCCAATTTCCACTTTCAAATTCACGCCTCCGTATTTTCTCGTCGCACCCATCATCTCCACTCCCGCTCTCCGGCGCCAACGTAAATGTCAAGCCGTCCCCGTCCCGATTAAAACAGTTCCTCCCGCAACCGCCTTCCCCTTCCACCCTGGCTCTTGTCACCACATTCATCCATATTTACTCGCATTCATCCGTCTTCGCCCTATCCAACCGAGACATGAGCCACCCCAGCTTTGTCCGCCAACTACACTTACTAGCACCGTTGCCTCTTTGACAAGCTGAGCTGAGTGCCTGACTCCTTCTTCAGGAGCTTTCTTCCCTCTTGCCCTTCCATGTGCCTTCTTCTTCTTCTTCTTCCTCCTCCTCATCCTCCTCCTCCTCTTAGACTGAGATCTTTACTTCTTTTCGACACCACAGCAAAAAATATAAAAAATAAAATAAAAATAAAAAATCTCATTTTGTTATGTTCTTTTGACAAAGTTATGCATTAGATTAGCATGTGAACTTGAATCGTGGTTTTGTAGTAAAACGATGTTATATTCCATGTGATTTTTTTTTCGATTTATCTAAAATATAAAATAAAGCAAACGCCTAATACTGAACAAGAAATAAACGAAGTAATTTCAAGAGACTTTTTGATTGAATGTTGCTTGTCACTTTCTGTTGATTTTAAAATTATATTAACTTTTTTTTAACTTCTTTTTAATTCTTATTTTTTATTTGGCGAATTACTCACGATTGAACATGTATAAAAATGATGTACAGATATGCTTGTTAAAACAACATGTAATAGAAGGAATTGTCCTTTTCCATAGGGTTGTTGGATCCATCCTCGACCTGTTTGCCCCTACATGACATGTGACTTGGCCTTAATCTGTTTCTGAAGAGGAAATTTTATTCTATATATACACATATCAACTGAAATCAAATTATGATATAGTCAACACACTGCAAATATACCAAATTTGCCCACACATCGACTATAAATTCGGATGCACAGATTTTGAGAGGTCAATCATATAAAATTGATACCATAACAACTGAGAAGCAGAACATTCAGACGTGGCTCTTTAACAATAAACAAGAGTATATGGGTTGGTGACGTTCGAGTGGTTCGATGTTTGTGTTGATTGCACAACCACTAATCTCCATCCCATTGAAACAAAGATACCTCAAAGGAATTAAAATTGCCCAGGATGATGATAATAACAACATATAATAATATTATTAACAATCGAAATCCATAAAATCTCCATGTTCTTATCTTAACACTGTTACCAATGTCCCGTATAGAACGAAGTTGGGTTCAAAATATCGAACTCGGATCAAAACTGTCATCCACAGACATGACCCAAAAGAACAGCTTTTAACTGTGGGTTGATACTTTTTTACTGTGTAGGGAGGGCAAGGCGCATGTGCCTGAAGAGATCACATGAAGAGACTTTGTCGCATTTGGGTGCAGATGAGCAGGCCCCCACCAGCTTCTTCACCCTGAGACATGAGACCAGTGGCTGCTCTTCAATTCGCTTTGTCTCATCGAACTGGAGGGCCAAGCTTTGTTTGCAGCACTGG
Organism: Physcomitrium patens; assembly: GCF_059467195.1. NCBI lineage: Eukaryota > Viridiplantae > Streptophyta > Bryopsida > Funariales > Funariaceae > Physcomitrium > Physcomitrium patens. The sequence goes on from NC_143421.1 coordinate 14,125,046, forward strand.
AGAGCAGAGAGATGAAGCAGCAGCAGAGAAAGAAATGAAAGCCTTGTCAGGGGTCATTCCAATCTTAACCCATCATTCCACAACCGTATGGCCGACCAATTCCAAGCCCAAGCTTCAAAATTGCCAGGAGCATACAGAGAAAAATCGGGTTCGGTGGGCCTGCGGTGCTGCGGAAGATAGCCGCTTGGCTCCAGAGAGAGTGATTTCATCATGGCTCAGCGTGGTCGACAGGTCCTTTCTTTTCAGCCCCCGAGAAAAAGGCTGGCCTGGCAAAGATAAACAGAAGCGAAAAAGCTTGACGTTGTACCGCAGGCCAAAAGATATCCAAACTGATTTCTTTAGTGATTCTTCACCTTCCCAGATTGGATGGGGGTTCGGTCCTTTCACTATGAAACAAGGCTCTTTTCCTTTTATATGTATGCACTATGAATCTTGTTTTCATCTACCGTCATTTAGGATTTGTTACGTTTCATGTCAGCTTTTTCAGCTCGCTCCACTAGCTCAAAGTCTGCGTAGTCATTTTTCAAATCCACTTGGTGTGAGTAGCACAGCTAAGTTTTGATTAGAGCGAAACAATTACTATTCATGTTTTTTCGGTACATGTTTTGTTAATCAGAGCATGATAAACGTTAAGTTTTCGATTCTCTCATTGGAGACACTGGTAATTGCAATAGAATCTTCTGCATTTGGACTATGAATTAAATAACAAGAGAGTTGTGTCCGTGTCAGCTCCCTGCTCCTGGGTTGGAGACCATACCAAGATAAGTAGCTACTGCTAATCATGGATGATCCCAGTTTAATCAACTCGGCAGGCAAGTGCGCCGAAGAAAATAAATAGGAAAGAGATGGAACACCTCAGCATTCAAGTTGCTGTTGTATCGTCATTTATCTTCCACATTCTATCTTAATAAAAACGTGATACCGTTTCATGCATTTCTTTACGATAGAATTCCAGTACTTAGCTTTCAGTTCATGACGTGTGATTCTATTTGTGATTCTATTTGTGATTCTATTTGCCCTAATCAGTGAACCATGCAGAGTGGGTCAACAGTCAAAGAAACTCACCAGTGACAAAGAAGTAATGGAGAAAATCAAGTGGAACGGAGATAACCAGAATGCTCATTTTTAGAATCCTACAATAGAATATTCTCCATTTCAGTGGTAGAATATTCCCAGCCAGGGTTCCCCTCTTCGTGGCTCCAAATTGGTAAAGTTCTTGCAACGAGGAGGGGAGAAAGAGAAAAACTCATCAACCACCTTCTTGGTCCGTTCGGAGAATCCACCATATTTGGTGGACGATCCCTCAAAGTAAGGCCACCTTTCAATGATTCTGCTGTTTTCCGACCAAATCCTCGTACCCAATCCCTACAAAGTAATTATTCACTCTCTTGTTTAGAAGATCATAATATTTGTTTTCACCTTATAATAGAGGTAAAAGGTAAGCATGTTCTGAGATAACTAGAACTCTAGTTTAACAAAACTCTTTGCTCGAATGATATTTTCAGCATCCGAAGAGAAAACGAAATTTTGTAGCAAAGCGGCGTTCGTTCGTACGTTCGCGTGACGCTGTGGTCCTGAAGGGCATTCTACGAGAATCTTCCTCACTTGCTTCCACATCCAACAGCGAAGAGTTCGTAGACGAGGGGATTTGAAAGGGCGTGGGATCGATTTGCGAGAGGTGAGGGGCGACACGCCTGGGTGACGTGAAGAATCGTTAATAGCTCCGTTGATCTGGATTCTGATGGTGTTTTAGCTTGTTCAACTTTTATCCTCGGCGCCACCGTCAGCTCTCGAGCTGTGCCAAGCAATTTGGGCCAATTGAGGTTTCCAGGCGGGGAGCAGATTCCAACGCATCCACATGGGGACGTCAAGGGCCACCTTTCCTTCGCACATTTGCAGATGCGATCTGTGACGATGATTCTATGATGGAGGTGACGACGAACAAATCCATGCAATGTTAGGGCTACGGCACCACGTTTCACTCTCGATTCATCCTGGAACCGGAGGTTAGCCTTCAGGGAATCTCCTCTTGCATGGTGGGTTGTGGAGTTTGTGCCACTCAAGTCCCCAGAGATTCGAGCATCGTCGTCGTCACCGAAATCTTACAGCTCCCATCTCCTTTTCATTTTGGAATTTCGCAATCTCAGAGATGGGGTCCACAGCCTCTTCTTATCTCCAGTCAAACCAGCCAGCTCACACTTGGTGCCGTCTTGTGCCATGCGGACGTGCCGCATGTAGCTCCGATCTCCCCCTCCAGCAAGTAGGCAACGTTCATCGCAGCGATTGCGATGCGAAAGCGGCATGGAGCCACGCAGATCGCAGCAGCAGCAGCAACACGAGACGGAAGGAAGGAAGGAAGCCACGAGAGAGAGATCTGACTGAGCTCTCTTCCTTCCTTGCTTTCTTCCTTCGCCGAGAATTTATTGTTTTTACTTCGTCGCCAAGTGAGTGAGCTCATCTCTCAAGTATTGCAGTACGAGTCGTGTGGATTGGAACCGGCCTTCGCAAAAAGTTATCGCGAAAAAAAAAAAAAAAAAAAAAATCATATGTTTTGAAGGGCCAACCAAAGTCGGCTTCTCCAAAAGTTGGGTTACCGGTGATTCAGATGTCGATGCATGCAGATTAGACTTCAATTGGCTCTTTTGTCTTTTTCCTTTGTATTCTTTCAACTTTTTTCTTTCTTTTTCTTTTGATATGTACTTAGTAGATTATGTAGTAAAGTAACTGTTAATTTTATTGCTAAGTTTCAAGTGGAAACATGGCAAGAGTTGCACACATGGAATTGTGTTTTTACTTCATTTATTATATATCTATATATATATATATATATATAATTTTTTTGAATGAATAATATAATTGGATTTGATGGAAAAAGTAATCGTTGGTAGTGATAAAGAATTAACTTCCAAATGATTGCAAAATTTGAATTTACATAGTTTGAAAAATTATGCTTAATATTAAATCTAAAACATGCTTGTAAATCAAAAGAGTGAATACAATAGTGGCAAAAAAGTTGTAAAAAATGTTAACTAAACCATATTACATCTATATAAACTTTAAAGATTTATTAAATTTTTATCTAATTAATTGAATTAAGATACATTAAATGATTATTATAAACATCACTTCAATATAAGTCAAAGTTAAGAATATTAAACAACATTCAAAACTAAACATTAAATCATTGTAGACTAAAAAGATTTAATAGAATAGTATTTAGTTGAGTTTAAAGAATGGTATAAAAAATAGAATTAAATATATAAATTATTTGTTGGTTGTTATTACTTTCTAAAGTCATATGCATAGTAAATTTTGAACAATAAGAAAATTTTAATTTTTGATCAAAGATTATTTTTATATTCATAAGATGTTTGATACAAATTAACATGTCATTTTAATATAGGATATGGTTCTATATTATCTAGTATAGGACAAAGATTTAATCAATAAGTAAAACATAATAGAAGGCTTCAATTCTGGTGTATGCTAGAATTGTATAAGGGGGGCAATGTTCTTTATTAATATTCAATAATTACTTGTTGTCCTAGATTTGGTTGTAGATGTTCTAATTATCTTATATTAGAAGAGCAAAGTAAGTCGACAATGTCCTACATTTTTATAATATCTTATATCAAAGGGCTTTCATATTAAGAATGTAATTAAGATAAAAATATGTATTTAAAAATAACTTAACTATATTTTTTAATAAATTAATAATTAAATATTTTATAATTTATATAAAATATTATTTTAAACTTATAAACTGATTGATGTTCCATATTTTTCATTTGATTTTATTTGATATATATATATATATATATATATATATTATCTATTTAATATATCATTGTAAAAGTTTATTTTATTTATTTATTTAACAAATTCCCTTCAAAATTCACATCAATTGCACATAATTCAAGTACAAATTATATTATAAGTACTATCAATTCAAATAATTGAAGTTAAAAGGTATATAATATTTGTTTTAAATTTATTAAATTTATTAAAATATATTTTGCAAGAGAGTTCATAAAATAAAAACATTGTACTTTTTGGATTTTTCATCAAAAATTTAAGTATATCTTTGAAACAATTTTCAATTAAGTTACATCTATATTATTTAACAACATTATTAGATTGAAATTTACCATAAAATGATTTTTGTAATCAATAAGATATCAATTAAATATTAGTAATAGAATTATTTTTGTATAATGTCATATATATATATATATATATATATATATATAACTAAGATAAATATGGGTCTTATTCATAATTGTTTATATACTTGCATGTAATTTTTACACAAAAAGATTGATCTTAATATTCCTTCTTCAATTATTTTACGTTTACATCCGCACAGAACGAAATGTTGACTTAGAGGTAGTTACATGTGCAAATGTAACATACATTGCAACCTTTTATTTGAATATTACCGTATGACATGATAATAAACACAACAATATACACAAAAAGGAATTGACAAAGAAACTGTCAATCTCTTAGTTGTGGGATGTTGTTTGAGGATGCTTCATTTTTCCATGCTGTTGCTGCCACAACTGTGAAGGACTCAACTCACAAAGCTTCCTTCTTTGCCAAGCTTTGGAAGTTTTGATAAAACAATGGTGCTACAACCTGTATGGAATCGCTCTTTTGACACAATTGTTTTGGTTCATAAACAAGCTATTGTTACTGCCTTTCAACCTTTTATCACACATACTGAGCTACAGCTTTCACAGGAACACATCAGCTCACTAAAGAGAGGGTTCTCTGAATCAAAACCTGACTATCAATCTTTTCCTTCAAGGTTCCCTTTCAATGACACTGAGAGGTTCATTTTAGAGAAGCACTTCACATCATCGACAGCGGAAGTCTGATATAGAACCATTCATTCTTGTGGTTGGCAATTTTCTGGATAAATCTTTTCATCGGAGTATATGAATCGTCAAGCAGATAATAGGAGATTGCCCACAAGATGTGCTCACAAGCTTTCTATGCTTTCTATTGAATAGCCTCACTCATTCGGGTTGCCAGCGTTGTTTCTGTTTTGACACAGATAACACTGCAGATTGATTCATCAATATTGAGGGACTATCAACTTGCTGTTGAACAAGAATTGGATATTGATGTGAAATTGGTGGATAGTGTGGGTTACCGGAAACCCAAAGCCGAAGTCAGTAAAATTCCTCAACAAGCTTCCCGTGTGTAGGGTATCCAGAAACTGCATGTTGAAGTAACCCAACAGTGACATCAAGGGACGCATATCTAAGGAAAATCACATAAGATCAGACTTTAAGTTCCACGCAGATAATGTCAGACTGCTGCCTTCGAAAGGTTGTCGAAGTTGTTGAGATAGATCCATGCACTGCAACAGAACTGTCAGTGCACGAAACGACCATTGGCAAAGTTTAGGCTCCGAAGAGGTACCGCCCGGTTAGCATTCGTTTGCTTCTCCCCTCGAACTCTCCAACATATGTCTCCTCTACACGAAGCAAAGCTGTGTCATAGAGTCGACAACGACACGAGTCTGTGTCACGAATTCTTGGTAGCAGACTGGTTCAATTTGTCATTTTCATTGAATGTCTACATTCTACTCATCCTAAAAAGAACTTTCTTGATCCGTGGGCAACTTAGGGTGGGGGTTTGTAGGTAGTGGGGGCCCAAGAAAGAGAGTCAGATTTTCTCTTTGGCTGGGTGATAGATTTCACGCATCAACTGCAACTAGACAGATATGAACATGAAAACCAACTGGACAATCTGACCTCTCTTAAGATGCCAGCTTGGAGAAAACTGGCCTGAATTATGTGCATGTCTTAAAAGTCACACCAGAAAGCAGAAACTGAAGCCCTCAGGTTCCGGCCATTCCACAATTTACTAGTTGTGTGAACATGCGGACGAAGAAAAATCGACTGAGCGTGCTGACGAAATCAGAGGCCTGCATGGAGAGATTAAGGGTTCACCCTAGGATTTACGAATATCTTGACTACACGCAGTTCCGAGGACAGTCCAGAGAGCTAAGTTACTCATCGGCGAAATTCCTGCATGTTGCAGCAAAAGCCTGGATATACATCATTCCACTCCAAACGAAAATATCCACGAATTTGTTGCCAAAAACTGTAACAATATGCTGAGTAACATGTCACTCAAGGTAAATATGCGATCAATCCCGGACCTTAAACGAATGAGTACCTTCAGTTAGGATTGGCAAAGCGGACTTGCGTCAAGACCCGGATGACAGCGCTGCGAGTCACCAAACTTTCTCCAGGCGCTTAATTCTAAATACAAATGCTGCGAATCACCCGAGAAGTAATCACTGAGCAACTCTGGGTGCGGTTGATGCGACGAAGAGTCAATGAAAACCAGCGTCGACGGGTTCCGATGCGAACAGAAAGAACCTAGAACACGCCGCAGCCTAGGCAGCGAAGAAAAACATTATCGGAAGCAATTGGAGGCGGCGGAGTAAGCGATGCCCGAGGACTTGGATTGCTTTGCCTTGGTTTTTCTCCTGCTTTCCCTCCTTTTCCCTTGCTAGCTCTCTCCATGGAGAGGCCCACAAGCTTATTCTCCTCAAAGCCCACAAGACTATACTCACAGCAAACAAGGTTATTTCTCAAAGCCCACAAAGCTTATATGGGAACTCACCAATGATGATGTTGGGTGTGTGTTATTCGAGGTGCTGACTGGATGGAGTTAGGGGCAAGGTTAGGGCACCCTCCAAACTAATGAAATCTCTAATTAAAAAGATGTGAATGAAATCAATAATTAAAAGATTAAAGTATTTAAATTGAATTGTTATTGGAAAAATATAAAAGGTAGAAAAAGGAATTTTAATTCTGAATTATGTTTTTTGAAGTATAGAATAATGATGTGTTTATGAAATAATTTTTGAGACACATATGGTTTGTCACTAACATTTGAATATGTAATTTAGTAAGTTAGATATAAGCATTTAAAATTCACAATAAAAAAATGGAATCTTGTCAGTACTGCAAAAAAAAAGTCTGTATTATGCTAAAATAATTTGAAAATCATGATCATAAGCATTCTTTTAAAATAAAAAGATACAGAAAATAAAACATGGATACAAAATACATAAAATAGTAGAATATCAAAATCTAATTTTGTAATTTTGTAAAAGTATAAGTGTTAATATTATAATGATAATTTTATGTAACAATAAATAAACAAAGTTTGACATGATATTAAAGATAATCAAAATATAAAGAAGGATGAATTTCAAATTTTCAAAATTAACATTCATAGTATCAGTTCACCTAACATAATTTGACAAAAAAAATTAATTATGAAAATAATTTATTATTGAAATTCTAATTTTATTTTCTGCAGTTAGAGGTGTATTTTTACAGTTATTTTTAATATAAAGATGTGGTTGGATTTCTTGAATTTATTTCTTTTAAAATACTTGAACAATTTTTTCTTCAACTCAATTTACCTTTGCCATAGAAGATTATATGTCTTTAATACTATATATATATATATATATATATATACACACACACACACACACACACACATTGATTTCTTCTAATGATTGTTAACATTGTGTAACAATTTTTAATTTTATGTGTATAATCTGAAAATTTCCTAATATTTTTTGAAATTATCAAGTTTATCAAGTTGGTAAAGATGTTGAGTACGTTTGGCTTAAATAAGTTATGTCTACTGAATACACAAAAAGTACAGAAACATGAAAATTTCATAATACATGTAACATGATATCAAAAAATGTCCATTAAAAAAGTAAATAAAACATATACACAATTTTGATCTTTATTGATTGCTTTGGTTTAAACATCCACCACCACATGAAGGTAGCTATTTTACGCTTAGCACAGAGGATTTTCAACCTTTTGAACAATCTTAATATATTTAATTGCAGTAAGGGGAACATCAAGTTGTGATGAAGTTGCAATGAAGGTGAATGAAGTTGCCATGAAGAGCCGTCTTCAGAAGTAAGAATTGCAATAAAGGCAAATGAAGTTATGATTAAGAGTCCTTTGCCAAAGTTTTTTGATATCAAGTGGTCAATCTGTAATTTGATATTTAAAAAATATATATACATCAAAACACAATATATCTTAGTAGAAAATTAGTGCCCCTTAATGCAATTAAAAAAATTTAAATGGATAGTATAGAGTCAAAGAGTAATTTGGAATTTTTTATGTAATTGAGATGTCTTTTCAGCGACAAGATCAATTTCAGATTAGTCTTTGACATAGTACAATTTGTGTAATTTTTTTTCTGTATGAGTTTAAATCTATTGACTTTGCCTTTGCAATCAAGCATTTAAATTTTAAAATAATTCTTTATATAAGATACAAAGTACAAAACAATAAAACATAAAAAAACCAAATATAAAACAACAAAAAATTAAATACATAAAATAATAAAACATTAAACAACAAAACGCAAAACAATACAATCTTTGTTGTTTTGCCACACAATTCTTTGTTGATTGCTTTGGTTTAAAGAGCCACTACTATGTAAAGATGGCAATTCTAGTAGCCATTTTAGGCTTAGTCATAAAGATTTTCAACCTTTTAAACCATTGTAAGTACTTACATCTTAACTAACATCATCTCAACAATTCATCATACACCACATTCATTATTTTTTACTCAAGTAAACAATTCACAAATATTGTACTTGAATTTCTTGTACATGATAATGTCACATACTGTTAGGGACATAATCCTTAGAACCTTCTAGAGACAAGTTTCTAGAACCTTCTAGAGACAAGTTTCTAGAACCTTCTAGAAGCTTTTTAGTTGACAGAAGATATTAGAAACATAGTCCTTAGAACCTTCTAGAGATAAGTTTCTAGAATCTTCTAGAAGCAAGTCTCTAGAACCTTCTAGAAGCTTCCTAGTTGGCAGAAGTTGCTTGAGAAGCTTCCTAAATAGAAGTATATATTGGAACCGAGGCTGAAGAATTCTTCAGTCTCCACAACACATCTCTTGGAGCTCTAGCTCACCTCTTTGGTGTTGTTCTCATCTAATTAATCTAGTTCTTGCCAGTTCTTCTTGAACTTCTTGTTAGATCTCGAGTCTGTATTTCTTTGTCCATGACAGATTGTCGAGACTTCACTCACCTCAGATATCAGAGCTAGTTTCTTCCTCATTAAAGTGTGGATTACCCCTTTGCTTGGAAGTGTACTAGCATTTTAGAGGTTGCGGATTACCCTCCTCTAAACTGATACTTCTTTTGTTACAATATTGGAGTCTTATTCTTCTTGGAAAGAGTGGATTACCCCTTTTCTTGAAGCTCTTAAGGCATTTTAGAGGTTGCGGAGTACCTTCCTCTAAACCAATATTGTCTTCTTGTAGAGTCATTTCTGTCCTTCTCTTAGAATGGCCGGGGGCCATGACATTAGTATGACGGAAAGTTCAGAGTCCAAGTTAGATGCTATCATGAATGCCTTCTCTACGTTATTGCAAAGAATTGCAGAGATTGAAGGAGTCATGGCAAGGCTTCATAATGATGGAGCATCTGAGATGGTACAATTTAGGTTGCACCAGCCTCAAACTTCTGCACTTGGAGAAGCAACTCTGCCTCAGGTTTGACAAGCACCACTAATTCTACAACATAAGGAGCCCCGAGTTAGCCTTCCGGACAAGTTCGATCGTACGCATTCTAAGTTTTGAGGATTCGTCAACCAAATCAGATTGATAACAGTTTTACAGCCCGAATGCTATCCAATGGAGGAGTCACGTGTTGGGCTTGTTGGAACCTTATTTATAGGACAAGCTGTATCATGATTTGCTCCTTTGTTTGAGAAATGATCGTGCATACTAAACAACTTTGAAACCTTTTTGGAGGCATTTGCGGAAGCATTTGGTGAATACGACAAGGTTTGATGGGCTACAACAAAGATCCGGTTACTACAAGAAGGGATGCGGTCTACATCAGTCTATGCATCGGACTTCAAGCAAATAGCATGCAACATCAATTGGGACGAAGAAGCGTTGATGAGTCAATTCTATTGGAGTTTAAGAGATGATGTGAAGGATTTGCTGTTAACTCTTTTTGATCCCCAAACGCTCAACGAAGCTATTAGCCAAGCTGTGAAGTCCAATAACCACCTACTCCAACGTCGCCAAGACCAACGTTCAAGACAACATATGGTTTGCCACGCCCCAATTACATTGACAAGCAGCATGAATTCACATTCAGAGATGAAAGACATACAAATTGATGCGGTACGTGTCAAATCCCTTACTCTAGAAGAAAAAAAACGGCGTATGGAGGGAGGTCTATGCTTGTATTGCAGTGAAGAAGGCCACAAAGTTGGAAATTGCCCCAAGAAGCAAAATCAACGTATTGTTAGGACTAGGGACACGTTTATTCAGGAAAACGAGGATGCCCAGCCACAATAAGAACCATGCGGTTGGACAGTGAAATATCGCAACAACAACTAGGTTCCTTTCTTTCCGCTCAACCTGCCCTTTGCTTTACAATCCCTTTGCTTATTGGCCCTCAGAAATTGAGAACCTTAGCATTATTAGATTCAGGAGCATCTGCTTGTTTCTTAGACGAAGAATTTGCAAAGCATCATAAGATTCCTTTAGTACAAAAATCCAAACCTGTTCACGTTGAGGTCATAGATGGACGACCTTTATTGTCTAGTAGTATCACCTATGAATCAAAATCTATAGAAGTGACATTTAACGGCCATAGTAGACATATTATTTTCAATATTATTAGAACCCCATCAAATCCTGTTATTCTTGGTCTTTCCTGGTTGGAAAAGCATAATCCATCTATAGATTGGAAGTTGCGGTGTCGTGTTGTAACACGAGTATACCGTGAAAATATAAAGAAAGGGGACTTTTATTAATGTTCAGTTACCTCGAATATTGGGAGCAACGACCAACTCCAGTGCAAATACTGAGTGGCCAGGTTCAGTCACCCCGTTACAGTCAGCTGGGGCATACTGAAATGCTCCATTCGATTCCAATAACGGGAGTCAGCAGGAAGAGAAACGACCAATTCACATGACGGATGAGCTTGGTTCGAAGAGCCAATTGGATCCAATTTCAAGAATCCAATCCTGGTCTTCTTACCCAATATGAGACCTGAATTAGTCGGGCGACTCAATGTGGTCCCGATTACGGGGTTTCGATTCTATTTCAGGCTGTCATGTTCTCTATGCCATTTCAAGGAACGTTGTTTTCGGTAAAAAGATCTCTTAAAGGTAAAAACGGGAGAGAAAGCTCTGACGGTGAGAGGCAATTTCGGATCCAAGCTCTGACGGTGGGAGCCAATTCTGGATCCAAGACGGAAGATTGAAGAAATTCAGAGGATAAGGTTAGGGGAGGGAATAAGTTTTTGGAGAGGTTTTGAAGTGGGGGGTTTTTTTTCAGATGGGGTTTTTTGGATCAAAGAGCTAGCTTCAAGCTCTTTTCAAGGTCACTAGTTTGGTTTCATTAGGGTTTGTGGGGGGAGAGCTAGCTTCATGCTTCGGGCGGGGAAAGAAGACAGAGAATTGGATTTTTTTTCTTCATAGGGTTTTGGGAAGACTGAGGCAATCGTTGCTGAAGTCAGTGTTGTAATGGTGAATCGGGATTTTTAATAAAGTGGGTTTGATTACTCTTGACTGTTTTGTGAAATCGAGTTACGTTTGTGATGAAGAATTAAAAGGGTGTCTGTAGGATTGAGTATGCGGAGTGAATTAAATTTATTAGGTTAATCTAACGAGACAGTTAGTGGATACAAGATTGTGAGTATAAAGTGGTATCGAAGATTAGCAGTTTGGATTGTTCGAGGTTCTCTATAATGTCTAGAGACCTACCGGCTGGGACAAAAAGGGTTTTGGTGAGCAATCGAAGGGCATCCGTATAGATTTACGGTGTATTCTTGCAGTTGTTTATATTCCAACAGTCAAAAACTGATAAACTGCTTGAATATTGGCGAATCTCCATACTACCTTCTACAGATAGACGCCCGGCACGTTCTCGAGCAGGAAAGCACGTAATACGACAAAAGTGGTGAATCCGACCTGAAAGCTTGAGGTGGAAGGTATTGGATTTCGGTTGATTTTATCTTTATTTTATGGAAAACGAAAATAAAAATTTTGAAGGATTTTTGGAAGGAGTTTCTAGTGGGGATTCTTCTAAAAGACAAGGTATGTACATGGATCCATCTATTGCTAGTATGTTTCAAGCCTTCTCATTATCAATGCAGCAACAGCAAAGCAATGATCGAAAGGAAGCTTTGGCAACCAAAGTATTGCAAGCAGTGGTCAATAAAATTGATCAATTTGATGGGAGGAATATTTCAAGGTATTTAAGATGTTATGTTCGTGAAATGGAATTAAATCGGGTTTCTTAGAAGAAAATGGTTGAATTATTTGGACTTGCCATGATACCGGAGATAAGAGACCACATTACATCGATTACGGATCGTTATGGGAATTCATGGGAGGTTTTTTCACATGCATTGAAAGACGAATATTTCTTGGAAGATGTTGATCGCGTTACTAAGAAGCTGTTTTTGGAATGGATTGAACGGCCCAATAAGAATTTGCAAGCAACAGAGCTACTAAGGAAATTTGAGAGGCAGTACTCTCAATTATCGAAGGTAGAAAAATTGACATTGGAGCCGAACAAAGTTGACCTATTTCTTCAAGCTGCTGATGGAGAATTGCAAGGGAAATTAGAACTCCTTGAAAACAAAGAAGAAGATGAAGGATTGACAATGAAGTGGAAGAACGTTGAAGATGCGGTGGGATTGCTTACAAAAAGAGAAAGGAGGAAGGATAGGAGTAATATTCCGAAAACAATACAAGCACCCAAAGCTCCAGTACGTACAATACCACCAACAATGCCTACAGTTCAACCTTCGACATCCTTATCGAAGAAAGCTAATATGGGGATGGAAGAAATTATACGAGGAATGCGAGATCTTCAAATCAAATTGGCAAGACTTGAAGAAAATACTTCTTCAAACAATTCAAAGAATGTTTCAAAACAAGGATATGTACAAAGATGCATTTGGTGTGATGACGCTTCACACACTAGAAAAGATTGCAATGAATTTAATAATATGATACGGCAGGGAATTATTTGCTGAAAAGATGGAAAAATAGCATTAAAAGATAGGGATGATCTTCTTCAAACTAATTTTGGCAAGGGAGGAATGAGAGCATTGGTTCAAGATTACCTATAAGAGCATGAAACAGCAGCACGAGAAAGTGCAAGTTATGGTGCTAGAGTAGATGATGACCTTGGTGGAAGTATGGAAACTAGTGAGTTTTGGGCTTCTGCCGTTTCTACAATGCAAGAAGGGATATTACCTCGAGAAGCATTATTGAGGATTGCAGCTACAATACGAGGTAGAACAGGTTGGGAGGATCCTGTTGAGTCTCTTTCAGTTCATGCATATATTGCTAAGAGCCAACATGAAGCTTTGATGGAAGAAAAGAGACGAGGAAATTTTGATGATACTAGAGAAGGAAATTCTTCTAAGAGGCAAACTTGAGGAGACAAGGCTCGGGAGGCAGCTTCACAAGAATTGCCTGTAAAGGATACCTCAGCATCATTGAGAGAAAAAACAAAGGATACAAAAGATAAGAGTAAATCAATTGCTTATAAGCTACTTTCTGACATTGAAGCGGCAACAAATTTGAAAGGGGTGTTGGAAGAACGTATATTAAACGCTAAGGTGGAATTCACATTGAAAGAAGTCTTGGGAATTGCAAAGAAGGAGTTTCATGATGTTATCATTGACATCATTAAGCGAAAAAGGCAATTAATGGGCGAAACTGGAATGAGTCATGCTATTGATGCAAGAATATATAAAGATGAAGAAGAGGTTGATATTGGTTATAAGCAACCAACAAATGAAAAGAATGGGTATAATCAACGAGTACGTTTTGAAGATTATAGTGATAAGGAAATGGAAGCTTTGAGCCATTATACTCGAAAGCATTAGACAAAGGCAACTACTGAGGTATTGGTGAAAGTAGGAGATATAGAAGAACCAATTGTTGCTTTAATCGACCATGGTTCTGAAATAAATCTCATATCTAAAGATCTTTATAAGAAGCAAAAATGGCCAATTGATATGGAACATGGATGGGCAATACGAGCAGTTAATAACACACGGGGCGAATTATATGGAGCTTGTCCAGATGTCAAAATTTGGATTGGGGATGTTGCGATGGAGCAACATTTCTCTGTTCAAGATACAACGTCTTATCCGTTTGATGCAAGTTTTATTGATATATTGGAGAATGGAAATATTATGTATAAGAAAGTTGATGATTTTAAAAGAAAAGAAAGAAAAAGATGATATGATATTGAAGGACAATTACGCAAGTTAGGTACATTGCATGATGATGAAACAGTCAAAAACCGATAAACTACTTGAATATTGGTGAATCTCCATACTACCTTCTATAGCCAGACGCTCGGCGCGTTCTCGAGCAAGAAAGCACGTAATATGACAGCGAAAGATGACGTTTCCCACAAAACCACCCAAGAGCAAGCCTAGTAGAAAAACCTGAATAGAGAATTCCTTATTTATTGGAGCAAGAGCGTTTATAAGATCATCCAAGGAAGGCACACCGTTTGTCATTTATGCGGCTCCAACTACCGGGGAGAAGATCTCGACAACAAGTATACCAGAGCAATATAAGGATTTTAAAGACGTGTTTCAAAAAAAAAATGTCGACATGCTACCGGAACAGAGACCATATGATTGCGCCATAGACTTACAAGAAAGAGCACAACCACCTTTTGGCCCAATCTACAATCTATCGCAGATGGAGTTAGTGGAGTTGCGAAAGTACATCGACGAGAATCTAGCCAAGAACTTCATTCGTCATTCAAAATCGTCGACTGGAGCATCCATCTTATTTGTGAAGAAGAAAGATGGCTCATTGCGGATGTGCGTGGACTAGCGAGGCCTCAATAAGATAACAAAGAAGAATCGTTATCCGTTACCCTTGATTTTTGGTGTCTTAGAACAACTTGGACGTGCAAGGATTTTAACAAAAATTGATCTAAGGGGAGCTTACAACCTCATATGAATCAAGGAAGGAGATGAGTGGAAGACAGCGTTCCATACAAGGTATGGCCATTTTGAGTATAATATCATGCCCTTTGGTCTTAGCAATGCTCCAGCGGTCTTTCAACATATGATAAATGACATTTTTCAAGAGTACCTTGATGATTTTGTTGTCATCTATTTGGATGATATTCTGATATTCTCCAAAAATGAGGAAGAGCATGAAAAGCACGTTCGTTTGGTCTTGGAGAAACTACGCGAGCGAGGACTATATGCCTAATTGGAGAAGTGTTTATTTCACCAAATAGAGATGGAATTTTTGGAGTTCGTTGTGACTATGGAAGGCTTGAAGATGGACCCCAAGAAGGTGGAAGCAATCATATCTTGGGAGGTTTCGAAGACAGTGAGAGACGTACAATGTTTTCTTGGTTTTGCCAACTTCTATCAGATCTTCATCAAGAATTACTCTCAAGTTGCTACTCCTCTCACTCGGTTGATATGCAAGGATAAGCTGGAATGGGGACCTCTAGCGAAGAAGGCGTTTCAAGACCTGAAGACCGCATTTACTACAGCTCCAATCTTAGTACATCCAGACTTTACAAAGGCCTTTTATTTAGAAACTGATGCTTCGGATTTTGCTTTGGGAGCTGTACTTTTACAAATGGGAAAAGACAAGAAGCTCCATCCGGTTGCATTCTATTCTCGAAAGTTCTTTGCTGCTGAAATCAATTATGAGATCCATGATAAGGAACTTCTTGCTACAGTGGATTCTTTCCAAGAATGGCATCATTTTCTTGAAGGAGCTGCACATCCAGTGACCGTATACACAAATCACAAGAATTTGGAGTATTTCATGTCGGCTCGAGTTCTAAATCGACGTCAAGCTCGGTGGAGTATGTTGCTATCTAGGTTCGATTTTGTTATTACTTATCAACCTGGAAAGCAGCAAGGACTATCTAATGCCTTATCGAGGAGATCGTATCTTGTACCAAAGGCTGGAGAAGCAGCGTTTGATCAACAATGTACGATATTGTTGAAGCTAGAGCAAATTCAGCTTTGCGCTACTATTGTGCCAATTGATGCTGACTTCTTGAATCAGGTACGTGCCGCGACCATTAAAGATTTAGTAGCCATTGATATCAAGCAGCGTGCTAATGACGACAAATTCAAGGTGGAAGGAGATCTTTTATACTTTGAAGAGCGGTTGTATATCCCAAAAGGACCAACACAACTCCGAGTTCTTCAATCTCGCCACGATTTTCCAACTATGTGATATTTTGGATTCAACAAGACCTTGGAGCTTATTTCTCGAGATTTTTAGTGGCCCCAAATGTGGAAGGATGTGAAAGATTTTATCCTCCTCTGCGACATCTGTTCAAGATCCAAGAATCCTCGGCATTGCCCTTATGGACTCCTACAGCCATTGTCGATTCCACGTCGACCATGGTCTTCACTTTCCATGGACTTCATCACGGACCTTCCATCATCGAACTCATTTGATAGCATCTTTGTCGTGGTAGATCGGCTTACAAAGATGGCACACTTTGTTCGTTGCAAGAAGACATCGTCCACTGAAGTCACAGCAAGGCTCTTTCTCGATAATGTGTATCGATATCATGGTCTACCAGATGATATCATATCAGATCGAGGAACCCAATTCGTATCAAAATTTTGGAGATCTCTCTTTGAGATACTGAAGGTGGATATCAAGCTTTCTTCGGCTTTTCATCCTCAAACTGACGGCCAAACGGAACGGGTGAACCAAGTCTTAGAATAATACTTACGATGCAGCATCAACTATCAACAAGACGATTGGACCACATATCTGTCACTAGTCGAGTTTGCATATAACAACACCCTCCATGCGTCGATTCAATACACACCATTCTTTTCCAACTATGGATATCATCCAAAGCTTGATTTATTGAGTCCGTCAACAAATAACAATCCAGCAGCTGAAGGATTTGCGAAACAATTATCAGAGCTTCAAAATACGTTGAAGCTTCAATTATAATCCGCTCAAGAATCCTACAAGCCGTCTATAGATAGATTTAGGAATCAAGCACCTACTTTCAAAATTGGAGATAAAGCATGGCTTCTTCGACGGAATATCAAGACCAAGCGACCATGTGATAAGTTGGACTATCGAAGATTGGGACCATTTATCATTCAGAAGCAAATCAATCCAATGGCGTACCGTCTGGAATTACCGACTTCTATGAAGGTACATCCAGTCTTTTATGTTTCTCTGTTAGAGCCTTATCGAGAGTCGTTTTTTCCTAGAAGAATAGAATGTCTGCCACCTAGTATTGAAATCGAGAACCACGAGGAATACGAGGTTGAAAAGGTATTGGATTCATGGCAAAGGTGGGACAAGTTGAAGTATCTTGATCATTGGTGCGGCTACGATATTAATGAGCGAATGTGGGAGCCAACTAAAAATCTCACCAATGCGCTACAAAAGGTATAGAAGTTTCATCAACAACATCCTCATAAACCTAAGCTGGTTCGACAATAGCTTCCTTCTGAAGCTTGTTCATCCAAGAATATAAGAAAAGGAGAGAGCACTACCAAAATTCGTAGTTGATGCAGTTATTTTCTCCAAGATAAAATAGAATTTTTTCAGTAGTCATAGTTTGGTCTTCTGATATGGATAGCCAAGAGATAGATACTATGCCAGTCAGATTATCTCAACCGACTAGCTCACGAAGGTGACCCCGAGATGAAGAACTGCCTACACCACGACGACAATGAAGGATACTGAGTAACCGATCACTAGTGATTGTATTTGAGTTCGAGCCTGCTTATGATGGTCAACCAGAAGGCGTGTTTGCTGGACAATTTCATAATGAGGACACGGAAGTTTATGCTTGGTCAGAAGTTGAAGGAATGGGCCACTACCGTTGGCTTCAAGGGCCGATGAACCACTTGCCTCGTGAACAACAGTTGGAGTTCATAGCAGACGTTATGCGACAGATCTTCATTTTCTTGCATTGGTATTGATCAACAACATTGCTTCTCAAAGACCTCGAAGCTAAAGGAGGGGGTGATGTTAGGGACATAATCCTTAGAACCTTCTAGAGACAAGTTTCTAGAACCTTCTAGAAGCAAGTCTCTCGAACCTTCTAGAAGCTTCTTAGTTGGTAGAAGATATTAGAGGCATAGTCCTTAGAACCTTCTAGAAGCAAGTCTCTAGAACCTTCTAAAAGCTTCTTAGTTGGTAGAAGTTGCTTGAGAAGCTTCCTAAATAGAAGTATATATTGGAATTGAGGCTGAAGAGTTCTTCAGTCTCGACAACACATCTCTTGGAGCTCTAGCTCACCTCTCTAGTCTTGTTCTCATCTGATTAATCTAATTCTTGCTAGTTCTTCTTGAACTTCTTGTTAGATCTCGAGTCTGTATTTCTATGTCCGTGACACATACAATTGCCCATGAGTAAATATAAGATGCAGTAGATGGACCAATAATGCTCATAGTTAGTCCTTGTATTTTATTTATAATTATTGCAAAGGCTAGTTGATGTCAAGGACAAAGACTCGATGAGGGAAAATATACACAAAAAAGCTATCTCGATATAATAAGTCAAAATATAAACAAGTAGGTATATTAAAAGGAAACTGGAATGGCTATTGCTACAAGACAAGAAACTAAAGACTCTTGAACCTGGACTAGAAGCAAGAAAGGAGTTGACAAGAGTGAAGAAGCCTTCACTCTTGTCTCTATATATACTATCTAACTAGGGGCTACGTGGCGACGTTCTATAGGACCTCCAATATGTGTTGACTTTGTAGGACACATGCCTTGACTTATAAGGCAAGTTTTTCTACGTGTGGGCCACATAGTTAGCTTGATCTTCAAGCTAACAACATGTGTGGCACATGGCCAACTTGTTGACCACGTTTCTAATCCAAAAAGTCAATTAAAGACACCTATGAAGTCAAAGTAGCGTCTAGGAAGTTTCTAGGAAGCTTCTATATTAAATATTATAGAATTAACTTACTTTTATCTACTTTTACTTACTTCTACCTATTTCTATATGTAATTATTAGCTTACATGATTATGGCCGTGACATTACCCCCCCTTCTAGAGACGAGTTCCACGAGGAGCGGTCATCATATGTTGAGGAAATCTATGATGCGACGAATTGTATTCGCCACATACTCTGATCTCTGTTCTCTTCGAAGATGATTGATAGGGCCTCTCAACCATCGGTAGTGTCCCATACCAGGGCGGGAAGACCACCCAGTTATTTGATCATTATTGAGGCCTTCGTAACTTCTTTCGAATAGAATATTTGGAACACCATCAGGAGTTGTTCCTACCTCTAGCAAAATCACCAAATATCGAGAGTCCCTTCTCAAATCGTGATAACAAACATGTTGTATGTTTATACCATCTGTTCGAGGAAGAACATGTCGTTCTTGAAGATCTTCATCTCGATTGCGTCGTCTTGAAGGTTGTGACAATCGTAATGTCTCATCCGGCAGGTCAGCAAACGAAGGTTCTTGAGTTGAATCCACTGGTTGTTGGCTCTCCATCTAATTAGCGTCACAAATGCAAAGAAGTTACAAACAAGGATAGGAAATTGAATGTTATCTTGCCTCAATCTTGTCTCTTTTATAAGAGAGATTTTCATCTTGGTTTTGATGGATGTCGTTGATGAAAAACTTTGAGTTTAGCTAATGCATTTCCTAGATTCCTGGATGGCTCCCATGTGCGTTCACTAATATCATATCCGCGCCAATGAAGAAGATATTCCAGCTTATTTCGGCGCCGCCTTGAGTCTAATATCTCTTCCACTTCAAATTCTTCATTATTATCTACTTCTATAGAAGGCGGTGGCATTTGTCTTCTTCTTTGTATATCCACTGTCTTATATGGTTCAAGAAGAGACACGTGGAATACAGGATGGATCTTCATTGACTCCGGTAGATGTAACCAATATGCAACTGGGTTGATCTGTTCAGAAACAGAAAAGGGGCCAAGCCTACGATAGTCCAACTTGTCACAAGGTCGAGTAGTCTTGATATTGCGACGAAGTAGCCATACCTTATCACCCACGTTGATTTGTGGTTGCTCCTTATGATATAGATCTGCGTTTATCTTTTGTCGTTCTTGAGCTTCCTTCAATTGCGTCTTCATTATTGCATGTAACTCTGACAACCGATTTGCTATATCTTCTGCTGTAGGATTATCAACTTTTGAAAAATTAAAAGTATCAAGTCGTGGATGATAGCCATAATTGGTAAAGAAAGGTGTTTGTTGCGTGGAAGAATGTACCGTATTATTATAAGCAAACTCTGCCAATGGCAGAAGGGTTGTCCAATCATCTTGTTGGCAGTTGATAGTACACCTTAAATATTGCTCCAAGACTTGGTTTACGTGCTCTGTTTGTCCATCAGTTTGAGGATGGAAAGCCGAAGATAGCTTTATGTCCACTTTTAAAATCTTGAAAAGGGTCCTCCAAAATCTTGACACAAATTGAGTTCTCCTATCTGATATGATATCTTTAGGTAATCCATGATAGCGATAGATATTATCAATGAAAAGCTTAGCTGTTTCTTCACCTGTGATAGATTTTATACATGGCACAAAATGTACCATCTTGGTGAATCGATCTACTATCACAAATATAGAATCATAAGATCTTGAGCTTGGAAGATCTGTGATGAAATCCATAGAAACAGAAGACCATGGTTGTTCTGGTATAGGTAATGGCTGAAGAAGTCCGTAAGGTCGATGACGAGGAATTTTTGATCTTGAACAAATATCACATGATTGTACAAAGTCTTTGACTGACTTCCACATTTGTGGCCACCAAAAATCTCTTGATATGAGTTCCAAAGTCTTATTATATCCAAAGTGCCCTGCTGCTGGAAAGTCATGACGTGCTTGAAGAACACGTAAACGTGCTTCTCCTTCTGAAACATATAGGCGTCCTTCAAAATATAATAGATTATTCTTGAACTCGAACTTAGAAGGATCATGAGACTTGGAAGAATTATTCTCGATATCATAAACAAGAGGGTCTGAGGACATACTGGACTAGATTTGCTTGAGAAAAGTTGAATCAACAGTCAATGTTGATTTCATTGCTCGGAGATGAAATTGCTCCGGTTTCAAGAGGACCGTTCTTTGTTGCTCAAAAGCTGCATCTCCTTCTTTTGGTGCAAAATAAGAACGTCTAAATAGGGCATCAGACAAACCTTGTTGTTTTTCTGGCCGATAAGTGATAATGAACTTGAATCTTGACAAAGACATACTCCAACGAGCTTGACGACGATTCAACATGCATGCTGACATGAAATACTCGAGGTTCTTGTGATCTGTATACACAGTGACTGGACTAGAAGCGCCTTCTAGATAATGACGCCATTCTTGAAAGGAATCCACAATCGCAAGAAGTTCTTTATCGTGGATCTCATAATTGATCTCAGCTGCTGAGAATTTTCTTGAATGAAAAGCTATCGGATGAAGTTTGTCATCTGATCCCATTTGTGATAAAACTGCACCCAAGGCAAAATCTGATGCATCTGTTTCCATAAAAAATGCCTTGGAAAAGTCAACACGATATAAGACTGGTGCAGAGACAAACGATGTCTTCAAGGCTTCAAATGCTGCTTCCGCTTCTTGATTCCATTGGAATTTATCTTTACTAGTCAAGCGTGTAAGTGGAGCTGCAACTCGCGAGAAATCTTTGATGAAGATCCGATAGTAATTGGCAAATCCCAAGAAACATTGGACATCTCTTACTGTCCTTGGAATCTTCCAATCCATGATTGTTTGGACTTTCTTAGAATCCATCATGAGACCATCATTTGAAATGATGTATCCTAAAAAATCAACTTGAGTAGTGTGAAATACACACTTTTCCATCTTGGCGTACAATCCTGCATCTCTAAGTTTTTGTAATACTTGACGAACATGTATTTCATGTTCTTCGACATTCTTAGAATAGATCAGGATATCGTCTAGATAGCAGACGACAAAATTGTCTAAGAATTCACGAAATACATCTTTCATGAGATGTTGAAAAGCAGCTGGTGCATTTGTGAGTCCAAAGGGCATGACATTATATTCGAAATGTCCATACCTGGTTCGAAAAGCAGTCTTTAATTCATCTCCTTCTTTGATCCGTACTAGATTATATGCTCTTCTTAGATCTATTTTTGTATAGATCTTAGCTTGATTCAACTGGTCAAGGAGTCCTGATATCAAAGGTAATGGATACTTGTTCTTGATTGTGATCTTGTTGAGTCCTCGATAATCAACACACATTCGTAAAGATCCATCTTTTTTCTTTACGAATAGAATTGGAGCTCCTGCTGGAGATTTTGAATGGCGTATGAAATTCTTCGCTAAATTCTCGTCAATATATGTCTTGAGTTCAGCCATCTCATCTTGCAATAAATTGTAAATTGGTCCAAATGGTGGCTGAGTTCCTTCCTTGAGGTCGATTGAACAATCATATGGACGATGCTCAGGAAGAATATCTACATTCTTTTTCTCAAAAACGTCTTGATACTCCTGATATTGACTTGGAATGCCACTTGAAGTCTTTACGTTTTCAGAAATAGGTGCAGCATAAATAGCAAAAGTTGATCCTTCTTTTGCTGCGTGTATAAATACTTTTGCACCTATCAGTACGGGTTTTACTATACTAGACTTATAATTTTTTACTTAGTTGGTAGAACTATTAATAACGCTCTAGGAAAAGTCAAGTTTACGCGAATTCCAATCTATTCGAGGGTTATATTTTTTTAGCCAAGATAAACCTAAAATAACTGGATTGGACGGGGATTTAATTATGTTAAAAGCTATGTAGCTATCATGACCGTCTATTGTTACTTTTATAGGATGAGTTTCATGAGTGACATCTCCAGAAGACAAGGGACGACCATCTATGACTTCTACATGTACTGGTTTAGGTTTCTGTATAAAAGGTATTTTACGACTTTTAATAAATTGTTCATCTAAAAAACATGCTGAGGCTCCCGAATCTAATAAAGCAGAGGCTTTGTAATTCTTAGGTCCTAAATATAAGTCTATTATAAAACAAGGAGAGGGTTCTGAGGAGAGGATAGGACCTTCATTAGGAATTGTACAAGGTTCCAGCTGCACGGTCCCTATTGTAGCTGGACGAATCCGTTTTCTGACATGTTGTCTTCTTTGACCGTTGTACCCCTCATTTTATAGTTGCATCGTTTCTTTGGACAATGTTGAGCAGTGTGCTTAGGTTCTCCGCAATATAAACATAATCCTTCTTGACGACGATGAATCTTTTCTTGCTCAGTTAGGGGTTTAAAACGTACCGCGTCAATTTGCATGTCTTCTACTTCCGAATGTACGTTTGGCGAAGATGTTGATGTTGTCATTGAGTAATAACATTGAGGTTCCCGTGAATGATTCTCGGATTGAAATTCGAAAAGTCGATTATCACATTTTACCACAAAATCGATTGCTTGACTCAAAGTTTGAAGATCAGGTAAGTTGAGCATCAATTTCTTTACTTCGTATTGCAATCCATAAAGAAATTGACTGATGAGTGCAGCATCATCCCACTTGATGTCAATTGTAAGTTGTCGAAATTGTGAAGCATACACTGTTACTGAGCGATTTTCTTGTCCCAGAATTCGGATCTTATTTGTTGCAACACGAGTTGCATCGTGTTCACCATACATAGATCGAAACTCCGCCAAAAAAGCTTCCAAATTGTCCAATATTTGATTTCGTTGTTCAAGAAAAGACGAAAATCACGATAATGCAGAACTAAAAAGTAGAGTGCCAATAAACCTGACTTGTGATCCTGGAGTTGGATAGCTTTGCGGTTGAAGTTCAATTGCCAATTGTACTTGATTGATGAACCCTCGAAACTTAGATCTCGTACCATCAAATTTTTCGGGTAAGGCAATTCTTGGTTCTCTAGTGCTTACAGGGTGTTGTACAATTGGAGAAGAAACGTGATTTGTTGTAGATGTTGAAGCAGCTCCGATCATCTCTATATCTTGACTTTCTGCTATTCTTGTTCTTTCATGTGTTGGTGAATTGAGTTGATGCATCGCAAGCATTAACTCCCTCATTTGCTCTTGCATTTGTGCCATTGCACTCTTCATTTCAACAAGCTCTGCCATAATGACACTAAGAAGAAAAATTTGTTTGATATTGCTCAAGACAAAGGAAAAGAAATACTTGATAACAAAGAAGATACTAAGAACAATATCAGTTTAGAAGTGGATAATCCGCAAACTTCTAATACGCTTATGTCTTGTCAAGAGAAAGGGGTAATCCACTCTTACTCAAGAAAAAACAAAGCTCTGATATTGTAAGTGTACTCTTGTCAATCTGTCAAGGACAAAGACTCGATGAGGGAAAATATACACAAAAAGGCTATCTCGATATAATAAGTCAAAATATAAACAAGTAGGTATATTAAAAGGAAACTGGAATGGCTATTGCTACAAGACAAGAAACTAAAGACTCTTGAACCTGGACTAGAAGCAAGAAAGGAGTTGACAAGAGTGAAGAAGCCTTCACTCTTGTCTCTATATATACTATCTAACTAGGGGCTACGTGGCGACGTTCTATAGGACCTCCAATATGTGTTGACTTTGTAGGACACATGCCTTGACTTATAAGGCAAGTTTTTCTACGTGTGGGCCACATAGTTAGCTTGATCTTCAAGCTAACAACATGTGTGGCACATGGCCAACTTGTTGACCACGTTTCTAATCCAAAAAGTCAATTAAAGACACCTATGAAGTCAAAGCAGCGTCTAGGAAGTTTCTAGAAAGCTTCTATATTAAATATTATAGAATTAACTTACTTTTATCTATTTTTACTTACTTCTACCTATTTCTATATGTAATTATTAGCTTACATGATTATGGCCGTGACAGTTGAAGAAGGAATTGCCTATATATAAGCATAAATGGTCAATACATGGTATTGGTTGTAGTTGTGATTCTAGATATGGCTATCAAGTTTTCAACATAAATATCCATACTAATTTGTGTAATAATAAGTTGACAAAAAAGTTATTGAATAATTATTTACATCACATTGTAGAGACCACATATTAGATTTAAATTACACAATAATATCACAATAATCCTAATTTTTAATGCCAAATGGTAGAACAAAATACTCGTAGCTATAATGGTGTTAAAAAATTCAACTCTATATATTATTGTTTGATCATCATGAGAAGAAATAGTTTCTACTAATAAAAAATATGTGTTTATGATATGAAATATAAGTTTTAATGATAGAATTGATTTTTTTGCCTAAGATGTTTTTTGGCATCAAAATAGCTTGTCCATTCATATATCCATATGTCATGTAGTAAATAATCAAAGAAGAAAATTTGTTATTAATAAGAATTTCCAACATAGCAGAGTACTTAATCTCTGCAAATAATACAATTACTTGACCAACTATTGGTGCCATATTTTTGAATATGATGTCAGCTATTCTATAGATATCAAGTATATAATTATTTCATAGAAAGAGGAATTATTTAGCAAATGGTTGCAATAAATAATTACATCAAAGTTGCATGTTCTTTGTAAAGGCCAATTTACTCATTACTATCCATAGATACAACTAACAAAGTGATGTAGCAAGAATAGTTGGTCGTAAGCCACGTAAGATAACAAGAGCTCATTGTTGAAAGTTGCTACCAAAGACAATCACTTTGCCACCAAAAGTGATATCTGGGATTTCTATCAAATCACATAAGGAGTAATTCATGGCTTTTGATATATGTTAATATTGAGCTAACGCTTCTTTCTAAATAATTGATTTTTCCAAACAAATAATCTTAATAACATCATTGTAGAGGTATTATATTACAAAGAGAATCATGATGAATATAAAAAAGAATCTTAAAAGTAAAATGTACTTAGTGCCTTCTTGAAATCAATAAAATAGCAATACCTAATGAAGCCACCGTAATGACAACATTACTATATATGTGTATTGATGCAAATAGCATGCTATATACAAATACTTTATTTGAGCTCTCATGACAATCAAAAAAAAATATAGATTACTTTCTCAATTGCATAATATTGTGGATGCTAATAATTGCATGGACCTATTCTAAGTTCAACCATTAGAAGTCACAGTCCATATGCATCTATGATACTATACAATTGTATTAAATTTTTGCTCAAATTTATGGATTTATCTTTTCCATTTTCATTGATAGGATTCGCAACAATATTGCTCGAAAGTCACTCAAGCTCTTGTTTATATAGGCCATCTTTTCTTCTAATATTAATAATATAAAGTTTCTTTCATCTTCAATAATATGCATATTTTTCTATTAAAATTATATAAATTTATCAAGTTATTTTTTTTTATAATTTTTTCTATTCAAGAAAAAAATAATATATTAGTATAATATAAAATAAATTACAAAGTTAAGCAAAATTTTTATCCATATAAGCTTCTCTTAAAATTTCATCCTACTTTGTATTATCTTGAAAATGGCTAAATGTACCACAAATACTTTGGAAAAACTAGTGTACTATATTATCAACAATTTGCAGAGCTTGAAACAAATGTGCTTTAGTAATAACAGTTAAAAGCAATTCCAAAAAGTATCATTCACCTATAAGAAGTACCAAATATATTCTTTCTACTATAACTTGTCTAGCCTATTGCTACTTCTAAGACTTATTCCTTAGCTCTTTAAAGATATTTTTGTGTGGAATTTGATATAAAAAATATTGTACAAAAATTTATTCTTTGTGTTATAGGCAAACCATATAATAAGTATTGTCTCCTTCTTTGCTACATAATTTACTACCTACAATAAAAAAAATTCTTGTATTAAACACTATATTGTGTTGACTTAAGAGGTATACTACTACGTGCTTCATATCTAGCTTTTTAAAATGTATATGGAATGACAACAAAGAATCAACTACTTTAATTGGACTCAAATACCTAACATCTAAATACTCTTTTATTTCATCTACTAGCCTTGCCATCTTAACAATAGCTTGATCATTGCCTTTATATACATACTTGATGAGATATTTGATCTTAATCTATACTAAAACTTTAACATTGATGTGAGAATTAATTTTTTTTATTAAATATAGATTATAAAGAACAACTCATTGATTTTCATACTTGAATCCATTCTATATATGCTAAAAAACGTGCTTGTCATTATGTTGATGATATATGAGATATTTATTCTCATTCAATATTATTTCATTGCAAAATTATAAGGATTTTTTTTTTTTTTTTTTTTTTTTTTTTTTGTAGATACTATCCATCATATATATGGCATTGAAATATGCCACTCTATATGATCCATTATCATAGACATATATTTATTTTAATTCTTACTTAAATAATATGAATAAGTAGAAATAAATAAGAGTAGATTAATTTCATAATATCTTTTATAGAAGCTTTTTAGAAGCTCCATAAATATTGCTTTGACTTTACATGTATTTATAGTTGATTGGTAGGTTAGAAACTTGGTCAACAAGTTAATTACATACCACATATATTAGTAGCTTGCTGAACAAGCTAACTTTGTGGTGTCCATATGCAAAACTTATGTTGTAAGTTAAGATATGTGTTGTACAAAGTCAACATGTTTTGAAAGTTCTATAGAATGTTGTCAAGTACCTCTTTAGTAGATAGTATATATAGAAGCAAGAATGAAACCTTCTTCACTCTTGTCAACTCCTTTCTTGCTTCTACTTTAGTTTCAAGAATCTATAGTTTTTTTGTCTTTTGGCAATAGCTACTCTAATTTCTTTTTAATATTTATATTTTTTTATTTCTATTTTTTCATACTTCTTTGAAAAAATCTCACTTACTTATTTTCTTTCATGAAATTTTTGTCCTTGATAGATTGACAAGAGTGTGCTTATAATATTAGAGTTTTTTTTTTTTTTTTTTCTTGATTAAGAATACAATATCATTTTTTTTATAAGATTCAAGTATATTAAAAGTTACAGATTACTCTTTTCTAAATTGATATTGTTTTTATTATTTTCTTTATTTTCAAGCTATTTTTTTTACTTGTCTTAAGCAATATTAGATATTTTTTTCTTCCAAGTGTTATTATGGCAAAGCTTGACAAAATGAAGACTACAATGGCACATATATAAATACAATTGAGGAAATTAATACTTACAATGCATTAATTCAATTTACTACTACAAGAAAAAAGAAGAATGACAAAAAGTAGAGATATGGAGATAATTGGAGCTGCTTCAATATCTGTATCAAATTATGTCTCTTCTCCTAAAATAGAACACCTTTCAAGTGCTAAAGAACCAAGAATTACCTTACTTGAGAAGTTTGATGGTACAAATTCAAAATTTTGAGGATTTATCAATCAAGTATAATTAGCAATTGAACTTCAATTCTAAAGCTATTCAATTCTAGAATCATGAGTTAGATTTATTACAATACTACTTTCTAATATTGTATTATCATAGTTTTCATCTTTTTTTGAATGACATGATCCAATATTCGATAATTTAAAAGCTTTTTGGGTAGAGTTTTGATTTATGTATAAAAAATATGATGTATTTCATGTTCTAACAAATAAGATTTATATTTTATAATAAAAAAATCAATTTGTAATATTATATGCTTTATAATTTTGATAACTTGTGATTGATATGAAGTGGAATGATGTTGCATTAATTAGCCAATTTCTTTATTTATTATAATATGAGATAAAAAAATTAATGCTGAATTTATTTAATCATCAAACATTGAATCAAGCAATTGATTTTGCTATAAAATGTGACAATCAACTTTTTGAATTTTGGTCCAAAAATCACACAAGTAGGCCTCAACATTAATAGAATTCAATGGCAATACCAACATCTTTTCAATGCATACTTTCAGAACTAGAAGATATGAAAATTAATGTGGTATGTTTCAAACTTCTTATTGAGCAAGAAAAGACTCATTGTCATTAAGAAGGATTGTGTTTATATTATGGAGAATCAAAACATATTATTCAACATTATTTAAAGAAGAAATACAATCATAAAATGAGAAGTATAATTATTAAAGAAGAAGATTTCTTAAAAAATAAGTTTGTACAGCTACAATAAGAACCGTACAATTAGAACCTTATACAACATCTAATGAAGGTCTTATTCTTTCCTCAAAATCTTCTTCTTATTTTACAATAGATGTTAGTTTACAACCTAAACATTACAAAGCCTCTACATTGTTAGATTCACGAGTGTCAACTTGTTTTTTAGATGAAGAGTTTTTTAAAAGACTTAACATACTTTTTATAAAAAAATATATGAAACTTCATATAGAAGTCATAGATGATTGTTTGTTGTCCTTTAGAGCTGTTATTCATAAAATATATTTTTTAGAAGTAATAATTAATAGACATAGTACTTTTGTAGTATTTAATATCATTAAAACTTATTCTAATCTAGTCATTTTAGATTTATTATAGTTAAAAAAGTACAATTCTCAAATAGATTGAATTTCTTATAGTTTTGACTTTTTTAAAAGTATAAATAAGAATATAATTAATGAAATAAAAAGTCATAAGTTTAGTATAACCAAACCTATATTTGTAGATGCAAGAACTTTCTTACATGCTACAAAAGAAAGATCACCTTGTGTCATTTATGCCACACTTGTTTTTATTGGTAGAAAGATTTCAAATGGCATTCCTAGCCTACATTGAGATTTTTAAGATATATTTGAAAAAAAAAATATAGATACCTTTTTTGAACATCGTCCCTATGATTGCTTAATTGACCTTCAAGAAGGAGTTCAACCTCCATTTGGACCAGCTTACACTTTATCACAAAATGAGTTGGTTAAACTCAAAAAATATATTGAAATAAATCTGGCCAAAAATTTCATATACTATTCCAAATCTCTAATAGGAGCTCTAATTTTATTTGTGAAAAAAAAAGATGGATAATTGTAGATGTGTGTTGATTACCAAGGACTCAATAAGGTCACCATTAAGAATAAAGACTTGCTATCTTTGATGTTTGGATTTCTTGATTAGTTGAATCAAATCAAGATCTATATAAAAATAAATCTATAAAGAGTATACAATCTAATATGTATCAAAAGAGATAATTAAAAGACTGCATTTTGAACTAGATATGAACATTTTGAATATAATGTCATGCCTTTTGAAATTACAAATACACAAGCAAATTTTCAATATCTAATAAATGATGTATTTTGAAAATTTTTGAATAATTTTATTATTTGTTATTTAGATAACATCTTAATCTATTATAAGAATTTAAAAAAATATTAACTTTATGTTTGCTATGTATTACAAAAACTAAAAGATTTAAGATTCTTTGCCAAGATAGAAAAGTGTATATTTTATATCACTCAAGTCAATTTTTTGAGACACATCATTTCAAATGATAGACTTATAATAGATCCTAAGAAAGTTCAAATTATTATGGATTGGAAGATCTTAAAAATAATAAAAGATGTCTATTGCTTTTTGGGATATGCCAAAAATTATTGAATCTTCATCAAGGACTTTTCTTAAGTTGTAGCTCTACTTATATATTTGACTTGTAAAGATAAATTTCAATAGAATTAAGAAAGATAAGTAATATTTGAAGCTTTGAAAACAACATTTATTTTTTCATCAATCTTTTATTGCGTCAACTTTTTTGAGCTATTTTTTTATGAAAATAGATGCTTTAGATGCCATATTGTTACAAATAAGAATTGATGATAAATTTCACCTATTAGCTTTTTATTCCAAATTTTTTTAGTCACTAAGATCAACTAAAAGATCCATGATAAAGAACTTCTTGCAATCATAGATTTGTTTCAAAAATGGCACCATTATTTAAAAGGTACACTTGATTTAATGACAGTATATATAAATCATAAGAATCTTGAATATTTTATGTTAGTACATATTTTGAATTGTCATCAAGCTCATTAGAGCATGTCCTTATCAAGATTTAAATTCAAGATCACTTATTGACCAAAAAAATAAGGTTTATCAATAACAAATAATTTTCTTAAAGTTAAAATATCTTCATCTTTAAGCAATAAAATCAACACTAACTATTGATTCAACTTTCATTTACCAAGTTCAGTCAAGTATGTTTTCTAATCTTCTTATTTATGATATTAAAAAAAATCCTTTAAAGTCTCATGTTTCTTCTTAATTTGAATTCAAGAACAATCTACTATATTTTGAGAGGTGCTTATATGTTTGAGTAGGTAAAGCATAATTACATGTTCTCTAAGTGCGTCACAACTTTCTAGTAGCAAGATATTTTGGATACAATAAGACTTTAAAACTAATAGCTAAAGGTTTTTGTTAGCTCCAAATATGGAAGCTGATCAAAGTTTTTTTACAATCTTTTGATATTTATTTAAGATCAAAGACTCCTCATCATCAACCTTACAAACCTTTTTAGTCATTATCCATTCTAGAACAACTATGATCTTTTATTTCTATGGATTTTATTATGAATCTTTTAATCTCAAATTCTTATGACTCTATATTCATGATAATAGATCCTTTCATCAAGATGGCATATTTTTGTGCCATATATAAAATCTATCATAAGTTAAGAAACAATCAAGTTTTTCCTTGATAATATCTATTGTTATCATAGATTGCTTAAGGAGATTACATTGGATAAAGGAATTTAGTTTGTATTAAGATTTTAGAGAATACTTTTTAAGATTCTAAAGATGGACATAAAACTATCTTTGGCTTTCCATCCTTAAATTAATTGACAAATAGAATGTATAAATCAAGTTTTGGAGTAATATTTGAGATATACTATCAACTACTAATAAGATGATTAGATAATTCTTTTACTATTTATAAAGTTTATTTATAATAATATGATATATTTTTCTATGTAATATATATATATATATATATATATATTTATTATAATTATCATCTACAATTTGATGTTTTTGACTTTTCAAAAGTTAATAATCTTGTGAAGATTTAATAAATTATTTATCTGAGCTACATACAACAATAAAGGCATGACTAAAAAAAATCAAAAATAATAAAAGACTAATGTGGATGCCTATCATAAGAAATAACTTCATTTCCATATTGATAATAAGATCTAATTACTTTGTCATAATATTAAAACTATTCGTCTTTGTAATAAGTTGGATTATTGTAGATTTAGACCATTTCTTATTTGTAAAGAAATCAATCTAATTGCTTATCAATTACATCTATTAGAGTGTATAAAAGTTCATCCTCTATTTTATATGTCTCTTTTGAAGCCATATAAGATAGTGAATATCTTGAAAAGAAGGCAAATACCATTGCCTCCTATAGAAGTGGATAATAATGAAGAATTCAAGATAGAAGAAATCTTAAACTTGAGGCAATGCCAACTCAAGTTGGAATATCTTATTCATTGGCATGGATACAATATTAATAAATATACATGGAAGCCAATAAAAAATCTTACAAATGTAATAAAAAAAATCAAAGGTTTTCATCAATGACATCTATCAAAATCAAGATGAAGGATAGTAAATCTTTGCTGTGAAAAAATATAATTTAGAGAAGATTATATTCTATCTTTTATCCTTGTTTATAGTTTTTGTACAATTGTGGCATTAAGAAGATGAAAAACTAATAGCTAGTAGATTCAATTAAAAAACCATCATTTTTTGACTTACTAAATCAGACATTGTAATTATCACAACCTTCAAGATGACGTAATAAAAATGAATATTTTCAAGAATAACATATTCTTTGTTGAATAGATAAAAAGATACAATGCATTTGGTATTACAACCTAGGAAGGAGGTATTGATGTTTGGTGATTTTATTGGAGGTAGAAATAATTCCTAATGGTGTTACAAATATTTTGTTTAAAACAAGTTATGAAGGTCTCAACAATAAACAAATAACAAGATGGTATTTTTACCTTAGAATGGGACATTATTGATGGCTGAGAAGACCTATTAATGACCTTCAAAGGAAATAAATATTAGAGTATGTGGAAAATATAATTTGCAACATCTTAGACTTTGTCAACATGTGATCACCGCTCCTTGTGGAACTTGTTTCTATAAGGGAAAATAATTTCATGAACATATATTTATTGTAATTATTACTTGAATAATATAAATAAATAGAAATAAATAAAAATATATTAATTTTATAATATCTTCTAAGAAAGCTTTGTAGAAGCTCCATAGATGCTATTTTGATTTTATATAAGTTTGTAGTTAATTGATAGGTTAGAAACTTAGTCAATAAGTTAATTACTTGCCACAAGTATTGATAATTTGTAAAACAATCTAACTTTGTGGCATCCATATAGAATACTTGCCTTAGAAGATAATATACATGTTGTACAAAGTCAACATATTTTATTGCCACATAGCTCTCAGATAGATAGTATATTAGAAAAAAGAGTGAAGCTATTTTCACTCTTGTCAATTATTTTTTTTCTTTTAGTCTAGTTTCCAGAGTTTATAGTTTTTTTGTCTTTTGGTAATAACTATTTCAGTTTCTTTTTAATATACATATTTCTTTATTTTTATTTTATCATACTTCTTTGAAAAAGTCTTACTTATTTATTTACTTTCATTGAATTCTTGTCCTTGATACCTATGTAAAAAATACTTGATGATTATTTAATATAAATTTACATTCTTATTTAATGGTAGGTAGATCAAAATTAATCTATCAATATCATAAAAAATATGCACCTTTTTTTTGGCTCTAAAAATCAGGAAGATATACAAATGTAGCAAATTTTATTTTTGATACTCACTTATCTAATTTTTTTCAACTACTTCTCTCTGCCATTGATTCTTTATTATACCATCCAATATCCCTCAGATCTTCATATACAAAACTCACACCATAATGTTTGTATTTTCTACCATGATTTACTTTGAAAAGATCTCAAAAATTATTTTGTTCCAACTTGGATTATAAATAAATGTAATAAAGGCATATGTTGAGACCTTACAACTACCATTGTATCATAAAGCATGACAAACTTCCAAACAATATAAGCAAAAAAATCCTTCTTTCAACTTTTAATGCTCCTTATTCTTCATGTACAACTACCATATTCATAAATCCCAGATATAACTCTCCCTTGAGCAAACTTTGATTTATTGCCAAAAAATTAAGTTCATTTTTTACAATCTTTGTTGCCATATCTACTAAATACTATTGCTACAACTTATTTTCAGAGTGCAACAATGGTGGTTGATTTCTCTACACTTGCGTACAATAGACATAATGTCCTTGCATCATTATTTGCCTATTACTATTTAATTATTTCACATTGCCTGGCCATCCATCATCTCTAGTAGCAAAGATGATAGAATATTATATAAGATCATATGCATGTACAAAGATATCTATCATAATTAAACTTTTATTCTTGTGTTTTACTACAATATCATGCTTATTTATTTTTTCAACTTAGTTTAAGTATCCGCCACTTCAAATACATCACAACTTCCACACTTTAATATTTTACTATGCTATCAAAATTCTACTATTGTTTTGCCAATAAGCTACAATATCACAACTTGCTACACCTATTGCCACAACCCTCCTACACTAAAGACTCCTATGATCCAAACTTTATTCCTCTCTTGTACTGTCCATATTATAATTGAATATCTTTGTATCAAATAGTATAATAATTTTTCATCTCGTATAAGGCAATACCTTAATATTAATATATCTTACAATAATACTATGTCATACAATAAATCCAAGCTTGTATCTAGCAACAAAGCACTTTGATACAAAAGATCTAATAAAAAAATAACATCTTATAATACATAAATTAAAAAAAAATAAAAATAAAAAATTTATTTTTATTTTTTATATTTTTAATCTATTCTATTTTAATTTGTTATACCATAAGTTAAAAAAAAGAAAATATTCTTGTTAAAAATAAGATGATGAATTTACATATAAATAAGTCAAGCTACCTTTTACACCATTGTTACACTACATTCCTTGTAGCTTGAAAGAATTAAGGCTTTAAAGACTAAATCCTTACAAAATCTTAGATGAATCTCCAACAATTGCAATACTAATTTGTAGTAGTCTATTGTGTGATTTGAATGTTTTTTTTTTTCCCATTATTTTCATAGAATTATACTTTATAAGAATAATACACAATGTAATTAAAACAAGAGTAGACTTTAGTACAATAAGAAATGTCACCAATTCATACAAGCACATAGATTTAAGATTGATTTGTTCCTAATTTTTAATTACTTCTACAATGACTTAATTGCCTTACTATTAGAAGAAATGTCCTTTTTGTGCTAAATCTTGGTCTAAGCATAGTACAAAGAAATATCATCATGTCTTTCATTTATTTTCATGTGATTTTCTAATCTTTTGTTCATCTTTAAACTTCTATTTTATGTTTGTTTGGTGTGCCTATTTTTCTTTTGAATATCTTTTTTCTTGTCCTCTAACATTTTAATACCATGGTTACCTTGAGTTTGTCCTCAAATTTATAGTTACAATAATGTAGAAAGGAAAAGATCTCCCTTATATATGTGATGTAATTTTATAATAAAATATTGATTAAAAATAAGGTGATGATTAGTCATAATATATTTTTATACATCAAAAATTATATTAGCAGTAATTTCATTCCAAACTTCAATAAGATTACTTATTATTAAAAAAAATAATATAATATTATACAAGATTTGAATATTATTTAAAGTATTGAAGAAATAATTATTCCATTAGGTTGCACTATTCATTTTTTTGTAAATCACTTTCATCAATTTTTAATTTATGATGCATTTTCAAAAACCAAAAAGTATTTTTGTAAAATACCAAAGATTTGAAATTAATTAGTTGAGTGCAAGCTAGGATTTCTTTCTTGTTAATGCTTGAAAGAGAGTCTAAAAGCTCTAATTATCCAAAGAAAAGATTATTGGAATAAGGTACTATAGAAGAATTTTCTATGGAAACTTTGATTACTTTTGAAAAATTGATACAAATAGTAATAATAGAATGGAAATAGAGAAGTGATGTATTAATAGATTTTATTGCCAACATCAGATCTTTGTCTTCAAAGCCTAGTTTGGAGATTATTGTCAAGACTAGACACTTTTTAAAAAAGGTATATCTTTGAGTGTAAGATCTTGAGACACTCAAAGGATAATAACTAAGTATGCCATATAATAATCTTGATTGTGTTGCAAATCTAAGTAGTACAAATAGTCAAAAACTTGGTTTCGATATTTAAAAGATTAGCAGCATTGTCATGATGTAATGTGGCAAATGAATGAAAAAAAGAAGAAAATATTATATTATAGAAGATCATATTTTAAAATATTATAGCAAATAATCTTAGAAATATGGATAATAGTCAAAAAGATAGTAAAACAAAAAAGTGCTAATGCTGCCTTTTTGCAAAATAGGCTTCTATTTACTTTGTAGAGCCATAAATAAGGAAAAATAAAGCATATTGGAAAATTAAATGATATAAGTATATATAGAAGAGAATTAAGAGTAGATTTTAGTAAAATTTACCTTAAGAAGCTAAGAATTGATACTTGGAGAGGACGGATTGTCAACCTAGGTCGAAATCAGACCTTGAGGTACAAAACCATAGACCTACAGTGACTCCATAGTTCTTTGGTAGATTAAAAAGTAGGATTTGAGAATAGAATTAAAGAAGTATTTTTGGGCATTGGTTTCATATCATTTGAATAAATATTGAGATTTTGAGAGATTTTCAAAGTTAGTGATGTTCTTGGTAGGATTAGAATTTAAAAAATAAAAATATGTTTATAAATTTAAGGTTTTCTTGAATTTTGAGGTATCTATACAGATGAAATTTGGATAGTATTTTGGTGTATTAGTTATAAATGTATATAAAAAATTTAATTCAATCAAATGATTAAATTAAAGTGTATGAGAATTTTGTGGATTGAGGTTTCAAAAATTGGAGTTTGAAGGTCAGTGAGAGTTTTTAAGATCCTCAGTAATTTTTCAATTGAATTAAAGTATTTTTTTTTATATGGATATTAAACTTGATTTCTAATATTTAAGTAAAATTTGAAATTAATTAAATGGATAAAAAAGAAAATACTGATATTAGAAGTTTAATATTTAGATTGGAATAGGAATCCATGCAATACTTGATTGGATTATCTTGCGTTTCTTTCAATTGCTAGGTGCCCAATACGTTCTCAAGCAAGAACACTCAAAATAAAATATATTTGGTAAACTTGATGTAAAAAGCTTGAGGTGAAAGGTGTTTGGAATTATTTTTGGTTTATTTAAAATATGGAGAAGGAAGAAAAGAGAATGGAAGGAAAGGCTTTTAATGGTGCTTCAAGTAAAGTTGGAAGTAGAGCTATAAGTAGAAGATAAGGTATATATTTTGATCCCAAATCTGCAAGCACATTTGAGGCTTTTTTTCTATTTATGCAACATCAACAAGTTAAAAATTACAAAAAAGATATAGCAAACAAAGCATTAGAAGTGATTGTGGATAAGATTGACCAATTTGAAGGAAAAGATATTATATAAAAGAGATAGAGTTGAAGTGTATTTCAAAGAAGGAGATGATTCAATTATTTAAATTAGCTACTATACCAAAGATAAGAAATCAAGTGAAATCTATTATAGGATATTTTGGAGGTTCATAGGAGAAATTTTGACAAACATTGAAGGATGAATTTTTCTTGGAAGATAGTGATTGAATTACAAAGAAGTCATTTTTTGAATAGATTGAAAGGCCTTAGGAGGATCTTCAAGCAAAAAAAATTTAAGAAATTTTGAAAAGCAATATTCTAATTTATCAAAAAAAAAAAGGTAATTATTGGATTCAAATAAAGTGGAGTTTTTTCTTTAAGTGACTAATAGAGAGTTATAAAAGAAGTTAGAAATCTTGCTTGAAGATAAAAAAAAAAAGATGAAATATTGATAACAAATTAAACAGAAGTAAAAAAAATAGTAAGATTGTTTGCAAAAAATAAATAAATAAATAAAATAAAGAATGGAGTAGGTATTCAATGACTATTATAAGTATTTAAGGTAAAAATACCTATTACCCATCTTATATCTATAATTCAACCTTCAATGGTTATAATACAAAAAGAAGAAATGGACATTGATGAAATCATATAAGAAATGAGAGATTTATAAATAAAATTTGTAAAACTTGAAGAGAAGAATCAATTATTAAGAATATCAAGAAGACAAAAATTGGGACCATGAAAGGTGCATGTTGTATAATAGCATGGATCATTCAAGAAGGAAATGTGAAGATTTTACAAAGACATTATGCAAAAGAGTTGTTTTTTTAAAAATGGTATGATATATTTAAAAAAGAATGGAGAAAAATTGAAGACAAACTTTGGTGAGGGGAGGATGAATTTACTTATAAATGAAATATTTAAAATCTCAAGAAATAAAGCTTTAACATATTGGATGGAAGCAAATCTAGATAAATGTTTAAGCATAAATCTAGAATTTTTAGGAGAATCTAATTTTTTGTAATAAAATGCAATGAGTTTTTCTTAAAAAAAAAAAAAGTTATTAGAAATGATTTAGAATGTGGTGGAAATAATATTTGGAAAATTATTAGGTAGAATGATCTAGTATATAGATTATTAATGCATGCTCATATTGCAAAGAGTCAATTTGAAGTATTAATTTAAAAAAAAAAAAAAAAAAAAAAAAACAAATAATAGATGAAATTAAAGAAGGCCCGTCAAAAAGAACTCCAAGAGAAGAAAAAATACAACAACAAAAGAATCCTATGCATGAAGAGAAAACAAAGAATATTTCTACAAAAGAAAGAAAAATTGTGAAATAATAAGCAAAAGCTCTTGCTTATAAATAACAATTAGATATTGAAGTCATTATAAATTTTAAGAAAGTATTAAAAGAAGAAATTTTAAGTAAAAAGGTTGAATTTTTAATTGTTAAAATCTTAAGAATTACAAAATGTGAATTTCATAAAATTATTATTAATATGATAAAGAAAAAATGGTAATCTATAGGAGATACTATAACATCAAATATACAAGAAACTGAATAATAGAAAGCAATGAAGATGAAAAAGATAAAATATAATTTTTTGGAGATGTCTTGCAAGTAAGATTTACAAAAAAAAAAGAGATGTGATTCAAGATTTTCATCATTATTCTTGAAGTCATTGGACAAGGGCTATTATGGAAACTTTGGTAAAATTAAGATATTTAAAAAAAACCAATTGTAGCATTAATTTATCATGGTTTTGAAATTAATTTGATATTAAAAGAATTATATAAAGAAAAAAAATGGCCTATTGATATTGAATATAGGTAGATGATAAAAGCAATATATAGATTTATATGGAGCTTATTCAAATATTAAAGAGATGATAAAAAATATTATTCATGAAGAATTTTTTTTATATAAGATATATTTATATATCCTATTATATTGAGACAATCATATATTATTGTTATATAAATGGAAACAAAGATTATGAATGATGATTTGACCTATGCAAGGATAAAAAGCCAAGATGTAAAGAAGGCGGTACAATTTTTAATGATTTATGTAAATCATGAAAAATCTCAAGATAGTTTGAGGGAGCATATTTTGCTAAAGATACACGAAGAATTTGGAGATCTAAACAACTTAAAAGATTTTTACTAGAAGCCATTATAAAGTAAGATTAGAATGATAGAAGGAGTGATGGCTTCTTTTCTAATAGAAGAAATGAGGCTATTATAGGATTATCACAAAATGGACATATTTCATTCAAAAATATAAATAATTTGGAAAGGATAGAAAAAAATTATCAAAAATATAAAACATGAATTAAAGAAATATAAAGTAATTGATGGAAATGAATGCATATTAAAGATATTTGAAGCATCTTATTTTTATAATACCATGGATAATTTACAAATATTATTGGATTTAGATTTTGAAGGTAGTGATAAAGTAATAATGTGCATTTTAAGTAATTTTATGATATTGTGAAAGAATATATAGATAAGTATGAAGTGAAG
Organism: Physcomitrium patens; assembly: GCF_059467195.1. Lineage (NCBI taxonomy): Eukaryota > Viridiplantae > Streptophyta > Bryopsida > Funariales > Funariaceae > Physcomitrium > Physcomitrium patens. The sequence goes on from NC_143421.1 coordinate 14,165,109, forward strand.
GTAGACACAAAATATAAGACCATTGCAAAGAAGATTAAACCAATGGTATTGTGACTACCATCAAATTTTGAAGAAAGGATTGAAAAGGCTTTTATATAACTTAATTTAAAAAATTCAAAAAAAATAGGTCATGAATTCAAGGATGAATTGACATTAGATGGTTTAAAAATTAAATGTGAAGAATTTTTAACAAAGAATGAAGAGAGATGTTTCAAATAAATGCTTTTATAACATGGTAAGGCATTTGCATTTGAATCACATGAGATAAGATACATTAATCTAAGTATTGTATACTCTATGGTTATTTTTTTAATTCCACATGAACCATGGAATTTAAGGTCAGTTCCAATTTCAAAAATCTATTTATAAAAGCTAGTTAAATTATTCAATGAAAATATTAAAATAGAAATTTTAGAACCATCTATTGTATCATATTTTAATTAGTGATTCTCAGTACTTAAAAAAAATAGGATGTGAGGGTAATATTTATCCTTCAATCCAAATTACAAAATAGCTTCAATTAAGAACTACTTATAATTAATGGTATAAAGTAAAAGTAAAAAGAAATAATAACAAAAGAAGAAAAATACATAACAAGTGAAATAAGTGTAATCAAGCACTTATATACTACAAAATTAGTCACAGTCTATTTATTAGATTTTTATTCAATAAAAAATAAAAAAATAAGAGTAAAATATATTATTAATTAATTTTTTATCTTTTCAATAAAATAAAAATATATAAATTAAAATTACTATGAGTACGTTATAATAGGCTAAAGATAAAATATAAATAATAAAAAAATAGGTAAATAATTTTTACTTCAAAGATAACTTGCTTAAGAGATCAAGAATTTGAACCTCATCAAGATTCACAAGTTATGTATATGAATTACTAAAAGAGGCCACAAGGCCTTAGTCTTATTTTTCTACCTATATCCAAGGTGCTACAGTCTATATAGAATTTGTATACCTCTCTTTCTATAAGGACTAGCCTAACTACTGATCTTCCTAATTCTTACTAGTAAAACTAATATTTTTGTATTTTTGACTTCTTCATGGTATTTAAAAATATCCAATTAGCTTAGAAACCTTGTATGGCCTTCAAATCGTACTTCATTTCTTCATAATGGCTCCCAAGGTGGTAAAACTCAATTTTATTAAGGTCTAAAATCTTTTATAAAAATTCGTAAAAAATTCTAAAAAATTACATAAAATTTTTATAATAAAAATATCTATTTAAAGCCATATTTTCTTTTTTTTGATTTATTATAGTAATAAAATAAATTTAAATCTATTAAAAAATTTATTTTTTATATAATTAACTAGTATCAAGGTAGAGAGAGTTAAGTCTCAAAAAAGCACAGGGCTTCTAGCTGCTACTAATTGCTCAATCAAGTCTTGAGATAAGAAATATCATTTATATATATATATATATATATATATATATATATATATAACACTTTTAGGAGCAATTACATCAAACATATAAGTCTTAAGTTCTCAAAAATACCCAAAATAGGATAAAAAAATTCTAAATCTTTATATATCCTTATGGAGTATTATTTTCGAATTTCAAAAACTCATATCTTTCAATCAGACCATTCAAACATACTCAAATTTTACATGAAGTACTAATATATTTCTAACAACTATCACAACAAATTTCAACTGCAAATTCATTGCGAATCTTAAGATATCACCAACACCCTAACAATAGCTTCAAATCCTAGTTTTTATACACTTACATGCAATTTTCTTCATATCTCACAAACAAAGTACTCAAATGCCACAAAATTTATATATATATATATATATATATATATATATACCTTTTTAATTCAATAATCTATCTTCTTCAAAAGGTTTGAGCTAAAAATTCGTCTAGAATCTCAAGATATGGCTCCAACCATTACTACGAACAAAATCACTTATTGCCTTTGATTTGGATGTGCTGACTTCAACTCTCTATAACTTCTTCATTTGAAATCCAAATTCATCAAATAGCATATAAAAAGTGTAGTTAAGAAAGTGTTCTCTTCAATTCTAGTTGCCAATCTTTTGTTGTTCTTTATAAACATATGTTATGCTCAAAGAGTGGCAATAGGTATGAAATTAATACCTTAACTTTGAGCACCAATAATTCCTTCATAAAACTCCAAATCACACAAAATTTACATCCAATCCATATCCAAAAACCTAAACTTGCTGATTCTAGCCTCAAAAGCTTGAATGCCTTTAGAAAAAAAACCCTAATTCCTAATAAGGCCTCAGGTAGCCTCCTTGAAGCCCATTGGACATGGCCTTCGACCAAAAGGAATGAAGATTTCTATTCCTTGCCTTCATCCAACCATGCCTTGCTTTCATTCTTTCCAATAAGCCTCCCACTAGCTTAGATTTTAGATCTTTAGGCTCTAATCTCCTCTAAGGCTTCATACTAAATATTTAGTTTTTATAATTTTTTAAATGCTATGATCAAAATAGATAAAATTCAAAATAAATTTTCTTATATATAATTTATTTAAATTAATATATTAACCATTCTAACATACACCAAGACTTATGAATATATTATATGTTCTAAATAATTTTTACATACTATAAGCAATTATAGTATAACATTGGAAAGATATGAAATTCTTTTCATGCTTCTTCTAATTACTAATTAATCATTGATAATAAAGAAATTGGTCTCAATAATTAATCTTTCATACTTAATAATAATTAAAAATTCTAAACTAACTTAGATAATTGTCTCCAAATCTTATTAAGAATCTATTTTTATGATTTTTTTTCTAATAAAATTTTTGTAACTTATAAATACTTTTAAATTCTAATAAATAATGAAATAATCAAAAAGACTCTCTAACCTTAATATGTGTATAATTCAATGACTTAAAACTATGTTTTTAATCGATCCACCAATTAAGATGTATTATTACGACTTATATAGAATATTAAGATTTATATAAGGTATGCAATCCATATATAAAGTAACTATTCGAAATATGGATTCAAGTCTAATTGTAGATGAAATTGCAAAAGCATTTGTAGAGAGAAAAATTTATTCTATGGAAGATCTTTATTCAAAATATGATCAATTTCAATTGGCAATGTGTAAGTCTAAATTTTCACTTCTCTATCCAAGTTATGACATGGTCTCAATTAAGAATTGCTTTTAATTAGTAGAATGAAGTGAAGTAAGCAAATAATAAGAAAAAAAGAAGAAAAACCACAAAGCAGTTGAAATAAATGACATGAATCAATTATAACATCCAAAACTTAGTCACAGTCTGTTCACTATATTTTCATCCAATAAAAAATAAAAATAAAATTAAAAATTATATTTTTAGATAATTAATTTTATTATCTTTTCAATGTCGTAAGAAACATGTAAATCCGAATTACTATGAGTAAGTTATGAAGTTTTAATGATATGAAATAAATAATTGAAAAGTGAAGTAAAAAATATTTTACTTCAAAGGTAACTTACTTATAAATAAAGAGTTCAAGCCTCACCAAGGATCACATGTAGTGTATAAGAGTATCTAAGAGAAGCCACGAGACTTTAGTCTTATCCTCCTAACTACCTTCAAGGTGTTATAACTCATATGGGACTTGTGCACCTCCCTTCCTACAAGGACTACACTAGCTACTAGTCTTCCTATTTTTTACTAAAAGGACCAATATTTTTGCAATTTTGACCTCACCATAGTCTTCAAAAACATCCAATTAACCTAGAAACCTGTAGTGGCCTTCAAATCTTGCTCCATTTCTTTATAAAGGCTCCCAAAGTGATAAAACTCATTTTTATCAAGATCTTAAAAATTACTTTAAAAATTTCTAAAATATTCTAAATAAATTATAATTAAATTATAAAAAATTAAATAATATTTTATAATATTAATATCTATTTAAGGCTATATTTTTCTACCTTAATATTTTTCGATAATAATAAAAATAAATTTAAATCCACTATAAATTCTATTTTTTATATCAATAACTAAAATGACATGAGGTTCTTTTTCATGCTTCTTTTAACTACTAAAATTTATAATTTTTATAAGTAGTACATATAGATAGAAGACTAATATAAATATTGGTTTCAATAAATAATCCTTAATATTCAACAATAAAATAAAAATACTATATCAATGAGGATAATTTCCTCGAAGACTTATTAAGACTCCATTTCTACCACTAACATTTTAATTTTCTATTTCTCTAAGAATTTCTGCACTTCTCATTATATATTGTAATTTAAAGCATTCTAAATGCATATTTTTATCCTCAAACAACAAGTGAGTCAATTTAATGACTCACATAATACAGAGTAGAGATTTAATAATTGTAAAGATACTATTAGTTTAGTCAAAATGTATACTTTATTACAAGAGGCTACAAATTTTGTGGCATACATGATAAATAGAATACATAAGGTATTAAGAGAATTTATACCAAATATAAGAATGCCTTTAGTAGATGATATATCAATTAAGGGATGTGAAGAAGAAAGAAAAGGTGAGACTTTTGATTCAAATAGTTGTAGAAAGTTTGTGGCCAATCATATTAATGATTATGATAAGGTTTTTATAAGGTTAGAAGAAGTTTATTTAACCTTATTAGAAAAAAAATTAATGTTTGGAGTAAAAAGAGTTTTGGTGGTAGAGCACATATGTGGATTAAATTGATACAAGTTAAGTATAAAAAAGATTGATATTATTAAAAAAAAATAAAAGAATGTACGAACACAATAGAAATCAGAAGTTTTTAAGAGGATATATTTTCTATTATATATGGATACCTCATTATGTACATGTAGTAGATTTATTATATGAATTTTTATGGAAGAATAAAAAAATTTAATAAAATAAAAACCAAAATAATCATGGAAAAATTAAAAGAACTTCTTTCTTCACCTCCAACTTTGAAGAAAGTAAATTATGAATGTGAAAAGTCAGTAGTATTAACAATTGATATAAGTTCAATTGAAATAAGTTGGATAATTGAACAAGATGATGAACAAAGAAATAGATATGTAATAAGGTTTGGAATACTAGGTAGTGGATGTATGTATAAATCAAAAGAAAATTATAAGATGTAGTAATAGCTATGAAAAATAAAAAATAATACTTTATCGATGCATCAATAGTTATAAAAAAAAATATCTATCTTTATTAAGCATGATTATAAGTTATTCAACTCTTGATGTTGTTATATTAAAGTGGATAGCATATATCAAATTTACGAATTTAGAATTTAAATATATTACAAGAAAAGAAAAATTAGTCATAGATATATTATTAAGAGCAAGGTATTATAATAAAAAAGATATAATTGATTTGAAAAATGATGTGGATACAAATTTTTATACTAATACATAATCAAAGAGAGAAGGTGTATGTTTGAATATACCATTGGATATATTTTCAAGAGGTTTATATGAAGAAAAATGGAAAGATGTTGTAGAGTATTTAAGCAAATTAAAGCAATAAGAAGATTGAAAAAATTAATAATTCAAAAAAATCTGTCAATGTATGATATGTCGTCTTCTTTGGAAATGCACTAGGTATCTAGCTTTGAAAGATGAAGTTGTAATTTATAAGTATATAAGAATCCTAATATGATTTACCTTTATAAGAAGAATGTAATTTGAATTTTAATTCAAAAGAGCTTAAATCCAATACAAAGTACTAAAAAATACTCTTCTTAATAATCTCAACTATACATAAACTCCAATTGCCTTATTACTTTTATAATTAGGTAATTTTGAATTTTTTTTATAAGCCCTAATCTTAATTAATAAGCTTTAGCAAGTTGTAGCTCCTAATCTAATCATCTACATAGAGTAAAAAAATTTACACAAATCCTACTATAAGTCTTCTATGTATTCAAAAAAAATTCACTCTAATCTAATCTACAAATTGTGAAAAAAACGCCCAAAAATCACACTAATATTACTTAGCTACCAACTTGAAAGTTGATGCAAATGTTCCAATAATGATTTCTCCTTCTCCAAATGTTAACTTTAATTCAAAACTTGTGTGTAACTTGATCTTTAAGTTTTCTAATACCATGCCAAATTTCACATTGATCCAACTAGTAGATCTTCAAATATCATAGAAATCCTACTCAACCCCAAACTGCCAATTTCTAATACGTTCTTGTATCAAAACCTAGATATCTCTCAATTGTACTATTAGATTATGACAAAATTTAACACACACTTAGTACACCCAATTAAGCAAGCATTGTTAAATTTTGAATTGTAGATGTGACACCAATTATACAAATTAGGCAAGAGTGCTAATCCTATTTATATTGCATAAATCTTAAATCACTAATATGAACCCTGTCTTTGAATAATAATCATAAAGTTATTCCAAACTCTTTAAAAATAATTCTTAAATATCTAAAATTAGCTTAAAGCTAGCCTCTAAATTCTAATTGTTGATTATTGAATGTCTCCCTATTTTTTCTTAGGTCGTTATTTTAGTGGCTAGAGGTCTAATTTCAACCTTGTCTCACAAATGGTCAATCCCTTGGTATCAATCTAATCCATCCTAGGGGTTTTTTAGTCCAATCCTACCTTTAACTTAATCTTAGTATCAACCATGCTAATTATTTATCTTTTTTAATTTTATTTTACTAATTTATGGTCTTTTTAAAGTTATAAAAGAGTCTCTACAACCTCGAAGGTAAAAATATTAACCAACCTTTAACCTACTAACTATTAAGATAAGAAAATAAATTAAGAGGCTTTTATAAAAGTCATATTTAAATATCTTGAATTATTATTGAATCAAGATAATTAGATATTAATTAAAAATTAATTTTTGATAGCAAAGATTTTCTATTTTTTACCTTGGTTTTAATGGATGTCATTGATGAAATGCTTTAATTCTCTTTGTTGCATTTGTAAGATTCTTTGTTGGTTCCTATGTGTGTTCATTAATATCATATTCATACCAATAAATAAGATATTCTAATATTAAGGACATAGTCCTTAGAACCTTCTAGAGACAAGTTTCTAGAACCTTCTAGAAGCAAGTCTTTGGAACCTTCTAGAAGCTTCTTAGTTAGTAGAAGATGTTAAGGACATAGTCCTTAGAACCTTCTAGAGATAAGTTTCTAGAACCTTCTAGAAGTAAGTCTCTGGAACCTTCTAGAAGCTTCTTAGTTGGTAGAAGTTGCTGGAGAAGCTTCCTAAATAGAAGTATATATTGGAATCGAGGCTGAAGAATTCTTCAGTCTCCACAACACATCTCTTGGAGCTCTAGTTCACCTCTCTGGTCTTGTTCTTGTATTCCTCTGATTAATCTAAATCTTGCCAGTTCTTCTTGAACTTCTTGTTAGATCTCGAGTCTGTATTTCTTTGTCCATGACAGATTGTCAAGACTTCACTCACCTCAGATATCAGAGCTATTTTCTTCCTCATTAAAGTGTGGATTACCCCTTTGCTTGGAAGTGTACTAGCATTTTAGAGGTTGCGGATTACCCTCCTCTAAATTGATACTTCTTTTGTTACAATATTGGAGTCTTATTCTTCTTGGAAAGAGTGGATTACCCCTTTTCTTGAAGCTCTTAAGGCATTTTAGAGGTTGCGGAGTACCTTCTTCTAAACCAATATTGTCTTCTTGTAGAGTCATTTCTATCCTTCTTTTAGAATGGTCGGAGGCCAAGACATTAGTATGACAAAAAGTTCAGAGTCCAAGTTGAATGCTATCATGAATGCCCTCGCTATGTTATCGCAAAGAACTGCAGAGATTGAAGGAGTCGTGGCAAGGCTTCATAATGATGGATCATCTGGGATGGTACAATTTAGGTTGCACCAGCCTCAAACTTCTGCACTTGGAGAAGCAACTCTGCCTCAGGTTCGACAAGCACCACTGATTCTACGACATAAGGAGCCCCCAGTTAGCCTTCCGAACAAGTTCGATCATACGCATTCTTAGTTTTGAGGATTCGTCAAACAAATCAAGTTGATAACAGTTTTACAACCCAAACGCTATCCAACGGAGGAGTCACGTTGTCGTATTACGTGCTTTCCTGCTCGAGAATGCGCCGGGCGTCTGGCTGTAGAAGGTAGTATGGAGATTCGCCGATAGTCAAGTAGTCTAACAGTTTTGACTGCTGGAATATAAACGACTGCAACAATGTACCGTAAATCTATACGGATGCTCTTCGACTGCTTGTCGAAGTCCTTTTTGCCCCAGCCGGTAGGTCTCTAGACGTTATAGAGAATCCCGAACAATCCAAACTGTTAATCTTCAATACCGCTTTGTACTTACGATCTTGTATCCACTGACTGTCTTGTTAGATTAACCCAATAAATTTCATTCACTCCGCATACTCAATCCTATAGACACCTTTTTAATCCTTCAATCACAGACGTAACTCGATTTCACAAAACAATCAAGAGTATTCAAACCCACTTCATTAAAAATCCCGATTCACCATTACAATACTGACTTCAGCAGCGATTGCTTCAGTCTTTCCAAAACTCTACGAAGAAGAAAAATCCAAATTCTATGTCTTTCCTTCCCCGACCCGAAGCATGAAGCTCCTCTCTCTAATCCCTCCTTCAAAAACTTTTTTTCTCAAAACTCTATCCCCCCTAACCTTATCCTCTGAATTTCTTCAATCTTCCGTCTTAGATCCAGAATTGGCTCCCACCGTCAAGCTTGGATCCAAAATTGGCTCTCGCCGTCAGAGCTTTCTCCTCCGTTTTTACCTTTAAGAAATCCATTTACCGAAAACAACGTTTCCTGAAATGGCACAAAGAACAGGACAACCTGAAACAGAATCGAACCTCGTAATCGGGACCACATTGAGTCGCCCGACCAATTCAGGTCTCATATTGGATAAGAGTCCAATAGTAACCTGGATGTTCCCGTAATTGGGTCAAATTGGTCCTCGCGTCGGATTGGCTAAGACTCGTAGTAAGACCTGGATTTCCCGTAATTGGGTTGACCGGCCAATTCAGGTCTCATATTGGATAAGAGGACCCGGATTGGATTCTCGAAATTGGATCCAATTAGCTCTTCGAACCCGTCGTGTGAATTGGTCCTTCTCTTCCTGCTGACTCCCGTTATTGGAATTGAACAGAGCATTTCAGTATGCCCCGGCTGACTGTAACGGAGTGACTGAACCTGACCACTCAGTATTTGCACTGGAGTTGGTCGATGCTCCTAATATTCGAGGTAACTGAATATTAATAAAATTCTCCTTTCTTTTTATTTTCACTGTATACTCGTGTTACAATACGACAACGTGTTGGACTTGTTGGAACCTTACTTACAGGGCAAGCTGTATCATGGTTTGCTCTTTTGTTTGAGAAACGATCATCCATACTAAACAACTTTGAAACCTTTTTGGAGGCATTTGCGGAAGCATTTGGTGAATACGACAAGGTTCGATGGGCTACAACAAAGATCTGGTCACTACGACAAGGGATGCACTCTACATCAGTCTATGCATCGGACTTCAAGCAAATAGCATGCAACATCAATTGGGACGAAGAAGCGTTGATGAGTCAATTCTATTGGAGTTTAAGGGACGATGTGAAGGATTTGCTGTTAACTCTTCCTGATCCCCAAATGCTCAACGAAGCTATTAGCCAAGCTGTGAAGTCCAATAACCGCCTATTCCAACACCGCCAAGATCAACGTTCAAGACAACATACGATTTGCCATGCCCGAACTATATTGGCAAGCAGCATGAATTCACATTCAGAGGTGAAAGACATACAAATTGATGCAGTACGTGTCAAATTCCTTACTCTAGAAGAAAAAAAGCGGCGTATGGAGGAAGGTCTATGCTTGTATTGCAGTGAAGAAGGCCACAAAGTTGAAAATTGCCCCAAGAAGCAAAATCGACGTATTGTTAGGACTAGGGATACATTTATTCAGGAAAACGAGGATGCCCAGCCACAATAGGAACCGTGGGGCTGGACAGTGAAATATCGCAACAACAACTAGGTTCCTTTCTTTCTGCTCAACCTGCCCTTTGCTTTACAATCCCTTTACTTATTGGCCCTCAGAAACTGAGAACCTTAGCATTATTAGATTCACGAGCATCTGCTTGTTTCTTAGACGAAGAATTTGTGAAGCATCATAAGATTCCTTTAGTATAAAAATCCAAACCTGTTCACGTTGAGGTCATAGATGGACGACCTTTATTGTTTGGTAGTGTCACCCATGAATCAAAATCTATAGAAGTGACATTTAACGGCTATAGTAGTCATATTATTTTTAATATTATTAGAACCTCATCAAATCTTGTTATTCTTGGTCTTTCTTGGTTGGAAAAGCATAATCCAACTATAGATTGGAAGTTGCAAAAGATGAACTTTTCCACAAAACCACCCAAGAGCAAGCCTAGTAGAAAATCACGAATAGAGAAATCCTTATTTATTGGAGGAAGAGCGTTTATAAGATCGTCCAAGGAAGGCACACCGTTTGTCATTTATACGGCTCCAACCATCGGAGAGAAGATCTCAACAACAAGTATACCTGAGCAATATAAGGATTTTAAAGACATATTTCAAAAGAAGAATGTCGACATGCTATTAGAACACCGACCATGTGATTGCACCATAGACTTGTAGGAAGGAGCACAACCACCTTTTGGCCCAATCTACAATATATCGCAGATGGAGTTGGCAGAATTGCGGAAGTACAATGACAAGAATGTAGCCAAGAACTTCAACCGTCATTCAAAATCGTCAATTGGAGCACCCATCTTATTTGTGAAGAAGAAAGATGGCTCGTTGCGGATGTGCGTGGACTATCGAGGCCTCAATAAGGTAACAAAGAAGAATCATTATCCGTTACCCTTGATTTTTGGTCTCTTAGAATAACTTAGACGTGCAAGGATCTTTACAAAAATTGATCTAAGGGGAGCTTACAACCTCGTATGAATCAAGGAAGGAGATGAGTAGAAGACAGCGTTTTGTACAAGGTATGGCCATTTTGAGTATAATGTCATGTCCTTTGGTCTTACCAATGCTCTAGCGGTCTTTCAACATATGATGAATGATATTTTCCGAGAGCACCTTGATGATTTTGTTGTCATCTATTTGGATGATAATCTGATATTCTCCAAAAATTAGGAAGAGCATGAAAAGCACGTTCGTTTGGTCTTGGAGAAACTACACGAGTGAGGACTATATGCCTAATTGGAGAAGTGTTTATTTCACCAAATAGAGATGGAATTTTTGGAGTTTGTTGTGACTACGGAAGGCTTGAAGATGGACCCCAAGAAGGTAGAAGCAATCATATCTTGGGAGGTTCCGAAGACAGTGAGAGACGTATAATGTTTTCTTGGTTTTGCCAACTTCTATCAGATCTTCATCAAGAATTACTCTCAAGTTGCTACTCCTCTCACTCGGTTGATATGCAAAGATAAGCTGGAATGGGGACCTCTAGCGAAGAAGGCGTTTCAAGACCTGAAGACCGCATTTACTACAGCTCCAATCTTAGTACATCCAAACTTTACAAAGGCCTTTTATTTAGAAACTGATGCTTCGGATTTTGCTTTGAGAGCTGTACTTTCACAAATGAGAAAAGACAAGAAGCTCCATCCGGTTGCATTCTATTGTCGAAAGTTCTCTACTGCTGAAATTAATTATGAGATCCACGATAAGGAACTTCTTGCTATAGTGGATTCTTTCCAAGAATGGTGTCACTTTCTTGAAGGAGCTACACACCTAGTGATCGTTGTCGTATTACGTGCTTTCCTGCTCGAGAACGCGTCAGGCGTCTGGCTGTAGAAGGTAGTATGGAGATTCGCCGATAGTCAAGCAGTCTATCAGTTTTTGACTGCTAGAATATAAACGACTGCAACAATATACCGTAAATCTATACGGATGCTCTTCGACTACTTGTCGAAGTCTTTTTTGCCCTAGCCGGTAGGTCTCTAAACGTTACAGAGAACCCCGAACAACCCAAACTGTTAATCTTCAATACCGCTTTGTACTTACGATCTTGTATCCACTGACTGTCTTGTTAGATTAACCCAATAAATTTCATTCACTCCGCATACTCAATCCTATAGACACCTTTTTAATCCTTCAATCACAGACGTAACTCGATTTCACAAAACAGTCAAGAGTACTCAAACCCACTTCATTTAAAATCCTGATTCACCATTACAACACTGACTTCAGCAACGATTGCCTCAGTCTTCCCAAAACTCTATGAAGAAGAAAAATCCAATTCTTCGTCTTTTCTTCTCCGACCCGAAGCATGAAGCTCCTCTCCAGTCCCCTTTGATCTTCAAAAAAAAACCTCCAATGAAAACCGAACTAGTAACCTTACAAAAGCTTGAAAACTAGCTCCCCCTCCCGATTCCCCAGAGAAAAAAAAAACCCCCCCTCCCTAAAACTATATTCTCCCCTAACCTTATCCTCTGAATTTCTTCAATCTTCCATCTTAGATCCGGAATTGGCTCCCGCCGTCAAGCTTGGATCCGAAATTGGCTCACGTCATCAAGGCCTTCTCCTCCGTTTTTATCTTTAAGAGATCCATTTACCGTAAACAACGTTCCCTGAAACGACACAGAGAACAGGACAGTCTGAAACAGAATCGAACCCCGCAATCGGGACCACATTGAGTCGCCCGACCAATTCAAGTCCTATATTGGAAAAGATGCCCGTAGTAACCTGGATGTTCCCGTAATTGGGTCAAATTGGTCCTCGCGTCAGATTGGCTAAGACCCGTAGTAAGACCTGGATTTCCAGTAATTAGACTGCATTGGATTGACAGGCCAATTCAGGTCTCATATTGGATAAGAGGACCCAGATTGGATTATCGAAATTAGATCCAATTGGCTCCTCGAACCCGTCGTGTGAATTGGTCCTTCTCTTCCTGCTGACTCCCGTTATTGGAATCGAATGGAGCATTTCAGTATGCCTCGGGCTGACTGTAACGGAGTGACTGAACCTGACCACTCAGTATTTGTACTGGAGTTGATCGATGCTCCCAATATTCGAGGTAACTAAATATTAATAAAATTCTTCTTTCTTTTTATTTTCACTGTATACTCGTGTTACAACATGACACCGTATATACAGATCACAAGAATTTGGAGTATTTCATGTCGGCTCGAGTTCTAAATCGACGTCAAGCTCGGTGGAGTATGTCGCTATCTAGGTTCAATTTTGTTATTACTTATCGACCTAGAAAGTAGCAAGGACTATCTGATGCCTTATCGAGGAGATCGTATCTTGTACCAAAGGCTGGAGAAGTAATGTTTGATCAACAATGTACGACATTGTTGAAGCCAGAGCAATTTGGGCTTTGTGCTACTATTGTGCTAATTGATGCTGACTTCCTGAATCAGGTACGTGCCGTGCCCATTGAAGATTCAGTAGCCATTAATATCAAGCAGCGTGCCAATGACGACAAGTTCAAGGTGGAGGAAGGTCTTTTATACTTTGAAGAGCAGTTGTATATCCCAAAAGGACAAGCATGACTCCGTGTTCTTCAATCTCGCCATGATTTTCCAACTGCGGGATATTTTGGACTCAACAAGACCTTAGATCTTATTTTTCGAGAGTTTTGGTGGCCCCAAATTTAGAAGGATGTGAAAGATTTTGTCCTTTTCTGCGACATCTATTCAAGATCCAAGAATCCTCGGCATCACCGTTATGGACTCTTATAGCCATTGTCGATTCCACGTTGACCATGGTCTTCAGTTTCCATGGACTTCATCACGGACCTACTATCATCGAACTCATTTGACAACATCTTTGTCGTGGTAGATCGGCTTACAAAGATGGCGCAGTTTGTCCCTTGCAAGAAGACATCATCTAGTGAAGTCACAGCAAGGCTCTTTCTCTATAATGTGTATCGATATCATGGACTACTAGATGATATCATATCAGATCGAGGAACCCAATTCGTATCAAAATTTTTGAGATCTCTCTTTGAGATACTGAAGGTGGATATCAAGCTTTCTTCGGCTTTTCATCCTTAAACTGACGGCCAAACGGAACAGGTGAACCAAGTCTTAGAACAATACTTACGATACAGCATCAACTATCAACAAGACGATTGGACCACATATCTGTTGCTAGTCGAGTTTGCATATAACAACACCCTCAATGCGTCGACTCAATACACACCATTCTTTTCTGACTATGGGTATCATCCGAAGCTTGATTTATTGAGTCCGTCAACAAATAACAATCTAGCAGCTAAAGGATTTACGAAACAACTATCAGAGCTTCAAAATATGTTGAAGCTTCAATTATAATCCGCTCAAGAATCCTACAAGGCATCTATAGATAGATTTAGGAATCAAGCACCTACTTTCAAAATTAGAGATAAAGCATGGCTTCTTCGATGGAATATCAAGACCAAGCGACCATGTGATAAGTTGGACTATCGAAGATTGGGACCATTTATCATTCAGAAGCAAATCAATCCAGTGGCGTACCGTCTTGAATTACTGGCTTCTATGAAGGTACATCCAGTCTTTCATGTTTCTCTGTTGGAGCCTTATCGAGAGTCGTCTTTTCCTGGAAGAATGCAATGTCTACCACCTAGTATTGAGATCGAGAACCATGAGGAATACGAGGTTGAAAAGGTGTTGGATTCACAGCGAAGGTGAAGCAAGTTGGAGTATCTTGTTCATTGGTGCGGCTACGACATTAATGAGCAAACATCGGAGCCAGCTGAAAATCTCGCCAATGCGCTACAAAAGGTACAAGAGTTTTATCAACAACATCCTCATAAACCTAACGCGGTTTAATGATTGCTTCTTTCTGAAGCTTTTTCACCCAAGAATATAAGAAAAGAGGAGAGCACCACCAAAATTCGTAGTTGATGTAGTTATTTTTTCCAAGATAAAGTAGAATTTTTTCAGTAGCTATAGTTTGATCTTCTAATATGGATAGCCAAGAGATAGATACTATGCAAATCAAATTATCTCAACCGACTAGCTCATGAAGGCGACCCTGAGATGAAGAACCGCCTACACCATGACGACGACGGAGGATACCGAGTAACCGATCACTAGTGATTGTATTTGAATTTGAGCCTGCTTACATTGGTCAGCCAGAAGGCATGTTTGTAGGACAATTTCACAATGAGGACACGAAAGTTCATGCTTGGTCAGAAGTCGAAGAAGTGGGCCACTACCGTTGGCTTCAAGGGCCGATGAACCACTTGCCTCGTGAACAACAGTTGGAGTTCATAGTAAACGTTATGCAAAGATCTTCATTTTCTTGTGTTGGTACGAATTAACAACAACATTGTTTCTCGGAGACCTCGAAGCTAAAGGAGGGAGTGATGTTAGGGATATAGTCCTTAGAACCTTCTAGAGACAAGTTTCTAGAACCTTCTAGAAATAAGTCTCTGAAACCTTCTAGAAGCTTCTTAGGTGATAAAAGTTATTAGAGAAGCTTCCTAAATAGGAGTATATATTGGAATCAAGGCTGAAGAGTTCTTCAGTCTCGACAACACATCTCTTGGAGCTCTAGCTCACCTCTCTGGTGTTGTTCTTGTATTCATCTGATTAATCTAGTTCTTGTCTATTCTTCTTGAACTTGTTGTTAGATCTCGAGTCTGTATTTCTTTGTCCGTGACATCCAACCTATTTTGGCACCATCTTGAATCTAAGACTTCTACCTTGAACTCTTAATTATTATCTACTTCTATAGCAAGATGTGGCATTTTTCTTCTTCTCGAGATATTCATTGTCTTATATAACTCAAGAAGGGATACATAAAATATAAGGTGGATCTTCATAGAATCTAGTAGATATAATCAATAAGCAAAAAGATTGACTTATTCAATAATAGGAAAAGGTCCAAGCCTATAATAGTCCAACTTGTCACAAGGACGAGTAGTCTTGATATTGCAACAAAGTAACTATACCTTGCCACATATGTTGAATTTTGATTGTTCTTTATAATAGGCATATATATTAATATTTAGTTTTTCTTGACCTCTCTTTAAGTCCACCTTATTATTACATGTAGCTCTTATATATAATTTTCCAAATCTTTTGCTGCAAGATTATCAACTTTTGAAAAGTCAAAAGTATCAAGTCATGGATAATAACCATAGTTGGCAAATATGTTTGTTGAGTGGAAAAATGTACTAAATTATTATATGTAAACTTTGCTAATAGTAAAAGAGTTGTCCAATCATCTTAATGATATTTGATGTTACACCTCAAGTATTGCTCTAAAATTTAATTCATCTGTTCTATTTGTCAATTAGTTTCAAGATGAAAAGCCAAAGAGAGCTTTATATCTGCCATTAATATCTTAAAAAAGATTCTCCAAAACCTTGATATGAATTGAATCCTTCTATTTGATATAATATCTTTAGGTAGTCTATTATAGTGATAGATGTTAAAAAAAGTTTAGTCGTTTCTTTACTTATAATAGATTTTATATATAATATAAATTATGCTATCTTGATAAAATAATCGACTACCACAAATATAGAATCATACAAAATTGAGGCTAGAAGTTATATGATAAAATCCATAGAAATGGAAGACCATAGTTGTTTTAAAATAGGTAATGGTTGAAAAAGTCCATAAGGTTGATGGCAAGAATTTTTGGATCTTAAACAAATATCACATGATTGTAAAATTTTTTTGATTGCCTTTTACATTTAAGGCCACTAAAAATATCTTGATATTAGTTCCAAAGTCTTATTGTATCTAAAATGTCTGATTGTTGGAAAGTCATGACAAGTTAGAAGAATACGCAATCATATTGTAGTTTGGCTACTATGTGAAAATAATGTATTTGTATATTTAATACACAATATACTAGACAACATAAAGAAAGCCACGTTAGTAGATTTCTGTTGGTTATATGATATAGATAGATTACTACTCTAAAAAGAGGTTGTTTACAAAGGCCTCTATTAGAATTTATACAACTTTATTTTCTTTTGTAGTGACTTTTGAAGTTTGTTTTATTGGTAGTAACTCTTATATATTTAGAGTCACCTTTGTTAGACATTGATGATCCTTGAAGTTTTATTTTGGTTCTTTTATTTGGTATTTAAAGCATATAATATGTAAATCTTGTATGAAAAGGAATTAAAGAGAGATTTCAATAGCAAAAAAGGTAGTTAGGATATCCATATGAATGAATGGAGATTGATGATATAAATCTCCATTCCTATTGGTCAAAAATCATGACTAATGGGCTTCAAGGAGGCTGCCCAAGGCCATATTAGGAATTAGGATTAGTCTTTCAGAGGGATTTGAACATCAAAGACTAGCATCGGTAAGTTCAAGTTATTGGCTATGATTTTGGTACAAATTTTGAGTCATTTGGAGTTTTTATGAAGGAGATATAGGCGCTCTAAGTCAAGGTATTGGTTTTGTACCTACTGTCACTCTTTTGGATATATTATACATGTACAAAAAGCAATTAAGAATTGGAAATTAGGATTGAAGAGAACACTTTTTCAACTATACTTTATATATACTTCTTGATAAATTCTAAGCTAAGATGAAGGAGATATTGGAAGTTGAATTTAGCACTTCAAATCTAAGAAGTAGTAAATGACCTGAATTGCTAGTAGTTGTATTTTAAACTATATCTTGTGCAATTTGATAAGATTTTGTCTAAATTTTTTTAAGAATGTGTATTTTCATGTTACTAAATTTTATACATAAGTTTTGTAGCATTTAGATTTTGGATTTGTGAGATATGAAGAAAATAGTATTCAAGTGCTTATGAATTAGGATTTAAAACATTTGGTAGGATTTTTAAGGTGCTAGACGATTGGTAGTAAATTTATGCTTGAATGTTTTTTTTAGTAATGCTTAAGGATAAATTCTATATCTTCTTTAAATTTGAAAAAAATTGAATGGTTAGATCAAAAGATATGAATTTCTAAAATTCGGAAAGAAAAAATTCTTTGCAGAAAAAATATGTTTTGAAGGGATTTTATTACAATTTGAGCATTTTATACAAAATAAAGGGGTTTTCTGGAAGTCAAGACTTTATATATATGTTGAAGATGGATATTTAGAGCTATGGTTAAATTTTGATATAAAGATGAGTTTTTGAAAGGAGTTTATGGATTTTCTTTAGAATTATTGAAAATCTAACTTATTAGCAAATGGTTAGTTATGATTTGGTATAACCAAGAATGTTAGGAAATTTCTAGATATTTTAGAAAGTCTTATGTACAAACTTTCTTAAATATAAATGATTTTATTAGTATAATATATTTTTAATATTGTATTATTTATTTATCTTCTATTTTAAAGATTAAATAACATATTAGAACTTAGTCAATAAATTAAAATCAAACTCTCTATTGGTAAATATCCACTATATTTTCAGATAGAAAACCATACAATACGATAATGTAATTGTCTCCTAGCTTTTAAAATACATAATTGTCTCTTAAAATAGAATAGATTGTTCTTAAACTAGAATTTGGAAGTATCATGGGACTTACAAGAATTATTCTTGATATTATGGATAAGAAGATCAGAAGTCATACTTGATTGAATTTGCTTGACAAAAGTTGAATAAATAGTTAATATTGATTTTGTTGCTCAAAGATGAAAATATTTTAACTTCAAGAAAATCATTCTTTATTGATCAAAAGTTGGAAATCAACTTTGAAAATCATTCTTTATTGGTGCAAGATAAGAACATTTAGAAAAGCCGTCTAATAAACCTTCTTGTTTTTCAAATCAATAAGTGATCTTGAAATCAAATCTTGATAAGGACATGTTCTAACAAATTTAGTAATGATTTAAAACACATATTGATATGAAATATTCAAGGTTCTTGTGATCCACATATAGTGACTAGATACCTATTCTTGATGGTGATCTTATTGAGTCCTTGATAGTCCATACACATCCACAGAGATCCTTGTTTTTTCTTTATAAATAAGATAGGAGTTCTAACTAGAGATTTAGAGTGATGTATGAAATTCTTAGCCAATTTTTTATTAATGTATTCTTTAGATGCAATCAACTTATTTTATAATAGGCTATAGATTGATCCAAATGGTGGTTGAGCCCTTTCGTGAAGATCAATGGAACAATCATAAGAACAATGCTTTGGAAGAATAATTGCATTCTTTTTTTCAAAAATATCATAGAAATCTTGATACTTGCTACAAATACTACTTGACATCTTTTCACCATTAGAAATAGAAGTGGCATATAAAACAAAAGATAATCTTTTTTTTGTGGTATGTATAAAAGCTCTCGCATCTATTAAAAAGAATTTGAATGTAATGGACTTATGTATTTTTACTTGACTAATAAGATTTTAGACTATTAAACTATCAGAAAAATTAAGATTACAAGAAATCTAATCTATCTAAGGATTATATTCTTTTAATTAAGATAATTCTAAAATAATTGAATTAAATAAAGATCTTATCACATTAAATATTACTATGGTATTATAATTTATAATTACTACATCTAAAGGAACTATCTTATACATAACAACTCTAAAAAATAGTAAACGACCATCTATGACTTCTACGTATATAAGTTTAGTTTTATTGATTAATAATATCACTTATTTTTTGACAAATTTTTCATCCATAAAATAGGCTGAGGCTCTTGAATCTAACAAAGCTATGACTTTGTGATTTTTTGGTCCTAAATGAACTTCTATTATAAAACAAGGTAAGGAATTTGAGGAGAAAATAGGACCTTTATTAAGAGTTATCCAAGATTCCTACTACAAGGTCCCTATTATAGTTGAAGAAACTTATTTTCCACCACCTCGCCTTTTTTGGCAACCATGCTTCTCATTTTGTGATTGCATTAATTTTTTGGAAAATATTGAGCAGTGAATTTAGCTTCTCCATAATATAAGCATAAATCCTTTTGACGTTGTTGACTCTTTTGTTGCTTTGTAAGGAATTTAAAATATATGGTATTAATTTGTATTGGTTCTAGCCTTGATGAATAAATTTTTGAAAACTTAAGAGCTGCCATCATTTTTTGGTTTGTTCTTCTCCAGCCAAATCTTTATTCTTGATATCTTTCAAATAATTTATTGTGACATGCAATGGCATAAGCAATAAATTTTTTTAAAGATTCTACCTTTAGTATTGTCAGTAATTAGTCTTTAGCATTATCCTTCAATCCGTATCAAAATTGATTGATAAGAGCTTTGTCATTCCAGTCCATGTCGCAAGCGAGATTTTGGAATTTAGCAACATAATTGATCATTGACACTAATTCTTCCTATAAAGTTAAGAGCTTAATCTCTACTATTCTTTCTTGATGACTTTTTTCAAATATAAATACTTCTAGGAATGAATTCAAATCATAAAAGAATTACAAATCTTTTTCTATTAAACATACAAACTAAGAGAGTGCTCTTCTTCATAAAAGTGCACATATGAATCTGACTTGAATAAATCTATTGAGATATTAGAAGGGATGCAATATTAGATAGAACTTGATTTATTGTAAAAAACTTCAAATTTTCAATCTTATTCTATCAAACTTCTCAAACATATCAATTCTTATACTTTTCATACTTATAAAAGCAAAACTCTTCAAATTTGGTTGCAAGGTCAATCTACTTGTTTCTTTCAATTGCACAACTTCTTGTTATAAACTCTGGACTTCTTCCATAGGCATAAGTATAAGCATAGTACCTCCATGATTCATGTAAGAAATATGTGAGATTTCTATTCTTAAAGTATTAACAATTCATGAAGATTTGCAATAGTTACAAATCTATTCTTACTTCTGCTAAGAGTAGCATCCATGATCTTTCTTTCCATAGATAATTTAAAGAAATTTAAAGAAATTTAAAAAATTAAATTAGAAGAGGATAATCTCCAACCTCTAATATCAAATGAAAATTTCCACAAAAAAGGATAATCTATTCTTTTAAAAGAAAATATCAATGTTAAAAAATAAAAAAAATATTTATAAGTAGATAATTTGTAATCTTTAAAATATAACAATAGAAGTGAGATAATTCACTTATTTCTAAAAAAAGATAAAAAATTAAATTAGCACTCTTGTCAAATTATCAAGGACATGAATCTTAAAGAAAGAAAATCCTCAACACACTCTTGTATCACTGAAAGGAACTAAAAAGTCACTCAAAGATGATATAATATTAAATTATAATGGCCATTGCCAAAAACAAGAAGACTAAAATATCTTGAAAGAAGACTAAGGACTAGAAAGACATTGACAAGAGTGAAAAAGGCTTCTCTCTTGTCTCTACATATACTCTAAACTAGAAGCTACATGGCAATGTTCTATAAGACCTCTAAAACGTATTGACTTTATAAGTCATATATCTTAACATGCAAGGTAAGTTTTCTATATGTGCACCACATAATTAGCTTGTTCCACAAACTACCAACATGTGATTAACTTGTTGACCAAGTTTTTAACCTATCAATCAACTACAAAGACATATAAAGTCAAAGCAATATCTATGAAGCCTCTAGAAAACTTTTTTATAAGGTCTTATGAAATTAATCTACTTTTATCTACTTTTATTTACTCCTATCTAATCATATAGGTATTTATTAGAGTATCTATGTATATTTGTGATATTAAGAATAAAAGATATTAAGAATAAGAAAGCTTATGGATATTTTTTACATGATGGATATTTATGGAAGCATCCAAAGAAAAGATGAAAAATACCAAAGTAAATTATATGTAGTTTAGAACCTCAACAAAAGATTATTAAGGAATTTCATTAAAATTTATGAACAAGGCATTGGTATATTTGAGCAATATTTACTATATTGAAAGAGAAATATTGGTGGAAGGACATATTCAAAGATATAGCAAAATTTACAGGATCTTATAAAACTTGCCGAGAATATTGAAAAATTTGGCATTGAGATGTATTACATCCAACATAACTTTTAGCTTTATATTATAAATAGATAGTAAATTTAGTAAAAATGCCTATAAAACTTAGATAAATGAAGTATTTGATACTTTTACAATGTCGTATTACATGTTATTTTGCTCAAGAATGCATCGGGCACCTAGCTGTAGAAGGTGAGATTGTGTTTCAAAAGTAGCCAAGAAATCCTAATAGGTTTCATCCATACGAGAAGAATATAATCTGAATTTCAATTCAAAAGTGCTTAAAACACTCTTCTTAGTAGTCTTAACTATACATAAATCTCAATTATCTTATTACTTTCATATTTAAGCAATTTAGATTTTTCTTGTAAGCCCTAATCCTAATCAGTGAGCTTTAACATGCTATAACATCCAATCCAGCAGTCAACTTGATGTGGAATTTTGCATGCAATCGTCAATGTAAGTCTTCTATATGCTCAAGAATTTTTAGCCCAATCTAGCTCACAAATTGTGAAAAAACCTCCAAAAACTACACTGATGTCACTCGGCCGCCAACTTGAAAATTGAAGTAGAAATTCCAACAATGATTTCTTCCTTTCCAACCATTAACTTTATCTCAAAATTGGTGTGTAGCTGGATCTTCAAGTTCTTCAACACCATGCCAATTTTCATCTTAATCCAATTAATAGATCTTTAGATATCATAGAAACCCTATCCAATCTCAAACTGACACCTTCTAAAATCTTCTTGTGCTAAAAACTAGATATTCCTAAACCACGCAATTAGATTGTCACAAAATTTTGGATACACTGAGCACACCCAATAATCCAAACAGTACCAAGATTTCAACTATAGATGTCACACCAATTGTATGAACAAGCCAAAATTACTAGCCCAAATTATATTATATAAAATCCAAATCACTGATACAACCCTGACTTTGAACAACAATTGCTAAGTCCTCTAAAATTCTCTCAAAACAATTCTTATGTCTCTGAAAAGAACTTCAAGCTAGCTGTCAAATCCTAACCTCCGATCTTCAAATGAAACCCTATTTTGCACTAAGCCATCGTTTTAGTAGCCAGAGGTTTGATTTTGATCCTATCTCACAAATGGTCAACCCCCGGGTATCAATCTAACCTATCCTAAGGTTTTTTTAGCCCAATCCTACTCTCAACTTAATCCTAGTACCAACTATACTAATTATTTACCTCTTCTAATCTGATTTTATTAATTTATGGTCTTTCTAAGGTAATAGAAGAGTCTCTACAACCTAGAAGGTAAAATTACTAACTAACCTTTAAGCTACCAATTATTAAGATAAGAAAATAACCTAAGAGGCTTTTATAAAAGCCATGTTTACATACCTCAAATTATAATTGAACTTAGATAATTATATATTAATTAGAAATTCAACTTTGATTACAATTTCACTATATAGTCGCATTACATCATGACAACGAGAAGATTTATCAGATATGATTGAAGGACAAGTATTAAGAATAAAGGATACTAAAGGTGTATGTCAATTTTTATTGAAAGATGTTATTTGTTATTATGGTTGTATTAGAAAAATTACAATTAATAGATATGAATTGGATGGAAAAAAAAGCACAAATATTTTTTAATAGAATAGGAATTAAACTTTCTTTAACAATAGCATATAATCCAAAAGATAATGATAAGAGTGAGCATAGATATTCATCTATTGTTAAGGCATTAATAAAAGTATACAAAAACAAAGCATATGAATGGCCTAAACTACTACCATTTGCATTATGAGTTGATTGCATAACTCATAGTTCAATAACATATTACATGCCTTTTAAATTAATGTATGGATAAAAATCAATAATGCCAATAGAAGAAGTAGGATCTATATGACATATATTACCTTAAAAAGATGATTTCAATAGAAAAGAACTTTTAGCATTATAGATTCAATAATTAGAAAGAAGACTTAATAATATTGAAGCAACAATAGAGAAATTGAAAGAAGCAAGGAAATAAAGTAAAAAAAGATTTGACAAAATACATTGAAGATGGAAATTGGATGTTAGTTTATGATAGTAGCTTGGATAATCAACATATCATAATAAAGAAGTTTGAAAAGATATGGTTTGGACCTTATGATGTCAAATAAGTATATAACAATAGAACATACTTATTATAAAAACTTGTTGGTACAAAATTGAAGATATCTATAATAAATATCTAAATCAAATTATTTAATTAAAGAAGTGAAGACATTTATTTTAATGAAGAAAAAAATCCATTACAAGACATTGAGTTGGGAGTAGAAGAACAAATTAAAGATCAAGAATTTCACCAAAATGAAGAAAACTCTATATCAATGTAATGAAAAAAACTTTGCACATATGAGAAGATGCAAAGGTTCAAGGAGGGTGGATGTCATGATATAACATGACTAATGAATGAAAGAAAGAAAAATATATTATATTATAAATGAATTTATTTTAAAATATTATAACAAATAATCTTTAAAATATATATAATAGTTAAAAATATAATAAAACTAAAAAATACTAATGTTTTTTTTTTACAAAATAGGCTTCTACTTACTTTGTAGGGCCATATATAAGGTAAAAGAAAATATATTGAAAAATTAAATGATATAAATATATATAGGAGAGAATTAAGAGTAGATTTTAGTAAAATTTACCTCAAGAAGCTAAGAATTGATACTTAGAGAGGACTTGTTGTCAACTTGAATCAAAATCAGACCTTGAGGCGCAAAACCATGCACCTATAGTGACTTCAAGATTCTTTTATAGATCAAATAGTAGAATTTGAGGACAAACTTGAGAAGAGATTTTTAGGCGTTAGTTTTATATCATTTGAATTAATATTGAGATTTTGAAAGATTTTCAAAGTTAATAATGTTCTTGGTGGAATTAGAGTTTGAAAAATAAAAATATGTTTTTAAATTTGAGGGTTTCTTGAGTTCTTTGGTGTGTGTATAAATGAAATTTGAAAAGTATATTGATGTGCTAGTTATAAATGTGTATACAAATTTTGAGGTCAATTAAATATAAATTGAAGAATATAAGGATTTTTATAGATTGAGGTTTCAAAAATTGGATTTTGAAGTTTAGTGAGTATTTCTAAGATTTTTAACAATCTGTCAATTGAATTCAAGTAATTTTTTTTTTATATGGATACAAGACTTGATTTTTAATATTTAGATGAAATTTGAGAGTAATTCAATGGATTAAGAAAGAAATATTGGCATTAGAAGTTTAGCATTCAGGTTGAAATAAGAGGCCGCTTAACACCTCATTGGATTATCTTGCATTTCTTTCAATTGTTAGGTACTTGATACATTCTCA
This sequence comes from Physcomitrium patens, assembly GCF_059467195.1. Taxonomy (NCBI): domain Eukaryota; kingdom Viridiplantae; phylum Streptophyta; class Bryopsida; order Funariales; family Funariaceae; genus Physcomitrium; species Physcomitrium patens. The sequence continues at coordinate 14,190,280 of NC_143421.1, forward strand.
AGCAAGAACTTATATAATATGATAGCATTTCTTTCTTCTTTATATTTTTTTTGAGACGGTATCAAATATTTACTAATTATTTTTAATTGTTAGACCTTGATGTCTTCCATAACCATCTTATTTTCAATCTCTTGAAAGGCCTCATATATGGTTGTAAGTAGAGTCATTATTTTCATTTGTTGCATGAATAATGCCTAGTGTTCTTCTTAGAGGTGGTATCATATTACATGTATTCTTATTTAAGAATGCATTGGGCATCTAACAATAGAAGATAAGTAGAAATGCAACAACAATTCTAAGTCTAATAGAGTCTCAAAGAAAAATAATAATAAAATCTTAAAGAAATATAAAAATAAAATCTTAAAGAAATAAAAATAATTTTTTTAAAGAAATAAAAAAATTATTTTAAATTACTAAAAATAAAAATTATAAATAAATCTTAAATAAATCCTAATAAAATTTTAATTTAAGATTAATTAAGATTTTGATGAAACTTAATCGAAATCTACATCAAATCCTAATTAAAATCTAATTAAAATCTTAATTAAAACCTTAATGAACCTTTATCAAATCTTATGTCAAATTCTAGTCAAATCCTAAATTCTAACTAAATCTTAGATCAAATTTTAATAAAATTTTAAATTCTAATCTTCAAAAATTCTCATATTCTTCAATTTAATCACTTAATTGACTTCAAAATTTTCAAACACATTTACAATAATCACAATGACAAATTTCTAAATTTTTACTTGTAAATATGCTATAAAGTTCATAAAATATTTAAATTTATAAACTTATTTTTATTTCTCAAAATCTAAATCTACTAAATACATCACTAACTTTTTAAATCCTCCAAACCTCAATATTAATCCAAATAATATAAAAGTAATTTTCAAAAATTTCTTCATAAGTTTTCTCTCTAATTTTACTTTCTAATTGATAAAAAAAACCCCTAGAATCGTCATAGGTGCATGGTTTTCTGATTCAAGGCCTAATTTTGATCCAAGTTTACACTTGGTTCTCTCTATGTATCAATTTTTGATAATTTGAGGTAATTTTTGCTTAAATATATTATTAACTCTTTTCTAAAGATGCTTATATTATTTATTTATCTTATTAACTTTTATTTGAGATATTTATGCTCCTACAAAGTGAATAGTAATTCTTTCTATAAAAAATAGAATTAAAATTAAAACTTTTATTACCTTCCTATCATTTATTTTTATTTTTTTATAATATTTTTTTTACTAGATTATTTTATAATAATATCCATATTTTTATTTTTTACTATATATTTATATTACTACACAATAGTAAGCTATTGCTTGTAAATAAGCTTTGATTATTTATTCTTATGCTATAATTTTTGAAGTAAAGTTGTATTGAATTTAAGCTTTGATCTTATCTCAAGTCAAATTGATTTGGATAAGAGAAGAGCTGAAGGAGTTGATGGTTGAAGTTTGTATTTTTAATTGTGCAAAAATATCCACGGCCAAGTATTGAACATGCTCACGACCATAATAAAAACTTGGAATTTGAACAGAACTTGTGTCTCTCTTGAGATGTTAGGATTTGTAGACTTAAAAAAAGAAGATCTTGTTGAATAATTTGGTTCTTATACCATGGTGGTTTTTTGTGCCACAAAAGCATCTAATTTAGAATTCTTGTCTCTTAAGATTTCTTTGTTGTTAAGGCACTTGAACAACTTAAAATATAAGAAGAGCCAAGTGCTTGAGGGTATTAATGCTTGTTATAAATAAGATATAAGAATAAGTAATTTTTTAGTATAATATTTGATAAGTACATTATCAAATAAAGCTTAGAAGGAAATAAGAGGGTATTCTTGACCATATGTAACTATGGAAATAAAGTAATAGTAAATGCATGCCCTCAAAAAGGATCCAATGGAATTATATGCCTTTCAATTTTTTTGATATTTTTGAACTTTTTTTTAGAATGTTTGATCCATAAAGATGCTTTAATTGACATTTTCATTATGATTGGCTACAATGATTAGCTCTAGATTGGTTTATTGAATGAAATTAATATTATTTCAAAAAATATTTTTGTTAGAATATTTTGTATTAAAATTATCCATTTAGAGCCTTATAAGTTAATAATGGCTTGAATTGGATAATCTATCTTTTCTTGAGACTTATTATTATTGATTTAATCTTAAGCTCAAAGACAAAAGAAAAGATTTATTGTATTTTATTGTATAACGCTTACATCAATCCATCTAAATCTCTCATACAAATATTGGTTGTTTTATATGACTTGTACACCATCAATAAGATCCATTAGGTTATTGATTATATTTTTTACAATTAATATGACAAATTGGTGGTACCAATTTGATTTTAGATTTTTTTCTAAATTTATACAATTATACGAAATCATGTTCTTGATACCATTCATCATTATTCATATATTTTTAAATAATGAAGGCTTTTAGAATGTACTAGAGGCTATTCATTGTAATAGCTATGGTATAAAACATAGAAGAATAAAAAAATACTAAAATATTGGATGTAGAAAAAAAAAAGAAAATAAAATATGTAAGATAAATTAAAGTGAGCATACATATAGGATTGAAAAGACATAAAATTTATTTAAAACTTGGAGCTTCAAATGTAAGAAAAATGATAGAAATGAGTGCAGCTGCTAAAGTAGTAATGATGTAGAAATATCAAAAAGTAGATAGGTATAGGTTTGAAATGATTGTAATAGAACTAATAAAGCTTGTGATGCTACAAATTTTGACAAAATAAATGGATTAAATCATGATACTTGAGACTAAAATGTCAATCGCATTTAAAATATTTTATGAATTAGAAGAATTGAAGGTGTTTAATTAATTTTGGATATTATCCAAGGTTTAGAATTAAAGAGGCGGATCCATAGAAGTATAATAGATTTTTAGTTTATTTATAATAACAATAATATTGGTTCGATCATATGATATTTAGTTCACTAACAATGTACTATTATTCAGTAGTATTAATTGAATTTAGAATAATTATTATTAAATTGGATCTAATTTAGATTCTTTTATTTTTTGATCTCATAGGTACTACAAAACTAAGTCACCTTTAGCAAACGTGCACTATGATTTTGTACCTTAATAATCTTTTGCATAACTTTTTTATTTTTATTAGATATTATCAAGTTAGTTGTCAAAGATCTTTTAATTTTAATAGATTATCCAATTTTATTACTAAAATTCTTCAAGGAGTATATTAAGTGAATGAGATCCATTTAAATATTAAGACAATTTATTTTTAATAATAAAAGTTGGCTTTTATAGACAAACTAAAAATAATTGTATAAGATTGTGATCTTATGGATGATGCAATATATTCATAGGATTATTAGAAGGTAAAAGACTAATCAATTTTTTTCTAGGTAATAAATTACTTTATCATATTAATCAAGGTTTTATTGGTACTTTTGACATGTCCATTTTCTTGTGGATAAAGATTTTTTTATTTTAGAATGTTATTATAGCAAATTGGCATGCACAACATAAACAAATGAATTGGTGTATATTTTGATGCAAATTGGACCACAAATACTTTTTTATGAGGATGTTTTAGAGGGTAGTCTCAGCCCCTTGATATCTTCCAAAAAGACCACTGTGTACAATATCTAGAATTATAATTTATTTTGATTTTGATAAGTAAAACCTGATTATGTTATTTAGGCTTTATTTGTATAATTTATTATTGATCATCATGTATGATAATAACTTCAAAATGAAATTTATTCAATAATTATATAATAATTTAAGAGATATGTAATTAATTGTCTAATATTTAATAAAATCATCTTAACAAGTATTAATTCGAGGCATAAAGTTGATAGTAATACCATGAACTTAGAGGTAAGTATCATTAAAAGAATCATCTATAGTTTTGGATTCCTTAAATAAGCTTATATAGAAGAAGAAGTCACTAATCATGTGCTTATAGTTGAATACATGGATGACTTAAAATTATATTCTATATGTATCATTATTCATCTTGTTACTTGGCTTATAAAAAATAAGTTATTTTTTAAATATGTTAAGTTGTGATCATCTACTACAAATTAGAATTTATTTTTGAGTAAATAGTGTCAAAATTTGTAGAATGCATAAACTATGGCTAAGGCCTTGCATTTAATGATTGAGTAATTTTATTTTATAGAATTAAGGAGTTTAATAACATATGCAATAGATTGATCTGCTCTTCTTATTAGATTTTGGGCTAGAATTGTGCCTAATGTAATATTAGAAACATCTAAGTAGAAGCAAAATAGCTAGGTCTAGTCAAAAGTAATTAATATTGGATGATTTATATATGCTTGAATAATTCTTTCTAAAAATGCTTGTACTTCAAGTGCCCAATATTTTGTATATATATAATTCAGTCAATTAAATACAATAATAAAAATAATAATTTATATAAAAAAATTTATAAAAATTTGATTGAATTGAATTACTCTAAAAAAGCATTAAATGCTTGTGTGTTCTTGGAGTAGTGTCATTTTGACAATGTTGTGGATTTTCTTAAGATTTGATAATTTTTCAATTTTATAAATGATATACCTAAATATAACCTGTATAAAAAATAAAATATAAATTTATCTACATTCAAGCTCATTTTATTTTAACAACAAGCTTTAAAAATAAGCCTTAAGTATTAAATATGGTTTGTAGCTTGATAATACATAATATTATTATTTAAATAAATTTGTAAAAAAATCTTAAAATAAGGTCAAAAGATTAATTTTTATGATCTTTTGAAAAGTCATAAAGGTATTTTTAGCTTTGAAGAATATACGTTTAAACTGATTAGGTTGCTATTTGATAAAAATAGCCATTTTATTCTTGTCTTTTCTACCATAAGCCACTTAGTAGAATTTCTTAAAAAAATCTAAGAAAGAATTTATTTTATAATCAATTGCTTCATCAATGATTTCTTCCATATAGAATAGTAGATATTGATCTTTTTTTTATAGCTGTATTTAGTTTTTAGAAATCCATGTAGATTTAGATAGCTTTGGATTATTTAGGTATAATAACTATAGAAAAAAGCCAAAGAGCCAAATCAATAAAGGAAATAAATTTAGCATGCATTAATTTGTATAATTTAGTTTGCATAATTTTGAGATAATTTGGATTTATTTGATAATATTGTTGTTGTATATAAGTTAATCCAAGTAAGAAATTTATTTTGTGTTTTACAACAGCAACTAGGATTTCTTTGAGATTCTCATGTATTTATGCAAAAATGTCCTTATATTCTTTAAACAACTCAATAGCTTTTTGTTTTATTTCTTTTAATTCATCCATATTTATATAGAAGTTTCTTAGATTTTTTATTATTTTTAGATTAATTAACTCAATATTTTTCTTAATTTTGATAGTATATTTAATAATATTATATTTTTTTTTGAAGATTAGTTTAGCTAGTTATTCATCCAAAATTGCCATGCTTGATGTTTCATTGATGAATGTCCTTGGTATAATGAGTTTATCTTCTTCATGTGCTAGAATGGCCAAGTGGTAGATTTCTACTAATAGAAGTAAATATGAATCAATCTCTAATAGCAAGATTTTTTGATTGATTATTAAATTATCAAATCATTTTATTCTTACAATTTCTCTTATTTGAGTGGCATGGGCTTGGATGATGCACCTATCTATTCAAATAGAAGTATTTTTCTTTTTGATTTAGAGAATTATAATATTTCAACTCCAATTATAGGAAGTATTAATATCCCTCAACAAAGACCATTCCAATATTATCAAAAAGTGGCTTTTATTAGCATATATATGATAGTGAAAGCTATTGGTGTACTTTTTTTATGGATGATGATGTTTATATGATGTAATAGACTTAAAGAATTTAACAATATATCACTTATTATTTGAAGTATAAAAAAATATGTTTGAACATATGATAAGCCTAAATTTTTTTGAATGTCTTTAGTCATAACATTGACCTTGAATCTTCTATCTATTAGTATGCTTTGTAGCTCATGTTTGTCACTTTGTAAATTATTAATCAGGGCTTTTGTATCCATTGTTGTATCCATTGTTTGTAGCATTCATTTCTTTAATGGCTGCTCATGAATTGTGAGTTCCAATGAACTTAGTTAGTTGCAAATATTTGAATTTTAATTGATTTCAATTTTGGACTTAAGAAAAATATTTAAATTTTAAAATTCTAATTTTAATATTATAAAAAATATCAAAAAGATCCACTAATTGATTTTATAATTATTTTTATAAGTTATTCTAAAATTGATGTATTATTTTTTGATGATCTTTTAGAAATGATTTATAAGGTTTCATCGTGTGAATAACTTTGTTCAATTGTTTGATTAATGTTTGCAAGTGGATAAGAGCAAGCATTGGAATAGTAAAAATATTAGTAATTTGAACTTCCATGAAGATTACTCTTCTTTTTTGTTTTGAAGTTTGATGTGGCTCTTAGTACCATCTTTGCTTACTTTATCAATTGGCTACTTAATAGTCAAATGCTCCACATTCAAAATACACATTTGGTACTAATAGTTGTCTATTTGATTGGAAAGAATTGTTTTCTATTGATTTTGATTCTATTGTTGTAATTTTTGGTCTTAGTCTAAGATTCTTTTTTTGTCAATTTAGATTATTTAGATCAAACCAGCATTAGCCCTCATAATTTTGATGACAATAATTGCCTTCCAAATATTTCATTTCAGATTTGTTTGGAATTTTTTTAATTGCAACCATTTTCCAAGACATAGTGTCTCTTGTAATCATAATTTCTAAAAAAATGGATACTTGCATGTAAATAATATCTTGTTGGATCTATAGTAATAGTGCTTGAATGTACCAAATGCATAATAAGGTATTATGAAGTTTAATATCTAGTTTATTTACTAATTATTTGAAAAAATCATGCAACTTGTTTACTAATTTTTTTGGTTTTGTTTCAAACTTTAAATAGCAATAATAAATTCTTATTTGGTTTTATACTTATGTAATTTCTTCACAAATTTTTATTTACACTATTCTCAAAAACAAAGGATGTATCTGCAAAAAAAAAATAATATAAAAATTAATGGTATTTTCCATTGAAGTAGTTTCAAGTAGTTGTTTTTGATATTCCAAATTTGTGGTTCCATTGGATTTTAATATGAATTTAAATTGGTTAATAAGCTGATCCAAGTCACCTCTTTCTACAAACCCATGATATAGAAATTTGATTGATTTTATTTTAATTCCATTAATCTCTAAGCCATTGCCTTTGTCAAGGATATTTTGGACTAGTAGCAGATTAAATCCTCCAAAATGTAGACTAGTGAATTAAATATTTAGCTTTAAATGAGGTTTGCTTTACTTGATTATTTTCTAGAATAGCAAATCCATGTTTTTGCAAAGCTTCTTTCAACTTTTGATATTGAATAGAAAGTTCTTTTACTTATTTTGTTAGGTTGAATAAGTATTCATATATCCATTTGTAAAACTCTCTAGCTTCTCTTTTTTGGGAATTTTCCTCTATAATATTATCTTCTTTGATTTCTAAAATTATTTTCATATTACATGTATTCTTGCTTAAAAATGTATTAGGCACTTAATTGTAGAAGATAAATAAAATGCAATAACAATTCTACCAAGTCTAATAGAGCCTTAAATAAAATTCAAGTAATTCCTAATAAATCCAATCAAATCTTATCTTATTGAAATAAACTTAAAAGAAGTTACAAAAGAAATACAAAGAATCCTAGAAAGATATTAAAAATAAAAATCCTAATGTAATGCTAATTAAAATTCTAATTGAATCTTAATCAAATCCTAAGTTAAATCTTAATTGAAATTCTAATTAAATCTTCAAATTCTAGGTCAAACCTTAATGAAATCCTAATAAAATCCTAAATCCTAGAAAGATCCTAAAGAAGTTCTAAATCAAATCTTAAGAAAATCCTAATCCTAATCAAATCCTAATCAAATCTTAATCAAATCTTACATCATAAATAAATTCTTAACAAACCTTAAAATAAAATAGAACCTCAACAACTAATAATCAAATCATTAATATCAATTCAAAATCTGCATACTTCTTAATGTCTTAATTAGGAACAAGTACAAGAAAGATGAAATCAATTATACTTACCAAGTGAGAGAAATGCAAAATTATCTAATCAAGGTTGGATGGCCTCTTACTTCAATCTGAATACTAAACTTCTAAGATCAATATTTCCTTCTTAAACCATTGAATTTCTCTTAAATTTTACTTCAATATTGAAAATCAAGTCTAATATCCATACAAAAAAAAATTCACTTCAATCCAATTGACAAATTACTGAAGAACTTAGAAACACTCACTAACCCTCAAACTCTAATTTTTTAGACCTCAACCTACAAAAACCTTCTTACACTTCAATCTAACTATTTGATTGACCTCAAAATTTGCATACACATTAATAACTAGCACACCAATACACTACCAAACTTTTATTTATATAAACATCATAAAACTTAAGTAACCGTCAAATTTGTGAACATATTTTTATTTCTCAAATCCTAATTCCACCAAGAACATTATCAACTTTGAAAATCCCTCAAAATCTCAATATTGACTCAAATAATATAAAACTAATGCCTAAAAATCTCTCTTCAAGTCTATTCTCAAATGACACTTTTTAATCTATAAAAAAATTCTGGAATTACTATAGGTATGTGGTTTTATATCTCAAGGTCTGATTTTAACCTAGGTTGACAACTGGTCCTCTTTAGGTATCAATTCTTGGCTTCTTGAGGTTAATTTTGCAAAATTTTACTCTTAAATCCCTCCTGTATAAGCTTATAATAATTAGTTTTCCAATTTTCTTTGTTTTTCCTTATTTATGGCCCTACAAAGTAAGTAGAAGCCTATTTTACAAAAAAGCAGCATTAGCACCTTTTAAATTTACTATCTTTCCAACTATTATCTATATTTCTAAGTTAAATAACTATAATATTTTAAAATGATATCTTCTTTAATATAATATTTTCTTCTTTCTTTCATTCATTAGCAATATTACATCATGATAGTGTATTCATATGTATTCAATTTCCTTCTACTGGAGGTTTATTTTATATAACATGTAACATTATTTTTTATTTTTTTATCTATCATCCTTCTAAAATATTCTTAAAAAGCTGTCTCCAACATGGTTGCCAAAATATTACATTGAGTTCATCATAGCTTCAAAGAATTGAAGCTTCAAAGATTAAACACCAGTAAAATCTTAGATGAATCTCTAGTAATTCTAATATTAGTTCTTATTGGTGTACTATGCAATTTAAGTGCTTTCCTTCTCTTTTATCTCCATACCATCATACTTCACAAGATCAACATGCAGTGAGATTGGAATAAGATAGTCTTTACTACAATTAAGGATATCATAGATCTATATAGCATGATGTCGTATTACGTGTTGTCTTGTTCGGGAATACACTAGGTATCTGGCTAAGGAAGGTATAGTTGCTTTTACAAATAACAAAGAAACCCTAATAGATTTTATCCATGTATGAAGAATATAATTGAAATACCAATTTCCAAGTATTTAAAAACACTCCTCATAGTCATTTTAACCATACAATATTCCAATTGCTTTATTTCTTTTATAATTAAGTTGTTTTTGTTTTTCTTAACAAGCCCTAACCCTAGCTAGTGAGCTTTGACAAGCTGTAACTTTTGATCCAACCGTCCACTTAGTGTGAAATTTTGCACCCAAATACCAGTATAAGCCTTCTATATGCTCAGAAAATTTCAGCCCAATCCAACTTACAGATTGCAAGAAAACGCCCAAAAACCGCACTGATGACACTCGGCCGCAACCTTGAAATTTGATGTAGAAACTCCAGAAGTGATTTCTCCTTTGTCAACCGTTAACTCCAGCTCAAAATTGAATAGCCACTTGATCTCCAAATCTTCTATTACCAAGCCAAAAATTACGTCGATCCAACTAGTAGATCTTCAAATATCACAGAAACCCTATCCAATCCTATCCAACCCTTTGTACTAAAACCCAGATATCTCTTGATTGCATCGTTAGATTAACACAAATTTTTGTATACACTTAGCACACCCAACTATCCAGACAATACCAAATTTTGACCGATAGATGCTACACGACTTGCACAAACCGATTGAGAATGCAAACCATCAATGTTTTATATAAAATCCGAAACACCAAAATAAACACTGACTTTGAGCAGCGATTGCTCTCCCCTCACAAATCCTAATGAAACCAAAATAGTGACCTTGAAAAGAGCTTGAAGCTAGCTCTTCGATCCAAAAACCCGATCTAAAAAAACCCCCCGTATTTTGCCCTAGGCGGCCGTTTTAGTAGCCGGAGGTCGGATTTCGACCCTGTCTCATATCCGGCCGACCCCCGGATATCAATCTAATCTATCCTAGTGGTTTTATAGCCCGATCCTACCCTGAACTTAACCCTAGTATCAACCATGCTAATAAATTATCCTTTTTATCCTTTTTTTACCATTTTATGGCCTTTCTAAGGCAATAAAAAAGTTACTACAGCCTAGAAGGTAAAATTACTATCTAGTTTTTATCTACTAGCTATTAAGTGAAGAAAATAGGATTAGAGGCTTTTATAAAAGCCTTGTAAAATATATTGAATGCTTGTTGAACCATGATAATAGAATATTAATTAAAATATTATTTTTTTGTCATATTTTTACCATATAGTCGTGTCACAACACGACATCCACCCCCTCTTAACCTACACATCCTCCGGTATGTGCCAAATTTAGTACACCATTATTCTTTATCCAATACCAAAAATCCATGTATCCATCTTGTACAAGTAAATTGGAAGCATCCAACTTTATACATGACCAAACCATTGGCGAGGTACAAATTTTGAAATGGAAAGATTTAATTGAAACTTCTTCCATATGGCCACATACATCTTGCTTGCATCTTTTTTCTTATTCCTTTGATTCCATGCTTGATTTAAGACGTCCATATAATCCTTAAATCCATTGTCCATGTCTTTATATTTGAAGATTTTTAGATTTTCAACCTTTGAATTCCACACTTCATGATGAATCTTTTTCTTATCAAAATCCAATTGTGCCCCCAATACATGTGCATTATCCATGTAACCTTGATCTTGGTCCAAAAGATTAGTACTCACAATTAATTTGATTAAAGCCATTGATTTAGTACCTTTACCTTTGATTCTATAATCTTCTTTCGCCACATTATCTTGTGAAATATCTATCATTTCTTCTTGAATGCATCTTTATGAAACATCATAACCTTGTGTTATCTCAATATGTTGTATTACTTCATAATATTGAAAAATTTCATAGCCTTGTGAAACCTCATGTTCTTGAAAGATCTTGCAACTTTCACTATAATCTTTTTTACCACCATGAGATGTTCCATCCAAATTGCCATCATCCACTTGCATAAACATATTCAATGTAGAATAGCCATAATTTTCATCCTTATTGTCATTAATTTCTAAATCCTTGAGTTCCATATTGCCTTCAATTTTTTTGATATTTTGACCTTCCATAGTAATAATTTGATCAAAGTCTTTGTTCTTTCCTTCACCATCCTTGATAAAAGATCCACTTTCTTTCATTTGCAAAAAATTGGCTCCTCCTTTGAAGTCCTCCAGTTGCTGTTCCATTTCTCTTTTTTCAAGATTAATCCCTTGTATTGATAAAGATGATATAGAAGCCAAAGTAGAAGATTTCTTAGACCATACTCCAACTCCTTTAGCTTGTGCTCTTTGTTGCTTTGCTAAAAGAATTGTTGCTTCTTTCAACTCTTCCCAATTGTTAGTACAACCATTCTCCGTAGACTCATCTGCAAGAAGTATAAAAAGTTAGTCTCCCATGGCATCATCAAGACCATTTAAAAATAATTCTATTTTTATAGCATCCAATGACTGTCTCTCTGAGGATGACAGTTGATAAAACCTCTTTTCAAATTCTTTCAAGAATTCATAAAGATCCATATGCGTGCCTGGTTGTAATTCTATCCAATCCAAAAAATGTCGCTTGGTAATCTTATCCTCATTTGCATCAATAAATTCTTTCTTCAAAAGTTCTTGAAATTTTGACCATGTCTCCACACCCCTTTCAAGTAATTTCTTCACCTTTTTATGAATCCCAGGTTCAATAGCCAAATAAAAGCTTGAAATCATCTGTGCCTCAGAGTTTTGGCATGTCTCCATCTCACATGTATAAACTTGTAAAAACTTAGTGATGTTGCATCCGTTAAACCTCCCAAATTTGTTGAAAATTCCTTGTAATGCCTTTGTGATATCCCTTTCAATTGCTTGTATCTTTTGTTGTTCTTCCATAAATATACAAAAAGCCTCAAAAAACTCTTTAATATTTGGTCCATCCAAAGTATTCAACCTATCCAAAGACTACATTGAAATATCTTCCATTTTCTTCCACAATGTTAAAAAAATATCCCTTGAAATGCTCCAATAAATAACTTATGATACGTCAAAATGCCCCAAGATGTCTATAAGCTATAATATACTCCATAATAATCCAAATATCACCATTGCTTTTCAAAATATCCTCCAAAGCTCCAAGTCTTCCAAAAACTCTAAAATCAACCTTGTCATCTTGCACCATCAATCCAAATAACCACATACAAAATCCAATACCTTCCACTCCAAATGTTCACATTGGATTCACCACTTTTATCGTATTACGTGCTTTCCTGCTCGAGAACGTGCCAGGCGTCTAGCTGTAGAAGGTAGTATGAAGATTCGCTAATATTCAAACAGTCTATCGGTTTTTGACTGTTGGAATATAAACAACTGCAAGAATACACCGTAAATCTATACGGATGTCCTTTGACTGCTCACCAAAACCCTTTTTGTCCCAGCCGGTAGGTCTCTAGACATTACAGAGAACCTCGAACAATCCAAACTGCTAATCTTCGATACCGCTTTATACTCACGATCTTGTATCCATTAACTGTCTCGTTAGATTAACCCAATAAATTTAATTCACTCCGCATACTCAATCCTACAGACACCCTTTTAATTCTTCATCACAGACGTAACTCGATTTCACAAAACAGTCAAGAGTAATCAAACCCACTTCATTAAAAATCCCGATTCACCATTACAACACTGACTTCAGCAACGATTATCTCAGTCTTCCCAAAATCCTATGAAGAAAAAAAAACCCAATTCTCTGTTTTTTTTCCCCGCTCCGAAGCATGAAGCTAGCCCTCCGATCCCTCTAAAAAAACTCTCCTCTCTCTCCTCTCATTTCTTAACCTTAATTCTGAATTTTTTCAATCTTCCGTCTTAGATCCAAAATTGGCTTCCGTCGTCAGAGCTTGGATCCAAAATTGGCTCTCGTCGTCAGAGCTTTCTCCTCCGTTTTTACCTTTAAGAGATCTTTTTACCAAAAGGACGTTCTCGGAATGGCACAAATGACGGAACAGCCTGAAACGGAATCGGAGCCTCGTAATCAGGACCACATTGAGTCGCCTGACCAATTCAAGTCTCATATTGGATAAGAGTCTAGTAGTAAGACCCGGATGTTCCCGTAATTGGATCAAATTGGTCCTTCACGTCAGATTGGCTGAGGCCCGTAGTAAGACCTGGATTTTCCCGTAATTAGACTGCATTGGATTGCCCGGCCAATTCAGGTCTCATATTGGGTAAGAGGACCCGGATTGGATTCTTGAAATTGGATCCAATTGGCTCTTCGAACCAGGCTCACCTCTCGTGTGAATTGGTCCTTTCTCTTCCTGCTGACTCCCGTTATTGGAATCGAATGGAGCATTTCAGTATGCCACGGCTGACTGTAACGGGGTGACTGAACCTGGCCACTCAGTATTTGCACTGGAGTTGATCGTTGCTCCCAATATTCGAGGTAATTGAACATTAATAAAAGTCCCCTTTCTTTATATTTTCATGGTATACTTGTGTTACAATACGACATCCACCCCCTCTGAACCTGTGCATCCTCCGGTATGCATCAATTTACCCAATTGCTGTTTGATTTAGAATATATTCTTTACGTCTTTGTCCAATTCGTCTTCGTCACCTTCATTATCCAAATCACTTTCATCTTCTTGCTGCGGAATCTCTATACCTTCATTAAGGTCTTCCATATTCATCTCCGCGTGTCTTCGTTTAAATATTTTTACTCGCTTCCATGCAATTGATATTTTCAATTTTGTACCATCTAACTCCCGTAATGAGTAAGTCGCATTATCATGAACAGTTGTTACTACATATGGTCCAAACCAACGTTTTGAAAATTTCCGCAAAGTACTATGTTGATTATCCAGACTATTGTCATAAACAAGTACCCAATCACATTCCTCGATTGCTTTAGATGTCAATCGATGTTGCTTATCGAATCGTGCCTTGTTTTGTAACCTTGCTCTTTTTAACCTTTCCAATGCTATCTGCACATCTTCTGATCTTTGCTCCAATTGTCGAATCCTAATAGCCAGAAGTTCTTCTCTTGTCAATCCATCTTCCCATGGTAGCATACTCCAAGTAAGTACCTTTTCTTCAATCAGCATAATTGGTTTTCGACCTGTCATAAGTTCTACTGGCATATATCCTGTCACCGAACTATGTGTTGTTCGATCAGCCCATAATGCAAATGACAAAAGCCGTGGCCACTCTTTAACTTTTCCATTACAAGCTTTAACTAATGCTTTCACAATCAGTGGGTGACCACGTTCGCTTTTTGCATTCCCTTCCGGATTATAAGCAGTAGTCAGTGATAGTTTAACTCCACATCTTTCAAAGAACTTGCGAGCTTCTTGTGCATTTAATTCTCCATGATCTGCAGTGATTTTTCCTATGCATCCGTAGCGGCAAATGACATCTTCAAGCAAAAACCTAAAAATCCCCTCTGTAGATTTTGTCGTCAATGTTCTTCCTTCTACTTGATTTGATAAATCTTCACGAGCTAAAACCAAATATCTCATCTGCCATAACCCAACTGGCATAATAACCAAATCAACAACTTATTTAAAATGAATAGCCAGAGGATACGTAAGATGAAGACCATCTCGATGTCGGATATTAGAATACGATTGACAGATTTCACATGACTCTACAAATGAGAGCACATCTCGATACATATTTTTCCACCAATATCGTTCCTTGAGTTTAACAAAAGTAGCCCAGATTCCTCTATGCCCTACCCATAAACTATCATGAAACTCCTTTAATAATTTTAGTTTTTCTTCCTTTTTGCCTATCACTCGTTGTGGCATCCCAATTCTTTTCTTCGGTCTCTTCCATAAGAATCCATCTCAAAGCAAAAATCCATATGCTTTTTTTCTTATTTGTTTGAATTTTTCTGTAGACCAATTTCCCTGCTTAGTCAAGGTATTCAAGTAATGACCAATATCCAATAATTCTCCTTCATAAGATTCTTTAAGAAATAGCTTGTCTTCCCTGTTGAGATTTGATATTGAATAGAATTTCAATCCGACGTCATCAATGTCTTCAACCATTTCGTCCTCCCTCTCGTATCTTGCTCGAGATAGCATGTCTGCTACTAAATTGTCCTTCCCAGTAACATGCTTAAATTCCGGATTTAGTGACTTAATATAAGCAATCCATCTCAACATTGCAATATCTGGCATTGAATAGTTAGTAATCATTCCAAGCAATGGCAAGCAATCTGTTTCAATTACTACTACTGCCCCAATCAAATAGTCCTTTTCAGCTTTCATAGCCGAAACAACTCCCCAAAGTTTTCTTTTGGCTTGCAAATATGCACGCTGACGAATACTTAAAACTTTAGCCCCAAATCGAACTGCAAATCTATTCTCATTTCAATCATCTTGACCCACAGCCCATCCAATGGCAATTGGACTAGCGTCCACAGTAAGAATCACTGGTCTATTGCACTTATAATCAACCTTCCTCAATATTGGAGGTGACATCAATAATTTCTTCAATCTTTGCATTGCCTGAATATGCCTTTCTTTCCATTTAAATCGGTAGCCCTTGCGTAACAGTTCATATAATGGATCCACTATGTGAGCATAATGAGGGATCCAGATTTGATAAAATACACATGCACCTAAAAACCTGCGAACCTCTGTTAAAGAATCACAATCCTCTTTCATCCTTCCAATTGCATCAATTTTAGTCGGATTTGGTTTTCTTCCGTAAGATCCATATAAATGTCCAACAATCACAACCTCTCGTACTCCAACTACGGACTTCATACCCGATAATGTAAGATGAACTTCTCCAAGCCGAGTTAAAATCTTTTCACAATCTTGTATATGATCAACAACATATTTGCGACACCCCCTCGTATCTAAAGTTTCATCCTTGTCTCCTTCTCTGCACCCTTTTATAGGAACATCATCCAGAAAAGGCATAGTCTTTTCTGGAATAAAATCTCTCAATACCTTATTCATCCCATTCATCATATACGCAACTGAGTTGGTCGCGCCTTAAGGAAGAGTGCACATTCTAACCAATCCAAGTGGTGTCCTCATTGTTTTCATATCTCTACTTCCTTCGGCAAGTTGAAATTGATCATAACCTGAATACAAGTCACCCATTGAATAGATCACCCTTCCAGCAAACGCCTCAGCAAATTCATCCACAATAGGTCCAATTCCTGCATTCTTGACAGTTACTGCATTCACAGGTTGCATATCTTGAATAAACCGTAGTGACCCATTCTTCTTAGGTACCGTAAACCATCGACTAGAATACGGCACAAACGAGGGTTCCAATATTTTTATTTTTATCTTTTCTTTTAATAGTTCAACCAATTTAGATAAATATACCCTCGGTACTGAAATCGGTCTTAGATTCCAAGGTACATGCGGTACAGTGAAGATAACCATAGGTGTTATAATATTTGGATCCACACACCCAATTTCATGAGATTCGAAAGCAAACGATCCACCTTGTTTAGCCAACATCTTTTTGAAGCAAGTAATTTCCTCCGGCAATAAAGAACCATCAGAACCAATCTTCAATTCTTCAAAAGTCACTTTAGTAAACTGATGTCCAATACTCATTGGATGTCTTAAACTTGCTTCTTTTGATGCTTCTCCCATTTGTTCTTTAGAATCTTCTGGCAATGGTCCGGCAACAGGCTTTACCTTCTTATCTGTCATTTTATATCTCGTCTCTACAGTGACTTCTGGTGCTTGAAAAGATTCAAATATGGTATAAACCTCTCTTGAATGAATCTCAACAATCTTATCATTATTCCCTAACCCAATACATGTAATCAATTCCAATGAATCTTCCAGTCCATTTTCTTCATAAACACCTAAAATCCTCTCATCATCTTGTAATGTACCTAACTTGCGTAATTCTCTTTCAATATTATATAATCTTTTTTTTTCTTTTCTTTTAAAATCATCAACTTTCTTATACATAATATTTCCATTCTCCAATATACCAATAAAACTCGCATCAAAAGCACCTTCATCTCGCGAGAGTACTTCCTCTTTTGTACCTCCATAATCTCGCTTTACAGTGGTATCTGTCCATAATCCTTAAATCCTTCAACAATCTTTGGCAATGGTTTCTCCCTCAACCTATCTCGATTCTGTTCATGGTTAGGAGGTACTGTTAGAAATTGTACAGCTTTCCTCCCATCCTCGCTACGTACCCTTACATAAGCAGAACCATCGTCAAGTACTTTTGTTTCCATCCATGTTGCCGTAATATAAGATTTTCCTAAAATCAACGGATAAGACGTTGTATCTTGAACAAAGAAATGTTGCTCCATCGCAACATCCCCAATCCAAATTTTGACATCTGGAGAAGCTCCATATAATTCGCCCCATGTGTTATTAGCTGCTCGTATTGTCCATCCATGTTCCATATCAATTGGCCATTTTTGCTTCTTATAAAGATCTTTAGATATGAGATTTATTTCAGAACCATGGTCGATTAAAGCAACAATTGGTTCTTCTATATCTCCTACTTTCACCAATACCTCAGTAGTTGCCTTTGTCTAATGCTTTCGAGTATAATGGCTCAAAGCTTCCATTTCCTTATCACTATAATCTTCAAAACGTACTCGTTGATTATACCCATTCTTTTCATTTGTTGGTTGCTTGTAACCAATATCAACCTCTTCTTCATCTTTATATATTCTTGCATCAATAGCATGACTCATTCCAGTTTCGCCCATTAATTGCCTTTTTCGCTTAATGATGTCAATGATAACATCATGAAACTCCTTCTTTGCAATTCCCAAGACTTCTTTCAATGTGAATTCCACCTTAGCGTTTAATATACGTTCTTCCAACACCCCTTTCAAATTTGTTGCCGCTTCAATGTCAGAAAGTAGCTTATAAGCAATTGATTTACTCTTATCTTTTGTATCCTTTGTTTTTTCTCTCAATGATGCTGAGGTATCCTTTACAGGCAATTCTTGTGAAGCTGCCTCCCGAGCCTTGTCTCCTCAAGTTTGCCTCTTAGAAGAATTTCCTTCTCTAGTATCATCAAAATTTCCTCGTCTCTTTTCTTCCATCAAAGCTTCATGTTGGCTCTTAGCAATATATGCATGAACTGAAAGAGACTCAACAGGATCCTCCCAACCTGTTCTACCTCGTATTGTAGCTGCAATCCTCAATAATGCTTCTCGAGGTAATATCCCTTCTTGCATTGTAGAAACGGCAGAAGCCCAAAACTCACTAGTTTCCATACTTCCACCAAGGTCATCATCTACTCTAGCACCATAACTTGCACTTTCTCGTGCTGCTGTTTCATGCTCTTTTAAGTAATCTTGAACCAATGCTCTCATTCCTCCCTTGCCAAAATTGGTTTGAAGAAGATCCTCCCTATCTTTTAATGCTATCTTCCCATCTTTTCAGCAAATAATTCCTTGCCGTATCATATTATTAAATTCATTGCAATCTTTTCTAGTGTGTGAAGCGTCATCACACCAAATGCATCTTTGTACGTATCCTTGTTTTGAAACATTCTTTGAATTGTTTGTAGAAGTATTCTCTTCAAGTCTTGCCAATTTGATTTGAAGATCTCACATTCCTCGTATAATTTCTTCCATCCCCATATCTGCTTTCTTTGATAAGGATGTCGAAGGTTGAACTGTAGGCATTGTTGGTGGTATTGTATGTACTGGAGCTTTGGATGCTTGTACTGTTTTCAGAATATTGCTCCTATCCTTCCTCCTTTCTCTTTTTGTAAGCAACCCTACCGCATCTTCAACGTTCTTCCACTTTGTTGTCAATCCTTCATCTTTTTCTTTGTCTTCAAGAAGGAGTTCTAATTTCCCTTGCAATTCTCTATCAGCAGCTTGAAGAAATAGATCAACTTTGTTCGGCTCCAATGTCAATTTTTCTACCTTCGACAATTGAGAGTACTGCCTCTCAAATTCCCTTAGTAGCTTTGTTGCTTGCAAATTCTTATTAAGCCGTTCAATCCATTCTAGAAATAGCTTCTTAGTAACGCGATCAGCATCTTCCAAGAAATATTTGTCTTTCAATGCATGTGAAAAAACCTCCCATGAATTCCTATAACGATCCGTAATCGATGTAATGTGGTTTCTTATCTCCGGTATCGCGGCAAGTCCAAATAATTCAACCATTTTCTTCTCAGAAACCCGATTTAATTCCATTTCACGAACATAACATCTTAAATACCTTGAAATATTCCTTTCATCAAATTGATCAATTTTATTGACCACTGCTTGCAATACTTTGGTTGCCAAAGCTTCCTTTCGATCATTGCTTTGCTCTTGCTGCATTGATAATGAGAAGGCTTGAAACATACTAGCAATAGACAGATCCATGTACATACCTTGTCCTTTAGAAGAGCCCCTACCAGAAACTCCTCCCAAAGATCCTTCAAAATTTTTATTTTCGTTCTCCATAAAAATAAAAATAAAATCAAACGAAATCCAATACCTTCCACCTCAAGCTTTCAGGTCGGATTCACCACTTATGTCGTATTACGTGTTGTCTTGTTCGGGAATACACTAGGTATCTGGCTATGGAAGATATAGTTGTTTTTACAAATAACAAAGAAACCCTAATAGATTTTATCCATGTATGAAGAATATAATTGAAATATCAATTTCCAAGTATTTAAAAACACTCCTCATAGTCATTTTAACCATACAATATTCCAATTGCTTTATTTCTTTTATAATTAAGTTTTTTTTGTTTTTCTTAACAAGCCCTAACCCTAGTTAGTAAGCTTTGACAAGCTGTAACTTTTGATTCAACTGTCCACTTAGTGTGAAATTTTGCACCCAAATACCAGTATAAGCCTTCTATATGCTCAGAAAATTTCAGCCCAATCCAACTTACAGATTGCAAGAAAACGCCCAAAAACTGCACTGATGACACTCGGCCGCAACCTTGAAATTTGATGTAGAAACTCCAGAAGTGATTTCTC
Source organism: Physcomitrium patens (assembly GCF_059467195.1). NCBI lineage: Eukaryota > Viridiplantae > Streptophyta > Bryopsida > Funariales > Funariaceae > Physcomitrium > Physcomitrium patens. The sequence continues at coordinate 14,210,695 of NC_143421.1, forward strand.
CTTTGTCAACCGTTAACTCCAGCTCAAAATTGAATAGCCACTTGATCTCCAAATCTTCTATTACCAAGCCAAAAATTACGTCGATCCAACTAGTAGATCTTCAAATATCACAGAAACCCTATCCAACCCTATCCAACCCTTTGTACTAAAACCCAGATATCTCTTGATTGCATCGTTAGATTAACACAAATTTTTGTATACACTTAGTACACCCAACTATCCAGACAATACCAAATTTTGACCGATAGATGCTACACGACTTGCACAAACCGATTGAGAATGCAAACCATCAATGTTTTATATAAAATCCGAAACACCAAAATAAACACTGACTTTGAGCAGCGATTGCTCTCCCCTCACAAATCCTAATGAAACCAAAATAGTGACCTTGAAAAGAGCTTGAAGCTAGCTCTTCGATCCAAAAACCCGATCTAAAAAAACCCCCCGTATTTTGCCCTAGGCGGCCGTTTTAGTAGCCGGAGGTCGGATTTCGACCCTGTCTCATATCCGGCCGACCCCCGGATATCAATCTAATCTATCCTAGTGGTTTTATAGCCCGATCCTACCCTGAACTTAACCCTAGTATCAACCATGCTAATAAATTATCCTTTTTATCCTTTTTTTACCATTTTATGGCCTTTCTAAGGCAATAAAAAAGTTACTACAGCCTAGAAGGTAAAATTACTATCTAGTTTTTATCTACTAGCTATTAAGTGAAGAAAATAGGATTAGAGGCTTTTATAAAAGCCTTGTAAAATATATTGAATGCTTGTTGAACCATGATAATAGAATATTAATTAAAATATTATTTTTTTGTCATATTTTTACCATATAGTCGTGTCACAACACGACAACGGAGATTTGAGACTAGTTCATTGCTAATTCTCAAATACTACTATATTGACCTAATCATTGTACAACTAGAAGAAATGTCTTTATTGTGCTAAATCCTCATCTTATCACAATCCAAGAAAATATCATTATACCTTCCATATATCTTTATGTCATAATCTAATCTTTTCTTTATCTCTCAACTTCTATTTTATCTTTGTTTAATATACTTATTTTCCTTTTGCTTATCTTTTATCTTGTTCTATAGCAACCACAAAAGGCAAGTCCAAGAGTGCAAGTGGGAGTGGAAAAAATCCTAAAGCTTTACCAAAATGGCTAAATTACCATAGCTAAGCAAATCCTTACAATATAAGTTTTGTTTCTTTCAAAATTTACTCTAATTAATTGATTTAGTAAGATTATTAAGTCAAGAAGATTTTTCCTCCTAAATATTCAAATCCTAATTGACAAAGTCAAAAAAAAAAAAAAAAAAAAAAAAAAACTAAATGGATAAAAATCCACTAAATAAACTAAATTATATATATTTGATTGGATTTTTTATCCAATGCCACATCACATGATAATATATATATATATATATATATATATATTCAAAAAATATATTTTTATTTAATGACTTATTTTTTTGAATTGTACAATTGATTAAAAATTTTATTATTTCATAAGTTTACTTATTTGTATTTTAGAAAAATAAAATAAAATTTTATTATTTATATTCTTGTATTTATATTTTTAATTTTTAATTTTTAATTTTTATAATATATTTATTAATAAATATAAATTTACTAAATATATTATTTTAAAATAATTATTTTAAATATAAAATCTATGTATATATATATATATATATATATATATATATAATATTTTTTTCTATAATGGATTATTTTTAAATTATTAAAATTCAAATAGCAATGTATACTTAAAAATCAATTCATTGTCATTTTTTTATAATAAGCACCAAACATAAATAATAATTATTCAAAAATTAATATTTCATAAAAAAATATTTATTTTTGTATCATAGACTTTCATATGTTATAATATTTATATTATTTAATATCATCAAGGAATTAAAGAAATATCTTGTTTATTTTTTTATTTATATATTTATTTTTCTAATTATCAACTAAAATTTCTCATATTTATTAATTACTAATTTATCAACAAGATTACTATAAGAGCATCAAATTATCTAATTTTAAATTTTTAACAGAATTTATGACAATGCTTCATTAAGCATCTATTTATAAATATTTAAGACTTCTATTATCTTAAGCATAATTACTATGTAAGAGAACCACTTTAGCAATTTATGATGATTAAATTGATAGATATTAAACAAAATTAATATGACATTCTTAATTTTAAACTCACAATAATTATGATTTTTCTAATCATATTTTAATCTAAATAATTAATACTATATTTATACATACATATATATATATATAGATACAATCTTTTAAGATAAAAATGAAAAGATTAAACAGATTAATATCCATATTTGCACATTAAACTAATTTATTTAAAAGAAATACATATTTAGATGTTTCTTTGTGGTTTATTCAATTAACTACAAAAATAGAGAGCCATGTTCAAATACTTATTAATGTAAAAAATTATTAATTTACACTTTTAAAATTTAAGTGACAATATCCTCTATAATTTTAAATGCATCTTAGCATAACTTAAATGTTATAATATATATTTATAGCCTTGATAATCAAATTAATTATGATAAATAATTAAATATTTTTAAAAAATTAAATATATTTGTGATATGTATTAAGATATCACATACTCCAATTAGTTTATAAATACAAAAAATAATGAATAGAGAAATAAAATAAAATTAAAAATAAATTAATTATTTATTTATTAAATTTTTAACTAAAAAATTTTAATTATATAAAAAATACACTCTAAAAATCAGATTAAAACAAAAATTAAAAGATAAAAGATAACTAAAATTAGTTATTTTGTTTATAAAATAAGAAAAATAATTATATTTATAAATTATATTGAATATAATCTAAATTTAAATAATTTTCAATGAAAAATAAGAATACCGTATACTTTTTTTAATTAACATCAACAAGAATTCCTATGTAATTTTATTTTTTTTATAGTAGATGAATAATATAAAAATAATGATACATTGACTTCAGTTTTTTTATAACAAAAAATAATAAATTTAGAATATTATATCATAATTCATTATATTTAATTTATTTTATAATTTAATTATATCTAAAATAAAATAATTGAATAATACTTATAAATGATAAATTAAATATTTGATACTGGAAAAAATAACTAAATAATTATAGGTTTTTGTAATAACAAAAAGTTAAAAAGTTATAATATATATTTATTTATTTATTTATTTATTTATTATATTAAATATTTATAATTTAAATAAATTTGAATTTAGCATTTGTATATTTAAATTAAAAATATCTATAGCATCCATTAATATATAGTTAACTTTAATATTTTTTAGACTAATGATTTGTAAAAAGATCTTATATATATTGGCATATTATGCATGAAAGAGAGTTAAGTATGGTTGTAAGATCTTTTTCTAAAATCAATCCATCTTTTTTGCATGTATATCCATTAATACATTTATCTAAAATATGTACCAAAAGTTTTAGAATTTTCTTATATATTTAAGTATTTTAATAAATATATCAAAATCCCAGTTTGATGCTTGCAAGAACTTTAGAAATAATAAATATGAGAGAGAGAGAGAGAGAGAGAGAGATATTATAAATACGATTTAGAAATTCAGGATATGATATTTTTGGAATCGTTATTATAATCAGTAAGAAAAATTCTTAATGGACATCCTCTTTTTAATATGCAATCACCTCTTTTCTGCCACACATCCTCACATAAACTCATTAAAATTCTCTTATTGAGTAAGTTTGTAGTAAAGATAGTTTAAATAAAACTATTAAATATTTTTAGGTAAATAAAAAATTTATATGAAATTCATCATAGAATTTTTAAATTTTTAATAGACAAAACATAGATATATATATATATATATATATATATATATATATATTGCACATAAATCTTTTATTAAAAATTTTCATCTAAATATTTTTCATCGAATTTTTTTAAAAATTTAATACATCTTTTAATGTATTGAAATTTCTTTTAGTATATCATTAAATTTTAATGCCATTAATAATTTATTTATTTCTAGTTTCTTGCATAGTTTATTTGATTAAAGTCTCATACATTTTGATATACTAAATAAATTTTAAAAATACTTGATTTTTTAATAATATTTTGTCAATATTTTTTATATTATATTATTTTATTTTAATTCAATAAAAAAAATATAATAATATGAATACAACACAATATTACTTAAAATTAAGTAAAAAATTTAATTATATTAACACATAACATTTTAAATCTTATTTTTAAAAAGACTCTTTAAATTTAAAGAATGAAATTTTTATAATATTGGTAGAAGTCTCAATAGCATATATAGTAATATTTAAATATATTTTAGTAATAAAGTACTTAAAGCAAGTCTAATCCAAATTCTATCTAAAAATTATATATATATATATATATATATATATATATATATAATTGAGATTCTATTAGTATTGATATCTTAGTAATATAATATTATTTTAAAAATTTATAAAATCTATTTTAAATTTAAAATTATTAGATTTTATTTTCAAATTCTATATTTGTTATAATTATAATATCCAAAAGGAAGCATTAAATAGTACAAGCATAAACCAATAATTTAAGATGTATCAACATGAATAGAATCTCTAAGGTTTGTTGTTGTGATTAGATAGTGGTTTAAAGAAACTTGTTAAGGACATGAATGAAGACAAAGCTATGAAAAGATAATACACTCTTGTATCACTAATAGAAAGAAAATGTATAATATTAGAGGTAGGTATAAAATTAAAAGAAATTAAAATAGTCATTGCTAATTATTAAGAATCTATAGAGTCTTAAAGCAAGTCTAAACTATAAAAAAAAGTGTTGACAATAATAAGAATAGCCTTAGTCTTGCTTCCATATATATTAGATACCAAGAAGATATTGTCAAAGCTTCTTAGTCATTGTGAGGCTTGTAGCTTAAGTGGTAAGTTATAATTTGCTTCTAATGCAACTTCTCAAAAATAAGAATCTTATAAAATAAGTTTCAATAGCCAAGTGACATATCTATAAAAATCTAAATACCTAATCTAACATCTAAGAAAATTCTTTGAAGCTTTTTATAGGATATATTACTTACTTGACATATTTTTATCTATTTCTATTTATTTAATTAATATAAGCATTTGTTATTTAACTTTGCAATCCATTTTTTATTATAATAAAATCTTTTTTAAAATTTTTTTTGCTAAATAAATAGATTATTTGATGTCTTTAAAATAATAAAAAAAAAAAATTTATTATTCAATGATTATAAATTTATTTTATAGAATAAAACATAAAAAATAGTAATTATATGAATATTAATTGAGAAATTTTCTTGTTAGAAAGAAAAATATTAATTTATTTGGTTTTGATTATATTTATATCTATCTATTATACTACCAAATATATATTTTTAATATTATTTTAAAGAAATAAATTTTTTGTAAATATTTCACATTGTAGTTTAGACATACATAAGCTATAACACATAACAGAAAAAATAAGTCATTTAATTGGATTTTAAATGCACATTGACCTAATCTGTCAAAATACAAAAATACTTACAATCATTGCTTCTACTTTAAATCAAAATTTTTTTTCTTTTTTTAAAGTCTCTTGAATAAAAATTAAATCCTTAAGTAGATAATTATAATTTTTTCAAATTCACCTAATTTTATATAATTTTTTAAAATATCAAATAATTTTAATAAATATATATATTAAAATAATTATTAATTAAATTCAATAGACTTTAAATAATTTTATGAGATTTTTAATGTATATATTTTAGATAATAATAGATATGTATATTATTGAAAAAAAAATATTAAATGATTTTAAAATCTTGTAAAATTTATATTTCTTTATATATATATATATATATATGAAATACATATAAAATATTTCTATCAAAAATAATTTCTTTCACATGAAAAATTTACATATTAAAAAATATTGACTAGTTAAAAAAAACATAATAATTTAAAGCATTCTATATTATACTTCAATTTATTAATGTATGATATTTCAAAATATATTAAAGATATTTTCCATTGTTTACTTTAATAAAAATATAATATATTAATAAGCACATAAATGTGCATTCTTTTAAGATATAAAGTATTAGTTTTTTACTAATTTTTATTAAAATGTCAAAATTTGGATTATTTATAGAATGATTGTTTAGAAATTAATTTTTGATATTTACTATTTTAAATACTATTAAATTTAGATTTTTTTTCAAAGAAAATATATTGTAGCATTCTTTACATTAAATTAATTTATTTTAAAAAAAATTAAAAGACTATACTTTTAAGATTTAAATTAAAAATTACTTATTATTTAATTTTTTAATACTATTTTAATTAATTTTAAAATAATATATGTGTTTTTTTCTCAATTAACTTTTTCATATAAGATATAGTTCGTCTTTCAATCTTACTAAAATTTGAAATATTTGTTTCTTTTAATTTTTTATATGAATTTAAAATAACATGTAACAACTACTTATCTCTAGTTTTATCTTGTAAGAAATAAAACTACAAAATCATTACATACCAAATCTTTAAAATATGATTGCATTTTATATTTTCATAAATATTTGAATAAGTGTCAATTTTTTGTTAATTGTATATTATTTCTAGTATAAAAAAGTTTTATATTATATTTAAGAACTATCTTTTTGATAAAATTGTATTATGTTTATTATAGAAACTACATGTTTATTACATTAATCTTATTGTAGTTTTTAGAATATATGATTAAATTGAATATATATATATGCAATTAGCTTCCATTATAGTCAATCTCTTAGGAATAGAGAAATTGTTGATAATATAGTGTAATCTACTATATAGTGTTGACTATATAATATAGTATAGTGTAGGTTGTGTAGATCAAGACCAGCAAAATAAATCGACTATAATCGAAGTTGAGTTTAATAAGGTTGACTATAAAAAAGATTGATGATATATATATATATATATATATATATATATACTTAAAAATTAAAATCATTTAAAAAATATGTATATCAATAAAATAATTTACTACATAAGAAATTAATAAATAAAATATTCTTTCAATATATATAAATTTATTTTTTTATATATGATTGTAGAATGTTAATTATAAAACCATGTTTTTGTATCCCAGTTTTTTGCAATGGAAAGAATATATAAAGTAAATATTTAAACAATAGATATTTTATACATTCTCAAATTTACTAAGTCATATAAGAAAATTTTGTTGTATTCAACAAAATACAAGCTTTCTTGTTGTGCTATTTTTTGTTATGCTATTTTTTTAGTTGTAAATGTGCTTTTCTATTACCGTCTTTAACTATTTGCAGAATACTAGCCACAAATCAAACACTGAATTTTGTAGTTAACTGATATATTTCAAATTGAAATTCTTTTACACAACGAATGCAATGAGTTTGATCTTCTTGCTCTTGCTCTCACAAGCCAACTCCAGGCTACACAAGGTTCCTTTCCAACTTTGTAGTTTGACAACCTCCATTCATGAATTTCCATTTTTATTACAAATTAAGTCACTATGAAGTCTAAGGACCTAGGTCTCAAGAAATCCTTTGGTGGCTAGAATTTGACCACTGCTACCCACCAACAATGTTTGCTTTTAAGTATGCAAAACAACGAGATTTGAGTATTCAGCGTGACCTTCAAGGCTGAATCAGAAATGCAAATTTATCGTCAGCTTCAGTAACGTGGGTCTTGCAAATCTAAATGCTGTTGTGGTTTGCAAACAGAAAATCAGCAAATCGTCTAGTTTCAGTTTCAAATCTGAACAATCAAACGTTGTGTTCTAATTTTGAAACACCAGAGGAATATCTGTGATAAGATTTGTGATAACTGATGAGGTTTGTGTGTTTTGGAACATTCCCTGGACGTCGAAGGATCTGATTTTGATGAGTTCCTGCGAGCAAAGACTTCGTGCTATGCCGTTTTCTACAGCTTCAACTCCATGGTTGAGTGTAACCACCCCCACAAAGAGAATTTGCAGGAAAATGGAGAGAGGACTTCATCAAGAGCCCTATCATTTGTCAACGCATGCGTTAGAAACAAAACGCAAATCTGAGGATCAGGACGGATTCGCATCTTAAGGCACCCAATGGTTGCACGACAAGTTCCACCGAAAGCGTCGGCTATTGCCTCTGCTCTCCTTGTCAACAATCTGTTGCAAGCGACACATGGAGGTTTTTAGTATATCAGTTTTTTCTTCTTCATGTGACGTGAACCATTGTCCATTGTGGTACCAGTACTTTTTTGATGTGGAAATTTCCCAGGTAGTACCTTCTAAGATACTCTTGTGAAATAATTTACACCTGAGATGGGTCCGAAATGAGCTGTAACTGCTGTTTCATTACTGTCTGGAGCTACATTGGCAACGATGCCAAGCGAATGGCCAAATTCACTTTTCATGCCACCATTACTGACGTGATTTGGGCTACGCTCTAGATTGTGTGCTCAGAGAAATCGGTGTAATCCTAGAAATATCATATGTTGCAGCAGATACACGGAGAAATTTTAGCCTCGCACTCTCGTGTGCCCTAATCAGGATACGTAGCTCACGACAGCTTAGAAACTAAACCAAAACAGAGGAAGGATCATGTTAAATCGCTACAGAATGACATGCAAGAAGCAACTTTTGAGCTTTTGAAAGCGCTGAAATACCCAACACAAATATGACTATTCCATCCATTGTGATGAGTTCTCACAGCAGCATGGGTACCATTGGAATTGCAGAAAGTGATTAGAAAGGAAGACCTTGCCAGGTCCTGCTGTGGAAAGCAATGCATGGGCGACGACCACTACAATCTGTGGGGCAGCCCAAGCACAGACTGACATCAGAGCTGGTGAACAAATGGCGATGACATCAAGGCTGGACAGTACACCCTGCAGCGATCAGTTCTGACAGAAATCTTCCAGAACACTTTGCACTGCACCTCTCATGGACGCGATGGGTTTTTACCCCTCCCACGCATTCAATGTGAGCAGTGCATCCAAAAGAATCAGCGTAAAACCATACAGATGCAGAGCAAACATCCAAGAAATGCAACGCCTTCAGGGCCCCCACTGTGAATAATCGGTTATCCGTGGTACTCTGGACGTTGCCAGAGATGTATAGAGAATGGCCTTCGTTTTACATGCCGAAGCTTGAGAATTCAGTTAGCTTCTCGTATTCGATCGAAACACTACGAATGTTGCATAGTTCTACAAAATTAGGAATGTGCTTATCGAATGCTCACTCTGAGCAGCAGAGCTTCATGACCTCACTTGTGCATCCTTCACCAATAATTACACCAGGCAAGTAGAGAGCCTGAGAACTTTCCATCAAAACGATCGAAGGTGAGATTTTTCGGGTGTCTATCGTCATTATCATCAACTACATTATTTCTCTCCAACGTCTTCTGCATCAACTCTCCCATTCTTGCTCCCATGGCCGCCGAATTTAGACAAACTCTTGCCAAATTTGCGCCAGTACAAGCTGGATTGGTATACCGGCTGGTGGTGGCTGGGTAAAGCGCTGTTTTCATGGTGAACCTCAAGGTAAGAAGCCGTCTCCATCTCTATTTGGGCGATGCGTACCGCCCCAAGCAGCTTCTCGGGCAACTCCTCGTCGCTCTGGGCCTCGATAAGGAAGGCCATGTCAACGGACACGGTCGTAACGTAACCCAGAGCCAAATGCAAGATCGCATTCGCTACAGTGGAGGAGCCGATATCTACGTCGATTTCCAGGTAGTTGTGTCCTCTCATGTACCGGCATGTGAGAGCTCTGCCCAACAGGCATGCGGCATGATTCCCTACTGCCGTTTTGACGATCCATGGGCCCTTCACAATCCGATTGATTAGCTTGAACCTGCTGTTCCGAAACGCATCGTCTTGGTGGATGAACCGGTATAACAAGGAGCCCTCCACAATGGGCTCGTCCGTCACAAAATAGAACACGGCACTGTGGTGATCCTTACCTGGGACCTGCAAATTGATAGCCACGATGAAGGATGTTTTCCGAGCTTCTCCGCTCGCCTTCTCAAACGCTTGCATCACCCTGTTACCAGGATGGGCCAGCACGTGGTCCAGCTTTCCGTTGGAGCGCAACCAATCCACGCCCAAGGGTTCCAGCAGCGCTTCCGAGCACGGCGTTTTCAACTTCTTCTGAAAATAATTCAGCCCGCGCACCATGAACAAACTTGCCTGGGGCGACGCCCATCCGTGCTCTCCATCCTCAAGCTCCACATTCCGCAACGATCCCCCTTCCAGCACCTCCTTCACCCAGTCTTCCTCTCTCACATCCTTTTTCGACGCTCCACGCTCCATATTCTCCTTCGTCAACACCTCCTCCCGCACTGGAACAACCGCGTGCATCCTCTGACACCCTCCACTCCCTCTCATACTGTTTCACTGTCCAATTTCCGCCAATTGCCCAAATCGCCCATATCATCAACAACTCCTCTCCTTCCTCCTTCCTCCGCCTCTTCCTCCTCAACAATACTAATCCCCCAACGTCTCTAAAAAGACTAAAACCATTTACCCAAACCACCAACACGACTCACCTTAAGATCACCGCACGAACGCGTACAACAACAAACTACAACACCCCTGGCACAGAATACCAAATAATAATAATAATAATATCAATGACCCAGCTTTTATACGATTAAAAAAGAGGTGGAAGCGATTATATTCAGAAATCGTCCAGAGGGATGTACGTTACTGCTTTAACAATCCTGAGCGGGGAAGGAATAGCAACGATCGACAGAGATGAGGACAGTGTCCTTTTTCTTGCCGGTTTTTTCGTCCACAAATTTTTGAGCGTGGGTGAGTGTGGGGGTGTGGTCTAAGGGGACCGCCAGTGATGCTTCCTTTTAATTGCCACGCTCCCTTCTGATTCTGTCCCTCACCAACCTGGCTGGTCCGATGCTTCTCTACTTAATTAGATACCTATTTTGGGGAAAACATAGTTTCAGTGGCAATTTTTCAGCCTCGGGACGCCATTGTTCGCCGCATGTGCGTCCCATGCAGTCGAAACAAGCTGCCATTCCCCTTCCACACTCCCTCGAGGAACCACCCTGGCCCCCGAAACTCCGTCAATATCGTCATGAGCTTGTCACACTGGCTACGTGGCGCAGAATCTGCCGGATGAATGGTCGCCCCCAGTTCTCGAGATTGGCGACTCCTCGACGGACGACAGTCCGGCTCTTGAAGGGTTCTTCCCCCTCACCAGTCTCGGTTGATCGCTCCTAGGAATTGCAGAACGTACCCCCACAGACTGTGACGTTCTAGAATCTCCCCAACTTCCCCATCACTCCACAATCTTTGACAAATCCTCCTGGAAACGGAAAATGATGCCGAATCGAAGCCCAACTCTGCACCATTCAGCAATGGTCAGTCAGGCCATCAACTTCAAAATCAAAAGAGGGAACCCGAAGTAAAAAAATATGTAAAAGAATCCTACGATAATGCCCCAAGGCCGCGATGGATTATCGGAAATTTAATTATTTGCTTCGTGTCTTTCGTCTTCTTCTTCGTACTCATCCTTTTCGACCTGCCGAAAGCCACGGCAACGAGTGCCTCCAAAGTTGGTCTCCATTGCACGCGCTCTTTCCCACAAAACATTAATCCGTCACCCTACGATTCTCCCGTCGTGGACGCCACACTGCGATTGTAGTCAATCGCACAGTCAAGTATCTCGATCGCCACGCTGTAGTTCTTCTTTCATCGACGATAAAAACCTATTTCGGGAAGGGCCTGCCATCGCCACTGACAGGCTACGTCATCAAAACTATCCGCGTTACTTCAGCTTTTTCTGTAGCCGTCCATGTTGGCGTCAGGATTTGGACGGTGTGTGGGGCGTGTGTGAGAGTGTGTGTGTGTTTGACACTCTGAAGAGCTGGTGGTGGTGGTGCCTCGTCGAAGCAAAGCCCTTACGCGGACGAAAGTTAGGGTTTCGGATCTCAGCCTCGGAAATGGAGAACACCCAAATTATAATTCTCTTTCTCCAAAAACTGGGTGTGTGACGAATATGAGATTCTCAATTACATTCGACTAAATCAGTCACATGCTAGGAAATATAGTTGTGCATATCTTGTCAAGGATTTCTGCCATAACAAACTTGGTATTTGAAATTAATTGAAATTACAAGCTTTTTGATAGCCTAATAATTCAAGATGATTAGCTTGTCATTATTAGAAGAAATTGTTATGTGATCAACTCAAATGAGTACAAGGTTCCTACAAAAGTATTTTGAAATAATATAAAATCTCCAATTTTTGTGATAGATTTTGATGGTGATTTAAAAAAAAAAAAAAAAAAAAAAAAAAAACATTTAAGAAATTATTACTATTATTTTTATTTAATTATTATTATTATTATTATTTAAGAAACAATAGATAAATAAACAGTATAAAATTATACTAGTATAACAACTTTATTTTTATCTTTTTATTTTTTATAAACTTTAAAAGTTAAAATTTGCTTTTATATATAGAAAGAGGGAAAATTCTCCCAATAATCAAGCTTCTTAAAACTAATAATTTTTAATAATTAATCATAATTTAGGAATTGACTCCATTCTATAATGCATAATAGCTTCTAAGTTCTAATAATTAGTTGTTTTTTACAAACTTTTATTATTCAACAAAACTAATTAACAAAGATAAAGGAAAAAAAGAGTATTTTGGATTGTAGGATCTTGACAAAGATGCTTTTTATTATACCTTCAATGTGCTAGCATTAATGATTAATAACCTCTAATAATTAATAGATTTTTTTGTAATGAATCATATGAATTAATCATATTTTTTTACATATATAGTTTTTATAAAATTAATTATATTTTTAAAAATAAAATAAGTTTACACATTTTATGTAATAATAATAAAAAAATTATAAGAATATGAAATAGACCTATTCTATTATTAAATTTATCCATCCATTCTAACCATCATAAAATTAAAAAAATTAAAAAAAATGACTTCTAGACTTATTTCTCTATTACTTTGTAATCATTTTTTAATTTATTAAGTTGTGTATCAAGTCTTGTTAACTAATTTATTATAAACATTTCTACCCTAAGTTGTTGACAAGAATGAAGAAGGCTTCACTCTTGTCTCTATATATACTATCTAACCAAAGAGCTACATGGCAATGTTTTATAGGACTTCTAACATATATTGACTTTGCAAGACACATATCTAAACTTGCAAGACAAGTTTTTTATATGTGTGCCACATAATTAGCTTGTTCCACAAGCTATCTACACATGTGATATGTGGTTAACTTGTTGATCAAGTTTTTAAACTACTAATCAATTATAAACAAGTATAAAGTCAAAACCATGTCTTTTAAGCTTCTAGGAAGCATCTCTAGAAGATATTATGAAATTAATTTTTTTTTACATACTTCTACCTAATCATATAAGTAATTGTTGGAATAAATATGTATGTCTATGAATCTACCATAGATAACTTATTCAAATCTAAATACTATTAATTTAAAAAATAAAAAAAACTTAATATTGTGCATCAAAAAATATAGATACATATTTTTAAACTTATAAGCTAATTTTTTGTCAAATAATTCACTAAACATGCTAACAAAGATTAAGAACTTATTAAACATGTTAATAAAGATTAAAAAATTATTAAAAATGTTAACAAAGAATAAGAATAATTTAATTTAATCATTTTCATTGAATTTATAAAAATATTTATTTTATATTATTAATTTTATAAAATAAATAAATAGATAAAATAAAAAAATGATTATAAGATAATTATTAAATAACTAATTAATAACAATAAAACGGATAATGTAGTTTATAAGAATAAAGTTTTGATTATTGACTTTTAAGAAAAATCATCTAAACTTAATCTTTTTACAAACATACAAAAAAAAACCACATATATTAATAAAATTATTTTTAAAATCATATATATAATCAATTAAAATTTCTCCATTTATTCATTAAATAACAAAAAAAAAATTATTCTAAATTATAAATTCTACAATAATTTAAATTTATTAGATATGATTGATCTTTTGTAATACTAATAAAAATTTCATGCTCTTTAGCAATTCTTGTTATTGATTAGAAACTAGTTGATAACTGACTATTTATTACGTTGATACTTTAAAATAATTTCATTAAATAATTAACTAAATTAATTAAAACCATAATTATAATTAATGTTTATAATTATAAATTATTTAAATATATTGAATATTAATAAAAGATATAAAGATTTTGTTTATATTTAAAATAATAATACTTAAAATATTAAAAAACTTGGTCCTATTGATATGCATCAAAAATCAAATCTTGTATATCAATATATTTCTAAAAATTAATAGTTATTGAATTGACTACACAAGTAGCAGAATATTATGAAGATGACATCGAACTCACAACTTAACAGAACAAAAAGTATAAATTATATAAACTATGTAGTAGTGTTTTTAATTAATTTGAATAAAATATTAAGAATTCAACATTATATTTTTGTTACTTTTAGAAACAATGCAATTTTAGATTTTAAGAATGCCAATTAAAAATCTAATAGGATTTATACTTTGTACTTTTTTTTTTTTTTTACAAGTGAATCAACTGTATTTTTACTTGAGCTCATAATTATGTGGGCTTACAATTTATAAAAAATTTATAAATGTATCATAAAATAATAGTATATTTTGATGTAATATCATGTATTTTTTTAACATAATATTTTAAAGTTTGAAAATAGAAATAAAATGCCAATTTGGTGCACTCTGCTTATTTAAAATCAACATAGTGTAATGTTATTCATGCAGTTTCCTATTTATAAATGTTAATAAACATATGTGTTTTTAAATCTATACAAAATTAATAATATGTGTATAATCTGATGATAACTTAATTAACCTCCTTTGAACATGACTTTGTTCAAGATGTTTTCTGAATTTTTATTTATTTAAATTCACTTATGGCCCAACTTTGAGATTTCAAGTTTCACATGTGTTTGAGAGAGTAGTATTGATTTCAACTTCTATTTGCATATATCCCCATCATTTATCTATATATATATATATATATATATATATAAATATATCCCCATACTATCCATTCCTTAGATCTAATCCACATTCAATTCTAAGTTATTCACAGCACGAATCTGCATCCAACTAATTTCGAGTTCAATTTTCCAAACCCTCAAATTCTATTTGAAGCATTCAATCTAATTCCCACACAACAACGGCTGAACACAGTGGTCGACTAAAATTCCTGCAATGTGAAAACGGAGGTTTCTGAACCATCTCCGTAGTGTGAACGCATGGGCAGCGAAGCAAATCGGTCATCACATGGAATAAAATGCGGACACGGTCAGAGGGTTCAACAGTGACCTGGACAAAGAAAGACGAAAGAAGGCGTTAAAAGTAAGAATAAAAAGAAAAGCCAACACAGAAAGAAAAGGCAAAATGCCGGGCGAGAAAGATGCAAGGTAGTAAAAGAAAAGCATTAGTGAGTGGGACAGGCTGACTAATTGACTTCAGTTCGTCACTTCGCGTTCCACGTCGAGAAAGCCTTTTTGAGTCTTCGCCATAGCCAGCCACATCCCAAGCAAGCGAGAAAGCAAGCAGGCTGCTGAGAGTCTATTTTTTCGCGTCTACATGATCCCCATCGGGATAGAGTTCTCCTTGAACCTTCGGATTAGAACCCAGCGAGCGAGACGATCACCCAACAAGATCAATTGCGGGAGTTGTTGGCTGGATTCCGAGCTCCACTACTTGAGGAATTCGAGGTGCGGGGTTTCGGGAGCGATGGCCTACGTTGATCATACGTTTTCAATCAGGGACGACGTCAGTGGCGGGACGTTTATTGTCCACAACGGCCCTCCTGTGAAGGAAATTGCGCTCGCTGTCACGCTCCTCGCGCTCGGCACGCTCGGAATCATCTTTGGTGTTTTTATGGCGGCGTATAAAGTTGGTGGGGATACCGGTCACGGTGAGTGCGCTGCGGTTGATGCGCTTCGTGCTTTTACTCTTGGTTTGTGCGTGGTTTAGAGGTTTTGTGGTGGCGAGGATTGGCGATTTTGGGTGGGTTCTGATCGGGGGTTTCGTTTGCAAACCCTTGTCAAGTGGCAGATTCTTCTTGATGTGTCGCGTGGTGGTATCGTGATCCTGGCAACTTTGAAGAGTTGAATTGGATCACGTTTTTAGATTCAACAGCGTGGAACGAGTTGATGAGATTTGTGTACTGAGAAATGTAGCATTGAGGTTGCCAGGAGTTTTATGATACCGTAAGTAGTTTACGGTGTGCAGTTGCTCTCCTACCAAAAACTAGAGTTTGAACGTCAACCATAGGGATAGTTGGACAACCATCCAGAGAATATGTGCATTTTAGACTGTACGAATCATGGTCGTTGAGTTGAGTTTGCTGTTTGCTTTAGGTGATCAGGGCTGGTGAATTGCTCACTCTTTTCTTTGTACTCTAATTAGATTAAGTACTAGGGCATCCATGATTTGGTCTCGTGGGTTTGTTCGCCTTGTAGGTATTTCGAGATTTTTTTTGTGTTTTCGTGCCTGTGATGACAAACTTCCTCGAATAAGGGATAGTGCCGCAACACTCTCCGTCCAGAATTTAATTAATATTCTATTGGGCCTAGATAAATTGGATATTGTGATATTTGTTGTCAATAGGATTTTTTTTTGTTTAAATGATCAAAATAAGATACTCTTTTGTTCGCTTAGTTTGTGGAATTTCAAGATTGTTGTGAAGTCTTCCATTGGAATGGTTGGAATGTTAGATGATTATCTCATGGCTGGATCCAACAAATCTAAGGAATTTGAAATTTTGATTCTACCACACACATACACCACTCTGTTGATTTCTCTTTCTGATATCTCATCAGTGGCCATTTGATATGTTAGCAGGTGCAGGCATTGATAGGAACTACGGTTCTGATTCTTCTTTCCATTGTGTGTTCTGTGACAGGCATCGCTTTTGCCATCCTTGGAACACTTCTATTCCTGCCCGGGTTCTACTACACTAGGATTGCGTATTATGCTTACAAGGGTTACAAGGGCTTCTCCTTCTCCAACATCCCGGCTGTCTGAGAAGAAGTTGTAAAGTTGGGCATTTCTCGAAGTGGCTGGAATCTAGGTTGTCACTTGTGCATCTTTGGGTTTGAGACAGGATTCTATGGATAAAAAACAGGAGCAGAATGGCACCAAAGTGCGTATATGTGAACATAAATGCTTTTATATTCCAGGTGGGCGTGGTGCATTCTCAATCATCTTGGGCTTGGCTTCAAGCGCTTCATTGCCATTCACGAGAATCCAAACATATTATATACCACTGCTGCAGCATCCTCTCTTCAGTTTTCATGAAAGAAATTTGGTGTGGGCGCTCCGAAATACTAAATCCTCAAAACATTGGCTGGTCTTCTATTGTATCTATTTGTACAAATCCTTTCTACAGTCTTGGAGTAGAATAAAACGATTCAACGAGTGAGATGTCTGATACAAACACGTACATATTTGCGATTACGATGTGTTGCTTCAATCCTCTTGTAGCTTCCTAGTAGAGAGAGGCTTCTGTAGGTCTAGTTGACCTTATTATGCTTTTGAGCATGTGTTGAGTAATATCGATTGAATGATTGAATTTCCTTGCAATGTGCTACGTTGTCTTTGATTTGAATGTGTCAAAGCAAAATCAATTTTTTTAGTTTGTTGTAATATACAATTAAATTATCATTATTACTACTGTTTTTCTTTTCTTTATTCTTTTTAGAATTTCATTTCAGAGATGCTTATTACATTTTCTAGGCTGTTTATTCTTGAATCTGTTTCCAATTTTGGAACTTCGAATTTTCAATGTACTTGAGAGTATGACATTCTGATGCATTAGAAGTCGATCATCAAAACTGTAGTTGTAAGTATTTGCAATCTTAAGTAATTATTTGTATCATTGAATTGTAGTTAAACCTGTCTATTATTAATAATGTCAATCATTAGTTAACAGAGAATCTCAAACTGAAGTTAGTCAAAGTATTACGTCATGTTTTCTTTGAAATGAGGTCATGTATTTAGAATAGCATTTCCTTATAACTAATAAAATTATATCAAAACTATTTTATTACATAAAATAAACCTCAAGCTTATTTTTATTTTAAGGATAATCAGACATTTTTAGATTTTTTGGAATTGTAGTTAAATTTGAAGTAGTTTAAAATCAACATTTTTTAAAAGTTATGTATAGGTGTGCATGCTTGTGTGTGTGTGTGTATATATATATATATATACCAGTGAATATTGCCTGTCTCATTCTAAACTTCTAAATTTGCTACCAATATATTTGTTTGTGCCATTTTTGGATACTATTTAAATCATCCAAGCTTTTGCCATTAGGTTTTCAAAGTTGTCTTCCTTAGAAATTTGTTAATAATCTTGTAAGGTATTGTCTTCAAATCCTAGAGAACCTTTGTGCTTTTCAAATAGTCTTTAAAGTTTCAATAAATTATCTAAGAATCACACTTAGTTAAAGCATCTAAACAAATTATCAGGCTTGAATTCATTCATTCATATGTATTAGTAATTCAACAATGTCTTGCAAAAAAACAAAGGCAAGAAATTAAAGACCATGAAATCCACCACAATTATAGAAGCAGCATTGCTTTTCAAAGCTTCAATTAGGAGCTTCCAAGTTCTATGCTTAGTGATATCATAGTCCTACTAAAAGGGGACTGGACTCGTTCTAAGATCTAAAACTTTTCCAATCCATAGGAACATAAATCCTGTCACAACATAGGATAGAACAAACTAAAACAAAATTGAACAAAATTAAACTGAATGGAATATGAAAGGCAAAACAAAGCAAAAGTTAATAGAACAGAAAAAAACAAAATAGAAGAGAAAAATGCAAACCAAACTTTACTAAAAAAAGAGACTAAAGCCATACTTGACCAAATATCCAAATAGTCTCAGCCAGTCTTAATTATACTTTGTCCAACCATCTTAGAACTATTTAGAATGTTTTTAATGGTAGATCCATCAAAATAACCACCACTTCTAGAAGATTTTAGAAATGGGCCTACTTAGATAACCACCTTAAGTCTTTTCTAGAATGTCCCATGGTAGATCCCATATAGACCACCAACCTAGTCTTAATTCTAAAAACTTCTCAATAACAGTTTCAACTACCTATTTCTATACGTCAACAATACAAATATCTTAACTATGCCCCATTATAGTTAATCCCCTTCCATTAATGCGGAATGTCTTAGTTTTGCTCTGGATGGTATCTCCAAATTATTTCTTGATAATAGATGAGATTTTGTATAAGTTTCCATGTTGCATTGTGAATGGAATAACCTTTTCAAAGGACTTTGTATAGAAGTTGTGGATGTCTATTGCTAGAGCCAAAGTAACGATGTTCCAAAATGTTGTCTATTTCATACTCATGTTTGTCATTAATCATAACCAGTGGTGGTTGTAGTGATTGGTGTCGGTTTGGGAAGTACCTTGGTTTAGTATGAAACTCCTTGAGCTGCAAAACATGAAAGATTAGATAGATCCAAATATGTGACAAAAGCTCGAGGCAATATACAACATCAAAAATTATTGCAAAAATGCAAAAAGGTCCAAGCCACTAACGTGCCAATTTATGGACTTTGGTTGATGTAGTAAGTGGAAAGTTGGCATTGGAGAGTAACACCTAGTGACCTTCTTGGAAGGTCTTGTATTGCTGGTGGTTATCTGTATATTGCTTTTGTTGATTCTGTGCAGTAAGAAGCTAGTGTTGTGCTTCTTGTAAGGTCGTTGCAAGCTGTTGTATAAACTCTTCTATTGTGAAGTTATTGGTGTCAATGGAATGATAGACAATTGCTAGTATAAGTGGATGTTGATTAGTGTTAAAAAAAAATCGTAAATGATTGGAATTTTCTTGGATACTATTATTATGAGCAAATTCCAAGGACGTCAAATATTCACCCAAGTTATTATAGTGAACTATCACAAATATCCATAGCATATCTTCTAAGGCCCAATTTGCATGCTTCGTTTGTCCATCTATTTGAGAATAGAAGATTATGGACATGACAAGTTGTATATTCAATAGCTTGAATAAGGCCTACTATAAATTCCTTATGAAGCCTAGATCTTGATTTAAAATGGTGACATGAAGTAATCTATGGTGACAAAAGACAATGTTGAAAAAGGTCCATGCAAATGCTAAGGCATCAATATTGAAGTGCACTACAGCAAAGTTAAGTTGCTTCAAGAGTCAATCCACAAAGACAACAATTGTAGTATCATTGTGAGGCATTTGCTTTAAATATTTAATGAGATCCATAGTCATCTACTTCCAATGTGCTATAGGTAGTGGAATTAGCTATAATAGACAAAGAGATGCTATGTTGCATGGAATGGTACATTAGCATGACTCACAAGAGTACACAATAGCTTAAACATTACGATCTAAATCTACCCAAAATCATGTCCTTGAGATCTATTTTAGAATCTTCTTATGTCCTAGATGTCTAGATATTGGAATGTTGTGTCTTTCTTGAAGTATGCACATCTAGAAGATAACATCATCATGTATATAAATCCACTTCTTGAAATAGAACAAGTAATTATTGAGATGTTAATATTAATATTATACGTTGATTCTATTTAGTTGATCGATAATCATTTTAAAATAAATATTCCAATGCATAGCTTTGTTCTATTCTGCTCCTCTAATTAGGTTTGAATTGA
Organism: Physcomitrium patens; assembly: GCF_059467195.1. Taxonomy (NCBI): domain Eukaryota; kingdom Viridiplantae; phylum Streptophyta; class Bryopsida; order Funariales; family Funariaceae; genus Physcomitrium; species Physcomitrium patens. Next base: position 14,231,493 of record NC_143421.1, read on the forward strand.
CACTACTAATGGTAGCAATTTTTACATTTTCTTCTAATTTGCCCTTCAAGTTTGGTCTATGCAATAAGATATCTGAAATAGTGTATTGTTGTCTTTACTTGTACTCAAACTGAATATAAAAGAGCTGAAATTGTTCTTTCCAATGATGTTGTGATTTCATATTTTTTAAATTCAAATCATGTAGCAAGGGCCAATGGTTAGTTTGAACAATCACTAGTTTTTCCAATAGATAGCATTTCCATAGCTTTGTGGCATGTATAATTGCTAGTTGCTATCAATTACGTACAAAATAATTGCACTTTGTCCTTCTAGACTTGCATAATTCATACGCCATAAGTTGAAGGCCTGTATCAAAGTCTTGCTAAAAGACAGTACTAATAGCAAAGTTGGAAGCATCAATATCAAATCTACAAGAAAGATTAGAATCATATGGTTGCAGCATTGGAGCAATAATGGGTGCCTCCTTCAACTTATCAAAGGCCTTTTTCTACTCAAGTTTCCATTTAAATGGAGCACCCTTCAATAAGCTTGTTAGTGACGTAGCAATGTGTGCAAATTGTTGAATAAAATGGCAATAATATCCAATAAGGCCTATGAATGAATGGACTTCAGAAGCATCTTTAGGGGTTGGCCAATTCTTTATCACTTTCACCTTATCTTGCTCCATGTACATGCCCCCAAAAAGTGACCTTTGACTTCCAAAGTTCACACTTTGATTACTTATAATAAAAGTAAGTATCTTATAGCTAATGCAACACTTTCTATAGATGTTACTCATACTCTGCAAAGATTTTATTATAAACTAAGATATCATTGATGAAAACAACCACATACTTATTCAAAAGATCTCAAAACAATTTGTTCATGTGATCAATAAAAGAAGCTAGAGCACTTGAAAGACCAAAAGGTAAAATAAGCCATTCAAAATGTCCATAATGCATATGAAATGCCAACTTTTTTATATCTTTTTTTGCAATAGGTATTTGCCAATAGTTCCTTTGAAGTTCCAATTTGCTAAAGATGATTGTACTTTGAAGTTAGTCAAGAAGACCATCTATGCATAAAAGTAAATATGCATTCTTAATAGTCTATTATTGAGGCCTTGATAATTGATGCAAAGCAAAAGTCCACCATCTTTTGTAGATGTAAAGAATATAGGTGCTCCTCATGGCAATATGCTTTCTCAAATGAGGTCTTTTTCTAAGAGTTCGTCCAATATCTTTTACAGCTTTTTAAGTTTATTTGGTATTAGGTGATAAATTGACTGATTTACCAATTTGGATCTAAACAATAGTTTTATTTGGAAGGAGGCACCTTGATTGGATAGCACTCCATTATGTAAGTTGATTGGAAAGACATCTCAATAGTGACATATGAATTATTTTGCTTGTTTTATTCTTTCAATTATCTTTCTTATTATTAAGGCAAATTTTGGAACCACCACATATATTGGTTGCTTATCTTATATTTATTTCTTTATAAATGTCATCCCTACAAATAAGCCTTTAGCTGTATATCAATTTGCTACCTCATTCAATATGGAGGCACAAAGTGTCACCTTTTATCCACCATCTTTGAAAGAGATTATTCTTGCTAGCCAATCAACTTCTTTATTTTTTGCCTCTATCCATGGCATACCAAAGATAACAACATATATGAACTTTGTTACTCTAAACTTCTCCCTCAATGCATAGGTATCACTCAATCTTAAGATTTCTTCTTCACATGTTTTACTCAATACATTCTCTCAATCATCTGCTAGGTATATACTTCTTCTTTTAATTACCTTGGTTTTAATCTCAAGTCAATTGACAATTCCAATTGAGATGCAATTTTTTGTAAAGCCATAATCTACATGCACTCAACATGGATGTCCTCTTATTTGATTTGTTAGACAAACTAGTTGATCCTTCTGATAGTTGTTTAAGGCCATGTTGTTTGTTTCTAAGAGACAACAACTATCTCCAATAATGGCCCTTGATGTCTTTACTAAGAAGCCCCATTTCTCTGCTCTACTTCTTTATCAACTTAGTGAGCCTTGAGATTATAAACCTCCCTTGATTTATTGGTGCGTGAATTTTAATATTTTAAATAATCTCCAATCTAATGGTTTGGCTTTGTAGAATAGGTAAATAAACTTTGTGATAAGTTATTGGTTGGTTATTGACAACCTTGAGAATTAGACTTATGGTTAGGTAGTTTAGTTAGTAACAGTAGGTTGTTAGTAGAATAAATGATTAAGAATTCAAAGGGTCATAAACTTTGGAATCAGTTGGCTGACGAATCATCTTTTAGTAGGATAAATAGGTTGAGGAAAGAGAGATCAAAGCCAGACTATGAGAGCCATAAGCCAAGAGCCAAACTGTGAGAGTCGTAAGTCGAGACTCAGATTGTGAGAGTTGTAAGCCGAGAGCCAACCTATGAGAGTCGTAAGCCGAGAGCAGACTGTGAGAGTCATAAGCCGAGAGCCAGACTGTGAGAGTCGTAAGCCGAGAGCCAGATTGTGAGAGTCATAAGCTGAGAGCCAGACTGTGAGAGTCATAAGCCGAGAGCCAGACTTTGAGAGTTATAATCCCAGGTAAGCTTGGTGTTACCTCTTTGTTTTCTTTGCTTTTATTATTTGCTTATAAAGAATTGTGATTGAGAGAAGTATTGTTGAATTGATAGTCGTAGAATAGATTATGTATTGAATTAAGATAGAAGTAGTAAGCTTTGGTATTTTGTAGTTTGATAATTGATTTCAGATAGCCAGAGTACAATCAATTGTGACACTAACAGACCCAATTCATATAACCAGTCTTTTCCCGTGTTTGAACCCACATCTATTAGTTCAATTATTTTGGTATACTGAAGCTTGAACACAACAAGAACAACATTTTGGCACCGTTGCCGGGGAAATGATAACAATATGAAATGCTAGAAATTGATTGTATAGGAGATGGAATTATATGTTGAATGAGAATGTGAAAAGAACCAATTATAGGGTTACTAATATGTGAGTTATAATTCAAGACAGTATTGATTTTGTAAAGAAGAATGAAAGATTATGAGTGATAATCATGAGGAAAAGGATTATCAAAGAATTAATCGACAAGTAAAAGAAAGACAGGAGCGATTACACATAAGAAATATCCTACGGGAATGACAAAAAAGAATTGCAGGTCCAAGAAAAACCAAAGGAAGAAAAATTCAGATTCAAATAATAAGAGACCAGTGATAATACCAATGGCTGCGGAAGTGCTAGAAGTACCAATTGCAGTACAAATGGGAATAGTAGGAGACCGCACCACAAGTGTGGCACCATTACCTACTTTTAGTGGTTGGTCGGGCTCTGATCCCGATCACCATATATTTCAATTTTTGATAGCCTGTGTGGCTAATAATGGTAGAATTGAAGACATTTGGTTGAGATGGTTACCAACAACTTTAAAAGATATAGCTTTTGAATGGTATATCTGACAACTAGTGGATAGATTTCTCAATTTAGAGGCCTTGAGCAATGCCTTCCAAACCCATTTTAGACCAATTGGATTTGAAGATCGGCTTCAAGAAAGTTTTATGAATAGCAAGATGTTTGTGGGGGAATCCATAGAGTCCTATTTTGGCCGGATCGCAGATATACTTTATAAATGGTCAAATAATCAAATGCCAGATGCGTTTATATTGCCGATATTAATTAATGGTTTGCATCCACCAGAATTGAAAATATTTGTAAAAGAGGCTCAATCAGCTACGGTAGAGGCATCGTTGGAATGAGCAAAGGTGTGGGAAGAATGTCATTATGACCAATTGTTAATAGTGGGAGCCACAATGATTCCAAGTTCAGGAAGCCAACAAATACAATCAAGAAATGTGTCGATGGATAATTATCCACAAATGGCTGCCTCTAATGTGAAGAATGTTATGTTGCAACAATCAATTAATGCTACTCCACTCCAAGCAATAGCGCCAATAATGATGATACCTTATTTTACATCACCAACCTATCAACAACAAGAGTTGTTCACAAATACAACTGTTAAAGATCCAAATGAAGCCTTGTTATTAAATCTAACAAAGAAAATGGAAGAATTGGTCGTGAATTTGGTTAAAGATAAGGAGAAACGACATAAGCCTTCTAATACGAGACCTAATGTATGGCATAATAATTTTAAGGAACAAGGTCATTTTGATACGAAATGTCGATCACCTAGACAAACAAATGTTCAATGTACATTTTGTGGAAGAAAGCACCCTATCCAAAACTGCTGGCATTTACAAAGGCAACAACAATTCAGTAATCAGACCATGATTCCACCGACTCAATGGGAAGTCAATCAAGTTCAAATGAAAAATATTTATGGATGGAATGGAAATCGATTTAATTGACAAAATCGAGCATTCAATAATTTTCTAAGTTCTAATTTTAATCAGAGGTCTGCATCAAACCCCCAGAACTACGGGAAGGAGCAATAGAGATATCAGCAATATGCTCCACCGAGGTCATCAAACAAAATATCCTCCATACTTACGGGACAACCATGATCATTTTCTAATCCCACATGGAACAAGCCTAGTAAGTATATACTGGTGGAGACAACCAATATGCCAAATGGAAGTGCAAGAAGACCACTTCATTGTTTCCGTTGCAGACAGATTGATCATTATGCCAGTGAATGTCTCAATCCCAAAGCCAATGACGATTATGTGCCAATGTGTGTGAATTACAAGCAGTCAAGACATACTTATCAACAATGTAATACTCCGTTCAATTTCAATAATCAAGATCAGCAAATCCAAAGCCAAGGAAAAATGGAGGAGATAAATCAATGTCCTCAAGATTCACCAGTTTATCGGGTAGAAGTAGTCCAAGCTATCCTTACAAGAAGTCAGCAAAAAGGAAAACGACCAATTCAATATTTGGGTAATCCTGAAGCGAAGGGCCAATTGGACCCAATTATGGAGACATCCAATCTAGGTCCTAACATGGGCCCCTTACCTAGTATAAGACCTGAATCGGTTGTGCATCCCAATGAGATACCGATTACGAAGGCTTCAGTTCCGTGTCAAGCTGTTCCATTCTCTACATAGTTTTAGGAAACATAGTTTTTGCTGAAAGATCTTCTCAGAGGTGTGAATTCTAAAGAACCAATATTAGCCCAATTGAGAGAACAATCTTACCAATTGAAAGAACCAATTTTATAGACTCCATCAAATTTAGTTCTAATAGCTTTACCAATTTCTAATATAAAGAAAACTAATTTACTTGCATCGGTGTTTAGGATTAGGAAGAAGAAACGGACATTGGAAATTATCACTAATACAAAACCATATGATATTCTAAAAGATTTGGGTACCATACAGCCCACGATCTCTATGAAGCAACTATTGGCAGTAGCACCTGAGTGCCGAACTATCTTGAATTTCTCATTAATTCATCGCAGATCTCAAAATAAAGAAATCCGAAAAGTAAGTTTGAATCTCGATCTAGGTGCATCAACGATCGATGTCTCAATTGATGGAGTGTAATTATCAGGAGTGCAAGTAGACGGAGGATCTAGTGTAAATCTTATGAATGCCGCTACAATGGAGGAGTTGGGTTTGGATCACATATTACCTATTATAGTAGTTTTGAGAATGGCTGACTCCAGTAGAGTTAAACTTATGGATATTTTACGGAGTATTGATACGATAATTACGGGAATTACCTATAAAATTGATTATATTATCTTTCGATTGCGAAGCTCTATATTATCATACCCAATTTTATTGAGGCGATCATAGTTGTATCAAGCTAAAGCTCGAAATGACTAGGGCCATGATATATTGACAATTGAAAAAGATAATGATAAAATTGTGCTTCAAATGTACCTTTTCCAATATCACAAAGAAACTCAAGTTGCTAGTTCAAAATTTATGTCGGATTGTGAAGATGAGTCTACAGAAGAAGAAATTGGTGCACCTGATTCAATTTATACTGATACAAGGCAAGTTGTCAAGCACACTAGAATGAACTACCAGTGTAGGGGACCGGGAGAGTACTTAGTTCGTCCAGATGTTTTTGACGATTCTAATCATATGATTACATATTGGATGAATAGACAGGATGTTAATCACGTTAGTACTATGAAATTGGAGTTAGAAAGTTCTAATGTGTCAGATTTTATGAAAGATTTTGAAATTGAGCAGAACATTATTCCAGAGACTCCTGAAATTTCACAATGTTAACCAATTAATTTAAGTATAGGAGAGGCTCTCCAAATCATTTTGATTTACGACGGTATAAAAAGCAAGGAGAAAGAAATTTAGATGGATTACTTTTAAATGCATAAAACTGCTTTTGCATGGTCGTATGTGGATTTGAAAGGAATTCCAGCTGAAGTTTGTGAGCATCGAATTATATTAGAAGAGAACGCTATACCAGTATGCCAAAGACAACATCAACTTAATCCAAAATACTCACTTATGGTAAAAGAAGAACTGGATAAACTCTTGGAGGTTGGATTTATCTATGCGATTCCTTTCAGTGAATAGGTTTCACCAATTATTATGGTACCGAAAAAGAATGTAAAAGTTTGCATCTGTCAAGATTTCCAAAAATTAAATACGGCTAACAAAAAGGATTATTTTCCTTTACCATTCACGGATAGTATATTGGATGGTGTCATTGGACATGAATGTTATTCATTTCTTGATGGATTCTCTAGTTATAATCAAGTTAAGATTGCAAAAGAAGACTAGTTAAAAACTACTTTTATTACAGATTGGGGGACCTTTGCCTATAAGGTTATGCCGTTTGGGCTTTGTAATGCACCAACTACATTTTAAAGGGTAATGATATAAGCATTCCAAAATTATCTACAAATTTCAATGGAAATATTTCTAGATAATTTCTGTACATTTAGTACAAGAGCCAAGCATTTAGAATGTCTAGGTCAATGTTTGAATCAATGTACCAAATATGGAATTTCTTTAAATTCGAAAAAATACCAATTTGATGTGTCTTCTAGTAAACTGTTGAATCATATAATTTTGATGGCAAGCATTTCTACAGATCCGAATAAAATAAAGATTATAGTAGAATTAAAGTAACTAGACACTATTATGGGTGTTCGAACATTTGTCAACCATGTCGGTTATTATCGATGATTTATCTATCTATTCACAGTTATATGCCTTCTCTTGACAAATCTCTTGAAGAAACCACCAACTGATGGGACCAGACTATTTTGGACAAAGGAATGTACGATTACATTCAAAACATTGAAACAAAAATTGGTTTCAGTACGAATATTTGTGGTACCTTGTTGGACAAAACCATTCTAAGTTTATGTGGATGCATCTAATGTCGTGATTGGTTCTGTGCTAAGGCAAAAAGATGACAAGGGATTTGATCACCCTATTTATTATGCAAGTCGTCAATTGGTAGCAGCTGAAAGAAATTATACAACAACTGAAAGAAAATCATTGGGAATGATTTATTCCGTACAAAAGTTTTGTTATTAACTTTTTGGTTATAAATTTGTTTTTCATGTCAACCATGATGCTTTAAAATATATAATTAATAAGCCTCAATTGAGTGGTCATATTGCACAATGGATTTTACTCTTGCAAAAATTTGACTTTACTATTTAAGTAAGATCAAAAAAATCACATTCTAATGTAGACCATTTATCTTGGTTATCCAATATATTGGATAATGAACCCATTCATGATGCAATATCCAATGCGGAACTATTTGCGATAGATGTAATTACTCCAAAGTATAGTGAAATAATTCAATACTTGATATTTCAAACCTTTCCACCTAATTTTAATGAAAAGCTTAAACGATGCTTAATATTAAAATGTGCACCTTATACGATGATTGGTGAAACTTTATATAAACAAGGCAAGGATGGAGTTTTGCGACACTGTTTTTATCAGACTGAAGTGAATACTATATTGGAAGGTTGCCACTTGGACAGTTGTGGTGGACATTTTGTAGGAAACAGCATGGCTCGTAAAGCTTTACAGGATGGTTATTGGTGGCCAACAATGTTTGCAGATGCCTACCAATTCATCCGTTATTGTGACCCATGTCAAAGAACGGGTCAACCTATTGGAACTTCAACAATGCCATTGGTACTAATTCTGGCTCAAGTGCCTTTTAAAAAATGGGGAATTGATTTTGTAGGACCAATTGCACTAGCCTCGAGAAATGGACAAAAATGATATATACTGGTAGCAATGGATTACGTAACAAAATGGGCTGAAGCCGTAGCTACAAAAACCAATAGTGTAAGTACAGTAACAACTTTTTTATATGAACATATTATTACACAGTTTGGTTGTCCATGAGAATTGGTTAATGATCGAGGAACTCATTTTATAAATAGTACAATCGAAGCACTTACCACTAAATACAAGATAAAACATCGAAAGACTACACCGTATCACCCTAGAGTCAATGGATAAACGGAAAAGACTAATGGAATTTTATGTAAAATCTTAACAAAAACAGTTTCAGGAGTGGGAACACATTGAGACACTAAGTTGTTTGTAGCTTTATGGGTATACCGTACTGCATATAAAGTTACTACCAATGCTATCCCTTTTCAATTGGTTTATAGCCAGGAAGCAATATTACCTATTGAATTGGAAGTCCAAAGTTTACGAATTGCTATAGATATTAGATTGAGATATCAGGATTCATTATGGCACCGTTTAGAAGAATTGGAAAAATTGGATGAAATTAGAGCCAATGCATTAATGATTATGGAAACTACCCAAAAATGAAGGAAGACTTATTTTGATAGTAAGCTTAGACCAAAGGCTTTTATGCCAAATGATTTGGTACTTCTTTATGATAGTCGATTTAAAAAAATTTCAAGAAAATTTCAAGTTTGATGGCATGGGCCATATCGAGTTACTGACGGATTTCTAAATGGTTCAGTACAATTGGAAGATTTTATGGGTACTAAATTTACGACATGGATCAATGGCAATCAGCTTAAACTTTACTATATATAAACTCGGGACGGGTTTTCTGTTACAAAAGGGGGAGTCGATCCAATTGATTGGACTTTAGTAAGAAGTAGGAGGGGGACTCTTGACAAGCATCATGTTTTCTTTTGTGGTTAAAGAGAAAATGGCGAACATGGTGTCTGAGAAAGCAAGGTTGGAAATTGATTGAAAAGAACGACAAGAGCGACTATAGATAGAGGTTGCTATGTTGTAGAATAAACTAGCCGCATTAGAGAATGAGGCCAATAATTGAGTGTAGACCAATACGCCAGTTTCAGCGACAACACCTTTGGAGATATATGCTGCTACGTCTTTATAAGTTGAGGTTAAATAATGTTTGTGAGGACACTACACAATTAGGAGTGGAGCTATGTAGAATAGGTAAATAAACTTTGTAGTAAGTTACTGGTTGGTTATTGACAACCTTCAGAATTAGACTTATGGTTAGGCAGTTTAGTTGGTAACAGTAGGTTGTTAGTGGAATAAACGGTTAAGAATTCAAAGGGTCATAACCTTTGGAATCTGCTAGCCGACAGATCAACTTTTGGTAAGATAAATATGTTGAGGAAAGAAAGTTCGAAGCCAAACTAAGAGAGTCGTAAGCCGAGAGTAGACTATGAGAGTCGTAAGCCGAGAGCCAGATTGTGAGAGTTGTAAGTCGAGAGCCAGACTATGAGAGTCATAAGCCGAGAGCAGACTGTGAGAGTCGTAAGCCGAGAGCAGACTGTGAGAGTCGTAAGTCGAGAGCAGACTATAAGAGTCGTAAGCCGAGAGCAAGACTATGAGATTCATAAGCCGAGAGTAGATTATGAGAGTTGTAAGCCAAGAGCCAGACTGTGAGAGTCGTAACTTGGGATAAGCTTGGTGCTACCTCTTTATTTTCTTTGCTTTTATTATTTGCTTATGAAGAATTGTGATTGAGAGAAGTATTGTTGAATTGATAGTCATAAAATAGATTATATGTTAAATTAAGATGGAAGTAGTAAGCTTTGGTGTTTTGTAGTTTGATAATTAATTTCAGATAGCCAGAGTATAGTCAATTGTGACACTAACAGACCCAATTCATATAACTAGTCTTTCCCCGTATTTGAATCCACATCTATTAGTTCAATTGCTTTGGTATATTGAAGCTTGAATACAACGAGAACAACATGCTTTCAATAATAAAATATTCTCAATCGATCATATGCTAATTTCTTTGCATTGATGGGCCAAAATTGACTCTTAACCTTAGTTTCAAAGTCCTCTCAATTATAAATCTACTTAGAGCTCCATAGCTTTGAGCTTAATCTCCACCAAATGCATGCCTCACCTCTCAAATAAGTAGCTACATATATAATTCTTTTAATGGTGTTTGCTTCAGATAGTTAGAATTATCATCAAATGTTGAGGAATCATTGGCATACATCTTCTTACGTTGAAGTTTCAAAGTAGGTATAGGGCTTATTCAATTTCAACCTAGTAGATGTGAACTTCTTTGCTATAGAGGCTTCTATTTTCCCTTGTAGAGTAGTTATTTGGCTTAAGAGGTGTTATATTTGAGTCTCCATCTAAGATTGCTCCGCCATATCTTCCATATTACAATTTTCTTGTTAGAATTTGCTATTATAATGCCTTTTTTTTTTTTTTTTCCAGCTGATTTTTTACAAATAGCTCGTGGTAGCTTTAAAATAGTATCCATCATAACCACAACAATTGACCTTTAACTGGACAGTGGCTTTCAATACACTACCAAAGAACAAACTAATACTTGCTCTGTTACTAATAAAACAAGATTGGACTCTTTCTAAGATCTAAAACTCTTCTAATCTATAGCAATATAAATCCCATTACAATGTTAGATATAATAGACCAAAATAAAACTAAATAGAATAGAACATAAAAGGTAAAATAGAGTGAAAGAGAATAGAATAGAACAAAAAAAAAAAAAAAATGCAAAGCAAATTTTATTGAGAAAAATGAACCAAAGCCATATCTAACCAAATATCCAAATAGTCTTGGCTAGTCCTATTTATACTTTGTCCAACTATCTTAGAACTTTTTAAAATATTCCTAACGATGGATCCCATCAATATAATTGCTTCTTTTAGAAGGTTTTAGAGATGGGTTCTACTTAGATAACCACCCTTCTAGAAGATTCTAAAGATGGGATCCATCTAAATAACGGCCATAAGTCCTTTCTAGAATGTTCTACGATAGATCCCACATGCACCACCAACCTAATTTCAATTCTAGAAATTTCTAGAAACTTCTCAAAAACAACTCCAGCTATTCATTTCTATGCGTCAATAATACGAATATTTTATCCGTACCTTATTACAGCTATTCTTAGCAATTTTCAGCAACAATATGTAGATTTTGGTCTTTGATTGATCAAAAGTTGAGTTATTGCTTTGCTTTTTGCTTCACTTTTGATAAAAACAATGAGATATGCAACCAATCAAAGATGGTTTTTATTCCCTTTGGTTTATCTCATTGGTTTATCTTCTTTGATCTATTTTGTATAAGAGATATATGTCATGAGCATTTATTATATCAAATTTCTTTTTTATTAAATAATTTTAAAGCCTTTTTTATTTGTCCATTTTTCAAATATTAGTATTATTGAAATCTACTACTTGGATTGGTTTTATATTAGTTACACAAAATTATTATAAATATATATAAAGGTTGGTCATTTATAACTTCATTATGTATAAATTAAGTTTTTTATACCAATAATATGTAGTAACATTGGCAAAAAAATTATAAAGAAATTAAAAAAAGATTCTAAAATTTATAAAAATTAGTAATATTTGTGGTTTTTAAATCTTAAATAAATTAATACTTAAAGAACAAACAAAGAATTTTTAATATAAGACCGTCTTTAAATGATGTTATATAAGAATATAATTTCTTGGTTTCTATTTTGATTATACAATTTTTTTTTGAAATATTACCTTCTTTTAAAATTTTACACTTAGTTTTGTAGTTTTGCCTTCTTTTAGACAATATTGTGCAATATATTTTAGTTCTTTATAATTTAAGTATAATCCTTCTTATCAATACCAAATTTTTTCTTATGTGGTGAAAGCTTTGAATTGTGCATTTTTAATATGCATATTTTCTATGTTTGATTATATACCTTGATTATTAAAATTATTTGGTATAGATATATATATAAATATTGAAGTGGCATCATACAACTTTTTGATTAGAACTTGAATAATCTAAATATTTTATTAACCAAACAAATTAATTTCTAAACATAATATTTAAGAATCAAACAAATTGAGCAATAATTTCTTTACATCATAAGGTAATCTATGAAGAAATGATTTATTTGTTTATTTATTTATTTTAATATCCTACTTCATCTTTATAGGTTTCTATAATTTAATTAAAATCTACTTTATTAAATTAAAAATCAACATACCTTTTAAACTCTTATTATTCAAACTTTAATTTAAAATAATTTAATTTAAATACATCTAATATATCATATATCTAATACATGTAAAGAATCTATTATATATTTTAATTTTAATCTCTTTTATATTAAATTGTATGTATACAAACCCTGTTCAACATAAAATCAAATAAATTCATGGTTCATTATTTGACTTCTTAAATACAAATAAACAGTTGTAAGTATTAGAGAATAATGTCTTTTTTTGATTTTAGATTAAACATGATTTATATATATGACTTAAAATAAAAATAAATCATCCTCTAAATTTACAATCCATCCTTATTCTATATACATTTTAAAATGGGATTTGAATACAACAAGCCTAAAAGATGTATTAAGCAATAATTTAATCTTGATTTTGGTTGTGTAACTACAACCTGTAAAGAGGCAAAGGAAAAGAATGACAAGGAAGAGATAGTTTGATTTAACTAAAATAATACCAAATTCTAGTAATTAAAGTTTTATTGATTGATTGATTGATTTATTTATTTAGGAAGTTAATTTATTCTAGAGACGATCTGATTATCTTTCTTTTAAAGATTAATTGAAAACCATGTATTGAAGTTCAAAACTAAGTATGTTATTGTAGATTATATTGCAGACATTAATAAAGAATTTGGTTTTTAATAGATAATTGAAGACAATTTTTGTTATTGAACAATTTGACATTTGGTTACTTCATGGTAATAGAAACTCCTTTTACTCACTTATTAGAAGTAAAGTTACTGTATTTATAGTGTTCCAAAAACATAGATTGAATAAAAATATAATTTTTCTAATACAACTAATTATTTCTGTTTTTATTCTTTCTTTCCAACAATACTTTTGTAATTCTATTGAATCAATTATTTTATGTACTATAATAAAATAAAAATATATTATTAGTAATTCCATCAACTTAAGATTTCCTACAAAATTACTTTTCAATAAAAAAAATAAAAAATAAAACTTTAAAACTTTAAAATAATCAATCAAAAAGCCAAAAAGCCAAAAAAAAAAAAAAAAAACTCAACTCCCATTATCACATGAAAGAATCTATCATAGCTTTAAAATCAGAAAACAAATCCACAATAATTCATAAATAAAAGACACACAAATTATTAATTAATTAAAACCTTCCAATTTTTGTTAATTCAGTTTTTTCTTATATAAAATCTATAAATAAATAAATAAATAACAGAAAAAATGAAACCATAAAACCTTAAAACAACAGGAATGTGGAAGAATTTGAAAAATGGAAAACATGAAGCAATCAAGATTTTTTTTACAAAAAATGTTAGAATCACAAATGTTACACAATGGTAGTCAGTTGTGTAGAAATGAGAAGAGGAATGATACACAAAGAGAGAGAAAGCCCCCCCAGCCCCCGTTGGTGGAAAAGGAGGAGAAGCTTCTTCTTCTTCTTTCTAGTTCACTGGGTGCCACGCCCTGTTGTTGTTATTGTTGTTGTTGATGTTGTTGTCTCGATGCTGCTGCACATGGCTCTCTGCTGCTGAGATGAACTTGATGAGCTCGTGTATGGACGCGGCGCTGCTTTCCTCACTTCGCTTCAATGCTTGCACGTTGGCTTTCAATGTGCGGCCTTCGTCTTGTTGCATCACCAGCCTCACCTTTCTCTCCACTTCGCTGCTGCTTGTGGGTCTCCCCTTCTCGTCCACTTTCAGCTCCACCGCCACCTGGGCTACGTCCACCAGGAACCTGTCCAACCCATTCTCATCCCCTTCATGCACCCTTCATTTCTGTCTGTCTGTCTGTCTGCTTTGCCTTGCTTTATCTCTACCTCTAGCTTAAGATTCAGTGATTGCTGTGCACAAGTGAGAGAGTAAGAGAATGAGAGAAAGAGAGAGAGAGAGAGAGAGAGAGATGTATAGAGACGCACCTGCAGTTCATTTTTTGCTCGGCGCGGCCGGGTAAGGCTATAATCGGCAACCCTGCAGATATGCTTTCGAGGATTGAATTCCAGCCACAATGAGATAGAAAAGCGCCTGTGGAGGGGTGATTCAGAATGCGCAGCTGAGGAGCCCACGTCGTCACCACCATTCCTCTGTCCTTGGTTCGTTCCAAAAATCCTGCAGTCATTTTAATAGATGTTGTAAGCAGGATTCGTAGAGGTCTCAGAGTTCTTGTGGCGATAGACTTCAGAGAGGGGATCGGAGCAGTTGTGGCACACCTGGTGGCAGACATTGTGTGATGGTCGGCTGGTCTTGTCTACGGGAAATTAGATCGCCTGCTATCCATAGGAAAGGTTGTCCACTTGCCTCCAGGCCTAGAGCAAAGTCCTCTATGCAATTCTCGTAACCTGTGAGCCCGATTGTGCCGAGTGCTACGTAAATCACTGATCGGCAAGGTTACCTATCCAAGAACTGAACAATGCTCTCATCAAGCTCTTCGAGGATGCCATCCTCATCAACTGTGGCACCCACTTGGCTGGAGAAAACGAGGGGCGACAGTTAGGGACCGACTGGAATCACTTTTGGTGCCTGGAATCCAGGGCTCAATTCTAAATCAGACTTGACTTCATGCAACGCACTCAGGAAAAAAATTGGAAGCCAAAATATGGAGCTGGTTGGAAGTGGAGATGATTGGTCACCTGGCCGGTTTCATCGAGGGCGGCCAAGACATCTGCCTCAAGCTCGCGGAATGTGTTATCTAACACGATGGGCGCCTCGGCTGCTCTCCTCGACATGTAGAGAAAGTTTCCGTAACTGTCGATTTTGAGGAGCTTGGGAATCAAAGCGTTCGGGTCCAGGTCAGTCGGCAGTTCGGATGCCCGCAACCGCACTTTGAGGCCAGGAATTTGAACGAACACATCCTGGCTGGTCGTTGTCAGGGGCAGAATGCTATCCGCGAGCAGCTTCGGCACCTGAAGCATGAGTGATAAATTGGCCGCTGATTGCGTGTGCAGGACATATCGTGGTATGTTGAATTTAGCGGCCACATCATGTGTAAACCCCAACATCATGTCCGAAATGATGCAGCAGGGGGCGAGGGATGCGCCACTCGACATCAGAGATGACAGACAATCACAGAAAACTGAGACGAGCGCCGGCCTAGACTCTTCACGAATAACGTCTGCTGCACCGAGTCCAGCTCTAGTACTAAACCCATCCTTCACTGTGACGATGTCTATGTTCTTGTGCAGAATCACACCCGCATGGGGCTTGAAACTGGGCGAGGTCTGCAGCTGGGATCTGAGCCCTTCGAGGCACAGAAACGTGACCTTGACTCCGACCTGCGCGAGGCGAGATGCCAAGTACAAGAAAGGCATGCAATGACCAATGGCAGAAAACGGCACCAGCACCACATGAACATTCCCACTGTTCGAACCCATACCCACTGTCTGAGATCGACAGTCGCACCAAACCTGCTCCAAAACCAAACTGATGACCTAAACACGAACCAAATTGTCAGTGCACAGTAACACACTTCCAACACAAGAAACTCATGTCCAGTGGCTCTCTCTCTTTCAATACCAAGCACCGGCTTTTGGTTATTTCTACCGAGGTAGAGCTCACAACCATCAACTTTTGAGGTTCAGAAATGGAAAACAAGTGGCACATGTGGAGCATAAGCAGTATTGTCAATAAAGGACTGACTTTCTGAATTGCTTACGTGAGGACCACTAAAGGCAAGCGTGTCACCCTCCGGAAAAAGGCATCGTCCCCTTTCAAGTGGAATGGACGTCGTGGTCGTGGCGCCTGCATTTCACTGCAGGGAAAGTGTACCCACAATTTCAATGTAGGGAAACAGTAGGTAATTAATGAATAATTTATTATTTTTATAATTCCAGATCAGCATTCATGCATGATTTGGACTTGACACATTGTTCTTCTTGCCCTGATTTCCAGTTGGACAAGTGCTATCCAGTTCAATGGTGCATGTCTATTAATTTCATTTAGCACACATTTGAATAATATTATAGTTTTTCTTGGTTATAAGTTTTCTTATATTTATTTTAGAACTTATAAGTTTTGTTGGGATTTGAAAGATTATGCCAGTAATTGGGTTTTATTTTGATTTATTTGAATTTTTCTTGGATCATAATATTATCTTTAAAATTTCATTTATTTTGATTTATTTATATAAATAGTATTGATGGAATTTTATTTAAGAAATTTCTATAATAGATCTTTAGCTGGGAAAATTTTTCATGTCTATTTTGTGCAAAGTAAACCACCCATAGTATTACCAAAGTTTACAATAATGCATTGAAAAAATAGCAATGAGTTCCCCATTGAATTATGTGAAAAATTAATTAATTAATACATGTGGCATTTGACAAATTTTGTTGTATTCATGTTTATTACATACATGTAGAGGATTAAAAACAAAATGGTTTGGTTTCTAATTAATGTTGTTTATTTATTCATTTATTTATTCATGAAAGTATTTGAAATTTTAATTAAAAGAGTGTTAAATAGACCCAAGTTTTTACTAAATTGATAAACCCATCCAAACCATCATGAAAATGAAAAAAAAAAAAAAAAAAAAAAAAAAAACTCTCTAGATTCATTTTTCCACTATTGGATCTAGAACCAATGAAAACCAACCATATTCATCATGATTACCTTATTCTTCACAAAGCTGGGTCTATTTAATAAAAGCATGGGTCTATTTAATAAAAGCATGGGTCTATTTTACAATCTTCTAATTAAATACAAAAAGAAGTCATTTTGTAACCAACTTTTACAAATAATTAATTTAAGGTGAAGATTCAACTTTTAAATATGTTTGTCTATTAGTATAAAAATCTTGATCATTTTATCAATCATGCCTGTAATTCTTGTGAACATATTATTTAATATAATTCTTACAAGAACCAAATCAAAATTTTGCTTAACTTTTAAACTTTTTTGTAGTTAAAAAACCACAGTAAAATATTGTAAAATAGTATTTTTGTTGTTGTATGTAAAGATTGTAGTTTAAAAGGGTAATACAAAGATAAATTACTTTAATGATGCTATAATATTCAACTTAGCATACATAATTTTTACTGCAAGGTTTGGTTTTACAACGAACAACTACATCTCCATAGCAAAAAACCTAAGCAATAATATGTACAGAGGATTTGGCACCAAAATTGGGTTGAAGTAAAAAATATTTTTTGCTAATTCAAGACAAGTTGTTGATAAAGTATATTTTGTCAAAAAATAACATTATAACTTGGTTCAAATGCACATTCTTGCACTTAATACAAACATGCCATATTTGACGCAAATTAACGGTTCAAAATGTTGATTACTCTTTAATTATTAGTTTTTGGTAATATTAACTACTGATTCAAAATTAATTTAATCTTTACCACATTTGATAAATCTTGCAACATTGTTTTTGAAATATGCATTTTATCAAATATAAAAGACGTTTTTGTTTTTGTTTCTGTTTTTAATTTTTTTAAAAAGGTAAGTTAAATTTTAGTTGAAGTTTGTTCATAGAAATAATATTCCATTCCAAAATTTATCCCAATATTCTTATATATATATATATATATATGATTTTTTTTTTTTTTTTTCCATATCCCTACTTTTGTAATTTGAAGCTTGATATATACATAAATAAATAAATGTTAAAAAAATCCTTATATTTAAGAGCGAAAGTGCCACATAATTGATACATTACCTGATTAATACAAAGATAAATGGAAATTGAGAAGCAAAAAAAATTGACAATTAAAATGATAAAATTAAAATAATAAATAATAATGTGTGGATAAACAGAATGAGATGTGGGATGTGGTTTGACAAAAACTTCATAATGTGGGTAATATTTAAATGACATGTAAAAGTTGATAATAGAACTCATGTTTAACCTCCACATACATTAATCTTTAATAACTACTTCCTTCTGGTGAAGAAAGAAATAAATTGGAACAGACCAAAATTAGTGCTTATTATCTCTAATCTGTGTAAGTGGCAAAAAAATTTCAACTTTCTTAGGTTCCATTACTCCATAGACCAGACATGCACAAAGCCATGTGATATTTTTCTATTGTGTAATCAAAATTTTCATTGAATATTGACAATGAACCATGTAGTTAAGTCTACACTGGGTTTGTAGGTGAAAAACATTTATGGTTTTTTTGACAGCATGAGGCTTCCTCTAAAGGTTTTATCACAACAGTATACTCCATTTGCTGAGTTTCTACCGTTTCAATGAAATTTTGTTCCAATGTTGATTAGATTCGACTCTTTTTGTTTATTCTTTCTTTGCGAATATCTAAACAAAATGGTTTTGTAGATACTACCTATGAAAATAAGCTGTGGATTAGAGGATATTATATTCGCAGTTTTAGGTTCGACTACGTTTGGGCAGACTGTTGAAGATGCCAGTTGGATTAAAATATGAATCAATATGAGCTGAATTGGGACATAGAATGACTTGCGGAAGTTGAGAGAGTTGCCCTCAATAAAAATGGATTAAAGTATCACTAACAATCTCGTGAGCAAGATAAATACGTTGATAACAGCCAGCATCTAAATTAAAGTTAAACCATATTCACCTATACAAGACAGACTTGGGCTCCATGGTATCATAGAACATTGTCAACTATGGTTATAAAGGCAGCATGCTGCTGTTCTACTTGTCGAAGCTTTGAAATCAAACTGTTCCAAAACTTTGCTCATATAGCAACTGCACTCATATACACATAATCCAAGAATCACAATCTATACTAGGAATAGGAGAGCACCAAATTAAGAAGAAACCATGTCTGAGTTTAATCAAACCTTGCCAATGATTTTTCGTTTGTATGCCCGAGGTTCTGTTGTCAGAGGGCTACTTGATGAGTAGTAATACTTCCTGTAACCAGGTGTGTCGGCACTTGTTGTCAAGACAACTTTGGGTTTTTCAGTTTCTGCAATTGCCTGTGCCTATAAACAACAGCCAACCTTAGTTTCAGAAGGTACACAAAGCATCGATCACCAATAGGAATCCTCAAATGATTACTCAAAAAAGATAAACCCTAAACAGTTCACAAATGATCATCAACGATAAACTTTCATCGAAGTAGACAATCCACCCAAAGATGGGCAATCAAACTCTATAAAATAACGAGTAGCCAAAACATTGTTCAAACTACCTTGCACCCTAGTTACAGTACAAACCACGGGGTCCCTAAAATATACATCAGCATTCGGTTGAGTTAGACACAAAAACAATTGTACCTCATTGGTCGTTTCTCCTTGAGTAAACATGACTCCTTGCAATTGTGCACCAAGTTCAGAGGCTTGTTCTCGGCGCATTTGCTCTGCAAACTCAGCTTCTTCTTCCTCCTGCACAAGATCAGGCCATTACTCATTAGCAAGATCTACAGGGTCCTATATAGTTGCTCAAATACGGACTAGTCAAGAACGGCTATACTCTGAAAATCACCATACTAGGAGCTTCACCAGCTTAACCGATCTCCCCAAATCGTCAAATACCTGAAGCTTTGAGAAAAGCCATATAGAAAATTTCAAACAAGTTAAGAATATCGTTGGCATGTTCAAAATCTTTGACATTGGATAAAACGAAGTTAAAGAACAACTACACAGCTCCACTTCTAAAATTCAAAATGAATCGACGTACGCTTCAGGAATTGTTAGATAGAGGCAGAGTCTCAACAGATACATTTCACAACATGCGAATAGAAACCTAGCGCAGGCAAGTGATAGTACCATCATCCGACGCTGGTCGATGAACCATTCCGGTAAATGCTCTGGCAGCGTCACAAGATCCTCATCAAAGAGCTCCATAAACTGCTCGTTAGCGTATTGAGCCTTGCTCTTGGCATAGCGCCTGTACTGCTTGCTTCATCCATATCTAGCAGCCATCAGAAACTACTATGCTAATACGACGCAGAAAAACATGAGTAATCACACAATAAATAAGCTGCACGACACAAAAGGGCTCATCATTTCAAAATCTGGACTAAGACAACTAATCTGATAAACTTTATAACTTCTTCCAAGGCTCACAAATCGACTTCAACAGCTCTTTTTCCCCTCTTTTACATCCAAGTTTTTTTTTAACATGAAAGCAATAAATGTAACAAACAAGTACACTAAAACTTTCATTGATGTGGATGTACAGAGATCGTGGGCTGTCGAACAATTAAGTGGAACCTTTCCGACCTCAGGCAAATGCACTTTAATAACACCTAACATGGAGATTTCAAGTAGTGAGGGATTTCAAATTTGCTCTAACCCACACAAAGAAAAGCTCTCAGCATGCTGATCCTCAGTTTGGATCCATTTTTATGTTCAAGAACGTTGAGTGAGAAAAGTTTTTCAGAAAGCTAACCTCCTCTAAGATGGGAGTTAAGCTCCATTGCTGCAAACGGCGTAGACAGCCTACAACTGTGCCTGTTGTATGTATATCCCCCCTGGCAAAACGCTCAATTTGACAAATTTCAATCGAGGTTCAGAGCTTAAGTATGACATGCTGCAGCTGCTCCTCATGAATGCTATTTTAAAAATAAAATTGCAACCTCATTGGACGGGAATGAACTCACGAGCACATTACGAGGATTGGATGATTGGTGACATCAAGCACTATCTCAAGTGCATCCTTTATAAGATCCTCACTGATGGGTTTCCATGAGGTCTCCGACTTCCACACACCGACACCCAGATGGATCTGCGAAGACGATCCATTTTCAAATTGTAGTTACTCGAATGTAAGTCCTGCAAGAGCAAGAATCGAAAGGAGAAAAAAAAAAACAAAACAAAATAAAACAAATCAAAAAATTAATACTTGAAACGAGAACATACCAATTTAATCTTGTTAGTGTCGAGGAAGTCGGTAACTGCTTTAGGGGGAGATTGGTTAGAAAGGTATAGGATGGTTTTTAGCTGAAGGTGCAGTAGAAATGGTAGATTGTGCACATCAAGGACCTTGGACCTGAACACTCCTGATTCTACCACTCCATAAGCATCTGGCACACTGATGTACGCCAAAGTCATCCCTGCCAACACACCAAAACACGTATGACAGTCTACTTGGGAGATTGTCCACACTTCCATCAAAGAAAGAAAAATGCAGCGCACAGAATCAGCAACCCCAGATCCCGAAAGTCTCAATAGCCAAATCCAATCTCATCTTTCAAAACTAGTAAAAACCCAAAACTTAAATTGACAAAACGAACGAGCTAAGGAATTCATTTCGAACATTCTCAGGGCAGACTTCAAAGAAAAATGCGAGAAAAAGGTAGCTCACCGATCAGTTTAAATTCACGATGTGCACACGGTATCAATCTGCACAACAGTACAGCATTCGAGAAACGCGTTCAAATTGACAAAACGAACTCGTAACGAATTGCACTGAGAGGACGCATAACTGGCGATGGGAAAATATGGAATGAAAGTTAGACCAGGGAAAGTAGGTTGAAGCAGTCCATTCATAGCCGAGAAATTGGAGAATGCACATACACTACCACAGTCGGCACACAAAATAATAATAAATAAAAAAGAACGACCTAAAAGCTGGAGTGAAGATCTGGGGGCTACTGGCAGTGCATCAAATTAATAGCAAGAGGCAATCTCAACAGTCTGTACCGCAAACTCCCGCACCACCACCGTACTCTTCACCCACCTCGACACAAGTCTCGCATCCACAAAATTCAACTATAGGAAAGCCTACGTCCAGAACTCGTGGCTAGGCCACCCACAAAAGATACTCAGCACATCGTAGCCGCGTAAGCTCTGAAATCCTTGCCACTTCGCAAAATTCCAACACCTGGTCGAAGAATCCGACTCGCCAATCCCATCAACTGCGGCAATTGACAGAAGCTTCAGGATCCATATCAAACCTAGGTCTGCGTTGATTCCAACTCCATAAAACAGGAATCCGACAATCCTCGTCTGCTCCGGACCCACCCCCACCGTCGCGAAATTCCTCGCAGAACTTCACCATGTCGCTCGTCGCGGCATCAAATCCGAGGTCGACGGGCGTCTTTCTCGACGACCTTCATCTCTCTCAACGTGACCTTCAAACCCTAATTTCATCTCATGCATCCCACGAGTTCAAAGCCACCGCGATTTTTTTTACAATGTGTATTATTTCTTTGTTTTGTGTGCGAGTGTGTTTTTATCTTCAACTCACCACGACTACCACATCGATAAATCTTGAGAATTTTTTTAGAATGTTTTAATAGTGACCTTCCTATTCTCTATCCATATAACTTTAAGTAATAGCATGTTATTAATCATTATTATTGTTTAATGCTGTAATAATAATCAGGCAATTATTTTATTAATCTACTTTATTTTTTTAAAAAATAAATTTTTTGTGTCTAATGCTTGTTAGTAAATTTATATAATAAGATACATTCTAATACATGTTAGCAATGTTATTGTATATCTATTTAATCATTGAGCACAAAAAATTGAATGTATTTTTATTTAGAATATATATATAAAAACTATATATATATATATATAGTTTTTTTAAAAATAAAAATTACAATTTTATTTTTATTTTTGAACAGATAAATTATATTAAAATATTTCTATTAAATGTTTGCAAATGCAACAAAAGACAATTATAAAATGGTCATTATTATTTGAATAGCAATATTAGTTATAAATGTGTTAAAATTTTGATTGAAAACTTGGTACATGTGACAACAAAAAAAATTAAATAAGTTTTCAAATCATGTGTATAATACCAATGATTAGGCGACTATCACTATTTGGATCTACAAGAAATGACCAATTTAAAAGTTAATCAAATATCATCTACTAACAATAATAATTAATAATCAAATATAGATGTTTTGAAAAAGAGAATACAAGGAACTTGGAGAACATGCAAACAAGGAAAAATTATGAATAAGGGAATCAAGGAACAAATTAATGAAGAAATTGAAAAACTTAGAAACAAGAGAATATAGGAATATAGAAACTAAGAAATATAGAAATGAGGGAATTATAGAGCATGGGTCAAAAAGGGAATGGATGGATGTGCCAAAGATTCTATTGCCCCACAAGTATGGATTTTTGCTAGTGTATATATATAGAGATAGTGTGTCAAAACAATTATAATTATAAATATTTTTTTTTTTTGCAATAAAGACATGAATATTAATTGAATAGACATGCTTTATATAAATAATTATTCAATCTAATTCAACTTTTAAATAATTAAGTAGTTTCATATTCAATTATAATTTTTCATTAATAGAATATCTAATTACTTACAAAACAATAAAAATAAGACAATCATAATTTTTTTTATTTAATACCAATGATGATCATCTACTACCATCCACATTTAATAAGTTTCATTATCATTTATTTTATTAATTCAAACATAAGAGATCAACCTCTATGCTCTTTAATTGTTACATTTCTATCAATTTTGAACTAAATTTTATTAGTGTAGTAGAAGAAACAAAAATATTTGCAATGAAACAAGATAAATTTTATTTAGGTTAATTTAAACAATGCAATAATAAATTTATTTGATTAATTATCCATCATTATTTTCAAAAGACAATTAGAAAATTTTATTTTATACTTTTATTTATTTTCAAAGAATTAAAACTCTTCTTTTTTTTTTAAACATACTAAAGCTGAATATACATAAGAAATTTATATCTTCTACATGTGTATATTTATACAATTATATTGGATCTTTGTATTCAACTTCAAATTAAGTAATTTTTTTTTAAGTTGATAGACTATTTAGTTGTAGTTATAATCAAAGCTGCAATTAGATAATTGAACCATACAAACTTATTCAACAAGTTTAAGGTTTTTTATTTTTCAATTAATTTTCTTAAAGAATATTTTATCTAAACTAAGATAGGAAATAGACTCTTCTTTAGATATATATATTATTTTTAAATATCAATAATATATATATATATATATATAAAATACAAAATAAAAGGATTTTTAAAAAATAATTTTGTGATACTACTAAAAAACAATAAAATCAAATAATTCCTTAACAATAAGATTTTTTTTTAGTATTTATTACAATTTAAAACTATTATGCCAGAGATTATCTTTTAAATAATTTTAACTTAAAAGATAATCTTTTCATATAGTTAAAAGATGATCTTTTGTGACTATACAATATCTAATAAAAAAATGTTTAAAACCATTAAAAATTATATCAAAAACATGTTTCAAACTACTTAAAAAGTCATCTTGTAAAATGAAAATTTATGATTAAATATTGTAGTGCATAAATTTGCTACAACACACATGCTACTAGACATGCGAAATTTTATGTGTTCATAACAAAAAGTTGAGGTTTCTTGTTTATAATGAGTTGAGTGAATAATACTAGAGCGCATATCCACCCCATACTTTTTGTTTGGATACTGCGAAGTGACCCATTGTAAATGTTCTGAGCCTCTTAGATCCAGCACCATCACATTTGGATTTGTACAATGTCAATATTCTTTAGCAAAACGATATCCAAACAAACAGAATTTATAGCTTCTTAGCTGAAATAGGAGAATCTGAGGTCGGTGTCGTCGACCAAATACTCTCGACAGTTGATGAAGTTTTGAAGCTCTGTCCCAAGCGCTTATTATTTAGTGACCGAGGCTACTGAGATGCTCTGCAACCTGAGCTGATCTACTGCACACCCGGCTCTAGCTTAAATGAAAGCTGCACATCAATCGCTTTACGCCAAAAACAAGTTCTAAAGGGCTAAATTCCAGGTGCTAGACTTATCAGAACATTAGCATGCAATCTACTGCACAACTTGACTCATCAAGTCGTGTTTATCAGTCAAAAGCACCTGGACATTCAAAATGTCACAAAAAAGGAATTAATAAACTAGTAATTCCTGAGAAGAATACTCACAAAGAGTGCAGAAACTCTGTGTATTCACTCTTCAACTTCAATTGACATGATTGGTGAGAGGATTCACTATATTGTTAAGAAAGAAACATTGGTTGTCTTACAAAGACCATATGAAGCATCCATATCCGATAGCTCATTGCCCAAGATTCTGCCAAAGTGGAGTTTCAGCTTCAATGAGTAGTTTTTTCTGAAGTGCAACCTGTCAATGATCCATTTAAAATCAACTACATTAGCGTACCTGCAGTTTTTGTGTCTGTTTAGGTGTGTTTGCAGATATTTCTCATGCACTAGCTTCTCGGGTGTTGTAATTAAGTACGTACTGAATGCTTCTCTGAAGATAAGGTGATCATCATTTCAGTCACTACATACTGGTTTGTCACACAGGGTAATTCTGAACCGGTCACACAGAATCTCGCCGGTCCATTTTAAAGCTAATATATTGCAGGGTACTTGAGATAAGAGTTCATGGTGGGAGCCTTTTCAACAATGATTCGAAATGAACTCCTGGCAGAGTTTTCAAGCACAACTGACAGGGTTGGAAATGTTTCGGGACGTGGGAAGTATGCCGGTTGAAACTATAAACCTATGCGGTAACACTCGATTTAAACTGATGGGTTCTACGTCTCAGATCAAGTTGCAAGGGACCTCACTCCGGGTGGGCAATTGTCACTCAGTCGCCGAGAGAACGCAAGCTCAGAACACTGTTCTTGGGAAGTGGAGAGCAAAGAATGCATTTACAGTAGAGGAGCCTAATTTATTCTAATACTGCGTCTCGGAGGCTGAGGTGGGACAGGACGGCTTTTGACGGATCCGTCCATGTGGCCCCTTAACACGCTCTAATTGCACACTGCTATCATGTCTATAAACTTATGCAAATGAAATAGAAAGAATGAACTACGCTAGCCATAGCAGCAATGACGAGGATAATGTGTCTGCACACTTCTATGATTTCAGAGCATGTTTTTGGAAGAGTAAGTATTCACGTCAATCTTAGAACTGAAATCCATTTCCTGCACATTGCATTGATATCGATCAAGAAATTGGGTCTCAGCACAAGGATCTACTAGATTTATTAAGGAATACCTATCACACTTGTGGATCCCAAGTCTCAAGAGTTTGGTGTGGATGTTCTACTCTTTTCACTTCGCAACTTGTAATAGTCTGACAACAATGAGGCATTCGGCAAAATTCCTATTCCAAATGCACGGCACGTAATACTTGGTATGGCATGAAACCCGCTGCAGTTACTACAGAAAGTCGAGTTCTTGAAGCATGCACTAAGAACCTTGATCAAGCACAAGGATTTAGCTAAAAACGAAGCCATGAGCCTCACACTGCTGTTAACAAGAGCTGGACAATGCCTTCTCATGTGAATCAAAAGATAATCTAATCAACCATTAAGGTGCGCCTACAACTGCCACATCACCTGATCAAGCAACTAGAACTTGAATGAGAAGTTGCCCAAATGCATTCCTTTCAAATAAATATTTGTCCTTCAAAATCTAGACAATTATTACACCACTTTAGATTAACCTAGATCACAGAGCTTTCCTGTTCATTGTTATCAGTTATCCTGCATGCAAAATGTACATGTTGACCCCTACTGGCTGGGGCCTTCACATCTAATTGAACAAATTTGAAGTCTGTTTCTATACAATGACGTGGCCAAAGTTCTTTAATTTTTATATACATGCTCAAACTTGAGAGCTTGCATGTTACATCCTTTATGCAACCAATGTACACTTAGGTTGTGAACAATTTTAAAGTTACATGTATTTATAGGTTTGAAGTTTGAAAATTAGTTTGAGAAATTTAGAAGGATATTTGAATGGTTTTTTTCAAGATCATAAATCTATATAAAATTCAAAAGACAATACACTTATGTGTTACTAAATAAAAGGAGAAAAAAAAAAAAAATTATATACATATACAAGATAGAAAAAAAGCTAAAAAGGATATTGTTAAATACAAAAAGACTAGAGAGTTTTGAATCAAAGGTAAAATATTTGAAAGCACTAACAAGAATAAATATGGTCTTATTCTTGTCTCTATATAAATTAGCTACCAAAAAAGCCCCTAAGAAGCTTCTTAAGGATAACAAGACTTGTGATTTAATTATCAAGTTGTAGATTGCTTCCAACCTAATTTCTTAAAAGTAAAAACTTTATAAGACAAGTTTTAATAACTACATGATATTTCTATAAAAGTTTAAACATGTATGTGATAAATATCTAGGAATTTTTTTTGAAGCTTCATATTAAAGATATTATCTACTAAATAGTTCTACCTATATCTATTTATTTTTATTTACTTATGTAATATAAGCATCTTTTGCAGTTTAAAATATATATATATATATATATATATATATATATATATATATATTGTATATTTTTTATTAATTGCATATGATTTAGAAAAAATCACTATTATAAACATAAGATTCTTTTTTTTTTTTTCTATGTACTTAAAAAAGTTGAGAAAATAGTAGTCGATTTTATACATTAATTTGAGATTAAAGAAATATTTTGCATCAAAAGTTTTTACCATTGGAATAGTTGATATTTTGAATAGCATAAGCTTTATAAAAAATTCTCTAATTCTTATTGTAAGTCAATTATTATAGTAATTTCTTACCACTATAAATGTATGATTAAAAAAATTCTTAATTGAATGTTATAGAATGGCAATATGACTTATAATATTTTCTTCATAATGTCTCTAAAATCAATTGAATTTCATCTTGGCTATGCTATCTACTAATATAATATTTCTTTATGACATCATTTGTCAATTCTACTTAATAATTTTTTTTTTAAATTAAAAAATTTCTAAAGAAATACTTGAAAAGATAGAATAGCTCTTTTAAAATATTAAAATATAAAATTATATTTAATAATTTAAAGATCCTTGAGATCTAAGAAAGTACTAAAATATATATTTTTCAATAGGTACATTTCTAAATCTATTAAACTTGAATGTTAAAGCACTTAATTATCTCTAATTATTGTTATTTTAGAATAAATAAATAAATAAATAAATAAAGTTGTATCAATTTTTGTTGTCTTAACATCACCATCTATAAAGGTTTGTACTCTCTTCTATTCTTAAAAGAAACTGTTGATGAAATTATAAGGTACAAAATATATCCATCGTCAACAAATTTGAAGTCTATTAACAAATCAAGATATAATTGCAAGTCAAATACAAGATCTTAAGTAAATATCAAATTATATCAATGAAAATTCTAAAAAACTACTAACAAATCTTAATGAAATCTTAAATAAACTCAATTACACCATAAATAAATACTAAACAAATTCTATAGAATTCTTAAATAAATCCTAAATTTTAAGCAATAACTTTAATGCAAAATAATACTTGATTGTATTTTTGATTCATCTTTGAATTTTTTATGCTTCTAGACATTCTACTATTAAAAAGTTTTGATTTAAAATAAATAAATAAATCTTAAGTTGAGTATTTAAGATATGTATTGATTTACAAATTATCAATTACAAATCTAACACAAAATTAAAGATACAACTAAAATTATAGATCTTGATTTTATTACTCAAAGTAATGTATATAAGCCAAGATCATAACTTTGATTAGCTCTTACAAATCCATTCTAAAAATTATTCTCTACATATCTAATATTTTTAATTTTTTAAAAATTTTTCTTTCAATTTCTACCTCTTATTCTCCAAAAGAATCTCAATTGGTCATTGATACTTGTTTATATGAATTAGGATATGAATTTAATTTAATTTTATAATCTAATTTTTTTGTGGTAATTTTAGTATAAAATAATATTTATTTTAATCTTAAGGTTAAAATATTAGTTTTCTATGTATTCTAATATATTATCTTATTTATGATTCTATAATTTAGATAGAGCTTTATTTATATAAATAATAATATAAAATACAAAATATTTTTTATTTTTATTTTATTTATATTATTTAAAAAAAAATTATCTATTTTTATATTTTAATTAAGTATATGTATTTATATTTATATATTTATTGATCTTTATCCACCATTTTACCAAATAATTATATTAAAATATAATAAAATCCATAGTTCTAAAGATATGTATTTTATTTTATTTTATTTTTTAATAATTTTAAAAATTTGTGCTAAGCTTCTACATAGAAAAATGTATCTATATAATATGCTTTGGACTATATCTTAGTTGTATTATCTTGAAAGACCAAAAATTTTTAAATCTAAAAAGACTTAGGTCTTAAATAACATGATATCTACAAAAAAAATTAAAGGAATTTAAATCTTGAATAATATCATTCAATGCAATTAAGTCTATACTTGCAATTATGTTAACTACTATCACTCTTCTTATTTAAAATGACATTATCTTTGGATAGTCAAAGAATTTTTGAATAATCCATGATACCATTAAATTATACTATACAAATATACTAATCTTTATGTGCTTACATTTGGATTTTAAGTTCGATATATATACGAATATATCAAATTTTTTCTTTGGTGCTATAATGGTCTCAAATTCTACAAGCAAATATGATTAATTTCTAAACTATGCTTCTTCTTTTTTATAAATCCTAAAGAAGAATTTTTACAATTATAAAAAAGAAGCCTTGACCATGGTTTACATAGTCCAAAACTTTTGCCACAACTTATTTAATTTAATTTTTTTATTTCTAATATCAACCACATAGAAAATATATATTTGGTTACTAAATTTCTAGTATCTAAATAACTAGTTCAACAACTTTTCTTCTTTTTAGAATTTAATTTTACTATTATTTTTTAGTTAGTCAAAAATCAAGCAGCCACTAAAAATTTTTCTTGAAATAATTCCAAAGTTTAACATCCATTTAATTTTTACAATAACATATTTAATGTAAACTTATTTTCTTTAAAAATTAATTGGCCATATTATATCTTAGAATACTTTTGTGTAGAAATATTTCTACATACTTTGCCATGCAAGGAATGCATATACATCTCTTATTGTTCAATTTTATTTTTATTACATAATAATTAATTCTAATGCTTTGATAAACTTAAGATATTTTAAAAAATTATTTTTGGATCCAAATTATAGATTTTTTTTCTTTTTATTAGTTTATAAGGCAATCACTTATTATAAAAAATTATTTATTATAAGATTATTATTAATTAATATATATGGCTTATAATGCATGCTAACATTTGTACATACTATTCCATCAAAATTCCATCAAAGTCTTGTAATGACTATAAATAGTTATAAAAATCCCATCAAAGTAGTTTTTATTAAATATATATATTTTTTATTAGTTTTTTAAAAAAATAGAAATTAGATATTATTAGATTATTATAAAAATAATCTAAAGTATTTAAAAGTATATCTTTTTTGCAACCAATAATGATATATTATGTTTAATGCTAATTTGACATCTATCAATAAAATTACAATACTTAGAAATTTATATCAAATTCTAGCCACTATTACATTATGAGTAATTATACCTTATGATTCTTTAAAAGAAAAAGTCTCATAATCTCAAACCTCAACTATAATTATAGCCCATATCAAACTTAATATGTTCTACTCAATAATATTATCTAATTAATAATTGTCAAATATTTTGATCTAAATTCTATCATTGTTAATATCAATAAGCTCAAGTTATATTATTTTCTAAAAAATTCTTCTCATAATACTTATAATCAACAATATTATGATAAAAAAAATCCACACCAACCAAAATAATTTAGACCATTTTTATGTTGTCAAAAATAGTATAAATTTTTATCCATATTACTTTCAAATAATAACAATTAAATGATATTTAATTATTATATTATTTTTTCTTCATTATATTAAAAGTTAATACTAAATAGTCAATTAATTTTATTCTATTTAACCTCATTTGATATATAATATGCTTCTACAAGTATGACGGAGATAAGTATTAATATGCTTGAGAAGTTTGATGGAATAAGATCAAAATTTTGAAGATTTCTACAATAAGTCAAGTTCTATCTAAGATTGCATTCCTTCCAATATGTCAATGAATTTATTCAAATTAGATTCATAGGTATACTATCAAGCAACGTTTATTTTTGGTATGTATCTTTAATGCAAAAAGATTTGTGACTCCTTTATGATTTGAATTCATTCTTAGAAGTGTTTATGGTGTCGTACTATGTGTTGTCTTGCTTGAGAATGCACCAGGCATCTAACTATGGAAGATGACGTTGTGGTTCACAAACATCCAAAAAAACCCTAGTAGGTTTCATCCATATGAGAAGAATATAATCCAAATTTTGATTCAAAAGTGCTAAAAAACACTCTTCTTAGTAGCCTCAATCACACATAAACCTCAATTACCTTGTTACTTTCATATTTAAGCAATTTAGATTTTTTTTATATATCCCAATCCTAATTAGTGATCTTGAATAAATTGTAACTTCTAATCTAATCATCTACTTGATATAAAATTTTGCATGCAATTGTGAATATAAGTCTTCTATATGCTCAAGAATTTTCAGTCCAATCCAACTTATAGATTGTGAGAAAACCTCCAAAAATTTCACTAATAACATTCAGTCACCAACTTAATACGTGAAGTAAAAATCCCAGCAGTGATTTCTCCTTCTTTAACTGTTAAATTTGACTCAAAATTGGTGTGCAACTTGATCTTTAAGTCCTTCAATACCATGCAAAATTTCACCTTGATCCAACTAGTAGATCTCCACATAT
This sequence comes from Physcomitrium patens, assembly GCF_059467195.1. Classification (NCBI taxonomy): domain Eukaryota; kingdom Viridiplantae; phylum Streptophyta; class Bryopsida; order Funariales; family Funariaceae; genus Physcomitrium; species Physcomitrium patens. The sequence goes on from NC_143421.1 coordinate 14,263,465, forward strand.
CACAAAAATCCTACCCAACCCCAAACTGCCAACTTTTGAAACCCTCTTGTGCTAAAAATCAAATATCTCTAAAGCACACTATTAGATAATTACAAAATTTTGTATACACTTAGCACACCTAATAATCCAAACAGTTTCAAATTTTGAAATATAGATGTTACACCAATTGTATGAACTAGCCAAAATTGCTAGCCCTAATTTTATTATATAAAATCTAAATCACTAATACAAATCTTGACTTTGAACAACAATTTTCTAGTCTTCAAAAACCTTGCAAAAACAACCTTTATGCTTTTGAAAAGAACTTTAAGCTAGCTATCAAATCCAAATCTCCAATCTTCAAATGTCCTCTTAATTTATCCTAAGTGATCGTTTAAGTGATCAGAGGTTTGATTTTGACCATGTTTTACAAACGGTCGACCCTTGGATATCAATCTAACCTATCCCAAGGATGTTTTAGTCCAATCCTACTCTCAACTTGACCCCTGTATCAACCATATCAACCATTTACCTTTTCTACTCTGATTTGAATAATTTATGGCCTTTCTATGGCAGTAAAAAAGTTTCTATATTCTAGAAGGTAAAAATACTAACTAATTTTTATCTACCTATTAAGACAAGAAAATAGGCTAAGAGACTTTCATAAAAGCCTTATAAAAATATTTTGAATTCTTGTTGAATTAATATAATAGAATATTAATTAAAAAATCATTTTTAGTCATATTTTTACCATATAATCGTATCACAATATGACAACGGCCGCATTTGGAGAAAATAATCAAAAAAAATAATAAAGACTAAGTTCTTATCTTTATGGCAAGGATTACGGTTAGCCACCATATATGCTGCTTAATTCTAAAACCTTACTTGCAACATGGATTGAAATGATAAAGCCCTTATTAATCAATTTCAATATAGATTGAAGGATATTGTCAAAGATTTATTAAGAATAATGTCAAAGGCATAATTTTTGGAATAATTTATTGCTTAAGCCGTTGCATGCAATAAAAAATTATTTGAAAGATGTTTAGAATAAAGATTTGGCCATAGAAGAACAAATCAAATAATAATAGTAACTCCCAAATTTTCAAAAATTTATTCATGAAGGCTAAAACAAATACAAATTGATATGATACGTTTTAAATTTTTCATAGAGCAAGAAAAGATTTGACAACATTGAGAGGAATTATGCTTATATTGTAGAAAAACTAAACTTATTACTCAACTTTGTCTAAAGAAATAATAAAACTACAAAATAAAAAGTATGGTTACTAAAAAAGATAATATATTAGAAATAATTTTTTTCAATTATAATAGGGACCAAGTAGCTAAAATCTTAGGTAACTCCTAATAAAGGTCCTATTTTCTCCTAAAATCTTTCACCTTCTTTTATAATAGAAGTTTATTTAGGACCTAAAAATCACAAAGTCTTAGCTTTACTAGATTCAAGAGCTTCAGCCTATTTTATAAGCAAAGATTTTGTTAAAAAATAAGAAATATAATTACTTAAAAAAACTAAACTTATATATGTAGAAGTCATAGATGGTTGTTTTCTATCTTCAAATATATTATGCATGAGATTTTTTCTTTTAGATGCAATAATTAAAGATCATAATAGTATAGTAATATTTATTGTAATAAGATCTTCATCTAATTTGGTTATTTTAAGAATATCTTGGTTAAAAAAATATAATCCTCAAATAGATTAGATTTTTCATAACCTTAATTTTTTTGATAGTTTAATCCAAAATTCCATTAATCAAGTAAAAATATATAAGTCTAATATATCCAAATCCTTACTAATAGGTACAAGAGCTTTTATGCATGCCACAAAAGAAAGATTATCTTTTATTTTATATGCCATACCTATTTTTGATGGCAAAAAGATATCAAGTAATATTCCTAGCTAATATCAAGATTTCTAATACATTTTTGAAAAAAAAAATATAAATATTCTTTCAAAGTATTGAATTTATGATTATTCCATCAATCTTTATGAAAGACCTCAACTACCATTTGGACTAATTTATAGCCTATTATAAAATAAATTGATTGCACTCAATGAGTACATTGATAAAAACTTGGTTAAGAATTTCATACGTCATTCTAAATCTTGAATTGAGGCTCCTATCTTTTTAGTGAAGAAAAAAAAAGAATCTCCGTAGATGTGCATGGACTATCAAGGATTCAACAAGATCATCATCAAAAATATGTATCATCTACCATTGATTTCAAGACTTTTTGATAAATTGAATTAAATAAAGATCTATATAAAATTAGATCAATAATGAGTATATAATTTGGTACACATTAAAAAAGGAGATGAATGGAAAATTATGTTTTGAACTAGGTATGGATATTTTGAATGTAATATCATGCCTTTTCGACTTACAAATGTACCAGTTACTTTTTAACATCTAATGAATGATGTCTTTTGTGAGTTTTTTTAATGATTTTGTTATTTATTATTTGAACATCTTAATCTATTCCAAGAATACAAAAGAGCATAAAGTTCATGTTTGTTGTGTATTACAAAAACTTAAAGATACATGATTATATGCAAAGTTAAAAAAGTGTGTATTTTACATTAATCAAGTTGACTTCCTAAGATATATCATTTCCAATGAAGGGCTAATGATAGATCTAAAGAAAATCTAGACTGTTATGGATTAGAAGATTCCAAGAATAATAAGAGATGTGCAATGCTTTTTGAGCTTTGTCAATTATTATCAAATCTTCATGAAGAATTTTTCTCAAGTTATAGCTTTACTTATATGTTTTATTTGTAAAGACAAACTAAAGTGGAGTAAAGAAGCCAAAGTATTTTTAATGCTTTAAAAAAAGAATTTATTTTTGCACCAATCTTATATCATGTTGACTTCTTCAAGGCATTTGTTTTGGAAACAGATGCATCATACTTTGCCTTAGGTGCAATATTATTATTATTGGGAGCAAATGACAAACTCCATCCAATAGCTTTTCATTCCAAAAAAATTTTAGCAACTAAGATTAATTATGAGATCTACAACAAAGAGCTCTTTGTAATTTAGGATTCATTTCAAGAATGGCATCATTATTAAGAAGGCACCTCGAGTCTAGATACTATGTATACAAATCACAAGAACCTCAAGTATTTCATGTCCGTATGTGTTTTCAAATATTCCCAAGCTCATTGGAGTGTGCTTTTACTAAGATTTGATTTCAAAATCACTTATCAATGTGAAAAATAACAAGATTTGTTAGAAGTCCTTTTTAGATGTTCTTATCTTACATCAAAAGAAGAAGATGCATCTTTTGATTAATAAAGAATGATTCTCTTGAAGCTGAAATATTTTCACTTTTGAGCATAAAAATCAACATTGACTATTGATTCAATCTTTGTCGAGAAAATTCAATCAAGTATGTCCTTTGATCTTTTCATCTATAATATCAAGAATAATTCTTCTAAGTCTTATGATACTTTTAAGTTCGAGTTAAAAAAATAACTTACTCTATTTAAAAGAACGATTATACATTCTACAAGATGGGATACGATTATGTGTTTTTTAAATTCATCATGACTTTTCAGCAATTGGACATTTTAGATACAATAAGACTTTGATCTAATATCAAAAGATATTTTGTAGCTTCAAATATAGAAGACAGTCAAAGACATTGTACAATCTTGTGATATTTGTTCAAGATCTAAAATTTATCTCTATTGATCTTATGGACTTTTTCAACTATTATCTATTTGAGAATAATTATGGTCTTTCGTTTCTATGGATTTTATCATGGATCTTCTTATCTCAAGTTCATATGATTTTATATTCATGGTAGTAGATTATTTCACTAAGATGGCATTTTGTACCATGTATAAAATCTATCATAAGTAAAAAAAAATACCTAAGCTTTTTCTTTACATCTATCAGTGTTACGAATTGCCTAAAGATGTTATATTAGATAGGAAGACTCAATTTATATTAAGATTTTGAAGAATAATTTTCAAGATTTTAAAAGTAGATATTATGCACTCTTTGACTCTTCATCCTCAAACTGATAGACAAACACAATGGATGAATCAAATTTTAGAACAACACTTGAGGTGTATCATCAACTATCATCAAGATAATTCGAAAACTTTTTTACCATTGGTAGAATTTACATACAATAATTTAATACATTCTTCCATTCAAAAAATATCTTTCTTAGCCAATTATGGTTATCATTCACAACTTAATACTTTTGACTTTTCAAAATTTGATAATCTTTCAACAAAAGATTTGGCAAATCATTTGTTAGAGCTATATGTAACAAAAAAAGGCACAGTTAAAGAAAGCTCAAGAGTAAAAAAAAATAAAATATAGATGCCTATTATAAGAAATAACTATAATTCAACATAAGTGGCAAGGTATGATTACTTCATTGCAATATCAAGAGTACTTGTTCTTTTGAAAAGTTGAATTATTGTAGGCTTAGACCTTTTCCTACTAATGAACAAATCAATCTTCTTGCTTATCGATTGTATCTATTGGAGTCTATCAAGATCCATCGTGTATTGCATGTATTCCTTTTTCAATCATATAAGACACTGAATATCTCATGAAGAAAAAAAAAGCTACTTCTTCTTATAGAAGTAGATAATAATTAAGAGTTTGAGGTAGAAGAAGTCTTAAATTCAAGGCGACGTTGAAATAAATTAAAATATCATGTTTATTGGCATAGATATGATATTAGTAAATGCATGCGAGAGCTGGCAAAGATTCTTATAAATGCAACAAAGAAAATTAAAGTTTTTTATAGTCAACATCTATTAAAATAATAATAATAATTCTTTGTTATAAAAGAAATAAGATCAAACAAAGATAATAAACTACCTTCTATCATTTTTTGTAGCTTTTTTTTATTTGTGATGTTAAAGAGATGGAGAATCAATAACTAGCAAATTTAACTCAAGAGCATTTATTTGTTGGCTTACTAGATGAGACATTGTAACTATCACAACCTTCAAGGTGTCAAAATTGAGATGAAGATCCTCAAGAATAACATGTCCTTCTCCGAATTGATGGCGAGATACAACGTGTTTGGTATCACAATCTTCGAAAAGAGTCTCAATATTTGGAGATTTTATTAGAGGTAGAAATAATTCTTGATAATATTTCAAATATTTTATTTAGAAGAAGTTATAATGGCTCCAAAAATAATCAAATAATAGGGTGGACTTCTTGCCCTAATATAAGATATAATCAATAGTTGAATAGACTTAATAACTATCTTCAAAGAAAACAAAGATTAAAATATGTGACAAATAGAATTTGTCACATCTTAAATTTTATCAAGATATAATGACTACTCCTTATAGAACTTATATCTAAAAAAGAAGGATAATGTGATGGATATACATACACACTATTTGATTAGGTAGAAATATGTAAAAGTATATTAATTTCATAATACCTTCTAGAAAAGCTTCTTAGAAGCTTCATAAAAATTATTTTGACTTTATATATATTTGCAGTTGATTGGTAGATTAGAAACTTGGTCAATAAGTTAACTAAGTATTGATAGCTTGTAAAACAAGCTAACTATGTGGTATACATGTAGAAAACTTGCTTTGTAAGTTAAGATATGTATCTTGTAAAGTCAATATATTTTGGAGGTCCTATAGGATATCATCACATAGCTCTTAATTAAGAGTATATATGGAGGCAAGAATGAAGCTTTTCTCACTCTTGTCAATGCCTTTCTAGTCCTTAGTCTTATTTTTAAGTCTTTCTAGTCTTCTTGTTTTTGACAATAGCCATTCTAGTTCAATATTATATCATCTTTGAATGACTTTCTAGTTCTTTTTAGTATCATAAAAATATATTGAAGATTTTCTTTCTTTAAGCTTCGTATCCTTGATATTAAGATGCTTATTTGAAGATGGTTAGTGATGAACTAAAGATGGGTAATGTATAATATCAACATTATAGTTTTAGTGATGGCTTTTTTTATTTCAAAAAATAGATTTAAATACCTAACAATACTATACTTTTGACATGCATACTTCAAGAAAGACACGACATTCCAATATCAAGGCATCTAAGACATAAAAAGATTTTAAAACAAATCTCAAGGATATGATTTTGGGTAGATTTGGACCATGATATTCAAGCTTTTGTGTATTCTTATGAGTCATGTCAATATAATTAAGTATCCAATGCGACACCTCTTAGACTATTATAGCTAATTTTACTATTTATGGTATGTTGAGAGTAAGTAATCATGGACTTTATTATGTGTTTGTTCTAGATGCCTCATAATTATACCATAGTTGTTGTCTTTGTAGACCAACTCTTAAAACAATTTCACTTGGCTATACTGCAATCTCATATTAATATTCAAGTACTTGTACGGGTCTTCTTTGATACTGTTATTTGTCACTATGAATTATCTTGTGTCATTATTTCAAATCAAAATCCATGCTTTACAAAGAGTTTTTGGCAAGCCTTATTCAAGCTATTAGGTACATGATTTATCATATCTATAGCCTTCCATCTTCAAACACATGGAGAAATAGAGCATGAAAATTAGACCTTGAAGAATATACTATGGGCATTTATAGAAATTCACTATAATAATTGGAATGAATATTTGACATACTAAAAATTTTCTTACAATGATAGTATTTAAGCAAGTACATATCATTTACCATTCTTTCTTAATATCAGCCAACATCCAATTATGTAAGCAATTTTTTAATGTTTCATGAATACTAAAAATTTGACAATGAAAGAGTTTATACAATGACTTATATCTTCCTTATAAGAAGCACAATAACATCTTATTATTATATAGAATTGAAAAAAATATAAGAACTTTGAAGAGGGTGATCAAGTATTACTTTCCAACACCAACATTCTACTTATTACATCAACTTGAGTCCGTAAGCTGGCACCTTAGTGGCTTGGCCTTTTTCACATTTTTGCAAAGATTTTTGATGTTGCATACCGCCTTGACTTTTTGCCACATATTTGGAGCTATTTGGTTTTCATATTGCATAGGTTAAAGGATTTTACATTGAATCAAGGCACTTTTCAAACCCACATCAAACACCACTACTACTAATTGTGATTAATGGCTAACAAAGGTATGAAGTAGATAACATTTTGGAGCATTGCTATCTTTGTTGTGGCAATGGACGTCTGCAACTTTAATACAAGGTTCTTTAGAAAGGATATTCTATCCACAATGCAATATGGAAACTTCTACAAAACCTCATCTATTTTCAAGAAATAATTTGGAAGTACCATCATGAATAAAACAAAGAAGTTTTATATTAGTGGAAGGAGATTATCTGTAATGGGGCATAAATAAGATAATTATATTATTGATGCATAAAGATAGGTAATTGGGGCAAAGTTGGTGGTCTATATCAAATCCACTATAGAACATCCTAAAAGAACTAATGGTGATTATGTAGGTGAAGTCCATATCTAAAATCTTCTAGAAGGGCGGTTATCTTGGTGGAGTCGATTATGAAAGACATTCTAAAAAGTTTCAGGATAGTTGGACAAAATAAAAATATAATTGATTAAGGCTATTTGGAGGCATTTGATTAAGTATGGCTTTGGTCTCTTTCTCTCTGTAAAATTTGATTTGAATTTTTTATTTTGTTTTGTTCTATTTTTTTTTTTTTTTTTTTTTTTTTTTGTCTTTCATATTCTATTCTATTCAATTTTGTTCAATTTTATTCTTGTCTATTTTGTCTTACTTTTTGATAGAATTTATGTTGCTATAGATTAGAAGGATTTTAGGTCTTTAAGAGAATCTAGTCTCGTTTCAATAAGACTTGCTCATAAAGTAATCAAGAAGAAAAAAAAACAACCTCAAAGTGAAAATTTAGCTCTTTTTTCAAGACAAGACAAGGAAAAATACTCTAATTAATATGACAATGTGAAAACTTGCTTCATTTGTAAAAAATTAAGTTACTCTCTAAAAAATTACTATAAGATTAAAAAAAATAGAGAAATTACTAATAATATACATGAATAATTTGAAAGATATGATTTTATATTTATGGGAAGTAAAGGTACTTTTATGGCTGCCTCATCCAATTGGATTGTTGATTTAGGTACCACCAAATAAATGAATCCATATAAGTATTTATTTGACACTTATGAAGAAATTATAATAAAAAATATTCTTATGAAAAATAATGATATAGTACAAGCCATTAAAATAAGTTCTATTGTAGTATAGATTGTTGTGAGAGGACAAATCATAAGGATTAGATTGAAGAACGTCTTGCATGTATTTAAGATTAAGCAAAACCTATTTTTGGTAGGTAAACTAATTTCACATAATTGTAGGTGCAATTTGATAAGAATGAATGTTATATGAAGACATTACATGGAGATGATGTTGTTAAGGACTTTAGACATAGCAACTTCTACTTCATCAAGTGTAAAAAAGTGAATGAAATTGAAGTGGCTCTATTTGCTAAGTTTTTACATAATCAAGATAAATTTGACATTTGACATCAATGCTTTTGTCATTTGAATACCAAAAGCATAAAAAAAATTCCAATCTATAGAAAGTCGCTTAAATCTTGGTCAATTCAACCACAATGCTAAAACACTTATTAGAAAAGGTTGTATCTAAGGCAAACAATAAAAAGCTTCATTTTTAAGTAAAATTGCAATACATGTAAAGAAGTTATTAGAAATTGTACATTTTGATGTTTGTAGACCAATAAAGACACTATTAATTAAAAAAGCAAGGTACTTTGTGACATTCATTGATGATTTTTCAAAAAAGATGTTGTTTTTCATCCTCAAATTCAAGAGTGAGTATTTTTTAAGGTTTAAGGAGTTTAATACACTTGTAGAAAAGTAATGTGTGTATAAGATCAAGATGTTACATACAAATAATGAAGGTGAGCACTTATCAAAGTATTTTGATGACTTTTTGAAGATTCAAGGTATTAAAAGATAAACTTCTACTATTTAAATTCTACAATAAAATAGAGTTGCTAAAAGAGTAAATCAAACCATTGTAGAGATGGCAAGAAATATATTATATGCTCAATACGTTAGGTTTGAATTTTGAGCAGAAATTGTTATGAATGCAGTATATATAAGAAATAAGTACCTTATAAGTGCATTCACATCAATGACTATAGAAGAAGCATGAAATGAGAAGAAACCTTGTATTTCATATATGAAGTCTTTTAGATGCATTGATTATATAAAGGTATAAAATTGTATGAAGTCCAAACTTGATGCAAATGGTATAAAATGTATATTTTTTGGATATTATGAAGGTACTAAGGCATATAAACTAATATATTTGGATATAAAGAATTCATCAAAAATCGTGATGTAGAATTTTTGAAACATAAGAGTGCTTGTGAGCATTTGGAGATATATCCAAGTGAGAATAATGACATGTTTGTAGATATATCTTCAAATTTAACAAAAAAAGAAGAAGAAGATGATGGAAATAAAGATGGTAGAGGTATGAATGAAGGTAAAAAGGCAATGGAGATGAAAGAGAAGGCTTCTACAATTCTTAGGACGAACAATGAAGATGTTGAAGATTATGATGATAATGATGATGAACAGTATCAATCTTTGAATTAGAAAAGATAAGCTTTAAAGGAAAAGAAGCTTGAAATTGAGTATAGAATGCAATAAGATGAATCTTCTTTAAATGAAAAGAGATATTTTTTGAGAAAAAAAAGACCATGCGGTGAATAGTAGAAGAACCACATCTTTCCTCAAATAAGTGAAGAATATACCAATGTAGCAATTCTTATTGATTCATTGAATTTTTGTATTACAATAAAGTCCATAAATGCTATGAAGTGAGAGAAGACTATGGAAGAAGTATACAAATCACTCATGGAGAATAGAACATGGAAATTGATTCAACGTCAATCAAATTGATCTTCAATTGATTGTAAGTAGATATTTAAAATCAAAAAAGATGCAATAGACAAGGTTGTGAGATATAAGGTAAGATTAATTGCCAAAGGCTTTTTAAAAGTCTTTGGTGTTGATTTCAATGAAACATTTGCGCCGCTGGCAAAATTCATTATCATTAGAATTATTATGGCAATTGATATAGCAATAGACTTATCATAATTTATAATTGACACATTCTTTGTGAATGAGGGATTTGTAAGGAATTAGACTAATCATTTCTTATATATAATACAATCAAGTGAATTCATATTGATTGTCATCATATATATTGATGATTTAATCATATTGAATAACACTATAAAGAAGATGGATTTGTTGAAGGCAAAAATAAAGAAGGAATATAAGATGAGTGATTTGAAAGAGCTCTATTATTATTTGGGAGTGGAATTTGTAAGAGTTCATGGTAACAAGTCCATTACAATGAGCCAAAGCAAGTATATTGAAGAGGTATTGAATTGATTTAAAATAGAAGAATGTAAGTCCATTAGAACACATTTAGAGACCAATTTGAAGTTGATGAAGCTCTTGGATAAGAAGTTTTCTAAAATTGAAGATGAAATGAAAGATGTTACATATAAAGCAATTATAGGCTCATTTATATATGCAATGGTTGACACAAGGATGGATCTTGCATATCTAGTAAGTGTTATGAGTCAACACATGTCAAAAGTTGGACCAATCCATTTGGCAACCATTAAGAAGATTATCAGGTACTTGAAAGGCACTTTAAACTTCAAATTATATTTTAGAAGAGATAATATTGTATTATATGGTTATTGTGATGCGAATTGATGTGTGCCCAAATTTCACCACTCAATGCAATTAATGCCATACAATAAGTTCAAGAAATAAAATAGAAAAACTTCTAATTGTGTAATTGCTAAATTGGTTTAAATCTTAGTGTTAATAATTCAATTAATTATAAGCCTTCTAAGTAATGGTTATGAATATTAATAAAAAAAAAAAGATGTAATGAGATTACTATGTTCTTCAAGGAAATTTGTATGATTCCCACTTAAACTTCAATGGATTATTTAAGATCATTTATATAATCCTTAATTAATAATTTTTATGTGATTACAAAAGTATAATTACTTAGAATAAATAATTAATTAATTAATTGAAACTTGTAAATTATTATTCCTTAAATAATTAATGGTGAAAGTATTTGATTAAATTATTACTATTAATCCATAGTGAAAGTAAAAAAATCTTGAAGATTGAATTGAAAGTAAAAGTTGAAAGTTAAAAGTTGAAGATAAAATATAAAAGTAAAAGTCAAAAATAAAAATTAAAAGTAAAAGAAAAAAAGATTAAAGATTAAAAGTTAAAAATTTGAAATTTGAAAGTTAAAATATGAAACTTATAAATTACTATAAAAATAAAAGTAAAAGTGGGACTAAAGAGACATAAAAGCAAAGGTACCTTGATAACGTCCAAGAATTGAGGGCAACAACCCCTTTCTACTTCAAAATTTTCTAAAATTTGTGAATAATTTCAAATTGAATGATTTTAGTTTTTTAAAAATTTAACTTAAAGGCGCTCTTTCTTCAATAAATTTAAATTCAATCAAGTACTTAAGCCACGGAAAATGCTCCTTCAAAGTTGAATGACCAAGATTGGTATGGCTGGCAACCTCCTTCCACTTGAAAATTAACCAAAAATTCAATTTATCTTCAAATTTAGTGAAATTTATTCCATTAGAACCTCAACTTAAAGATTCACTTATTTTTAAAATTTAAAAATAACTAAATCAGGAAGCACTGAGAAGTGCCTTTTCAAAGATGGAAGATCGAAATTGCCAAGGCAGTCAACTCCCACGCACTCAAAATTCTACCAAAGTTTTATTCTTACTCCAAATTAAGTAATAATTATCTTATAGAAAAGCTAATACCAAAAGCTACAATCTCAAAAAAAAGGTTTATATCAAAACTCAAAAAATTAAACAACTAATTGAGGGAGATCCAAGGCTCTTGAACCCTTAGAGTATTTGGAAGGCTGAGGGAGCTATCTACTACAATGACCTATGCCTTAAAATCCAATGACCATCATTTACTACTCAAGATCCATGCATACACAACCACAAGTTTTTAATGAGATAAAAAATCAAAAATAAAATTAAGATTAGGATTTAGGGCCAAGATTTGGCATAGCTTCACCTTTCACCAAAAGAAAAGAGAAAAAAGGCTTGACGAACTAAGCCACTCTTATATAATTGAATGGCAAATTTTGGAGGGGTATCCACATCTCCATCTTTAATCTCTAAGATCCTTGATGTAGATCTATGGCCTTCATTCATCTAAGAGCCAATTTTGTTATCAAGATTGATGGCTCTTGTAAGAGGTGAAGAAAATACCTTTTGATAAATATACCTTCATTATTGTGTTCAAAACACCTTTCTATGCTAAAATCGACTATTCACATGCCTCAATCCATGCTCAATTGCAATTTTTAAGAAAGTTTTTACCTACAAGGTTCTTGGAAATTCTTATAAGATTCTTCAAAATGAGAATTTCATTGCTCTACTTGTATTTTGAAGGAGATGATGCTGATCTGGTTTTTTTTATTCCACAAGGTGAATCTGGTACCACCTTTGCATTAAAAAAGCTTCCATTAATTAGAAGAACCACTATATTGCTTGAATTTATTGAATTGGAGGAAATTTCAAAACTTCTATTACTAAATTTTACTAAATCTTTTAAAAAATTATAATTCTAATTCTTTCTAAATCATATAAAATTATTATAGGTGAACTCATAGGCTTTTAGTTAACCTTCATAGTAGTAACTAACAACCTCTAAATTATTAAAACTAACTAAGTTACTATTCTAATTTTTTGCCTTTTATGACTTTGATCCTAATTAATCTAATTCAAGGAATTAGGCCATATTTTATACCATCACATGTTTCAATCCTAAAAATTATATAAAACTAAATTCTACTTATATAAATTCTAATCTAACATGCTCAATTATCATAAAATAGGAAAATAACAAATTTTATATTTTAAAGCATAATTGAGAGCTCACAATTGCGCCAAAGGTGCAAATAATAGAAGGTGAATAATGAGTTATATGTTCTTTGTTGGAATAGGAGTAATCTTATGGAATTATAATAGACAACTAATAATTGTAAGGTCTATAATAGAGGCAAAATACATGGCAGCAAATTAAGATATAATGGAGGCAATTTGGCTAAGACAAATTTTAAAAGACATTGGACTTATGCAATAAGATGTAACTTTCATAAAGTGTGATAATTAAAGATGTCTTACTTTTGCAAAGAATCCAAAGCATCACTCAAGAACTAAGTATATTGACATTCAACATCACTTCATAAGAAAGAAGTTTAAAATGAGAGTGATTGACATGAAGTATTGTGCAATGAAAGTCATTCTTGTTGATTTGCTAATAAAATTACTAATTAAAGGTAGGCATCAAAAGTTGACAAAAGTACTAGATTTAAAAGCCTTTGACTAATAAGAAAGTCAGAGTATTATTATTGCAAAACTTATCAAAATAAAGAGTGCAATAATATAATTACAAGAATAATTGAGGGAGTTAAGGCTTGTAATGCATCAATTCAATTTACTACCACAAGAAGAAACAAAAATTATAAAAAGTAAAGATATAAAGATAATTAGAGCTGTTTCAATTCATATACTAAATCATTTTTTTTTTTTTTTTTTTTTTTTTTTTTTTTTTTTATATAGTGGAATACCATTCAAGCACTAGAGTACTAAAAATTAGCTTACTTGAGAAATTTGATGGTATAAAATCAAAGTTTTGAGGATTCATCAATCAAATACAACTAGCAATTGAACTTCAATCCTAAAGCTAGCCAAGTCGAAGATCACAAGTTGAATTTATTAGAATACTACTTTTTGATACTACATTATTATAGTTTTTATCTTTTTTAAATAATATGATTTAATATTAGATAATAAAGAAGCATTCTTGGCAAAGTTTTAATCTATGTATAGAGAATATAATGTAGTTCATATTACAACAAATAAAAGCCATATTTTTTAATAAAAAAATCAATTTATAATATTATATATTTTAAAATTTTAAAAACTTGTAATTATTATTAAATGAGATGATATTTCTTTTATTAGATAATTATTTTATAGATAATAATATGTAGTAAAGAAATTGATGCTCAATTTACTTGACTCTCAAATATTAATTCAAATAATTGATTTTGTTGTAAATTGTGTCAATTGATATTTTGAATTTTGATCTAAGAATTGCATAAGTAAATTCTAATATTATCATAATTCAATGGTAATACAAATGTCTTTTCAATACATATATTTAAAAATAAAAGTCATGCAAATTAATGCAATATGTTTCAAACTTCTTATTGAACAAGATAAGACTTGTCATTGTCAAGAAGAATTGTATTTATATTCTAGAAAATCAAAGCATATTGCTCAACATTATGCAAAGAAGTGATACAATTATAAAATAAAAAGTATAATTTTCAAAGATGATAATTTGTCAAAAAATAAGTTTGTCCAGCTTTAATAGGGATCATGTGGCTAGAACCTTAAACAATACCTAATGAAGGTCTTATTTTTTCCTCAAATCCTTCTCCTTATTTTATAATAGATGTTAATTTAGGACCTAAATATCACAAAGCCTCTACCTTGCTAGATTTAAGAGCCTCAACTTATTTTTTAGATGAAAAGTTTATCAAAAGATATAACAATTTTTTTCTTTTTAAATGAAACATATTTATGTAGAAGTCATAGATGCTCATCTATTGTCCTTTAGTGATGTTATTCATGAAAAATTTCCTTTAGAAGTAATAACTAATAGTCATAGTAGTTTTTTGGTATTTAATATCATTAGGTCTCCTTCTAATCTAATTATTTTAGATTTATCATAATTAACAAAGTATAATTTTTAAATAAATTGGATTTTTTATATTTTTAATTTTTTTAAAATTATAACTAAGAGTATAGTTAATCAAGTAAAAAGTCATTAGTCTAGTACAACCAAACATGTCTTTGTAGGTGGAAGAATTTTTTTGCATGCTGCAAAAGAAAAGATCATCTAATGTTATTCATGCTAGACTTATTTCTAATGGTAGAAAGACTTCAAATGGCATTTGTAGTCAATATCAAGATTTTTAAGTTGTATTTGAAAAGAAGAATATAGATATTTTTTTAGAACATCATTCCTATGATTGCTCAATTGACCTTTAAAAAGAAATTCAACCTCTATTCAGAGTAATCTATAGTTTATATTAAAATAAATTACTTGAATTCAAAGAATATATTATAGAAAATTTGTCCAAGAACTTCATTTGCTATTCCAAATTTTCAACAAGAGTTCCAATTTTATTTGTGAAGAAAAAAAATGGATCATTATGGATACACATAGATTATAAACAACTCAATAAGATCACCATAAAATATAAGTGTCTACTATCTTTAATATTTAGATTTCTTAATCAATTGAATTAAAGTAAGATTTATATAAAAATGGATCTCTATGGAATATATAATTTGATATGCATCAAAGAAAGAGATGAATAGAAGATTGTATTTTGACCTTGGTATAGATATTTTGAATATAATATCATGCTTTTTGGACTTATAAAGACACTAGCAACTTTTAAACATCTAATAAATGATGTCTTTTGAGAATTTTTGGATGATTTTATTATCTATTATCTAAACATCTTAATCTATTTTAAGAATATAAAAGAACATGATTTTTATATTTTTTATCTATTACAAAAACTAAGAGATGTATAACTCTATCCCAAGATAAATATATATATATATATATATATATATATATTATACTATTCAAGTCGACTTCTTACGATATATTATTTCAAATGATGGACTTTTGATAGATCCTACAAAAATTTAAACTATTATAGATTGAAAGATCCCAAAATGATAAAAGATGTCTAATATTTTTTTAGAATTTGCCAATTACTATCAGATTTTTATCAAAGAATTCTTTCAAATTTTATCTCCATTGACATGTTTGACTTGTAAAGATAAACTTCAATAGAATCAAGAAGCAAAAGCATCATTTAAAGCTTTCAAGTCAGCCTTTGTTTTTATATCAATCTTGTATTGCCTTAACTTTTTTAAGCCATTTTTTTATAGAAACAAATACATCAGACTTTGCTTTGACTATCATAATGTTATAAATGGAAAGAAGTGATGAACTTCATCTAATAGCTTTTTATTTAAATAGGTTTTCAGTAATCAAGATCAATTACAAGATCCATCATAAAAAACTTCTTGCAATCATGAATTTATTTCAAAAATAGTGTTATTATATACAAAGCACTCTTAATCCTATCATCATATATATGAAACACAAGAATCTTGAGTATTTTATGTTAACACATATTTTGAATTGTTACAAAGTCCACTAGAGCATGCCATTATTAAGAATCAAATTCAAGATCAATTATCGACTAAAAAAATAACAAGATTTATTTAATACACTCTCTAAAATATTTTACTTTATATCAAAAGAAAGACATGCTATTTTTTTTATCAACAACAAACAATTCTCATGATGCTAGAGTATCTTCACCTTCAAGTAATGAAATCAAAATTAACTATTGATGCAACTTTTATTGAGCAAGTTCAATCAAGTATGTCTTTTGATTTTCTTATTTGTGATATTAAAGAAAATCCTTCAAAGTCTTATTATACTTTTAAGTTTGAATTGAAGAACAATCTATTATATTTTAAAAGATATATATATAAAAGATGAACTTATATATTTGAAAAGATGAAGCTTGATTATGTATTCTTCAATCTTATCTTGACTTTTGAACAGTAAGACATTTTGGATACAATAAAACTTTAGAATTAGTATTCAAATATTTTTGGTGGCTTTAAATGTGAAATGCAATCAAAGATTTTTTTACAATCTTTTAATATTTTCTTAAGATCAAAAACTCCTCATCATTGATCTTATAGACTTTTTCAGCCATTATTTATTTCAAAATAATCATAGTCTTCTATTTCTATGGATTTTATCATAGATCTTCTAATATTTGGTCTTTATGACTCTATATTTGTGATATTAGATTTTTTCAATAAGATTTCATATTTTATACCATGTACAAAATTTATTATAGGTAAAAAATCAACCAATCTCTTTTTTGACAATATCTATGTCTATCATAAATTACTTAAGGATATTATATTAAATAAAAGAACTTAGTTTGTTAGAAGATTTTGAAGAACACTTTTCAAAATTCTAAAAGAGGATAGAAACCTATCTTTGGCCTTCTATCTTCAAACTCATCAACAAACACATCATGTAAATCAAGTTTTAGAATAATATTTGAGGTGTATCATCAACTACTAACAAGATAATTGAATAATACTTTTGTCATTGGTAGAGTTTACTTATAATAATAATAATACATTCTTCTATGCAACAAACACCTTTCTTTACTAATTATGATTATCATCCACAATTTGATGTTTTTTATTTTTCAAAAGATGATAAATTTATAGCAAAAGATTTATCAAATCATTAATTTGAATTGCATACATCAATAAAGGTATAATTAAAAGAAGCTCAAGAACAAAACAAGAGCAATTCAAATGCCCATTGCAAAGAATAACTTCATTTCTACATTGATAATAAAATATGATTGCTTTAGTATAGTATTAAAACTATTTGCTTCTATGATAAGTTGGATTATGGTAGATTTAAGCTATTTTATATATGTGAAAAAGTCAATCTAATTGCTAATTGAGCTCATCTATAAGAATCTATGACAATCCATCTCATATTTCACATATTTCTTTTGGAGCCATATAAGACAATGAATATTTCAAAAAAAAAGATAAATATCAATGCCTTCTATAGAAATGAATAATAATTAAGAATTTAAGATAGAAAAAATCTAAGACTTGATGTAGTGCTAATTTAGATTGAAATATCTTATTCATTGGTATAGATATAATATTAGCAAATGTACATAAGAGCCAACAAAAAAAACTTATAAATGTAGCAAAGAAGAACAAAACTTTTCATCAATGATATCCTTTAAAACCAAGATGAAGGATATCAAATCTTTACTATAAAAAAATATAATTTAAAAAAAATTTATTCTATCTTTTATCCTTATTTGTAGTTTTTGTATAATTTTTGTATTAAGAAGATGAAAAATCAATAGTCAAAAAATTCAACTGAAGAGCCATTATTTATTGACTTATCAAATGAGACATTGTAATTATCACAACCTTCAAGACTATATTATAGAGATGAAGACCTTGAAGAGTCACATGTTCTTCCTCAAATAATTTTTAAGTTTCAATTTATTTAATATCACGATCTAAAAAGAAAGTCTTGATGTTTGGTGATTTTATTTGAAGTATAAACAATTCCTAATGGTATTATAAATATTTTATTTAAATAAAGTTATAAAGGTCTCAACAATAATCAAATAATAAGGTATTCTTTTTGTCCTAAAATGAAACATTATTAATGATTGACAGGACCTATGAATTACCTTTACAAGAAATAAAGATTAGAATATATGGCAAATATAATTTTTTGCATTTTAGACTTCTTTGACATTTAATCACTATTCTTCATGGAATTCATTTCAAAAAGAGAAGATAATGTCACAGACACATATTTATCATATATATTATTTAGGTAATATGAATAAGTAGAAATATATAAAAATAGATTAATTTCATAATATTTTTAAAGAAACCTTTTCAAAAGTTCTATAGATGCTACTTTGACTTTACATGTGTTTATAGTTGATTGATAGGATAGAAACTTGGTCAACAAGTTAATTATGTACTATATATATTGATAACTTATAGAACAAGATAACTATATGGTATCCATATAGAAAACTTGTTTTGCAAGTTATGATATGTATTGTACAAAGTCAACATGTTTTGGAGGTCCTATAGAATGTCACCACATAATTCTTAAATAAATAATATATATAAAAGCAAGAGTGAAGCCTTCTTCACTCTTATCAATTCCTTTTTTGTTTCTAGTCTAGTTTCAAGAGTCTCTAGTTTTTTTTTATCTTTTGGTATTAGTCATTCTAGTTTTATTTTGATATACATACTTTCTTATTTCTATTTTGTCATATTTCTTTGAGATGGTCTCACTTATTTATTTGCTTTTATCAAGTTCTTGTCCTTCATAATAGATTACAAACTTTGCTAATAAGTTAGCTACCTATTACACATGTTGATAGCTTATAGTATAAGTTAACCATGTAATATTCATATATGAAACTTCTCTTGTAAGTTAAACACATATCATATAAGTTGGACATACATTTGAGGATATGTGTATAAAGTGAATTAGACATGTCCATGTATTAGAGCATTTTTATATAGCTCCTAATTAAATGGTATATATAAAGGTAAGAGTGAGGTCTTTCTCACTCTTATGAATTCTTTTCTTGCTTCTAGTTTAATTCCAAAGATCTTTGGTTTTTTTTTGTCTTTTAGTAATAACTATTATACTTTATTTTTAACTATATATATATATATATATTTTAAAAACATCACACTTATTCATTTGCAATCATCAAATTCTTATCTTTGATACAAGTTGACTCTGTGGTTTACATTTAGAAAACTTATCTTACAAATTAGAAATATATCTTACAAGTTAGACATATATTGGAGATCATATAAAACATGACTATATAGCTCTTAAATAGATAATATATATAGAAGCAAGATTAAAGCCTTCTTTATTTTTAATTTTTTTTCTTACTTTTTTTCTAATTTTAAGAATCTTCGGTATTTTATTTTTTTAACAATAGCCGTTTTAGATTCTTCTCATATATATATATATATATATAAATATATATATAATTTTCTTCATCTTTCTTCAAAAAATATCTTATTTATTTATTTAAATTCTTTGAATTCTTATCTTTAATAATGATGCATCCAATCATCTATTTTGATTTTTAAAAAATATCATGTTTTAATATTATTCTATTTTTTTAGACTACATCTTAAAATACTAATTTAAACCTTTCTATTTATAAGCTATAAAAATTCTTATCAAAAGTTATTATGACTCTCAAATTTAGATCAATAAAATCTCTAATAAAACTAGAAGAAAAAATTATAATAGAAAAAAATACTTAAACTTTACTATTATTGTATTCCGTATCCTAAGTCCTATGCACAATTCTCAAAATTTTCAATCAATATATAATGACATAGAAAATTAACTTAGATTCAATTACTATCTTACCTCTTTTGTATTTACTTCTATTTTTTTAAATATCATCTTTAGTTATCTAAAGTATCTCAAGTCCATTTATTCTCTAATTGGAATTTTATAATCATAATTTATAGCAACATCCACTAATACACCAAATTTTTGGCCCTTGAAGAAAATTATATCATTTGCATTCATTGGAAGTAAGTCTAAAAATAATTAATTGCAAACAAAAAACATCAATATTAAATAACAAACTTAATGGTCTAACAAGTATTTATGCAACAACACATTAAGGCCTTAAAAGCCAAACTAATAGTTAATCTACTAATATATAAAAAATCAAGTTGTTCCAAATAAAACTCAAATCTATTATAAATTAACCAGTATTGATATAATACAGCTCAAAATTCATAATGGTGACCTTAAAAATATTTATTAGACACTATTTTATTACAAAAGAGAGTGCAAAAGTTTTAAAAATATGTATAAGATTTATGGCAAATTGGCTTGAAGAATTAATTAAATCTACATATTGACTAAATATAATATCTTTAAACTAATATATATTAATAGTAAATAAAAAATATTGATTAAATTACTAGCTATAACATTTATATTTTAAAAGATTTAATATTATAATATAATTAAAATTAAAGATGAGCTAATAAACTCATTGAATTCAATTCTACCACGGTAATCACTTTGATTATTATACAAAATATTAAACAACTACTACAACCTAAAATGCCATCTTGAAAATAATAAAAATTCAAAGAATGTAAATAAAAAATAAGAAATTTTTAAAAGAAAGATTTTAAAATAAAATAAGTATATATATATATATATATAAGTATATATAAGTATATATATATATATATATATATATATATATATATATATATATAAGAAGAAATTGGAATAGCTAATGCAAAAGACTAGAAAACCAGAAATTCTTAAACAAAGACTAAAAGCAAGAAATAAGTTAAGAAGAGTAAAAAAGACTTCAATTTTGCCTATATATGTACTTTATAGCTAAAAACTATGTGGCAACATTCTATAGGACCTTCAATATATGTCAAATTTGCAAGACAAGCTTTTTATATGTGCGTTATAAGTCCAACTTGTATCACAAGTAGCAAACATATGTAACACATGATCAACTTGTTAGCAAAGTTTTCAATCTACTAATCATCTATAAATATATATATATATAAAAAAATCATGTTTGTGAAGATTCTAAAAAATTTTATTTATAAAAAATTCTTAATTTTTATTTTTATTTTTATTTTTATTTATTTCTATATATTTATATTATCTAAGTAAATATTTGAATAAATATGTTAATTGTGATACATCAATGCTTTGAACTAAATATCAATATTTTTCTAATTATATTTTTTGGAGATTATACTTTGATAGATACAAATCTAGACTAAATTCAAACTTTATTTAAATTTTGGTAGTTTATATTAGGCATCAATTTTTAATATTGGCCTTTTGAATCTACATTACATAAGTGTCTAAAGGTACATTTCAAATAAGATGAAGTCAATATTGACATATATATCTAAATAAACAAAATTTAAAAGAATTAATGATATAAAGAGAACTTGACCAATAGAGTCCAAATATTAGAAGGTAGGTTGGAAATACTTGACTTATTAAATAATTAGATGGCTAAGTTGACTTCAATAGCTTAAGATACAAATACTTAATAAATCTACTTTTATAACTCAAAGATAAAGCTATGTTGAACAAGTTGATTAAAGATGGAATGATCATTGTTGTATTATGGTTCAACTACCATATGAAAATATTGTATTTATATATTTGATATATGATTTACTAAGTAGTATGGTAAGAGCCATATTAATGAATTTTAATTGGTTATAGAATGGAATTGGATTACTACCATAAAAAGAGGTTGTTTGAAAGGACTATTATAAGAATTTATATAACTTTATTTTTTTTTTATAGTGACTTTTGAAGTTGATCTTATTAATAGTAACTTTTAAATATTTAAAGCTACCCTTGTTAGACATTGATAATCCTTGAAGTTTTATTTTGATTCTTTTAATTAGTATTTAGGGCATAAATTATATAAATCTTATGAAAAAAAAGATTAGAGAGGGTTCTTAGAAGCAAAAAGAAAAGTTAGGACATCCATATGAATGAATGGAGATGGATGATAAAAATCTCTATTCCTATTGGAAAAAAATCATGTCCAATGGGCCTCAAGGAGGTTGCTCGAGGCCTTATTAGGAATTAGGGTTATTCTTTCGGAAGCATTCAAACTTTGGAAGCTAAAGTTAGTAATTTTAGATTTTTGCCTATTTTTTTGGTAAAACTTTTGTGTAATTTGGAATTTATATGAAAGAAATATGGATGCTCAAAGTTAAGGTATTGATTATGTACTTACTATCACTCTTTTGGACATAAAGAATGCATATATTGCCAATCCTTTATTGCTTTAATTGCCAATCCTATATGCACTCTTTATGTCCAAACTTGCAAATCAAATGGTAGTAAGTGACTTGATTCACTACTAATTGTATTCTGAGCTATATCTTGAAAAATTCGATGAGATTTTGGATAAAAATTCCTAACAATTTGTATAGTCATCTTAATAAACTTTTTGCACAAATTTTGTGGCATTTGAATTTTGGATTTTTGAAATATGAAGAAAATAGTGCTTGGGTGCTTATAAGTTAGGATTTAAAGCATCTTCTAGGATTTCTAAGATACCGAAAGATCGGTAGCAATTTTATGGTGTTATATTTTGACACAATTATATGCTAAAAATATAACTAAAAATAATTTTTTAATTAATATTCTATTATATTAATTCAACAAGAATTCAAAATATTTTTATAAGGCTTTTATGAAAGTCTCTTAGTCTATTTTCTTGTCTTAATAGCAAGTACATAAAAATTAGTTAATATTTTTATCTTCTAGGATATAGAAACTCTTTTACTGCCATAGAAAGGCCATAAATTGTTAAAATCATGGTAGAAGAAATAAATGGTTGGTATAGTTGATACTAGGATCATGTTGAAAGTGAGATTATATCTAAACTGTTTGGATTATTAGATTATCACAAAATTTTGTGATAATCTAACGGTGTGCTTTAGAGATATTTGATTTTTAGCACAAGAGGGTTTCAAAAGCTGGCAGTTTGGGGTTGGATAGGATTTTTGTGATATGTGGAGATCTACTAGTTGGATCAAGGTGAAATTTTTCATGGTATTAAAGGACTTAAAGATCAAGTTACACACCAATTTTGAGTCAAAGTTAATAGTTAGAGAAGGAGAAATCACTGCTAGGATTTGTACTTCAATTATTAAGTTGGCGACTGAGTGTCATTAGTGCAATTTTTGGAGGTTTTCTCACAATCTATAAGTTGGATTGGGCTGAAAATTCTTGAACATATAGAAGACTTATATTTATAATTGCATGCAAAATTTTACATCAAATGAATGATTAGATTAGAAGTTATAATTTATTAAAGCTCACTAATTAGGATTGGGACATATAAGAAAAATCTAAATTGCTTAAATATAAAAGTAAGAAGATAATTGAAATTTATGTGTAATTGAGGTTACTAAGAAGAGTGTTTTTTAGCACTTTTGAATCAAAAATTGGATTATATTCTTCTCATATGGATGAAACCTATTAGGGTTTTTTTGGATGTTTGTGAAACACAACCTCACCTTCCACAACTAGATGTCTGGTGCATTCTCAAAGAAGAAAATACATAATATGATAACAATTCATTTTTTTGTAGTAAAGCTAAAGAGTAATAACTATGTTATATAAACATTTGAGTAAAACTGAATGATTCGAACAAAAGTTATGAATTTTTAAAGTTTAAGAAAAAAAAATTCTTTGCAGAAAAAAATATGTTTTGAAGAGTTTTGTTGCAATTTGGGTATTTTATACAAAATAAAGAGGTTTTGTGAGCCATGACTTTGTATATAAATTAAAATTAGAATAAATCACTTATTAGAGCTTAGTCAATAAGTTAAAACTAAACTCTCTACAACTAGATATCCCGAGTACATCTAGATTGTAAATCATGCCACATGATATTATAGGAATGAAGAATATTATTGAAACACATTTAAAAAATTGGAACCTCTCATTGATTATCTAAGCCTATTACTTATCTAATAAGGATAGCAAGTTATCATTTTTAGATATAAGTGTTGTTTAAAGTCAAATCATTGTTGGAATAGAGAGAATTACCTCAAGAATGCATTGAACTTTTAGCTATTATTAATTACTCAACCTAGTTTTAAGATAAGAAAGTATCAATTTTTTATATAAAATTATCCTTATAGAGATAAATATATCATTACGTAAGTCCTAAGTACCAAAAAATATCCAAAATATGATAAAAATTTTTGAATGTCTAAAGTGAATTCTCTCCAAACTACAACAATTCATATCTCACAATCAAACTATCCAAGCAAAATAAAATTGTACATAAAATATAGATATATTTTAAACAACTATTAAAATAATTTTTAACTACAAATTTATTGTGGATCTTGAGATATTGCCAAAATCCTAATACTAGCTTCAAATCTTGCTTACATACATCCACATTCAATTTTCTTCATATCTCCTAGATTAAGTATTCAAATATCATAAAATTTTGAAATATAGCTTTTTAATCTAATAATTGTCAACTTTAAAAATTTTGAATTAAAAATTCATTGAGAAACTCAAGATATGGCTCTAACCATTACTATCAATAAAATGACTCACTTATTGCCTTTGAAATACATGTATACTCTTCAATGCTCTATAATTCCTTCATACAAACTCCAAATGTAACAATTCTTTCATAAAAAATATATGTCTTAAAATCACCCTTGCAACTGCATCTTCTAATCTTCAAAAGCTATTGTCTAACTTCTTATATCTTCAAAAGAGCAACAACATATCTTAAAAGATATCATAACTTCAAATGGCTATAACTTTTGTATTCTAATTTCAAACCTTCTAAATTTTTCACATGAATTGTAGTTCAAATTCTAAACCTTATAACTTTTGCTTTTGATTCTCAAATATTTTTTTTGAAGTTACCAAAATTCTTGTTTAGGTTGCAAGTAGCCTATTGAAAGCCTATTAGATATGGCCTTCGACCAATAGAGATGAAGCCCTTTATCCCTTGCCTTCATCCCCCATACCTTGCTTTCATCCCTCCAAATAAGATTTTTAGTAGTTTGGATCTTCATCTTTAAGTTCCTATCTTTTCTAAAACTTTATATTAAATATCCAAATCTTATATGATTTAAATACTAAAATCAAAATAACTAAATTTCAATATAAATTTTCTTACATCAAATTTTTTAAAATTAACATATTAATTATTCTAATACACATCAAGTCTTATAAACATATTATATATTTTAATTAATAATAACATACTATAAGAAATTGTAATAAAATATTATATTATATTAAATAGGATTATTATTTTAGAAATATCAATGATAAAAAAAACATAAATGGTGTTTAAATTTCTATTTTTTATATTTCATCTATATAATTTTATACATATTATAAAAATTTAAATTATTAGTTTAATTGAGGCTATAATATAAATTAATACTTCCAATTGAATCAAGATCTTATTTGATGTGATATAAAAGTTTGCAATGTTGGTTAAAAAGGATCAATTGACTTCTATTTCATCTCTCATGGATTACTTATATAAAATAAGAGGGTTACAAACTCTTAGTAAAAAAGAAGAATTAGTACAATAAAAAATATTGTAATTTTTTAAAATAGCAAATTAATAGATAAAAAGAAGTTATTAAAAGATGTATTGTTTAAAAAGAATTGTGTATTGGAGTAGAAAAGCACAAGCAGTGTGCTCCATAAACTGCTTTTGGAGCAATTAAAAGATAAAATAATTTCATCACTAGATCATTTTTAAATAAAAAAACTATATAATTTTTTTTTAACCTTTGTTATTTATTTTGAATTATTTTATAATATAAATAGTAGTTTAGAAGGTATAGAAGAAAAATATAATCAATTGGCCATATATTTGATAAAGTATTGCTGTTGATAGATAGTCTTAAAGATTTTTGTTTATTTCTTTTGATCATCACCAAAATGCTTATACAACCAAGCATAGTAAAGGTTCTAAAAGAAAAGATAATAAATTTAAGTTGAGAGCTCTAATGTAATAGGACATAGATAGGATGGTTGTATTATTTGCACATAAAGATATGTAGTTGGAGTCGTTTTTGAAAAACTTCTAGAATTTAGGTTAATATAATAGTTCATATAGGATCTACTATAGAACCTTCTAGAAATACTTAAGGAAATTATTATAGTGAAGCCCATCTCTAGAACTTTCTATAAGGGCAATTATTTTAGTGAGGCTCACCATTAAAGATATTTTAGAAAGTTCTAGGATAATTGAACAAAGTCTTAATATGACTATCTAAGACCATTTGGAGCATTTGGTCAGGTATGGCTTCAAATTCATTTTCTTAGTAAAGTTTGGTTTTCTTGTTTCATTTTATTTGGTTTTGTTTGGTTCTATTCTCTTTTATACAGTTTTATCTTTCATGTTGCATTTTGTTTAGTTACTTTCAGTTTTGTTTTAGTGTGCTTGGTCTTACATTGTGTTGATATCTTTGTTGTTATGGATTTGGTATGGTTTTAGTCCATTGAATATTTGATCTTGCTTCATCTAACACATTAGTGAGGTGGCCAATGCTTAAGTTTTCCATATAAATAAGTTAAGTACTTTGTAAAAAATCAACTTAAGATTCTTAACTAAAATATACATGTACAATTATTTTACAAAGATACAAAAAACTTCAATCATTTTTAGGATAATGTATGCATATGCTTAATTTTTTATTATAAATATTAAAAGATAAAATATCATGGGTATTCTACATAAGAATATCATAGATGATCCTATAATATTAGTCTTATAAATAGAAATCAATGATCAATTGAACACAAAGAATAAATATATATTTTTTTTAAAAAAACCACTGCTTGTTTATCCAATATACGAAGAAGAAAGAAGAACATGTAATCTATAAATTAAGTTGTGATATATTTTTAACTAACAAAGAACTATATTTTGCCTTAATAAAATATATAAATGCAATGGACATAATTTACTCTATTTTCATGCTATTATCTTAAGCCACTTTATCTACCTATAATTTTGCATCTATTAAAAAAACAAAAAGATTGCAATTCTTAAGGAGGTTCAGACTTTGAAGGAGTTTCTATCGTTAAAGGTATCAAGACTTCCAAGATTGTTTGGTATATAAGATTACCTTCAAATCCAAAGAACTTATAAGAATAATTTTTATACTCATTGAACTGTCAAACAAAGGTAATGTTTAGAAAGAAAGATTAATTTTTATAAAGTCTATAAAAAAATACTTAAAAATTTAAATAAATAAATAAAAATTGACATATAAATAATGATAATAAATTGAATAAGATAAAATCAAACCATGATTATATATGGGAGAGAAGAAGAAGGCCTTGCATGTATAACAAAAGCTCCATATAATTTGATAAATCAATAGAGTGTCAAGGACAAGAACTCAAAGAAGATATGTTAAAAAGTAGAAAATGAATCGAAAATAGATGACAAATTAAAAATAAGAAAGTAAATATATTTAATAAAATAATTAATACATGGCTAATATTTTGGCCAAGTTTCTAACCTATCAACCATCTATAGATATGTATAAAGGTGAAATACATTGATTAAGCTTCTAAAAAGATTTTCTAAAAGATATTATTAAATAAAATTATTTTTATCAATTTTTACTTATTTATATTATACAAATAATTACATACAAGGCATTTGTAATTTCCATTAAGGCCTTGAGGCCTTTGTAACTTCCTTTAAATAAAACTTTATGAAGAGTCATTTCTACCTCTAATGAAATTACCAAACATTAGGAGTCTCTTCCAAGGTCATGATACCAAATAAATTGTATCTCGCCATCTATTTGAAGAAGAATATGTCATTCTTGAAGGTCTTTATCTTAATTATGCTACCTCAAAGGCTATAAAAATTACAATGTCTCCTCCGATAAGCTAATAAATAATGATTTTTGAGTTGAATCTAGTAGTTGTTGATTCTCCATCTTTTAAGTACTACAAACATATAGAAGCTATAAACAAGGATATAAGATTAGATGTAATCTTTTCTAAACTCCAATTCTATTATAATAAAGATTTACTATCTTTTATCTTGATTTTAATGGATGTTGTTGATGAAATGCATAAACCTCTTTATGTCATGGACATACTCATGTAAGCTAGTAATAACTATACAAATAGGTGGAAGTAAGTAAAAGTAGATAAAAGTAAGTTAATTCTATAGTATTTAATATGGAAGCTTCCTAGAAGCTTCATAGATGCTGCTTTGACTTCATAGGTATCTTTAATTGACTTTTTGGATTAAAAACGTAGTCAACAAGTTAGCCATGTGCCACACATATTATTAGCATGAAGATCAAGCTAACTATGTAGCCCACACGTAGAAAAACTTGCCTTGTAAGTCAAGGCATGTGTCCTACAAAGTCAACACATATTGGAGGTCCTATAGAACGTCGCCACATAGCCCCTAGTTAGATAGTATATATAGAGACAAGAGTGAAGCCCTCTTCACTCTTGACAACTCTTTTCTTGCTTCCAGTCTAGTTTCAAGGGTCTCTAGTTTTCTTATCTTTTGGCAATAGCCATTCTAGTTTCTCTTTCAATATACATACTTATTTATTTATATTTTGTTACCTTTCTTTGAGTGAAGGCTCACTTATCTGAATTGCTTTTACACCAAGTTCTTGTCTTAGACAGATTGACAAGAGTACACCTACAATATCAGAGCTTTATCTAATCTTGATTAAGAATGGATTATCCCTTTTTCTTGATAAGATATAAGCATATTAGAAGTTGCAGATTATCCTCTTCTAAAGTAATATTGTCCTTAGTATTTTCTTTATTCCCAAACCCTCTCTTCTATTTGTCTTGAGTGATATTAGACATCTTTTCTCTTTTAAGTGTTATCATGGCAGAATTTGTTGAAATAAAGAGTGCAATGGCACAAATGCAAGAGCAATTGAGGGAATTAATGCTTGCGATGCATCAACTCAATTTACCACCACAAGGAGCAACAAAATTGGTAGGAAGTGAAGATATAGAAATGGTTGGAGCTGCTTCACCATCTGCACCAAACCATGTCCTTTTTCCTATGGTGGAATGCCCTTCAAATGTTAGAGAACTAAGAATTACCCTACCCAAGAAGTTTGATGGCACCAGATCCAAGTTTCAAGGATTTTTCAATCAAATGTAACTTTTGATTGAACTTCAACCTCAAAGCTATCCAATTCCATGATCGCAAGTCAGATTCATTAGTACGCTTCTTTCAGATTCAGCACTATCGTGGTTTTCATCTTTTCTTAAACGATGAGATCCAATATTGGACAATCAAGAGGCTTTTCTGGCAGAATTTTGATCCATGTATGGAGAACATGATGCAATTCGTGTTGCAACCAATAAGATCTATATTTTTCAACAAGGCAATCAATCAGTAACGTTGTATGCTTCACAATTTTGACAACTTGTAACTGATATCAAGTGAGCTGCAATTATTAGCCAATTTCTCTACAGATTACAATATGAGGTAAAAAAATTAATGCTCAACTTACCTGATCCTCAAACATTGAGTCAAGCAATTGACTTTGCTGTGAAGTGCGACAATCGCCTTTTTGAATTTCGATTTGAGAATCGTACAAGTGGACCTTAACGTAATCATAATTCAATGGCAACACCAACACCTCTTCAACACATACATTTGGAAGTAGAGGATATGCAAATTAATGTAGTATGTTTCAA
The DNA here is from genome assembly GCF_059467195.1 of Physcomitrium patens. Taxonomy (NCBI): domain Eukaryota; kingdom Viridiplantae; phylum Streptophyta; class Bryopsida; order Funariales; family Funariaceae; genus Physcomitrium; species Physcomitrium patens. The sequence goes on from NC_143421.1 coordinate 14,293,535, forward strand.
TTCTCTTACTGAGCAAGAAAAGCCTTGTCGTCGTCAAGAAGGATTATGTTTATATTGTGGAGAACCAAAGCACACTGCTCAACATTATCCAAAGAAATGATGCAATTACAAAATGAGGAGTATGGCTATCAAAGAAGACAATATGTCAGAAAATGAGTTTGTCCAGCTACAATAGGGACCGTGCAGCTGGAACCTTGCACAACATCTAGTAAAGGTCCTATTCTCTCCTCAGAGCCCTTTTCTTGTTTTACATTAAATGTTATTTTAGGACCTAAACATTACAAAGTCTCTGCCTTATTAGATTCAGGAGCCTCAGCGTGTTTTTTAGATGAAGAATTTATTAAAAGACATAGCATATCTTTAGTAAAGAAAACTAAACCTGTTCATATAGAAGTCATAGATGGTCGTCCATTGTCTTCTAGAGATATTACTTACGAAATCCTTCCTATAAAAGTAATAATCAATGATCATAATAGTTTTGTAGTATTTAATATCATTAGATCTCCCTCTAATCCAGTCATTTTAGGTTTATCATGGTTAAAAAAATACAACCCTCAAATAGATTGGATTTTTCAAACTCTTACTTTTTTTAAAAGTATAACTAACAATGTAGTTAATCAAGTAGAGAGTCATAAGTCCAGTTCAATTAAACCCATATTTATAGATGCAAAAACTTTCTTGCATGCTGCTATGAAAGAATCACCATATATTATTTATGCCACACCTGTTTCTACTGGTGAAAAGACTTCAAGTGGTTTTCCAAGCCAATATCAAGAATTTCAAGATGTATTCGAAGAAAAAGAATGCAGATACACTCCTGGAACCGCATCCCTATGATTGCTCAATTGACCTTCAAGAAGGAGCACAATCGCTATTTGGACCAATTTATAGTTTATCACAAAATGAATTAACTGAACTAAAGGAGTATATTGAAAAAAATCTAGCTAAGAATTTCATATGCCATTCTAAATCTCCGACAGGAGCTCCAATTTTCTTTGTGAAGAAAAAAGATGGATCATTGCGGATGTGTGTTGATTATCGAGGACTCAACAAGATTACCATCAAGAATAGGTATCTACTACCTTTAATATCTGGACTTCTTGATCAGCTGAATCAAGCTAAGATCTATACAAAAATAGATCTCCGGGGAGCATACAATCTAGTATGCATCAAAGAAGGAGATGAATGGAAGACTGCGTTTTGAACTAGGTATAGATATTTTGAATACAACGTCATGCCTTTTGGACTTACAAATGCACCAGCAGCTTTTCAACATCTAATGAATGATGTTTTTCGAGAATTTTTGGATGATTTTGTGGTATGTTATCTACACGACATCTTGATCTATTCTAAGAATCCAGAAGAATATGAACTTTATGTTCGTTGTCTGTTACAAAAATTAAGAGATACAGGACTCTATGCCAGGATAGAAAAGTGTATATTCCACACTACTCAAGTCGATTTCTTAAGTTACATCATTTCAAATGATGGACTTATGATGGATCCTAAGAAAGTTCAAACTATTATAGATTGGAAGATTCTAAAAATGATAAGAGATATCCAATGTTTTTTGGGATTTGCCAACTACTATCGAATCTTTGTCAAAGACTTCTCTCGAGTTGTAGCTCCACTTACACATTTGACTTGTAAAGACAAACTCCAATGGAATCAAGAAATCGAAGTTGCTTTTGAATCTTTGAAGACAGCATTTGTTTCTGCACCAATCTTGTATCGTGTTGATTTTTTCAAAGCATTCTTTATGGAAACATATACATCAGACTTTGCTCTAGGTGTGGTTTTATCACAAATGGGAACAGATGACAAACTTCATCTAATAGCCTTTCATTGAAAAAAATCCCCAACAACAGAAATCAATTATGAGATCCACGATAAAGAACTTCTTGCAATCATGGATTCTTTTCAAGAATGGCATCATTATCTAGAAGGCACTTCCAATCCAATCATCGTATATACAGATCACAAGAACCTCGAGTATTTTATGTCAGCACGCATATTAAATCAACATCAAGCTTGTTGGAACATGTCTTTATCAAGATTCGAGTTCATCATCACTTATCGACCAAAAAAACAACAAGGTTTGTCCGATGCCTTGTCTAGACGTTCTTATCTTGCACCAAAAGAAGGAGATGCAACTTTTGAGCAACAAAGAACGGTACTCTTGAAGCTCGAGCAATTTCATCTTCGAGCAATAAAATCAACATTGACTATTGATTTAACTTTTCTTAAATAAGTCCAGTTAAGTATGTCTTGAGACCCTCTTATTCATGATATCAAGAATAATTCTTCTAAATCTCATCATCCCTCTAAATTTGAATTCAAGAATAATCTACTCTATTTCGAAGGACGCCTATATGTTCTAGAAAGAGAAGCACGTTTATGTATTCTTCAAGCTCGTTGCGACTTCCCAGCAGTAGGATATTTTAGATATAATAAGACTTTGGAGCTGATATCTAGGGATTTTTGGTGGCCTCAAATGAGAAAGGCAGTCAAAGATTTTGTATAATCATGTGATGTTTGTTCAAGATCAAAAACTCCTCGTCATCGACTTTTTGGACTTCTTCAGCCATTATCCATTCCAGAACAATCATGGTCTTTTGTTTCTATGGACTTCATCACGGATCTTCCAATCTCAGGTTCTTACGACTCTATATTCATGATAGTAGATCGTTTTACCAAGATGGTAAATTTTGTACCATGTACAAAATCTATCACAGGTGAAGAAATAGCTAAGCTCTTTCTTGACAATATCTATCGCTATCATGGATTATCCAAGGATATTATATTAGATAGGAGAACTTAATTTGTATCAAGATTTTGGCAGACTCTTTTCAAGATTCTTAAAGTGGATGTAAAACTATCTTCAACATTCCATCCTCAAACTGATCGACAAACGGAGCATGTTAATCAAGTTTTGGAGCAATATTTAAGATGTACCATTAATTACCAACAAGATGATTGGACAACTCTTTTGCCATTGGCAAAGTTTACTTACAATAACATGGTACATTCTTCTACAAAACAAACACCTTTCTTTACTAATTATGGTTATCATCCATGACTTGATATTTTTGACTTTTTAAAAGTTGATAATCCTGTTGTGAAAGATTTGGCGATTCATTTATCAGAGCTACATGCAACGATGAAGACGCAGTTAAAAGAGGCTCAGGAACAACAAAAGAGCAATGCGGATGTCTATCGAAAGGAACAACCATCATTCTTCTTGGGTGATAAGGTATGGCTACTTTGTCATAATATCAAGACCACTCATCCTTGTAACAAGTTGGACTATCGAAGGCTTGGACCATTTTCTATTTCTGCACAAATCAATCCAGTTGCATATCGTTTACATCTACCGGAGTCAATGAAAATCCATCCTGTATTCCACGTATTTTTTCTTGAACCATACAAGATAGTGGACATACCAAAAAGATAACAAGCTCCACCTCCTCCTATAGAAGTAGACAATAATGAAGAGTTTGAAGTAGAAGAAGTCTTAGATTCAAGGCGGCACCAAAATAAATTGAAATATCTTATCCATTGGCATGGATATGATATTAGTGAATGCACATGGGAGCCAATAAAGAATCTTACAAATGCAGCAAAGGCGGTGGAGACTTTTTATCGATGACATCCATCAAAATCAAGATGAAAATCTTTTTTATAAAAGAAACAACATCTAAGCAAGATAACATTCTACTTCCAATCCTTCTTCGTAGCTTCTTTGTAGTTGTAACACTCAGGAGATGGAAAACCAACAACCAACGGATTCATCTCAAGAGCCTTCATTTGCTCACCTGTCGGATGAGACATTACAATTGTTTCAACCTTCAAGACGATGCAATCGAGATGAAGATCTTCAAGAACGACATGTTCTTCTTCAAATAGATGGCGAGATACAACGCGTTTGGTATCATGATTTGGGAAGAGACTCCCGATGTTTGGTGATTTTACTTGAGGTAGGAACAACTCCTTATGGTATTCCAAATGTTCTATTCGAAAGAAGTTATAAGGGCTTCAACAATGATCAAAAAATTGGGTGATCTTCCCGCCCTGGTATGGGACACTACTGATGGTTGAGAGGCCCTATCAATTATCTTCGAAGAGAATAAAGATCAGAGTATGTGGCGAATACAATTCGTCGCATCATAGATTTCTTCAACATATGATGATCGCTCCTTGTGGAACTCGTCCCTAGAAGGGCGGGTAATGTCACGGACATACTCATGTAAGCTAGTATTTACATATACAAATAGGTGGAAGTAAGTAAAAGTAGGTAAAAGTAAGTTAATTCTATAGTATTTAATATGGAAGCTTCTTAGAAGCTTCATAGATGCTGCTTTGACTTCATAGGTGTCTTTAATTGACTTTTTGGATTAGAAACGTGGTCAACAAGTTGGCCATGTGCCACACATGTTGTTAGCTTGAAAATCAAGCTAACTATGTGGCCCACATGTAAAAAAACTTGCCTTGTAAGTCAAGGCATGTATCCTACAAAGTCAACACATATCGGAGGTCCTATAGAACGTCGCCACGTAGCCCCTAGTTAGATAGTATATATAGAGACAAGAGTGAAGCCATCTTCACTCTTGTCAACTCCTTTCTTGCTTCCAGTCTAGTTTCAAGGGTCTCTAGTTTTCTTGTCTTTTGGCAATAGCCATTCTATTTCTCTTTCAATATACATACTTATTTATTTATATTTTGTTACCTTTCTTTAAGTGAAGGCTTATTTGTCTGAATTATTTTTTCATTGAGTTCTTGTCCTTGACACCTTATCTATATTTACAAGATTCTTTGTTGGCTTTCATATGTATTCACTAATATCATATCCGTGTCAATGAACAAGATATTCCAACCTATTTTAGCAGTGCTTTAAGTCTTAGATTTCATCCATGTCAAACTCTTTATTATTATTCACTTCTATATGAAGAAGTGATATTTATCTTTTTTTAAATATATTCATTGTTTTATATGGTTCAAGAAGAGACGTATGAAATGAAAGATGGATCTTCATAGACTTTGATATATGTAATTAATAGGCAACATGCTTGATTTATTTATAAATAAAAAATGATCTAAGTCTATAATAATTCAACTTATTACAAGAATGGCTAATATTAATATTGTAACAAAATAACCATATCTTGTTGCCTATATAGAATTGAGATTGCTCCTTATAATATGCATCTGTATTGATCTTTTGTTATTCTTGAGCTTCTTTTAATTATACCTTTATTATTATATGAAGTTTATATAAAGAATTTGCAAAATCTTTTGCTCTAGAATTATCAACTTTTGAGAAGTCAAAAGTATCAAGATATAGATGATAATCATAATTAATAAAAAAAAAAAAAAAAAAAAAAAAAAAAAATGTTTGTTACATAGAAGAATATATCATATTATTATAAGCAAAATTTGCTAATGGCAAAAAAATTGTCTAATTACCTTGTTGGTAGTTGATGGTACATCTTAAATATTATTCTTAAAACTTAATTTACATACTTTATTTGTATTAAGTTTGAATTTAAAAACAATCTATTCTATTTCAAGAGACGATTATACATTCCAAAAGGCAAAGTATGATTATATATTCTTCAATTTCATCAAAACTTTTCAACAACCAAATATTTTAGATATGATAAGAATTTGGAGCTAATATCTAGAGATTTTTGGTAGATTCAAATATGGAAGGCAGTCAAAGACTTTGTGCAATCATGTAATATTTGGTGAAGATCATAAACTCCTTGTCATCAATCTTATAGACTTCTTTAGTCATTATCTATTCCAAAATAACCATGATAAAATATCATGAGATAATATCATAAGACTTAAAAGAATTATTCTTAATATCATATATAAGAAGATCAAATGACATACTTGATTGAACTTGTATGATAAAGATTGAATCAATAATCAATTTTGATTTTATTGTTTGGAGATGAAAATGCTTTGACTTCAAGAGAATTATTCTTTATCAATCAAAAGCTATATTTCTTTCTTTCGATACAAGATAAGAATATCTAAAAAGATTATTTAACAAACCTTGTTGTTTTTTAAATTGATAAGTGATCTTGAAATCAAATCTTGATAAAGACATACTTCAATGGACTTGATGACGATTCAAAATACATATTGACATGAAGTACGTAAGGTTCTTCTTATTGATATTCAAGATGATTAGACTTCAAGTACCTTCTAAATAATGATGTCATTCTTAAAATGAATCTACAATTACAAAAAGTTCTTTCTTGTAGATCTCATAGTTAATCTTGACTATTAAAAATTTCTTGGAATGAAAAGCTATCGGATAGAGCTTATTATTTGCTCCCATTTGTGACAAAATAAGACCCATAATAGAGTTTAAAGCATCTTTTTTCATTAAAAATGCCTTAAAAAAGTTCACACAATACAAGATTGATGCAAAAATAAATTTTATTTTCAAAGCTTCAAAATTTGTTTTAACTTCTTTATTCTATTGAAGTTTGTCTTTATATGATAGGTGTGCAAGAAGAGCCACAACTTGAAAAAATTTCTTAATGAAGATTTGGTAATAATTAAAAAATCTCAAAAAATATTGCACATTTTTTATTATTTTTTAAATCTTCTAATTTATGATAGTCTAGACCTTCTTAGGATCCATCATAAGGCTATTATTTGAAATGATGTATTTTAAGAAGTCATTTTGAATGATATGAAATATATACTTTTTTTATCTTAATATAGAATTTTGAATCTTTTAGTTTTCATAACAGATTAAAAACATGAAGTTTATAATCTTCAATGGTTTTAGAATAAATTAAGATGTCATCCAAATAATAGATGATAAACTTATCAAGAAATTCACAAAAGACATCATTTATTAGATGTTAAAAAATAGCTTATACATTTATGAATTCAAACAACAAAACATTATATTTGAATTATCCATACTTGATTTATAATAAAAAAAAAATATTTATCTCTTTTTTTAATGCTTTTCAAGTTATATGTTCTTTGTAGATCTATTTTTATATAGATCTTTGCTTCATTGAGTTGACTAAGAAGTCTTGAAATCAAAGATAAAGAATACCTATTATTAATGGTATCCTTATTAAGTCTTTAATAGTCTATACATATTTGTAAAGATCCATCTTTTTTCTTAGAAATAAGATAAGAGCTCCTACTAGAGATTTTGAATGGCATATGAAGTTCTTGGCCAAGTTCTTGTAAATGCACTTATTTTCCATAATCAAAAATAAATGTGACATATATAACAGAAGATGATCTTTCTTTTGTCACATATATGAAAGCTTTTGTACCTACTAATTAAGGTTTGGATATATTAAACTTATGTATTTTTGTTTGACAAAAAAATTTTGAATTAAACTATAAAGAAATTTAAGGTTATAAGAAATCTAATCTATTTGAGGATTATACTTTTTTAACCATGGTAATTCTAAAATAACTAAATTATGGATAGATCTTATCATAATAAATATTACTATATTAATATAATCTTCAATTGCTACATTTAAAGAAACACTATCATATGTAACATCTTCAAAAGATAACAAATGACCATCTATGACTTCTACATGTATAGGTTTAATTTTCTTGATTAATAATTTTTTTTTTTTTTTTTTTTTTTTTTTTATACAAAATCTTTGTTTATAAAACATATTGAGGCTCTTCAATCTAATTAAGCAAAGACTTTGTGATACTTAGATCCTAAATATACTTCTATTATAAAATAAGATGGAGGATTTGAAAAGAAGATAGGACCTTCACTAGATGTTGCATATGATTTTAGCCATATAGTTCCTATTATAGCTAAAGAAACTTGTTTTATAATACATTGTCTTTTCTAGCAACCATGCTCCTTATTTTGTGATTACATTATTTTTTAAATAATATTAAGTAGTGTGCTTGGATTCTCCATAATATAGGTACAAATTCCTTGATTCAATTTTTTCTTACTTAGTAAGAGGTTTAAAACATACTATATCAATTCACATTAATTTTGGTCTTAACAAATAAGTTTTTGAAAACTAACAAGTTACTGTTATTGCTTGATTTATTCTTCTCCATCCAAATCTTTATTCTAGATGCCTTTCAAATAGTTGATTGTTATGTGTAATGGCTTGAAGAATAAATTATTCTAAAGAATTTATTTTTGGCATAGTCAATAACAAATCTATGATAATATCCTTTAATCTATATTAAAAGTGATTGATAAGGGCTTTATTATTATAGTCCATGTCATAAGCAAGATTTTAGAATTCAACAGCATATATAATGGTTGATTGTGATCTTTTTTATAAAGATAAGAGCTTGATCACTACACTCTTCCTTAATGACTTTTTTCAAATGTAGTCGTAAATATTTTTAGAAATGAATTCAAATTATAAAAAAGTCATGAATCTTTTCTATTAAAGATATAATCTTAGAAAGAATACTTCTAGATAGTAAAGCATCTATAAGTCCAATTTAAATAAATCCATCAAAATATTATAAAAGATGTAACCTTAAATAGAACTTGATATGTTAGAGAAATCCTCAAAATTTTGATCTTGTTCCATCAAATCTTTTAGGCATACTAATCTTTGCATTTTTTATACTTGTAGAAGCAAATCTTCTTAGATTTGGTTGTGGGATCAATCTACTTGCTTCCTTCAATTGTGCAACTTCTTAATGTAGATTCTAAACTTCTTCTATAGATGTAAAAATAGAGATTCTATAGTTGATGTTGGTGATGTGTGAAATTTCTATCCTAAGAATGTTAACAAGCTCATGAAGATCAAGAATAGTTGTAAAACTATTCTAATTTCTGACAAGTATAGCATCTATAATTTTTTATTTCATTTCAAACAACTTAATAAATCCATAAGTCAAATTAGATGAGGGTAATTTGCAACCTTTGATATTAAATGAAAATCTCCAAAAGAAGAATAATCCACTCTTTTTAAGAAAAAAATCAATGTTAAAAAAATGAATGTTGTTCAAGGTAAATAGTTTGCAATCTTTGAAATACAACAATAGAAGTAGGATAATATAATTATTTTTAAAAATAAGACAAAAATAATGAATTGGAGATTTTGTTAATATATCATGGATAAGAATTCAAAGAAGACATATAAAAAATAAAAAATAAATTAAAAATAGATAACAAATTAAAAATAAGAAAGTAAATATATTTAATAAAAAACTAAAATGACTATTGCCAAAGGCTAAAAAACTAAAGACTCTTGAAATTAGATTAAAAGCAAGAAAAGAGTTGACAAGAATAGAGAAGATTTTACTCTTACCTCTATATATACTATCTATCTAAGAGCTATATAATAACATTTTATAGGACCTCCAACATGTGTTTAATTTATAAGACACGTGTCTTGACTTATAAGACAAGTTTTCTATAAGTGTACCACATTGTTAGCTTATACCATAAGCTATCAACACACATGACACATGGTTAATTTTTTGATCAAGTTTTTAATCTACCAATCATCTATAGACATGTATAAAGGTGAAACCACATCAATCGAGCTTCTAGGAAGCTTTTCTATAAGATATTATCAAATTAAATTATTTTATTTATTTCTACTTATTCATATTTTTTAAATAATTATAAATATATCTATAATACTAAGATAACAAAGTCATATTAACTAATAAATACATAGTATATTAACTAATAAATACATATTATATTAATTAGCCTTAAGATTTTTTTAAAATATTTTTTATGAATACTTATCAACTTTTAGTCAAGATTTGTTGTATTTAGACAACTAAATATATAACATATGTGTAGTTGTAGGTATTAAATAATGGCCAAATAATCACCCAAGATAATATCTTAATACTTAATAGATATAAGAAAATAATTTAATTATCCTTTCCAAATTAAAAAATTAAAATTTAGTTCTAGAATGTTTTATGGTTTAGAATATATTTTATAAATTTAATTAATTAAACTAAATTAGATTTAGGTGTTTGATAATTAAATTAAATTAAAGCTAATAAAAAATTAATTTTTTCTCCAAATAGTTTAGATAAACCATGTAGATCAGTGAATTAATTGAATTATTTTTAAACCTAATCAAAGATCCAAATTATAATTATATATATAGCCTTATTTGAGAAAATGATGGTTCTTTCTATTTAATCAAATTACACCTAAGTTCTCATATTCAACAAAGTTAGTTTTGATCTTATAAATATGATTGTCAATATTTGTTTTAAAATAAAGAAGATAGATCTTGTCAAATCATGTATCAAAGTAGACTTAAGTTTTTTACTCTATCAATGGTATTTATATCATTGTTCTAAATATTGGTGGAAGAAAAAAAAAAAAAAAAAAAAAAAAAACTTTAAGATTTTGATGGTTTCTAAACAAGTTGCTTATGTGGCTATTATATTTAATGTTTTGCAATTAGGCCAAAATTTGCAAGGTAGAACCTTTTCTAATCCAAAGATGTGTGAATCTAACTAGAAGTGTGTAATTAATGCATATCTAACTCTATCTAATTTATTGGTAGTACTTAGTGCCTTTTAGTTTGTCATTGTGGATCTCATCATGTTTCATTGACTTGATTATTTTTTCTCTATTTATTCTTTCAATTCCTTACTCTAAACTTTATTAGTATAAGGATTCTTTAAAACTAGTTGGAAGATATGAAAGATAGTCCATTGATCTTATGAAGAATTGAGAGGGAACTCAATGGATTCACTTCAAAGGATTGAGAATATATCATTGTAGTTCTTAGAGAAACTATTAAATGATACAAACCTAGCATATTGGTTTTGAGTTGTAATTTGCAATAGTTTAACTAGAATTTTTATTATATCATTTTAAATTTTTTAGTATGGTTATAAAAGCATTTTATAGATTTATTTAATCATTCAAGAATCCTAACATATTTCTTTGAAGTATATACAAAGCTTATACAAACAACTCAAGCTATAAATACTTGGCCAAATAATAAAAAAGATGACAAATTGGTGAATTTACTGACCAAGTTGTTGTACTTGATTGTTTAGGTAATGTAGTTGTCTAAGTCTTAGTTAACTATGTAATGCAATAACTTGGATCTTGGTGATTTGAAGACATATTTGATTTAAGGTTCTTCTTGATATGATATTATATCTATTTGAATACAAACTATAAGTAAAACAAAGGTGTTATGTTATTGTTTGGACAAAACGTCAAAAAAAGACCTATGTCAATCAATTATAATGTGAGTTGCAGAGCTATGACTTAGGCTTGATTGTCAAATTTTTAAAAAGTCATATATTAAGAAGCTATTGAGTTTTAAAACTTAATCAAATTTATTTTCCCAATGTGTTCAATCATCAATGATATGTAACTCATTGTAATTTTCTTTGTAACAATCTTTTTAATATGTATATATTTATATATACTTCTAGAACTTGGACATGTGCAATGTAAGTTAATCGTACTGCTGATGCAGCATCTTCTAATCACATTAAGAAAATAAATAGAAATATGTATTCATCAACTACTGTTGGAAATCAGTCACGATATCTGGAAAGAGGTTAGAGGTGGCCTCTCTGCCTATTTCAAATGAGAAATGTCCGTGCAATAAACGAATTTCATTGACTTGTTTGAGTCTTTCAGCTTCAAAGGTGATGTCGGTGTTGTGAATGCAAGATCAACACCATACTCTTTGATTTACCAGTCATATGGTGGTTGAAAGGAATGTACAACAATCAGTATGGTGGGTGGCATTACTTGTAGTGAGGAACATGAAACGTGCACTGCGGGGAATGGTTACGAAAGAATCCTGTCGCAGAATCAAGGCAAAAATAAATCTGTAAACAGTGCTCTTTCACAATATTCGATTCTCGATTCGGTATCGAAATATATTGCTAGGATTGTAAACCAATAATCAAATCAACTTGCGAGAGCAATTACCATTGGCAATGCACAGTTTGCAATGCCAGCTGTTATAATCCTTCAAATTGCTGATGAGAAATCATCCCCGTACTGGAGGGCCCAACACATCCTAAAGGAGAAGACTTCGAGACAAAGCAACGGATGCCAGGAATAGGACCCATGAGCAGCATTGATGGCGGGTGGGACCCGCACTCAGAGTTTCAAACAACTTACACTAGAAAAGGGGCACACTTTGAGTTGCATACACATGTTGAAGATTAGGCGAGAATTCGGGAATGAGACACGAATTGAGGTTTAATTTTAGCCTCTCCATCGCAAGCACGCTCGCTCTAACGTGCGAGACAAAGCAGCACTACACTTTCGCGTTTGAAAATTGTTTCCTTATATGCTCCACAATCCACGTTCTTTCGCCGGAGTAGATTCAAACCGAAGTTTTTGAATCAGACCCTGATCGTCGTCGGTATGCGGGGTCCCATCCTCCTCCGAGACCGATGTTTCACCCGAGGGTCCATCTTGAAAGCCGGGATTCGTTCCTCCTTGACCTTTACTAGTTGGCTATGACTTGAATGCTTGGCGCGAGAGTCAAGCTTGGGTTATCTGTCGACGAGACGCTCGGCTGCTTAGCTGAATTTAGATCGGTTAGGACTTTGGATGAATAACATTTCATTCGGCGAAAGCTGCATCAGTAAAGGATCGGACCAAGGCCGTGGTATTCGTTCCCGGTAAAAACAATCACAGTGCTGCAGGATAAAAACATTTAGAAACCATAAAACAACAAATTGGTTCATTATCTTTTACCAGGATACCGTCTGGCACAAGGATGTCGCGTCATTGTGTACCCACAGAATACTGATATACTTCAATAGATACTTCAACAATTATGCGCATCCATGATGTTTTTACTGAAATGCAATTAAAATCGACACAAGAGTTAAGCGCATTTACTATTCACCTCGTCCACGGTTTAAGTACCCAATAATAGAAACACGAGTTGAATTTTTAAAGGATAACATGAACCAATTGACTGAAAAATGAAGAGTGAGAACAAATGTCTCCCTGTCCCCAACGGTCCTGCACAGGAATGTTAAAAACACGAAAGAGTTATAAATAGGAGGATTGGATTCATCGAAGTGCAAATTTGCAGCCTTAAAAGAAGATTATTCGGAGTGTCATCTCCACTTCATTAATGTATGCAGAAAAATCACCGTCGCTTCTCGACCAGCCCATAACTTTTACGAAACTCTTACGTCGAAAACGACATCAAGGTACTGAAGAAGCTCTCGATATCTAATGGCTGAGAAACGAGAATGGTACGTGACGAACTGTAAAGTGGAAGAAGGGAATGAGAGTAATTTAGAAAGCTGACACAATCGAACGGGAATCGTAGGTACACGAGAAAAAGGAAATTAGGAGTGAAGAAGGGTCGCAACGGTGAATGGGAATTAGGAAGGAGAGAGATGGAGATACGGGCCCACCGAACGCAATCCGCGGTGACCCACAAGCGAGACGATGAATACGGATTGGCGAATTGTGCTCTGCACTGGAAGTTTTGAACAAATTTAACAAAAGTGGCGTGAAGTTAGAACTGGAAGGTTACATACACTCGGGTGAGACCCACAAGCTCTGCTGTCCCCATCCAGAATGAAGATGGGCATTCAAAACTGCAAGTGAGGGCTTAGTGGAGGAGAAACAAAGGGGCGAGATGACCAGAAGCCGAAGAGGAACGACCAGAAAACGCTGCTTCGTCTGTCAAATCCCCACAAAACCGAAGAAAGACCTATCAAGGAAGGTGCAATTTGGGTGCACAGATGGATGGAAAGTTGAATACTGTTCACTATTCCCCGAACAAGAGTTCCATCTTTACGCGCCGTGATTGTTGGGAAACAAAGTGGCCAACCAGACGGTCCCAGATCATTATCCTTCTCCCGCAATCATCCTGGACCGCGTGGTTGGGTGTGGAAATGGGGCGGTGCAGACTGCGCGCCCCGGCTGGAGCGAGGTGAAAGAGAGCACCTCGTGGTCGCGCGCAGGGTTCGCATCGCGGTCCCACAGTTTCTCCTTCAGATTCGCTTGACATGCTTTGTCTTACTCCTACTCAGCACCGAGAGGGCGGGCGAGAGAGAGAGCGAGAGATTTCCTCGTCATCAAGTTGGTACCATTCTTTGAGTTAGGGGTAGCTCAATCAACAAATCCTGGCAATTGGGCAATTGCACTGCGTGCTTCCTGAGCACAGAATAGTGTATTGTAGGAAACCAAGAGTGAGGAAAGTTGAGATTGGGAAAGAGGCGAGAGCGAGGGACACGTTGTTATTGTTCGAGAGGGAATTGCAGAGGAACGCTGGCGTTGCTGTTTTTCTATTTTTCTGGGGCCTCGTTCGCAGGCGTTTCGGAAGAGGGCACGATTGTGTACAAGGTGAAGCGTGCGGACTGTGAGAATGTCTGCAAGATGGGTCGAAGTTGCCCCGGAGATATGACTACATTTTGAGTGCCGGAAAAGCCGACATTGTGGCTAGGGTGCTCTTGGCCGTGCAGAAAACGAGAGTAGGTAGGCGGGTGGGAGATGTGGTGGCTAGTTGGCGCAGTTGGTGGTGTGAGCGATGCAGGATAAACTTGGTGGCGCGGAGATTGTGCGAGTGTGTGAGATCATAAGTGTTCAGAGTGTGTCATGATGCAGGGAAGATACAGGGATATGCACACCAGCGAGAGTTACCAGGTTGTACAGGTCTGTGGTGAGTGGGGGCGCTAGAAAGCAGCGTTGTTTGGACAGGGTTGTGGCCTGGTGGATGTTCTAACTTGGCGGTTTACGTAGGGAGAAGCAGAAGGTTTTCCTCGTGCTTGTAGGTAAGGCGTTGTATGCATTTTGATCTTGTCACTTTTCATGTCGGCGCCAGTAAGGACTATTAGAAAAATCTCTATGAATGACCGCTTTTGGATGACATATTTTTTGGGCAATTTCTCTCTGTGATGTGTTGGCACTGGCAGTGAGCCCTGGTTTTCGGACGGAAGTGGATCTTGTGCCTGGGGTGAAAGACAAAAATGTTGAAATTGCTCAGCCGTTATTTTCCGGCATGGCCCTCGGTGAGTAACCTATTGATATGCATGCAGGGAAGGAGGGTACGCCCCTGCAATAGAATAACTCGGGAAGGTGACTGTTGGTCGATGTTTGGTTGGGTAGTTTGGAAACCCCAGTGTACGTGTGAAGAAGAAAACATTCCAGATTGGCCGCGCCTTGTGCAGCATGTAGAAAGCGGGTCCAATGTCTGTGCGGGGGCGCTTTGTTGCGGAGGATTAACGTGGTTGGAGAGGGCAGATGTATAGTCCTGGTAGGGGTGATGCCCGTGCAACTGCGCTGCCCAATGCTCGCGACTCATCGACTTCCATGCCTATCGATCACGCATCAGCGTGGCACAGAGAGCCTTACAACCGGGATGCGAGGTTAGATAGAGGTGACAGGGAGAGGATTATCGGAGGGAAGAGGGAGTGGAATTCGGACAGAGCTTCGTTTGGAGCGCCTTATCCCAGAGCCTTCGGTGGGCTGCACCCTGTGAACGGGAGCCTTGGACCTCCGAACAAGCGTCGGCTGAACGGTGAGTGGAAGCGATTAGGCACATGAAAACTTTGGTCGTACGGGAATGGGTGTGTCCCTTTGACCTGTTGGCTCGCGCAGGTAGCAGTGTTGGACTAGATCGGGTGTGCGAAGAAAGGGGTGTTGATTTGTATTCGGATGGTTGGGTTGTCCTTTGTTGCAGGGCGACACACCGGGTTTCACAACGAGGGCGGGCGGTATGTGTCACCAGGACATCGAGGGGAGCCGCCGTTCGGGTCCGTGGGCCCTGTGGAGAACGGGTTAGGACGGAAGTTTGACAGAGAGTCGTTCTATCCAGGATCAGGATGTCCTGTCGGGGGTTCGGGGTTCGGCAACGGTGTGGGCGTGGACCAGCGTGCGAAGGAATTGGAGGAGAGGCACAAGAAGGAACCTTTTCTGCTGTTGAGAGACGGCAGGGACGGCGGGAGCTGTGGCGGAATCGAGCATGGCGTGCGTTCGTTTCCTTCTCAAGCGGTGTGTGAGGCAGAGAAGAGTTGTTGGGAGAGGGAGAGATCGAAAGGAGCGGTGGGTAATGGTTGGGAGTCGTCGCAGAAATTGCAGCGAGATCTTCGTGAGAGGGTGGGCGGAAAGGCGGAGGGTTACAGCAGAAGGGAGGGGAAGTTGTCCCAGCACGACGGAGGAAGGGAGTGGTCGCAGGCGGACAAGGAGTTGGAGGGGCGTAGAGTGGACGGGTACGGGAGTAGCAGTCGGGACGGTTTGACGGGTGACGGCGTGGGTGGAATCAAGGAGGCAGTGGGTGGGTGTGAGTGGAGGCGGAAGGAGAGGTCGAGTTCCGTGAGTGCATCCCGAAGCGGTAGTTATGTTGCAAGTAGCGGGACCGCGAAGGGGCCCGTGGGGAGACCCCAGGCGCTGGACGTGTCCGGGAGCGCGTCGTCGCCACAGGTTTCACCCCATTCGACAGCTTCGCCAGGGGTGCAGGAAGCGAGTCGCGATGATGGGAGCCAACCGTCTCCGCCGAAACGGCCTCGGCTGGGGTGGGGTCAAGGACTTGCAAAGTACGAGAAGAAGAAGGTTGTGGAGACGGATGAGGTTGGGGTGTCCGCATCGGGAGGCAGCGTGTCGGGAAGGGAAAGATCGAGTGTAAGTGGCGCAACGACGGAAGTGGTGCAGACGCAGGAGTCGCAGGCAGCAGAGGAAAGCCCCGTGTCTGTTGTGTCGAATCTGAGCACATTGCCTCCGCTGACGCCGTCAGCATCACCTTCGCAGCAGGCAGCGGAAGGTACGTCGGAATGGATGGGATATGATGGATTGTGTTGAGCAGCTGGTGTTTATGGTGCAGGAGTGGGTGCGTGAATGGGTGATGGATGTGTGGATGGGATGGCAGCTTTTGCGGATGTGAGTTTTGGGGAAGGGGAGTCGAGCGGTGAGAGTGAGAAGCGAGGTGTGAGAGGGTGCAGAGGTGTTGACTTGTGAGTCGTGGCGAGTGGGTGCGTGCAGTTGTGTCGAAGGCGATGGTGGAGTGTGACGGAGTGGAGCAAGAGGTAGTAGGCAAGGTATGCGAGAGAGTGGCAGCAGAAGCGGAGGCGGGCGGTTGGATTTCGAAGCCTGAGGGTGTGGTGGCGGATGATGTTGAGAAAAGAGGTAACATGCGTGCGGTGACAGAATGCGGGTTGGAAGAGAGCGTGAGACAAGGTGAATGCTGTGAGGCGTTGGGTTTGAAGGAGTCGATGGAGTGCCAAGCGTCACCGAAAGTGCGTGGGTCAGTTGAGCACTGCGGCGGTGTGGAGGTGGGTGGTGAGGTCGGTGTGAGTGACGCTGGTTCGAGATGGGCGAAGGAGGATATACTGCTGAGAGTGGAGAAAGTTGAGTATGAGATCGAGGAGGTCGAAAGGGAACTAGCGAAGGCGGAGAAGGTTGGGAGTGACAGGAGGGCAGCGGGTGAATGGGTTGCGGGAGTGGTTGGTGATGAGGGGAGTGCTGGCGTGGACGGTGTTGTGAAAGTGGAGGATGGAATTGATGACGGTGAAGCTATGGACGTGGATGCAGCAGAGGTCCATCCGGGAAGGGTTGACAGTCGAGAAAGTGGCGAGGCGATGCAGGTTGCGTGTTCTGGTCGGAATTGGTCAGGAGGAGAGGAATGCGGAAATGGGAGATGGGGAAGCGACGGAGCTGGAGCAGCCGGGAATGTTGGGGAGCGAGTCGGGGGCGGCGTGAGTGAGGGTGGACACGGAGGATCGGTGGACGATGGAGGAGTTCTG
Organism: Physcomitrium patens; assembly: GCF_059467195.1. Classification (NCBI taxonomy): domain Eukaryota; kingdom Viridiplantae; phylum Streptophyta; class Bryopsida; order Funariales; family Funariaceae; genus Physcomitrium; species Physcomitrium patens. The sequence goes on from NC_143421.1 coordinate 14,311,253, forward strand.
GAGGAAGGTGAGTTGGGTGAAGAGAAGCAAGAAGAGTGGACGTCGAAGCAGATGAGTGTGGGATTGGAGAGTGAGGGGAATCCGGCATACAGCCCTAGGGCAGAAACAGAGCCGGCACAGAGAGAGGAGATGGATGTGACAGCGGGTGTGTCAAAATGTGGGGTTGCAGAGAAGGAGGAGGCAGAGAGAAAGGTGATATCGTGGGATGTGGAGGTGGTTGCGAGAAGTTTGATGGAGGAGAATAAGAAGCGAGCCGAGCAGGCAAGGGAGACGTTTGTGCACCTTCTCAGGGAGGGTGTTGGCGTGGAAGGAACGTTGTACAGGTGTCCTGCGGAAGCAGGCGTATGGAAGGAGAACGTGGAGAGGCACTATCGGAACCAGGAGAGGATGTTGGAGAAGATGGGAGAGAGACGGCAGTCGTTGAGGTTTGCGGAGCAGGTATTAGCGATGAGGTTTCGAGCACTGAAAGAGGCGTGGAAGCAGGAGCAGGTGGGGATGAGGCAACAGCAGAGAGGAACAAAGCCCGTGCGCAGATGGGAGGTGGAGAAACGGAACGGGACTGCACTTCATTGCCATCGGTCATCTCTGCGGTTGAGGCCCGTACAAGCAGGTAGTTTGGTGATGTTGGAAGCAAGAGGAATGGTCGAGGCTTGTGGTTGAGCAATAGTTGAAACGAGGGGTGTGATGGGATGATGTGACGGGCAGTGTGGAGCGTGGGTGGCATGGAGGTGTGAGTGAGTGTTGGAATGTGTTGCAGAGGCGGTATGGATGATGGAAGGGTGAAGAGGTGACGGTAACATGGGAGGGAGGGAAAGGAATGAGAGGGTGGGTGTGTTGTGGGGAGGGAAGTGGGAGATGGTGAGAATTGACGGTGCGGTGGTTGTGGTGTCAGGTATGGAGAAAGTGGAAGCTGTGTCGGAGGAATGCATGAAGAAGGTGATGGCGAAGGCAGTGGTGGGGCCGGTGAGGGGCGTGTTGAAAATGCCGAGCATGATTGTGGGGCAGGAGAACAGACTGGCGCGGAGGTTTGAGAGCAAGAACGCGCTGGTGGAGGATCCTGTTGGGATGGAGAGGGAGCGAAAGAGCATGAATCCATGGTCTTGGGAAGAGAAGAGGGTATTTCTGGAGAAGTTCGCGGTGTACAACAAGAACTTCAGCAAGATCGCGTCGCATTTGGAGTTGAAAACGACGGCGGATTGTGTGGAGTTCTACTATCGGAACCAGAAGTCGGAGGATTTCGAGAGGATAAGGCGGAGGCAGCAGCTGAAGAAGAGACGGGATTATTCTCGAGTGGGTGGATCGTTTCTTTCGACGGGGCTGCAGACGAGCAGCCAGCGAAGAGAGGCAAATGGGCATGGGCGGACCGAAGGTGCGAACGTGCAGACAGTGGGAGCGGTGGTGGGAGTTTCTCACATCAGCGTAGGTACGAAGGCCGCGAGGAGCAGCATGCAGCAGAAGCCGGTGGAGCGTCAGCGGGTGAGCTCAGCGTTGGAACCCGGGAGCCTACCTGGAGCTGTTGAGATAGGGAAGGGTGTGAGCGGAAAGGAAAACAAGTGGTGTGGGACAGGTGGAGTTTCAGGCAGTGCAGCGGGGCGTGGTGGGATTTTTGGGATGGTATTATCGGGGGCGACGGTGTCTTGTGGTTTGAGCTCCGCCGTGGCAGGTGCTGTAAAGATCGGTCGGGAAAGAAGCTCGGTGAAGACGATGGTTGACGCAGGATTAGTAGTCGCCAGCTGCGGTCAAATCGAACAGCACGTATCTGCACCAATGGTTACCGGCAACGGATATTTGCAAATCTATTTAGAGAAGTCTGCTGGGAAAGAGGTTGGACTAAGGGATATGCATTGGATTGCATTTGACTGGGAGAGGAGAATCCCGATATTGCCGATTATTGTTTGGAGCTGGGATTGAGGAATGCACGGTTGTTGGGATCATCGGGGGAGTTGGTTAGCTCTTCGAAGTTGCACGTTATCTTGTCTAATTGCTTGTTGTGCATCGTACCAGTGGGAACACACGTGTATTGGTGGTAGAAGCTGAAGGGTAGTTGTGGTTTGGTTGGATGTGTGCAGGGTGATGCGCAGTGGACAGACAGAGAAAGGGAGCTGTTTACGGAGGGTGTTAGGCTATTTGGGAAGGACTTCGAGAGGATTGCTGTGCATGTTGGAACAACAAAGAGTGTGGGTCAGTGCAAGGCATTTTTCTGCAAGACCCGGAAGCGTTTGGGGCTGGACAAGCTGGTGGAGAAGTATGAGGATTCATTGAAGGTGAGGGTTGGAGCTGTTATGGCGGAGAGTCCCGAATGTGCAGATGTTGGGCGTGGAGAAGCGGCGGGCGTTCTGGCGGAAGATGTGCGGGTGTCAGGTCTTGCGGTGAGCGCGGGTCCTGGTATGGAAGTGGAAAGTGACCAGGACAAGGGAGATGAGAGTGAGAAGTCGGTAGAGGTTGTACTTCCTGTAGATGTACAGGAGATGGAAGCGGTGGAAGCTGAGGCAGGTGAGGGTGTGAGGGTGGAGGAGATAGTTGTTGAGGAAGTAGCGGTGGAGTCTGAAGTTGTGGAGGTTGTACCTGTGTATAACGGAGTTTTGGAGGATGTACCTGTGCATAACGGAGTTTTGAAGGAAGCACCTGTGGATAACGGGGTTTTGGAGGATGAATTAGTTGAGACCCCGTCAGTCGTTTCCGAATCAGTTTCTGAAGCAGTAGGGGCTTCTTGTATTGTTTCCATCTCGAAGCACGCGATGATGGAAAGTGGTGTTTGTTTGACACAGAGCTCAGTTATTTTGGACAGTGTGATGAAGGCAGTATGCGAGGTGCCTGCAACTGTAGCTCATTCAATGGGGGAGTGTGGTGCAGAGGTGTCCGAGGACGATAGAGTTGAGTTCGTTGCTGTTGAGAAGGAAACATTTGCGGAGGCTGTGGAAGTCGTTGTGGCTAAGGATGGGAATACCGGTAATAATTCAACAGACTTGGCAATTGGTTATGTAGTTGAGGAGGATGCAGCGGTGATTCGTAAGGATGCTGAAAGTGATATGGAGTCTTGCAAGTGTGAGCCAGATACTGGCCTTGTCAAGGCTGTCGGTATGTTAGCCAAAATCAGTACTCTGGCAGCGGATGAGCAGGAAGCGAAGGCAGTTCCTACGGTTGACGTGAAGGCTGATCCAGAGTCACCTCAAGTGGCAACATCTTTAAGCACAGATTCAGCATCTTTTCCTTCACTGCCAGCCGCTGTGAGTCATTCTGGTGGGTCTGTGTTCTCAAATTCGTCGACGCAAGGTAGTCAACAAGGTCGTGAGAGGGTGGGAAGGGTTGGAGGCGGTGAAACCAAGTCGAGGAGAGAGCCGACTTCTTGGACTCAAGAGGAGAAAGAGAAGTTCGCGGACATCATACGGAACCATGGGAAGGATTGGACTAGGCTGCACGAATGTTTGCCCTCGAAGTCTTTAACGCAGATCAAAACATACTTTCAGAACTCGAAGGCAAAACTGGGTCTTCTGAATGCAGAGGGTGTGAATATTCTGGGAGGCAGGGTAGCCGGAAGTCGGAAGAGGAAAGTTGATGAAGCAGAAGACGGCAGCAACAACGTGGCTTGTTTGAGCTCAGGGAATGAGTTGAAGGGAGGCGGTGTTTCTGCTCGCGACATGGATGGCGTTTGTCAGAATGTGAAAGCAGCGGTGGGCGGGGTTCCAAGCATGGGGATGGGTAGTGGTCCATCGGGGTTGGAGAGCATGCTGTACCCAATTTTCGGTCAGCGAGTGGAAGATCAAATAGCATTGGAGAAATTTATGCGGATGTATAGTGCGAACGGGTTAGCACAGAATATTGCGGGTGGGGTAAACCCGTTTGTGCAGCAATATGGGTTTCCAATGTTTCCGAACGCAGGGCATCAAAGGGCAAGTCAGCTGAGTTTGCAGCAACAGCTTGCAGCATCTCTGGCTCAGAAGTCGGGTCAAGCGAAGGGGCTGCAGCAGCAGGAGTTGCAAGGTTCTGGAAGCGTTCAACAAAGCGGTCAGGCAAGTGTTCAGCAGAAAGCTGCACATCAATTGCAGAGCGCACAGGTGGGGAGAGGTGGTTGGTTGAGAAGCTGAGTAGTGATGGTCTTGGTGCTTAGTGACAGTGTACGGTTTTATAAACCGGGTAGTTGTGGACGGAGAGTTTGTGGTGTGCATGATTGTGACGATTGGTACGTGAGAGTGGAATGAGCAATGTGGCGATGCAGCAAATAGTCGTGATTTTGTGTGGGATAGCGAGGCTGTAGATTGGTGTTGATGGATTAGCCGTGATTTGCAGATGGTCCGAAATCAGCAGCTTCTGGCAAGTATGATGCAGCATCAAGCGGCAGCACATCATCAGCAAAATCAGACGAGCAAGAGCGTTCCTCACCCTCTTCAGCCGCAGGTACAGCTAGTTTTCCAGCTTCAATGGTTGAGGGATTGTTTGTTTTGGAAGAGGAAATACAGTAGTTGAAAAGTTTGTTTTGATAGGTTGTGGTACTCCAACCTGGGCATGCTGGTCAGCTGCAGCAGCAGCCACTGGTTCTAAATCAACAGGTGATTCATCACCCGCAAGCTCAACAAGGTGGGAGTCAGCAGGAGCAAGGTAGTCCAGGTCACCTGGTAGGAAATCCAAGCTTGGGGGCTTGCAGTTCTGCTCAAGTTCCGAATCAAATGAAGCAGTTACTGCAACACCAAGCCTTGCTCCAACAGCAACAGGTAAATGAATGGTCGGATGCTTTGGATATAAGAGTTCTTTGTGTTTAATCATATGGTTCTGGCATTGGGCCTTTGATATCAGTGGCTGATATTTCTTTTGTGTACCTGTTATGTCCATAGCAGTTTCAGCTGGCATTGCAACATTTGCAACAGCAACAGCAGCAGCAGCAGCTTCAGCAACATCAGCATCATCAAGATCAGACTCAGGCGCAGGTTCAAGTTCAAGCCCAAGCCCAAATTCAAGCCTTAGAGCATTCCCATTCTCATTCTCAGTCTCATATTCATCAACCTCAATACTCTCTTGCTTCTCTACTTCAGCCTCTGGTGGTCCAGAAGCCTAAGGTAGTTGTGCCACTTCCCCCACAGGTGACAAGAACCCCGTCACCTCCAGTGTTGCAGCAGGGAGGTTTGCCTCATCGGCATGATCAGCACCAGCATGGACCATCGCATACATTTCTGAGAGGAAATGTGGCTAGTGCTGTGTCAAGCAACCCTGGAGAAGCTTCGACTCAGCAGGGAGAAATTGGAGAACAGTGGGGAAGCATTAGCCACGGTACGTTCTTTGTCAGTAGCTGGTGGGATGATTGGTGTGCTTTCGAGAGCACATACTATGAGCTATTGATATTGTGAGATATGCATGCGAGATGGTTGTTCAGTCAATTTCCGTGTGATAGTCATGAAATTGCAGCATTGAAATGTGGTGTGGATGTTCTCAGGAGGAGGATCGAAGGAACGAAATTTTTCTAGAGCTGATCTTCATCAACTGAGTGGTGCTGGACAAATGGTGAAGCCCTCCAATGCAGAGCCCTCACGGCCAGCAACGGAGTCCCCGCAAGCCCGAATTGGTGATGTGAAGTTGTTTGGGCAGTCTCTTTTGTCTCAGCCGACTTCATGTGCAGTATCCCAGAATGTAGCGCGTGGGTCATTTTCTGCGGCTGAAAAAGTGTCTTTGCAGCAGTCACCTGTTAGTACGGCGGTTTCGTCTCTTGCGACGAGCATGCCTGTTCCTGCTGCATCACGTGTGAAACCGTATGGAAAAGAGTCTGCTTTCAGGGGTGTTCCTTTTTCGTCCGAAGGACGGCAAGGTGGATGGCCTCCACTTGGTAATCGCGGGAGCATGGAAATGTGGAACATTATGAACAATGCGCATTCTCAGGTGGGTCAGGTATTGAAATCGAAGGTCGAAGAGTTGGAGCTTCACAATATGCAGGAATGTCGCATGTCTCGTGAAGCCCAAGATGCAGAATCAGATCAGAGCACTCCCAAATCGACACACAAGCCGCAGCATCTTGAACAGGCGCGAGGCGCCCAGGATAAGTCAGGAAGCGGGGGGTTTTCCTCATTGGCCTATGGTGTGGGGAAGTCCCGAGCTTGTGTGAATGAGCATGGTGTTTCGTCTGGGGAGGTATCTAGGACTGATCCTGAGAGAAGAGGCGAGAGCATTGGACTCGATTCCGGCTGTAGTGAGCGAAGCTCCATGATGGCCAGTAGAAGTAGTAGGGGTCAGGCGGAGTCGTTTGCAATGCAGGCAACCGGGCCATTCGCCAATGGGCAACAAGTGCCTCGGACCGTGATTGATGCGCTGATGGCCATCGCGGAATTGCATCGAATTCGCAGTTCACAATTTAATTCGAGCGTTGGCCAGCCGAGGCTAGAGGACCATCAATGGGAAAGCCTTGTACAGCATACTACTAAGGGTATGGCTGTCGATGCTGTGAAAGCCAATCCCAGTTTGAGCCTAAACCGCCCCATTGCTACTCCGCAAACCCACTTGAGGGGGAACGGTGTGTCACAGCACTGTGTGCGGGACAGTGGCTTGTATTTTACTCAACACTATCCAAATCTTCCTGGGCAGTCTGGCGTCGTTTCCAGCGCATGGAATGGTGGAACTGGGCTTGTTCATCCTTGTGATGTGCAACGCATGCTTGTAAATCCTGCTCTTAGTTCCTTCCTTCCAAGTGCATTGTCCAGAGCCTCAACAGCAACTGAGAAGTACTTGGGATCCTCCGAAGTAAGGGATTCTGACGGCGGCAGAGATGGGACATGTTAGTTTTAAGGTCGAGCTTTAGAATCGCAGAGAAAATAGAGGCAGTCGCCATTTATTTTCCTCTATCAGAACCTTTGTTTATGCTGGACAGGGCACTGGGCATATGCCCTTTGTAACATTATCTCACAATTCGTTGATCACATTTTTCCCTTCGTTGCAGTACATGTGCAGTAAAGAGTTGACACTTTGGCTTACGTTTGTGCAATTGTATTTTTGATGTTTAATACTAGTAGTGCTACGTCATGTCCTTTGAATATCATGTGAGCAGAGCACGTATCTACTTTTCTTTTTGCTGTACTCTTTTGCCAAAATTGAAAGCTCACTCATACTTTGCTTCAATGAGCAAGGACTGTTAATGTCTATGGAATTTCCTGTCTGCCTATTGGCTAGGACATGTCCGTGTGAATAGGTGAGCCCTGGTGTGTGTTGGTTCGGATCCTTCCTGCTTCATTCTTAACACAGCATACAACTGTCTCTGATGGTGCACTAGGTTAAGTCCAAGCCTTTGTATGTATGTACAGTCAGAACTGTAGATGGATTATTACTAGACATTTTTGTGGCCATGGAAATACATTTTCTGATAGAAGCCAACATTGTGCGTGAAAAATATCAACATCAAAGGATCGCACTAAAATAAGCACTGTAGCCATTTTGGACATCCATACTGCCCTCATTGGAGGCAAGGACAACATAGTTATCAATCTTCACACAGCTCCTCTGCAAGGGCAATCATTCCACCCCCTATTTCTGTATTTCAGTAAAGTATTGCTTCCCAGAGATGGGAAGCAATAAATAAATAAATATATATATCTTTTTTATATTAAGCTTCTTCTAATTTTATCAGAAACAGAATATATATAGATATATATATGTGTGTATATATCAACATACATGTGTATTCTTAGAAAAGTCCTAAAATTATATCTTTTATCAACATATACTAATTTAGCACCTTTGAGGAATTAAGATAGAATTTTTATGTGCTCTTCTGCTACATAATTTTTATGTTACATATAAATTTTACTATATAAAATAATTTGATATAAGTATGGTAATATTAAAATTCTGTAAATGCGTAGTATAATTGGTTTGAAATTGCAGATACATTTTATTATCACAAATTCTTCAGCAAATTTTAATTTTGAGTCCTTGAGTTTTATAACAAGTTATATTTATCACATCCTATTTAGCATCATGTTTTTATTCAAAAAAATCCCATTCTTCAAATTTTTCAGAATTCTGTTCTAAAAAACACACAATATAATAGAATAGGGTGTCTGTATTAAGGTATAGTTATATTGTTGAAAAAGCTTACACAAATATATACATATATAACAAAATATGTACATGCTTTTAAATAATTAATATACATATGCATAGTTTTAGCATTTTATGCATATCATTGTTTAGAAGATTGTATTTTTATTTATTTAATTTATTTTATATTTATATATATATATATATATATACACATATATATATATCCCAAAAAAGTTGTATGAATTCTATCAAAAAATAATATTATTATTTTAGAAATATATTCAATATTCCAGGTGCTTATGATCAAGCTCTTTTAACATAGGACATTTTATCAAAATGTAGGACATTGTTATGCCTAATTGCTTTTCAATACGAGAAATGAAGTTAATTTAAGATAGTAAGAAGTAATGATTATGCTTTAAATGCAAAGTTGCCCTTCCTTTGCACCTTCATTTGTCTTAGCATACACAAGAATAGAAACCTACTTTCATGTTCTTTATTAGTGTTGTATGATAAGAAGTTTTTGTTCTGTATCACTTAATATAAGACAAATATTCTAATGTCCTACATTAGAAAGGCTTTCCTATGACATTAGTCTGTAAAATTAGAATACTATTTTTTGTATTTCTAAAAAGAACATGAGGTTGTAGAAATTTTTACCATACTAGCAATTCTATTACCTCCATAATAAACACATATTTTTTAGCTTGATGTTCATAATCTTTGATAATTCCCTCTTGCATAGCTATTTCACTAAGAGTAAGATTATTTTGTTAAATTTTTATTAATATAAATCCATTTATATCAATCTGTAAGTGTTATTCTTTGCTTGAGCATGATTTCTTCCAACTTATCTACAATAATGGTTTACAGAAAAGTAATAGTAATATATGAAACAATCTATGAAGTTGTGTGGTTGACAATGTTTTAAATATTTTGATAACTTAAGTGTCAAGTGGTAGTTCAATGTTTAATATTGTGTACTACTATTTCAGTTTTTCCTACTTATATATATATATATATATATAGAGAGAGAGATTAATGCTTTTTGTTAAAAATATATAAACAAATATCTTTTTAGTTTCAAGACCAGTACATTGCAGTATAAATAGATAATTTAAAGTAAATTATTAAATCATCTTCCAAATTTGTAACCTTACTGAATATGACTGTAAGTTCATTAAAAATTCTGATAATAAATACATAAATATTCTAAGCAAAAATTAAAAATTACCTCTACCTGCCACTTTTACAAAATAAAACATATCACAAAAGAAAAATTATTGACACATACTCTATGCCCTTTGAAACGGTATTTTTTGCTGATGTGATATCATTGATTTTTTATTTAAAATGTATCTTGGCACATGGATGCTCACAGATTAACAAAGAGGTAGTTGTTACTAGATTGCAATAGAACAATCATATAAAGAGGCAAATTATGTTTATTTTTTTTAGCCCCTTCATGTTGGCAATAAAAAATATATTTTTGCTACAAAAAACCTTACCATTATATGCATCTGGAAGACCCGAAGGACCTTAAAAAATCTTAATTAAAATCAAAACAATCATAGTTACTACAAAGATTGTGTTATTTAGTTGGCCATTTGATTTTTCATTCAAGCAAGTACAAAATCCCACACCTTTTAAAATTTGTAATTGGTAATAATTCGAAGCTTATACAGAAACCAATTTATTTTCTTATACCACAAAACATAAATTGGTTAAGAACATGAATATATATAATCATAATAGAATATATAAATGTGCATAAATTAAAATACTTACCTCTATCTATCTATAGCATTTTGACGTTGTTAACTTTCAAGTAATTTAATAAGTATTCTCTTCAATTAATATTATTTTTAATTCAATTTAGTATTAAAAACAAAAAAAAACTAGTAGTATTAACTTTTAGGAAACCATTATCTTTAATATATATTTGATTTTGATTCCCCTTTCTCATCCTGACTATTTTTAGGTCTTATTCTCCTTCCACTTCACCTGCAATTTCTTTCAAGTATCAACTTACTTTAAGATTTTATTCATCAAGCACCAACTCTGAATTGTGTATTCTAATTTATTTTGAATACGTGGATGTGGCAAAATTTTATGTATTGTAGAATCATAGGTGAGTAAAATCAAATTTCAAGTTTAAATATCAATGTTTTAATTATTCAACTATTTTTATTTTAATTAGTATTCAAATATTCATGTTTTTTTAAAAAAAATTCAACAATTTAAATTAACATATATCTTGCATGAATTCAAATGCGCAATATACTTTAAAATGAAATACGATTTTCATATGTCACTTAAGATCTAATTGCTACATTGAATATACGTGCAGAGTTGGATTTTAATATAAACTAAAGTGTAAAATAGAGGATTGTATTGTAGAAAAGCATAGTCAACAATATGTAATCTTAGAAAGTAACCCATACCATTATAATTTTAATTACAAGGCATACCATGCCAAATATCTGATAGAATTCTTAGTCCAATCAATTTTCTCTCACACAATGGAGAGTTCATTGAATTTAAGATTGGACTAAGAAATGCCTTTTCCAAGTTTTTCCAAGTCCTTCAAAGTTGTTTTTCCCACAATTGCATTATCGGCATGAAGACCCACAAGATTGCGTGGCAAGATGGCAATAAGCCACGACACGATAGCTTTTCCAGTGCAGCCAATGCAGCTCAAAACTTTTTGGAACCCAAAATAAAAGCAAAAGCAAGAGAAAGAGTTTAATACTATTCCCAAGTGGCCTTGAATGTGGAGACTGTTATAGCCCAAGTCTCCTTACCAAGAGCGGCTCTTCCGAACCAAAGTCTCCCCTAGTGAAAGGGAGGGGGGGGGGGGGGGTCTTGCCTCACTCAAGTCTCGGAGGGTGCTTTCCTCCTCTCCTTCTCTTGTTTCTCGTGAGCCTTGCTTCATAACTCTGTTCAATAGGTGGCTGAGATGGTGACGTGGCACGCGGTGAGTGATGGGATATCCTAGCACTTGCTCCACACCCAATGGAAAGGAGGCAAACGCACTTTTCCAAAGATGGGGTGCGAGAATAAAAAAGGACTTTTTTGGGAAAAGGGGCTTTCTATTGAGTAGATGGGGTGCCCACTTGATGGGTCTCATTTCCCATATTCACTGAATATGCTCGGGTTTTTTTTATCATAAAATAATGTTATGAAAGAATGAATAACGAATAGAATAAGTAGAAGAGATATAGAATTGTTACAAGTTTTGGCAATCTGGGTTACTTCCAACTTCTGTTTTGTTTTGTAATAGGTGTTTGTTGTGTGTCTTTCATGTTCATCAATACATTGGTATTGATTGTATTTTGTTGGAAACCTTCAATACGTTTCAATTAAATATGTATCCATATTTTATTTTTTTATCGTGAGAATAATTGAAGAAAACATATAGGAAAATACATGTTGTGAGATCAATCTTTGGTTACAGTGATACTCAACTTAACACTCACAATGCTCACACAACTTCATCCAGCAACAACACCAAACCATTACCAAATATTAGTCATAATTTGATTTCCACATGGGCAAACAAAATAACTAAGTCTGGGTGATAAAACCGATCAATGATCAACGTAACGTGAAGAGTTGTAAAATATATGAACAGTCTGTTGTGAAATACAAACATACAGCTGTTAATCGAACAGTTTTATTTTTTAAAAAAAGAAACTCTCGGCACACATCTTAAACTAATGCAAAGCGGAGACTCAACTCTCACACAAACCCCAACACACAACTCATTTCCACATGCACCGCTATTTCCATTACCATCATCGCCAACGTCGAGTGTGTTGGACAAACGCCCAAAGGTTGGTCCAACAGCAAGACAAAGTCTGGAACAACTTTTCACCGAGCTCATCAACTTAAAAAAAACGCTCCACAACTCCGACATCACAGCAACATTCTCAATTAGGGCAGGAGTGCAGGATCATTACGCCTCAATCACTGGTAACGAGCAGTAAAGTAGACACGGAGCATGAATAACAACGCCGCTGGAGGATACACAGACAGACAGACAGACAGAGAGATAGATATATAGTTAGAGAGATCGATAGGGAGAGAGTGATAGAAAAGAGGAGAATGAAGCGTGGAAGATGCAGGACTAGGAAGTGAAGAGAGGGCTGGGTGGGGAAGGGAGAGGTGGGTTCGTAGATTGTTTTGCGACAGCTGATCGTCGATTTATTCCAAGTCCAGGCACAGGAGAGCAACGACCTGCACGCTACGTATGCGGAATAAGTACGATCCTCAGCAGTCGTCAGCCGACTGGCTACATACTTTTTGAGGCCCCTTTTGCCTTGTCGATGCTTCTCTCTCTGGGAGTTGAGCAGCGTTTCTGATTCACCCACATCTTCTCGCTATAATCCCACCCCGTCTCAGCTCCCCCAAAGTTGTTGCCTGTGGTTTGCATCGATACTGAACCTCGGAGCAGTGATGAGTTAACCGGTTTGAGTCTGAGTCGGTGGTTTTAGGTGCTGAAATTGGTGTGCGTGGGTTACTATTTCTATGAGGATAATGGTGTAAAGGTGCGGGATGTTGTGGTTGTAGAAGTGTCTCTGCTTGTGCCAAAGAGTGGAGGGAGTGGAGGAGTGGACGGTATATTCATGCACTAGAACCACTTCGACTTAACTTACACTGTTTCGCATAAATTTGGGGGCCGTGGCGTTGCAGCACGAGCTTGCTTGTGCCCTCCTGTATTAGATCATGAAGAAATTTCGAGCGGGGAGCATGTCTAGATTATTCTCTCGTGTCCTCGTCACGATGGTGAAGAAGCCTTAAGCTGAGGGCGAAACGGGATTGTGGCCATGATTGTAGTGCCCGTGACGACTCGATTCTTGGAGGAAGCCAATTGCATTAAGTGTGTTTGAGAGTAGGATTTGTAGAGGAGTGGAGTAGTCGTTTGGGTAGTATGCCAGGAGGAGGAGTGAAGGACGCTGCCACTAACAGCGTCGCCACAGCGATGGCGATCGCGGGACGGGCGTCAAGAGCATGCGACGTCTGTGGCTCGCAGCGCGCGCGCTGGTATTGCAATGCAGACAACGCGTATCTGTGTTATCGCTGCGACCAGAACGTGCATTCAGCCAACGCTCTCGCGCTTCGACACGAGCGTGTGCGGCTGAACTCGCAAGGCAATATCTCTTCGCAGTCCCCAAGAAAGGCCCTCGTCGTCGACACTTCTGCCCGAAAACATTCTCGTAACCACACGGCGCACGCGGCTCAATCTCCCCCTTCGCGCAAGCGGTCTCGTCTTAGCCGACGGCCTAATCCTCACGTCTCGTCTCCAGTGGACACCCTCTTCAAGCCTCACAAGGCAAGCCATCGCGGCAGCAAGGTGAAATCCGAGAGCTCTCACGAGGTACCTAACTTCGTGACTGTGAACATCCAGGAGTCCTCGTTTTCCTTCACTCATGATAGCGCCACGGTCATGTCCATGGCAGAGTATTGCAAGGGCCGAGCTGCTGCTGCTGCTGCGGCTGCCATGTCCATGTCCGTAGACGTAGATACGTACGAGGAACTCAGCAGCGGCGATTCTGACCAGTTTTTGGTGCCCACTGGCTACCTGGACGATTTCGAAAGCGCCGCTGTTGCGCCTGTCGAAGACGGATCCAGTCCTTCGGAGGACGCTGAGGATGCCCCTGGCTATGAGGAAAACCATCACGACATCACCGATGCTGTTGATTTGAGAGATGGTTTGGAGCTGGAGGGCGGAAGCGACGACGCATATCGCTTGGATTTTTCGGACATCGTGGCTCTGCGCGAGGGAGATGAGGATGCCTTTGAGGGAGATTATGGGGAAACTGAGGGAGATGCCTTTGAGGGTGAGTGTGGGGATACTGAGGGAGATGGTGAGGTCGAGGCTGCAGCATCGAATGAGCAGAGCTGTGTTGATGGCTTCCCCGAGGAGCAGCCGAACTGTGTCGTTCCGTTCACGAAGGAATATCTTTACAAGGTGAAGAGCGAGAATTCCGTGCGGGACGGCTTTGCTTTGATCAAAAAAGAGGTGGCTGCCGTCTTGCGGTGCTCTCTGGAGGGAGAAGAAGCGAAACCTGCTGCGCCATCTTTACTGAGACTGAACTTCGACGATGTACTGTCGGCCTGGTCGGATCGCAGTCTGTGGACAGACGGAAAGCGGCCCCAAACTGTGCCGGATGACTCATCGGAAGCTGTGGTAAGTTAGACTTCAGTATCAGCCAACGCAGGGAGTAATGTGGGGATATTAATAGAATCATGGACTTGTTGAATCCCACTCAAGAGTGGAAAGGTGTTCCGCAGGGTGTTAACATTGTTCACGTTTCACGCTCAGCCCGATGTCATGTCCTTAAATTGTCCTCCAATCTACTCTTAGGATAACATTCCCAGTGTTTTGCAGCATGAGTTAGTCATGTTATTTAATCAGAGGCCATTTCGCCTAGATGGTCCAATATACAGGCCAACAGTTGCTGCACAAACAAACCCCAATTAAACTACAGGGTACACTACAAGGAGAAGTTAGTTAATCCGGCCTGTGGGTTCTATCTCAGTCCGCTCTTGGAGAAGGTCACTCTTAGCAAGGATTAGTCATCGAATCTTCACGTTTAATGAAGATCTCGGAGGATGGATACCAAGCGCATGTTAAAAATGCAATGCAGTACTGTAATATTCAAGCTCGTTAAATTGTTGGATTGTTTTACAGGGAGGATTGGACTTAGGTCTAGTGCCAGATCTTAGTAAAGGATGTGCTCAAGGACAACCAGGAACAGGTGGCGACCGAGGAAGAGAGGCCCGCGTGTTGCGTTACAGAGAGAAACGGCGCACTCGCCTCTTCTCCAAAAAGATTCGTTACGAAGTGCGCAAACTGAATGCAGAGCGTCGCCCTCGCATGAAGGTCAGTAGAAATTGATGCGTCTAGTTTTGGTAACATTAATTCTACCTCATCTCCTGTGCATTTTTCTTCCCCTAATTCTTTTCTCCGAAACTGCTGGATTAATTGTACTGTAGTTCTCCCTCATGCACACGAAGTCATCAGTTATAGCATGGACTTCTTGCTGAAGGAACCATGATTTTGCACATCGAGATCATGTCAGTAATTGGAGCTTTGATGTTTTGTTTATGGCAGGGCCGATTTGTGAAGCGAACAACGGGTTGCTCGTGAGCAACGTCGTTCCCACAGAGTTTGCTGGACTATGTGATGACTACATACAGCGTCAATTAGATCGAGCTAATCGCTTAGGTTTGATATGAATTAGGAGATCTCGAGTAATCCATCTTCGCAAGAAGACAGGCAACTTTCATAAGTGGGTCACGTTCATAAGGGGTATGTCCTTGGTACCCTCCATGTCCTCGTTCTGAAGAGTATCCTCGTCTTCGATATTTCATGTTTCAGTTTATCGACCTCATATTAGGAAATTTCGATTCAGTGAGCACCGAAACATACGCTAGACTAGTGATTTTCCTGGTGATGTGTGTTAATGCGGAAATATAGACAAGGTAGGTAAGGTTCTGGTATAGTTTACAAAATGCAGCTTCCTACCAGTCCAGCTCAATTGGTGTAGATACAACCGTGTACAAAAAGGTGGTATGCGCAACAGAATTACAGCTCTTTTTTGCCACGCTTGACATAAGTGGTGGATTACGTGTTTGTCTACTATTAATTCTCAGGCGCTGGCCCCAACCGCGGGTTGGCCTCTCTGAGACAATGTTTAAGATAAAGGGAAATTTGTAATTTTGTTACCAAGAGAACTCAATTTTTTTTTTACCAGTTCTATACACTCACGGCCTTGCATGTGTTGGATATCTGCTTAATTGACAAAATTTGAATCTGGACAACTCACTACTCGGGAGAAATATAGAACAATGCGATGTGTAGTAACTTCTGTGCAGCCCCAACTGTAAAGTTGATGAGTCACTTTTCAACTTTCAAGATTCTAGTGACTTTTGGAGTCCATACTATGTAAAACTCTCACTGTGCATTTAGAACAGACAAACCTCCGAGACGCTTTATGCCAATGGTAGAGGTGAAGTGACGAAATATTCGTTGAAGTAGAATTGGTTTACTTCGAGGAGGAAAAAGGTGAGGTCTCTGCAGTTCCACAGTGTAGAGCTTGAATGATTGGTCCCCCCATCCCAACAAATATATGTCGAAGGGTGATTGGGCAGGTTGTGCAGCTACGCAGAATGGAGTGCCCAGCAGAGTAAAGTGTCACCGAGTCCTCCGAGAAATACCTGCCCGCTGCAGGCACTACTAATTAACCAACCAGGTACAGCACACTTCAGTGTAAATGCGTGACCACCAAAAGGCGGGGTGTGAAACGGAGGAGTTATTGAAGCCAAGGGCTTGACAGGAAAATTGGCAGAATGGCCGCATGTGGGATCAACATCTCACCAGTCCTGACCAAAATGGTGCGACCTACTTTTGAAGCCTGCCCACATCATGGGACAGACACCCACTTCAAGTAGGACTAGCAAAAAGCAATTTCGAGACGGGGAAAATATCCTCTCACCGAGTCTGATTGGAACGTGATGGATAAGATCAAAGGCAGTAAAGAGATAGCCTTTCTGAAACGCTCTGGCAAAGAAATGTACTGGCGAGAGGGTTGTTGCGCGATCGAAAGAAATTGACATAGTTCTGGTGTTGCAAGGACAGATCCGTGTGTACACAACCAGGATAAAAAAATACCGACACTCAAAGCCACACGCAGAGACCATTTTAGGGTTCCATCTCTACTACACTTTTAGGAAGATTGGAGGAATCATGGATAGCATGCTGCTGAGTGAGTTGGCTAGGAATGATCGAGAAAGCGAGAGAGAGAGAGAGCCAGCATCGTGTAAAGGAGCTTTGAACATGAGAATAGTAATGTGTGAGTGAAGGAATGGGGTTAAGGAGACTAGCTTACATGTTTACCTGGTGAGGAGCTCTCGATCACGCCTTGTGCATGAAGCGGTATGGTATTGTGATGGTCCACTGTGGGCATAAATACACCTGTCTGCTATATGATCCACTGTGGGCATAAATACACATGTCTGCTATATGATCGAATCCTGAGTCCCACTCAGTACGTGGGTTTGAAATTAAAGCTTCATGGGTTGTATGAGGTTTCATGTGGACAACGACGGTACAGATGCAGATCAATATGAACCAATTAAGTGTCGTATTGTAGTACACTAGTGCAGAGCTTGCATTTGAAAATGACTTTGGTTTCTTCAGAATACCATGTGGGATTGATGTGGTGAGGATACCTTGAGAGGCTTTGTGAGACCCACATATTAGGAAGAACATTCATGACATGGAACAGCAGTAACATTTGTTGCCTCGTATGCATTAAAAATTGTATGAGTAGTGACAAGTTTAAATTTTGTCGCAAATCGAGAAAATGTCGTGGATCTGAATATATATGTCAGTCTAGATTCGTATGAGATTTTCCAAGAATATCCTCAGAGGGTTCAAGATGGTTCGCTTCACTTGCTTCATCGCTGCGTTGGACCACCCACATCATATTCATCCTCATTTGTTGGCACCACGTTTTTGCTACCGTCGGATGAGCTGGTTTGGCTCTCGGCTTCTAAACGTAAGAACAGGGTGGGTCGTCTACAACATAGCTTATCTGAAACCTGTCAAGGCATGCGATCTAGTGCGGAATCCTGTGGATCAAACCGTATCGTCCAAAGTGGAAGAGTGCTGATGGAAAAGATGGCATGGTCTTACTGAGAGGCATTCACCGCACCCCATAGTTTGTGCCGAGACGCCATGTCAAGTCCCCTGCTGGGCTTGCCCAGACATACCCTCATAGGCGTGAATTTCTTCATTTCATTCCACCAGGATTAACTCAGGCACTATAGCAATACGGCAGGAATTAGAAAATGCTTACCATCATGGAGGAAAGACGGGAAAACATCCAAACATTGGTTCACACAGATACTCACCAGTCACATGAAATCACTAATAATTAAGCCTCCGTTACATGCACGACAACCGATTGCAGGCAGAAGGGACACCTTAAAGCTGTTTCTTATCCTGTTGCACCTGCACAGTGCAGCTAAGGCTTCTTAATGAAAACGAGTAAACTCTCACATCAATAGTACCTAATCTATCAGTGTAAAGAACTCAGGCCAGCTATCACGGTAAACTTACTCACGCTCAATCATGGTGAGGGAGAGGACGAAGAGCTTTATTTGCGGATTTCAAACAAAAGAAATCGACAAATGGAATGCTCTTCGTGCCATCGAAGTAATTTCGACATGGTCAGCCTCCAATCACGTTGTCTGAAAGATCCCTCAACCACGTAAGCGAAGTCTAAGATTGCATGTTCAGAGTAGGTATCAGTCGTACGTGAAATGCAATCACGTGTCAGATGCATAATCACAGTGCAGATCGTGCACCATCTCCTGCACAATACCTCACCGACATTGATCATCTGCCTCAATTCGCTTTCAGTTTGACGGTGGTATGCAAACTTGTAGCGTTAAGTTCTAGCCTTATTAGGTTTTAGCGAGTGACCAAAACGATGAAGAAATCTTTTGGGTTGGTAATTGTACCCACAAGAAAAATGCGTAAAACGTAGGTTATATTATATTACAAATCACCAAGAACGTGTCACTAAGCGTTTCATGTCATGCGAAGGTGATGCTGCTCCTGGTACACTAACGATGTCGAAACCACCCAGAATATCCCATCCACAAGCGCCTTAAGCATTGGCTTCATTCATAGGCTACCTTCGTGTAGGAACTGGGTGAAACCGTGCACCTAGTCATCCTCTATTCATTCGTGAGTGATAAGGATGTAATCAATACTAGCCAATAAACTTGAGACTTATTATTAGTACTAAGTTTAGACTGTATATACACTAATAAGGAGATGAATAAACTTTCTTCCTTCACTGTGCTCTCCAAGATTCAATATGATTTCATAGCACATAATCTAGTCCTTAGACCAACATTAGGTCAATAAATTGTCTTAGCCAAAAGAATCATGTGTAGTTTCTTTTAAACATAGACAACAAGAGAACATGATACATATACGTGATGAGGTCTTGCATGGTGGTGTTGAAGGCAACACTTTGACATGTACCTTCACTACCCACATTAGGTTAGTAGATATATAAATTCATAATACTTATACATAGCAGTAGAACCATATATGTTTCTATCCTTGAATCTAGCTGACTAGAAGGTTCCAAGAACTGTAGAGTTTGGTTCCTTTGCATGAAGTGCATATTAGAGCATCATAGACTTTAGACTTATTACATCACTGCAAAGAACATGGTTATAACAAAGATAACTTTGAGCTAGAGAAGTCTATTTAAAAAATAATGACCTTTGACAACAAATTAAAGAAATTCAACAAACATAGTGGTGTTATATCTTCACTTTGTAGATCAAAGTACTCCAATGCAATGCTTGCATCAAGTAGCTCATAGATTGATATTAAAGACATCATTGAGAGCTATTTTATTGAATCTTTTAAAGTCAATTTACTAAAGCAGACAAGTGATTCTTTCTACAAAGCCTTATTGGATAATTCCTACAATATTTCAGATTAGAACTCTGTTAAAATATTGGATGTTGAATGGATACTTGATTTGGGTACAACCTTCTACATTACTGACAACTTTGGTATTATAGCAAATCTTATTATAATCTTTGTTGTACCCATAATTGCTATTGGCTATAAATCACACATTGTGGTTAACAAAGGCTTAAATTATGTCAAATTTTTCAATGGTCAAATTAAATATATAGAGAATATATTATACATTTTTGGTATTAAATACAACCTCCTCTCAATTGGATGTATATCAAATCAAGGATATTCTTTAAAGTTTTTATGTAATATTTACATCATCAAGTATGTATATATATATATATATATATATATATATAAGAAATATTTTAAATAAAGCTACTCAAATATACAACAAAGGTTTCTATCACCTCTTTTTTCAAAGTAATAAGAGCCATAAGCTTTATAGTCTAGAAAATAGACAAAAATTAGAGAGAGTGTTTTTTGGCACTATATATTAAATCATTTGAATTTTGATTTACTATACAAAATCTTATGTAAAAATTTAGTCATTAATTTTTAATGATTATCATGAATAAATTATATATATATATATATATATATATATATATAATATTTATGGCATTTAAAAATAAGTTTTTTTTTTTTTTTTTTTTTTTTTTTGTAGAAGCTAAATTATTACTTCTACACTTTTAGAACTAATATATAGTGATGTTTGTAGATCCTTCTATAGATCACCCTAGAATAGTGTTCAATATTTTGTCACTTTTATTGATGACTATAATAAGCACATTATTATTTCTTTCATCAAAACAAATGATAGAATTCTTCACAAGTTTCAAAAATTCAAAGTTTAAGATGTAACAATTATTAAGATCAAATTATTAATCCTTTACATTGAAAATGGAGATGAATATATCTTTGGAGCATTTTTTATTTTTTTTCATCCAAAAATCATACATTAGACAAATCAACTATTCATTCTTTAAAATAATGGCCTTGTTAAATATAAGAATTTCTCTATCTTTGAGACATCTTAATGTCTTTTCTATCAAAGTAGTCTTCCAAAGCAATTGTGGTCCAAGACCATATGAGCATCAACTTCTTTTTAAAACTAGGAACCAACAAAGATACTTGTAACAAAGATTCAAAAGAAAGCTTTTATCTACAAAAAACTTGATCTATCCTTCATGAATACTTTTGGTACAAAAATATATATTCATAACTTTTGTTATAAATGTGACAAATTTGATTTCAAATCTATTCAATATATCTTTCTTAGGTGTGATAAATATACCAAAATATATTGCTATTAGTGCCTTAATTATAAGAATTTTTTGTTTTTAAAGACATCATTATAAACAAGTCAATCACTCTATAAGACAAATCTATAAGTTATAAAATATTTACTACCTTTCAAGACTAATTTCTCATTAAAATTTTATTAAGTACTTTGTCATTATCTCCTCAATTTAATAAATCTATTCTTAAAATTCATTACTTTCATTCAATAGATTTTGTTAGCTTATTTATTCTACCTATATTTTCATCCATGCTAATTAGGCCACTCTCACTTAAAGAACCATCTTCTCTTAGCTACTCCCAACTTAATATCAATTCTAACTCCCTTCTATTACATATTAGAACACTCAACTTTGTCACTTCTAAGTATATCAAAACTATTGAAGTTTACTTTAGAAAAAACATTCCTACAACTTAAGTTTCTACCTACAAATCTAATTGCTCAAAGAAGCCATTAGTCCTTTTTGATGACTATATTTTTACTTTGAAAGATGACATAATTTTTTTATAAGTCAATCAAGACGTGTGATAGTTAGCCATAATGGACTAAAAAATAGACAACATTAAGTGCAAATATGAATCCTTGTTATTTTATCCTCTCAACAAACAAGTAATTATAATCAAGTCACTCTACAAAATCAAATCAGGAATAAATAGTCAAGAAGACACATATAAGGCCAGATTAATATCTTTTAGTAATAAGAAGGAGTTGATTTTGACAAAACATTTGAGTATGTAGCAAAAAAGAATATAATCAAAGCTATTAATATCCTTGGTAGATCTAAAGGCTAGTTAATATACCATCTTGATGTCAAAACAATCTTCTTGAATTAAAAGCTTAATGATAAAGTATACATGCATGAGCTCCTTGAATATACCTCATTCAACAATGTACATCTAGTCTATAAACTAGATCACGAACTATATACATTAAAGCAAGTGTAGTTCTGTAAAATTGATTGGTTCTTAAGCAAGAATTCAATGGCCAAGTCCCCCTTTAAAAAAAAATTATATTACCTCATATGTCAAAGAAAAATTATAGTCCTAATACTTTATGCCAATAATTTTTTTATTATAAGAAATCATCACAAAAAAATCAATTAGCTTAAAGCCAACTTTAGAACAAATTTGACATGAGTAGTTTAGAACTTTGTTAAAGATATCTCAATATTGAATTCAATTAATTACTTAGTAAACTTTGACTTCATCAAATAAAATATGCATAGAATATTAGAAAGTAGTTAATATATTCAAAGAAGCTATATAGATTCAAAATCTATACATAGAACTAGGATTAATAGAAAACAAAGTCATACAATTGCATCATGAGAATCAAAGTACAATCAAAATATCCAAACACTTTCTATATATTATTTTAAGATAAAGTACTTTGAGATCTATCTAAATTATGTCTAATATATAATAGAATAAAAAATAAAATAAAACTTTATATATACTAGTAGATTAACAACTTGATGATATACTTATAAAAGCTTTTGGCATAATCAAATTATGAGAACTTCCACAAATTGCTAAATCTTAAAGCAAAAAAAATAACTAAAAGCAATCTAGTTCTAAGAATTAGAAATCAAAATCTAAAATATACAAATTTTACTATTATAAGACTAAATTAGTACTTTAAAAATAACTTAGCTTCCACTTGCATTAATTTTTTTTATAAACATCATCTTTGAAACTAATTACCATGTACTCACAATCAACCTAAGTACTATAAATGCCTAGGCTCCTTTCTCAACTAATAACATAAAACTTCCTAGGAATAAAAATAAAGAAATTTAGCTTTTAGAAATCCATCTCTACAGAAATTAAGGCATGAATACCATGACCCTGGTTTGAAGAAGCAAAAGAATAATTAAGTCATTGGATAAGAAAATTGATGTAGTTACAATTACAAAAAATATCCTAAACTTGCAGATTGAGAATTGGAGAAAGTAATAGGTATTGAGAATTTGTCCAAATCTTCAAGACTAACTTAATTACTTCCAGCAATACAATGATAAATTTGAGAATATAAAAAGACACAATTATAGCCTCTACTAATTAATATCACTATGATCCAAATATCTATAATAAACTCATTCTACTATTACCAAATTAGAAGAAATTTCAAGCCAAAATAAAAAATATATATCAACAAAATAAGAACTCTTAAAAGCAAAAGATTTTTAGTAGTCAATTGCACTACAAAATTTCATATATTTGACATATTTATGAATATAAATATGAAACAATTGACATTCTTTACTACTAAATTATAAGACTAGTAATAAAAGAAGAATAAAATATGTTGACTACATTAGGATTCAAAGAGCTTGTATAAATTAGATAAAATCCTACATCTAATCACCTTCTATTTATCCATGAGTGATAAGGATGTAATCAATATTTTTCAATAAACTTTAGACTTATTATTAGTATTAAATCTGAATTGTATATACACATACTATGAGATAAATAAACTTTCTTTTATTACTTGTTTTTTTTAAGATCGAATGCTTCATAGTTTTTTGATGGTCATAATTATTTTTTCATTGGTATGGTTGTAAGTAAAGAGAATTAAATAGTGATAAATGGAAGCTATTTTTGTACTACATCTAAACCAAGTTTCTAGCATATAAAAATTTGTGTTGTAAGACCATAACTTATATCCTCACATTTTCTTTTATGCTTCATCTGTCATTTTAAAACCTTCAAAATTCATTTACAAGTCTTATATCCAGATCCAAAGAAAATGTAGACTTATATAACTTGTTTTTATCTTTATAATCAAATATCAGTCAAATGTAATTCAAATAACCCAAAATCTATTATATGCCTTAGAAATTTTTTCTCTCTTCTATTATTTTCTATCTTAAATAACCTATTTTCTTTTGTCTAATTTTGATGTCAAAAATTTGAAGAAAAATGATATAAATTTTGTTCCTACATTAATTCAAAGCCTCAACTCACCTTCAATACCTTGTTTGCCAAACAATTCTCTTCAACTAAATATGACAAGCACATATTTTTAAGACATATTGCATTGAATAGCCTTACTCTTTGGAATTGATGAAAGCTTATAGTATAGGCTATCTATTACATAATGAGGCCATTCTAGCCTTGATCCATCTTCTATGCTTCCAACACTTCCAAAATCAATTCTAATCTTTACATGCAAGCAAAACATCAGAATGATCCTATCTTCTTTGCAAAGATTGAACGCCAATTTTAAAAAATCTATCATTTATTTATCTTGGTACTTCAAAGATGATGATAGTAGTGAAAGATGATAAAGGTGATAAGATTCATTTAAATAAAGAAAGAGTATTTATATTATTATTATTAAAATAATATTTTATTTTTTGAACGTAAAAATGAACAAAAATTAATCATGAATATTTTGATATCAAAAAAATTATAATTTGAAAACTCATAAATAGAAAATCATTTTTTTGTTATGTACAAAAATCTTTTTAAAAATTATTTTGTTCATAAAATATAATAAATTATATTCAAAAAAATATTTTAATTTGGCTTTATGCTTTCTAATCTTTAAAGCAATAGGCTTACAATAGACAAGAAGAAAAATTCTTTTCCTAAATTTAATCTTCTTAATGATAAAACTTTATAATTCTTATTATATAAAAAAATATAATAAAAAATAGCTCTAATATTTCAAAATCCATACAAGTAAAAATTGTATCTTCTTCCCTTCTTACTCAATAAATAAAAATCTCTATACTATTACAAAATGTATAGGGTCTTAATAAATTTGATAAAATATATGTAATATATAACTATCTTTATACATACATATCTAATGTAGAATTTACTTATATGCAAGAACATAAGTTTTGGGATATAAAGTTGAAAGAAATTAAAAATAAAATATGGTCTAAAGCCGTTTTTTTATACAAGAAATAGATGTTGCTTATAACAACAAGGTACATGAAAAAAGAACAAGCAACAACAGAATGTAATTGTAGATTTTCTTCCACATCTTATAATTTATAGGATTATCAAAGTATTCAAGGTTTGGTTGAGTTCTACAAATATATTTATATGGAGTATCAATATCAAATATAGCTATTCTAAATATTTAATCATCATACTTGACAATGGAGTAATATGCACTACGGAATGAGTTGTTAGACATCTTGCAAGTAGTGTGTTGATGGATACTAATATAAGACTAGAACTTTGTGGAAAAAAAAAGTAAAAATTTGAATATCTATAGCTTTTTTATTTCAATAAATTAATGTTGGCTCAATATTTTTATTAGATAATTATTGTAGATTGAAGATATTTTTTTCTTATCAAATTTGAATATCAAATATAATTAGATTTAGTTGGAGTATCAAAAAAAGAGATGATACTTGTATAATGGTGAAGTTGGATTGTATCTACACCTTCACTTTATTAAAAGTAATAACCACTAAAGCTAATTACTTATTATTAAGAGATAGTAATTACTCAGACCACTTTGATATATGGTAATAGGTATGGCTCCAACCTAAAGCAAAGCTAAAATCATCATATATTATAAGTAAACACTAAATTACAAAAAAAGTATAAAATATGATTTAGAATATATGAATATTATATCTATTCTTATCTTTTTATAATAAGTTATATTAATATAAAATTCTATCGAAGGTACTATAGAAATAAAATAATCAAATAAAGATAAGAAGAAGCCTAGTTACAAGTACAACTTGCCACAATCATGACTATCCTACAATATAATTTAAATGATTTGATGTACCAAATAATAATAACAAAATGTGTCAATAGACTACAATAATATAAATGTAAGAAAGTAGATGGAAAAAATCTATGTTAATATCTAAAATAACAAAAAATAAAAAACCAATGTACAAGGGTGTTTTTTTAATTGAATAGAAAAAAATCTAATACATTATATATTATAAAACTGGTTGACATCAATAATTAGTTTACATCAATTAAGTAACTTTTGACTTTATTTTCTAAGAATTTTACAACCAACTATATGCAATCTATCTAACCACTAATATAATATAGGAAAAAAGTAATCAAGTGATAAATTAAATCTCTCAACATTTGGATATATCTATAAAGAAGAGCCTTTAAATTCCCACTATCATTACAAAATTAACAACTACCATGAAAGATATATAGATGGACAAATCACTAGGCTTGAATGGCATTATTTTAGAGTTTTATCATATATTCTAAAAAATAATCGAGCTAGATTATTTAATCATGATTCACAAAAGTATTAATTATAATTGTCTAGCTTTCAAAGTAACAAAAGAGGTGATAGAATTATTACATAAGAATAGAATCCACTACAATTTCACCAACTAGTGATTAATTATTCTTCTAAATATATGATATAAGATTTATAAAAAAGTAATACAAAGATACCTTCAATCTGTATTCATGAAGTTTATTAGCATAAATCAATTTATCTTCTTACTTGTGCAATTCATTCTAAATAATCTCTATTCACTCACAAAACCATGACATAGGTAGACAAGTCAATTTAGCCTTTCTTCTTCTTCAAACAAACTTGACTTCTTAAAGACCTAAAATATAATAGACTCAAAGTTTTGTTCTAGACAATGATAAATATGGACTTCTTTGGAGTCTTTATGTACATGAATTATCTATTTTTTATTGATATAGGTAAGTGTGTAAAGATAAATGGCTTATTATTAGAATCCTTTAAAATTGAAAGAGGAATATTGCAAGATTTCTTTCTTGTGCCTTACTCATTTCTGAGTATTGCCAAGGCTTTTAATGCTATGATTATAAAGGAGATAGAATTTGGTGCAATTAGTAGCATTCAATTACAAATAGCTAATTGACAATAAGTCATGGCATAATATACAGATAATACTTCCTTCACCTTACAAGATGAAGAAGAAAAAAATTTAAAAACTATGTTCATACTTTAGATATTTTGCTTAAGATCAAAGCTTGTTTGAATTTGAATAAATCCAATGGCCATTGGAAGAACCACCAAGATTTAATTTGTCTCCAATAGATAAATAGATTTGATATATCCTTGGTAGATGAAATTAAAGTGAGTAAACTACAAAAAGCATTATTTGAACTTTTCTTCACCTATTTTGATATAAATAACTTCTTTCAACAAAAAATCAATAAAAAATTATCTCATTGATATACAACCAAATTTAATTCTACATGTTGTAAAATAGTGGTAAATATTATCTTCTTTTTAGTAATATTTTTCTTCATGTTAATATAAGGAAGAAAAAATAAAGATATAATAAAGATTAAAGCCTCACTTAAGAATTACCTTACAAGTGGGACCAAAAAATGTACCTTCAATAAGATTTATTGGCTTCAATGTTTCTAATTTATCAACAAAAGAGGTATTAATTTAATTAAATTAGCCAATGTGGTAGCATTAATAGTGATAGATAATAAAAGGCTTTAAACCAAATAATTCCAATCTCTTCTTGATATTACAACATTAACTTAGTATAATTTAAATATTATAAGAAATAATAACAACCAAGTATAGAATTTTTCACTCTCTTATAATACCAAAGCCAAAAATGGTCCATTGTATAGAACAAGATTGCAACCATGTAAAAGATGCTTCTCTCAAATATTGTATATATTTCTCTAGTATGCTATAGTAAGTGATTCAATTATAGTATATAGCACTACTCTACTATATCAACTATCAGTCTTAGATTCTTGAATGTTAGGGCAACTATCTTATATAAGAAAAGATTACAATTATATAATAATATATGGATAAATCAAGAATTTATGGACTTTTTAAAAGTCTAATAATATTTTGAACTAACTTTGGTAAAAATAGCATTTGAGAAGTATTAAATACTATACTTATGCAATAATGAAAATCAATCCTATTGACTCTAATTTCTTAAATATATAATAAAGAGTGGATGGAATTATTTTTTAGAGATGATGTTAAGAAGTTTGAAGTAGTGCGGCAAGTAATAAAAACTTTCTAATCCAATACTAGCCTAACCAAAATTTAAATACTAACATAGGTTAAAACTTACACTAAGTATGGTACTACTTATAGTCTAATAGAACTTACTCAAGTCTAGTGATAGTATTGGAATTGATAGTATTCTATTATATGAAGTCTTGCTTGTGCATGCATTGAATACTTAGTTGTAGAAGGTAAAATAGAAATTGTAACAACAAGGTCTTAATAATTTTAATAGAATCCTAAATAAATTCCAATTAAAGATTAAATCTTGAACCTTAAATATACTCATAATCAATCCTACATCAAATTGAAATCTTAATATTAATAATCAAGCTGTAGATTTCAATTCAAAATTTTTATATATCTCAATTTTTAAGTTGATAGGAAAGATAAAAAATTTAAAGAAGATTGAATTCACCAAATAGAAGATAAATCCTAAAATTTACTTAGATGTTGGCCAGCCTCCTTTTTCAACTATGATACTAATCTTCAATCACCAATATGTCTTAATTATACCATTAAATAACTTTTAATTGTTTTATAATTATTCAAAATCAAATAAATTACTATTATATAAAATTTCAATGAAATATAATTAATAAATTATTATAAATTTTAGTAATTTTCATTGGTTTTTTAAATCCCAATTTCTAAGATTCTAATATATTTAAATTTTAATAACCTTTGACTAAATTTTTAAATCATGCTCAAACTTACAATGTAAATTTAACACAATATGGATCATACAATCATAATTTTTTACCTATAAATCACCTATCCATCTTACAAATTTTTTTAAAGTATAAACTCTTTATATTTATTAAAATTCAAAGTAACTCCAAAACAATCCTAATTTTTTAAAGCCTTTACAAAATCATTAAAAATTCCAATCACTCAAAAATAATGCCTAAAGAACCAATCTCCCTTTTATTCTTAAATATTATTCTTCAATTAACCAAAGAACCTTAGAATTTTTGTAGATGTGGAAGTTTGTGTCTCAAGGTCAATTTTAATCTTGGTTCAAAATTTGACCTCTTTGGATATTAATTCTTACTTTTTTAGAATAATTTTTACTAAAAATTATCCTTAATTTTTTTTAAAGTTGACTATATTAATTATTTTTCTTATCTACTTTAATTTTTATTCTTTATGGTCCTAAAAAGTGAAAAGAAGTATTTTTTGTAAAAAGGTGGTATTAATATTTATTAATTTTTATTACTTCCTTATCTATCATGTATATTTTTAAAATAATATCCTATAATATTTTTATTTAAGCTCTTCTATAATATAATCATTTTTTTTTAATCTAATGGCTATGTTATAATATAACAATAGAAAGAGAGAAGAGACAATATGGTATTCCACACCTTTAAGCTATTCAAATGTATGAGAATTGAAATTATTAGACAATGATTATAGAAGCATGTCACCTTATTATACTATGAAAAATCAATTGATTGATATGGAATCCTAACAAATTTCAATAGCCTTATGTCTCATTCATGCAATATACAATACAATTGGATTTTTTACTAATGAAAAAATAACTTGTTATTTTGAATGCCATGATAAAATAAAATAAAAAATAGAAAGGTATTTTATCTTCCAACTATGTATTAAAATGAATTAATATATAAGATAAAGAATGCATGCATAAGGAAGCAAGTCTCTTCTAATTAATATGGCATTGTATTATCACATTGAATATTTAGAGAAGAAGGATGAGTAGGTTTATTAATCAATCTTCCCTAGTTTGTCTAGTTGGCACCTAAAAAAGAATATTATATTATTTTTAGAAATATCTATTAATAAGAAGAATATGGAGATAGAAGATTTATATCTTTCTATTCCTCTCATCAAGTACAACATGGTTGCTTGCTTTAATATCTTCAACCTATGGAGGTACTTTAGATTCCTTGAATTTAAGATGACACTTGAGGTAAGTAAATAATCTTGAAAATACTTGAAGTAGGAGTATAGATCCTTTATTATTTCTTTTTCTTAAAAGCACTCTATTTTTATGTAATATATATTATATCAATTTAAACTTGTTAGTAGGCTATTACTACTTATGAAGGATATTATACTATGGATAATTGTTACAGACATACATATTTACCTTGATAATTATCTAGATAATAAGAATACGTAGAAGTAAGTCAAAGTAGATAAATATGATAATATCTTGTAGAAAGCTTCCTAGAAGCTTCATAGATGCTGCTTTGTCTTTATACATGTCTATAGGTGATTGGTAGGTTAAAAACTTGGCTAATAAGGAAGCCATGTATTGGCATGTTGACCACTTGTAGTACAAGTTGAACATATGGTGCACACCTAGGAAACTTGCCTTGCAAATTAGACATGTGTCCTATAAGTTAGACGTGTATTAAAGGTCTTATAGCATGTCACTATATAGTTCTTAGTTAAGTAGTATATATAGAAGTAAAAGTGAGGCCTTTCTCATTCTTGTCAACTCTTTTCTTGCTTTTAGTATAGTTTCAAGAGTCTTATGTTTTCTAGTCTTTGGCAATAGTTATTCCAATTCTTCCTTGAATATACATACTTTCTTCTATTTTGTTACTTTTCTTTTGATACAAATTCCATGAGTTTATGTATCTTCTTCCAGTTTGTGTACTTGACATATTAATAAGAATACACATACAATATCAGAGCTTTGTCCTTTCTTAATTAAGAGTAGATTATCCATTTTTTTTTATAAGACATAAGCATATTAGAAGTTACGGATTATCTTCTTCTATATTCATATTATTTCTAGATTTTTTTTTTCTTGATTCTTGAGTATTATATTTTGTGAAAATAGACACCTTTCTTTTTATTGTACTAGCATGGCAGAACTTGCTGAAATGACGAGTGCAATGGCTCAAATATAAGAACAAATAAAAGAGGTAATGCTTGCAATGCATCAACTCAATCTACTACTACAAGAAGTAACAAGATTATCAAGCAATGAAGATATAGAGATGATTGGAGTTGCTTCAATATCTATCCCAAATCATACTATTGCTCCTATAATGGAACATTGTTCAAGTTTCAAAGAACCAAAAATTAGATTTCTTGAGAAGTTTGATGGCACAAGATCTAAGTTTTAAGGATTCATCAATCAAGTGCAACTGGTGATTGAACTACAACCTCAAAGTTATGCAATTCAAGGATCACAAGTCAGGTTTATTGAAACACTACTTTTAGATTTTGCTTTATCATGGTTTTCATCATTTTTTGAATTATGTGATCCAATATTGGATAATTTGGAAGCATTCTTAGTAGAGTTTTAATCTATATATGCTAAAACATGATACAATTCATGTTGCAATCAACAAGATTCATATCTTACAATAAGATAATCGATCAGTGATATTATATGCTTTACAATTTTGAAAATTAGTAATAGATATCAAGTGGGATGATGCAACATTTATCAATCAATTTTTCTATGGATTACAATATGAAGTAAAGAAATTGATGCTCAATTTGCCTGATCCTCAGATATTCAGTCAAGCAATTGACTTTGCTATGAAATACAATAATCAACTTTTTGAGTTTTAATCTAAGAATTACACAAGGAAACCTCAATATTATTACAATTCAATGATGACACCAACTTCTCAATCTAAATATTTAGAAGTAGAAGACATGCAAATTGATGCAATATGTTTTAAACATCTTATCAAACAAGAAAAAATTACCATCGTCAAGAAGAACTATGTTTATATTGTGGAGAAGCTAAGTACACTGCTTAATATTATCCAAAGAAATGATGTAACTATAAAATAAGGAGTACTCTTGTCAAAGATGGAAACATGTCAGAAAATGAATTTGATCAGCTACAATAAGAACCGTGCGGCTGGAATCTTGTACAATTCCTAATGAAGGTCTTATTCTCTTCTCAAAACCATCTCTTTGTTTTACAATAGATGTACGTTTATGATCTAATAATCACAAAGCCTCTGCCTTAATAGATTCAAGAGCCTCAACTTGTTTTTTAGATGAAGAATTTGTTAAAAGTCACAATATATAGTTAGTTCAAAAAACTAAATCTGTACATGTAGAAGTCAAAGATAATTATCCATTATTTTTTAGAGATGTTACTCATCAAACATTTCTTATAGATGTAATAATAAATGGTCATAATAGTTGCATAATTTTTAATATTATTAGATCTTCTTCTAATCTAATCATTTTACGTTTATCTGTCATGGACATATGTATATAAGCCAGTAATTACATATATAAATAGGTAGAAGTAAGTAAAAGTAAATAAAAGTAAGTTAATTCTATAATATTTATTATAGAAGCTTCTTAGAAGCTTCATAGATACTCCTTTGACTTTATAGGTGTCTTTAATTGACTTTTTGGATTAGAAACGTGGTCAAAAAATTGGCCATGTGCCACACATGTTGTTAGCTTGAAGACCAAGCTAACTATGTGGCCCACACGTAGAAAAACTTGTCTTGTAAGTTAAGACATGTGTCCTACAAAGTCAACACATATTAGAGGTCCTATAGAATATTGCTACATAGCCCCTAGTTAGATAGTATATATAGAGACAAGAGTGAAGCCTTCTTCACTCTTGTCAACTTCTTTCTTGCTTCCAGTCTAGTTTTAAGGGTCTCTAGTTTTCTTGGCTTTTGGCAATAGCCAGTCCAATTTCTTTTTAAATATACATATCAAGTTATTTCTATTTTTTCCATCTTTCTTTGAGAGAAGTCTTACTTATTTATTTATTTTTATCATGTTCTTGTCCTTGATAGATTAACAAAAGTATACTTACAATATAAGGGCTTTATCTAATCTTAATTAAGAGTGAATTATCCTTTTTTCTTAATAAGACATAAGCAAATTAGAAGTTACGGATTACCTTCTTCTAAACTGATATTGTCCTTAGTATTTTCTTTGTTCTCATATCTTTTCTTTTATTTGTCTTGAGCGATATTAGACATCTTCTCTTTTTTAAGTATTATCATGGCAAAACTTGCTGAAATAAAGAGTGCAATGGCACAAATGTAAGAGCAATTGAGGGAATTAATGCTTGCGATGCATCAACTCAATTTACCACCATAAGAAGCAACAAGATTGGCAGGAAGTGAAGATATAGAAATGATTGGAGCTACTTCAACATCTGAACCAAATCATGTCCCTTCTCGTATAGTAGAACACTCTTTCAGTGTTAGAGAACCAAGAATTACCCTATCCGAGAAGTTTGATGGCACTAGATCAAAGCTTTGAGGATTTAATAATCAAGTACAACTTGTGATTGAACTTCAATTCCAAAGCTATCCAACTCCAAGATCATAAGTTCGATTCATTGATATGCTTTTTTCAGGTTCAACATTATCATGGTTTTCATCTTTTCTTGAACGACGAGATCCAATATTGGATAATCTAAAGACTTTTTTGATAGAGTTTTGATCCACATATAAAAAACATGATACAATTCATATTGAAACCATTAAGATTTATATTTTACAATAAGACAATCGATCAGTAACGTTGTATGCTTCACAATTTTGACAACTTGTAACTGATATCAAGTGGGATGATGCTGCACTTATTAGCCAATTTCTCTACGGATTACAATATGAAGAAAAAAATTAATGCTCAACTTACCTGATCTTCAAACATTGAGTCAAGCAATTGACTTTACTATGAAGTACGACAATCATCTTTTTGAATTTCAATATGAGAACCATTGTTGTATTACATGCTTTCCTGCTCGAGAACACGCTGGGCGTCTAGCTGTAGAAGGTAATATGGAGATTCGCCAATAATCAAGCAGTCTATCAGTTTTTGACTGCTAGAATATAAACGACTGCAAGAATACACCGTAAATCTATACAGATGCCCTTCGACTGCTTGTCGAAGTCCCTTTTGCCTCAGCCGATAGGTCTCCAGACGTTACAAAGAACCCCGAATAATCCAATCTGTTAATCTCCGATACCGCTTTGTACTTACAATCTTGTATCCACTGATTGTCTTATTAGATTAACCCAATAAATTTCATTCACTCCACATACTCAATCCTATAGACACCCTTTTAATCCTTCAATCACAGACGTAACTCGATTTCACAAAACAGTCAGGAGTGATCACACCCACTTCATTAAAAATCCCAATTCACCATTACAACACTGACTTCAGCAACGATTGCCTCAGTCTTCCCAAAACTCTATGAAGAAGAAAAATCCAATTCTTTGTCTTTTCTTCCCCGACCCGAAGCATGAAGCTCCTCTTCAATCCCCTTAATCTCCAAAAACCTCCAATGAAAACCAAACTAGTAACCTTGAAAAAAGCTTGAAGCTAGCTCCTTGATCCAAAAAAAAACCCCCCCAAAAACTTATTCCCCCCCTAACCTTATCCTCTGAATTTCTTTAATCTTTCATCTTGGATCCAGAATTGGCTCCTGCCGTCAGAGCTTAGATCCGAAATTGGCTCTCGCCATCAAAGCTTTCTCCTCCATTTTTACCTTTAAGAGATCCATTTACCGAAAACAACGTTCCCTGAAACAGAGAATATGACAGCCTGAAACAGAATCGAACCCCGTAATCGAGACCACATTGAGTCGCTCGACCAATTCAGGTCTCATATTAGATAAGAGTCTAGTAGTAAGACCCGGATTTTCCTGTAATCAGACTGCATTGGGTTGCCCAACCAATACAGGTCTCATATTGGATAAGAGGACCTGGAGTAAGACCTGGATTTTTTCGTAATTAGACTGCATTGGGTCGCCCGACCAATACAGGTCTCATATTGGGTAAGAGGACCCGGATTGGATTCTCGAAATTAGATCCAATTGGCTCTTCGAACCAGGCTCACTCGTCGCGTGAATTGGTCCTTTCCCTTCCTGCTGACTTCCGTTATTAGAATCGAACGGAGCATTTCAGTATGCCCCGGCTGACTGTAACGGGGTGACTGAACCTGGCCACTCAGTATTTGCACTGGAGTTGGTCGTTGCTCCTAATATTTGAGGTAAGTGAACATTAATAAAATTCCCTTTTTTTTTATTTTCAAGGTATACTCGTGCTACAATACGACATCCACCCCCTCTCAACCTGTGCATCCTCCGGTATGCACCAATTTACCCAATTGCGGTTTGATTCAAAATATATCCTCTATGTCTTTGTCCTGTTTGTCTTCGTCACCTTCATTATCCAAATCACATTCATCTTCTTGCTGCTGAATTTCTATACCTTCATTATGGTCTTCCATATTCATCTTTGCGTGTCTTCGTTTAAATATTTTTACTCGCTTCCCTGCAATTGGTATTTTCAATTTTGTACCATCTAACTCCTGTAACGAGTAAGTCGCATTATCATGAACTGTTGTTACCACATATGGTCCAAACCAACGTTTTGAAAATTTTTGTAAAGTACTATGTTGATTATCCAGACTATTGTCATAAACAAGTACCCAGTCACCTTCCTCGATTGCTTTTGGTCTCAATCGATGTTGCTTATCAAATCGCGCCTTGTTTTATAACCTAGCTCTTTTTAACCTTTCCAATGCTATCTGGACATCTTCCGTTCTTTGCTCCAATTGTCGAATCCTAATAGCCAGAAGTTCTTCTCTTGTCAATCCATCTTCCCATGGTAGCATACTCCAAGTAAGTACCTTTTCTTCAATCGACATAATTGGTTTTTGACCTGTCATAAGTTCTACTGGCATATATCCTGTCATCAAACTATGTGTTGTTCGATCAGCCTATAATGCAAATGACAAAAGCCGTGGCCACTCTTTAACTTTCCCATTACAAGCTTTAACCAATGCTTTCACAATCGGTGGGTGACCGCATTTGCTTTTTGCATTCCTTTCTGGATTATAAGCAGTAGTCAGTGATAGTTTAACTCCACATCTTTCAAAAAACTTACGAGCTTCTTGCGCATTTAATTCTCCACGATCTGCAGTGATTTTTTCCACGCATCCATAGTGGCAAATGACATCTTCAAGCAAAAACCTACATATTCCCTCTGTAGATTTTGTCCTCAATGCTCTTCCTTCTACTTGATTTGATAAATCTTCTCGAGCTAAAACGAAATATCTCATCTGCCATAACCCAACCGGCACAATAACCAAATCAACAACCCATTTAAAATGAATAGCCAGAGGATACGTAGGATGAAGACCATCTCGATGTCGGATATTAGAATACGATTGATAGATTTCACATGACTCTACAAATGAGAGCACATCTCGATACCTATTTTTCCACCAATATCGTTCCTTGAGTTTAGCAAAAGTAGCCCAGATTCCTCTATGCCCTGCCCATAAACTATCATGAAACTCCTTTAATAATTTTAGCCTTTCTTCCTTTTTGCCTATCACTCGTTGTGGCATCCCAATTCCTTTCTTCGGTCTCTTCCATAAGAATCCATCTCGAAGTAAAAATCCATATGCTTTTTTTCTTATTTGTTTGAAATTTTCTGCAGACCAATTCCCCTGCTTAGTTAAGGTATTCAAGTAATGACCAATATCCAATAATTCTCCTTCATAAGACTCTTCAAGAAATAGCTTGTCTTCTCTGTTGAGATTTGATATTGAATAGAATTTCAATCCGACGTGATCAATGTCTTCAACCATTTCGTCCTCCCTCTCGTATCTTGCTCGAGATAGCATGTCTGCTACTAAATTTTCCTTCCCAGTAATATGCTTAAATTTTGGATTTAGTGACTTAATATAAGCAATCCATCTCAACATCGCAATATCTGGCGTCGAGCAGTTAATAATCATTCTAAGCAATGGCAAGCAATCTGTTTCAATTACTACTACTGCCCCAATCAAATAGTCCTTTTCAGCTTTCATAACCAAAACGACTCCCCAAAGTTCTCTTTTGACTTGCGAATATGCACGCTGACGAATACTTAAAACTTTAGCCCCAAATCGAACTGCAAATCTACTCCCATTTGAATCATCTTGACCCACAGCCCATCCAATGGCAATTGGACTAGCGTCCACAGTAAGAATCACTGGTCTATTGCACTTATAATCAACCTTCTTCAATATTGGAGGTGACATCAATAATTTCTTCAATCTTTGCATTGCCTGAATATGCCTTTCTTCCGATTTAAATCGGTAATCCTTGCGTAACAGTTCATATAATGGATCCGCTATGTGAGCAAAATGAGGGATCCAGATTCGATAAAATACACATGCACCCAAAAACCTGCGAACCTCTATTAAAGAATCACACTCCTCTTTCATCCTTCCAATTGCATCAACTTTAGTCGGATCTGGTTTTCTTCCGTAAAATCCACATAAATGTCCAACAATCACAATCTCTCGTACTTCAAATACGGACTTCATACCCGATAATGTAAGATGAACTTCTCCAAGCCGAGTTAAAATCTTTTCACAATCTTGTATATGATCAACAACATATTTGCAACACCCCTTTGTATCTAAAGTTTCATCCTTGTCTCCTTCTCTGCACCCTTTTATAGGAACATCATCCAGAAAAGGCATAGTCTTTTCCGGAATAAAATCTCTCAATACCTTATTCATCCCATTCATCATATGCGCAACTGAGTTGGTCGCGCCTTGAAGAAAAGTGCACATTCTAACCAATCCAAGCGGTGTCCTCATCGTTGTCATATCTCTACTTCCTTCGGCAAGTTAAAATTGATCATAACCTGAATACAAATCACCCATTGAATAGATCGCCCTTCCAGCAAACGCCTCAGCAAATTCATCCACAATAGCTCCAATTCCTGCATTCCTGACAGTTACTGCATTCACCGGTTGCATATCTTGAATAAACCGTAGTGACCGATTCTTCTTAGGTACCGTAAACCATCGACTAGAATACGGTGCAAATGAAGGTTCCAATATTTTCATCTTTATCATTTCCTTTAATAGTTCAACCAATTTAGGTAAATGTGCCCTCGATACTAGAATCGGTCTTAGATTCCAAGGAACATGCGGTACAGTGAAGATAACCATAGGTGTTATAATATTTGGATCCACACACCTAATTTCATGAAATTCGAAGGCAAACGATCTACCTTGTTTAGCCAACATCTTTTTGAAGTAAGTAATTTCCTCCAGCAATAAAGAACCATCAGAACCAATCTTCAATTCTTCAAAAGTCTCTTTAGTAAACGGATGTCGAATACTCACTGGATCTCTTAAACTTGCTTCTTTTGATGCTTCTCCCATTTGTTCTTTAGAATCTTCTAGTAATGGTCCGGCAACAGGCTTTACCTTCTTATCTGCCGTTTTATATCTCGTCTCTACAGTGACTTGTGGTCCTTGAAAAGATTCAAGCATGGTATAAACCTCTCTTGAATGAATCTCAACAACCTTATCATTATCCTCTAACCCAATAGATGTAATCAATTCCAATGAATCTTCCAGTCCATTTTCTTCATAAACACCTAAAATCCTCTCATCATCTTGCAATGTACCTAACTTGCATAATTGTCCTTCAATATCATATAATCTTTTTCTTTCCTTTCTTTTAAAATCATCAACTTTCTTATACATAATATTTCCATTCTCCAATATACCAATAAAACTCGCATCAAAGGCACCTTCATCTCGTGAGAGTACCTCCTCTTTTGTACCTCCATAATCTCGCTTTACAATGGTACCTCCCCAAAATCCTTAAATCCTTCAACAATCTTTGGCAATGGTTTCTCCCTCAACCTATCTCGATTTTGTTCATGGTTAAAAGGTACTGTTAGAAATTGTACAGCTTTCCTCCCATCCTCGCTACGTATCTTTGCATAAGCAGAACCATCATCCAATACTTTTATTTCCATCCGTGTTGCCGTAATATAAGGTTGTCCTAAAATCAACGGATAAGACGTTGTATCTTGAATGAAGAAATGTTGCTCCGTCGCAACATCTCCAATCCAAATTTTGACATCTGGACAAGCTCCATATAATTCGCCCCGTGTCTAATTAGTTACTCAAATTGCCCATCCATGTTCCATATCAATTGGCCATTTTTGCTTCTTATAAAGATCTTTAGAGATGAGATTTATTTCAGAACCATGGTCGACCAAAGCAACTATTGGTTCTTCTATATCTCCTACTTTCACCAATACCTCAGTAGTTGCCCTTGCCCAATGCTTTCGAGTATAATGGCTCAAAGTTTCCATTTTCTTGTCACTAGAATCTTCAAAACGTACTCGTTGATTATACCCATTCTTTTCATTTATTGGTTGCTTGTAACCCATATCGACCTCTTCTTCATCTTTATATATTCTTGCATCAATAGCATGACTCATTCCAGTTTCGCCCATTAATTGCCTCTTTCGCTTAATGCTGTCAATGATGACATCATGAAACTCCCTCTTTGCAATTCCCAAGACTTCTTTCAAAGTGAATTCCACCTTAGCATTTAATATATGTTCTTCCAGCACCCCTTTCAAATCTGTTGCCGCTTCAATGTCAGAAAGTAGCTTATAAGCAATTGATTCGCCTTTATCTTTTGTCTCCTTTGTTTTTTCTCCCAATGATGCTGAGGTATCTTTTACATGCAATTCTTGTGAAGCTGCCTCCCGAGCCTTGTCTCCTCGAGTTTGCCTCTTAGAAGAATTTCCTTCTCTAGTATCATCAAAATTTCCTCGTCTCTTTTCTTCCATCAAAGCTTCATGTTGGCTCTTAGCAATATATGCATGAACTGAAAGAAACTCAACAGGATCCTTCCAACTTGTTCTACCTCGTATTGTAGCTGCAGTTCTCAATAATGCTTCTCGAGGTAATTTCCCTTCTTACATTGTAAAAACGGCAGAAGCCCAAAACTCACTAGTTTCCGTACTTCCACCAATTTCATCATCTACTCTAGTACCATAACTTGCACTTTCTCGTGCTGCTGTTTCATGCTCTTTTAGATAATCTTGAACCAATGCTCTCATTCCTCCCTTGCCAAAATTGGTTTGAAGAAGATCCTCTCTATTTTTCAATGTTATCTTCCCATCTTTCCAGCAAATAATTCCCTGCCGTATCATATTATTAAATTCACTGCAATCTTTTCTAGTGTGTGAAGCATCATCACACCAAATGCATCTTTGTACATATCCTTGTTTTGAAACATTCTTCGAATTGTTTACAGAAGTATTCTCTTCAAGTCTTGCTAATTTGATTTGAAGATCTCGCATTCCTCGTATAATTTCTTCCATCCCCATATCTGCTTTCTTTGGCAAGGATGTCGAAGGTTGAACTGTAGGCATTGTTGGTGGTGTTGTACGTATTGGAGCTTTCGGTGCTTGTACTGTTTTCGAAATATTGCTCCTATCCTTCCTCCTTTCTTTTTTTGTAAGTAACTCCACCGCATCTTCAACGTTCTTCTACTTCGTTGTCAATCCTTCATCTTCTTCTTTGTTTTCAAGAAGAGGTTTTAATTTCTCTTGCAATTCTCCATCAGCAGCTTGAAGAAATAGATCAACTTTGTTCGGCTCCAATGTCAATTTTTCTACCTTCGATAATTGAGAGTACTACCTCTCAAATTCCTTTAGTAGCTTTGTTGCTTGCAAATTCTTATTGGGCCGTTCAATCCATCCCAAAAACAGCTTCTTAGTAACACGATCAGCATCTTCCAAGAAATATTCGTCTTTCAATGCATGTGAAAAATCCTCCCATGAATTCCCAAAATGATCCGTAATCGATGTAATGTGGTCTCTTATCTCCGGTATCGTGGCAAGTCCAAATAGTGCAACCATTTTCTTCTCAGAAACCCGATTTAATTCCATTTAACGAACATAACATCTTAAATACCTTGAAATATTCCTCCCATCAAATTGATCAATTTTATTGACCACTGCTTGCAATGCTTTGGTTGCCAAGGCTTCCTTTCGATCATTGCTTTGCTGTTGCTGCATTGATAATGAGAAGGCTTGAAACATACTAACAACAGACGGATCCATGTGCATACCTTGTCCTTTAGAAGACTCCCCACCAGAAACTCCTCCCAAAGATCCTTCAAAATTTTTATTTTTGTTCTCCATAAAATTAAAAATAAAATCAAACGAAATCTAATACCTTCTACCTCAAGCTTTCACGTCGGGTTCACCACTTTTGTCGTATTACGTGCTTTCCTGCTCGAGAACGCGCCGGGCGTCTGGCTGTAGAAGGTAGTATGGAGATTCGCCAATAATCAAGCAGTCTATCAGTTTTTGACTGCTGGAATATAAACGACTGCAAGAATATATCGTAAATCTATACGGATGCCCTTCGACTGCTTGTCGAAGTCCCTTTTGCCATAGCCGATAGGTCTCTAGACGTTACAGAGAACCCCGAACAACCCAATCTGCTAATCTCCGATACCGCTTTGTACTTACAATCTTGTATCCACTGATTGTCTTATTAGATTAACCCAATAAATTTCATTCACTCCACATACTCAATCCTATAAACACCCTTTTAATCCTTCAATCACAGACGTAACTCGATTTCACAAAACAGTCAGGAGTGATCACACCCACTTCATTAAAAATCCCGATTCACCATTACAACACTGACTTCAGCAACGATTACCTCAGTCTTCCCAAAACTCTATGAAGAAGAAAAATCCAATTCTCCGTCTTTTCTTCCCCGACCCGAAGCATGAAGCTCCTCTCCAATTTTCTTAATCTCCAAAAACTTCCAATGAAAACTGAACTAGTAACCTTGAAAAAAGCTTGAAGCTAGCTCCTTGATCCAAAAAAAAATCCCCCAAAAAACTTATTCCCCCCCTAACCTTATCCTCTGAATTTCTTTAATCTTTCATCTTGGATCCAGAATTGGCTCCTGCCGTCAGAGCTTAGATCCGAAATTGGCTCTCGCCATCAAAGCTTTCTCCTCCATTTTTACCTTTAAGAGATCCATTTACCGAAAACAACGTTCCCTGAAACAGAGAATATGACAGCCTGAAACAGAATCGAACCCCGTAATCGGGACCACATTGAGTCGCTCGACCAATTCAGGTCTCATATTAGATAAGAGTCTAGTAGTAAGACCCAGATTTTCCTGTAATCAGACTGCATTGGGTTGCCCGACCAATACAGGTCTCATATTGGATAAGAGGACCCGGAGTAAGACCTGGATTTTCTCGTAATTAGACTGCATTGGGTCGCCCGACCAATACAGGTCTCATATTGGGTAAGAGGACCCGGATTGGATTCTCGAAATTAGATCCAATTGGCTCTTCAAACCAGGCTCACTCGTCGCGTGAATTGGTCCTTTCCCTTCCTGCTGACTTCCGTTATTGGAATCGAATGGAGCATTTCAGTATGCCCCGACTAACTGTAACGGGGTGACTAAACCTGGCCACTCAGTATTTGCACTGGAGTTGGTCGTTGCTCCCAATATTCGAGGTAACTGAACATTAATAAAATTCCCCTTTTTTTTATTTTCACGGTATACTCGTGCTACAACACGACACCGTACAAGTGGTCCTCAACATTATTATAATTCAATGGCAACACCAATATCTCTTCAATACATACATTCAAAAGTAGAAGATATGTAAATTGATACGGTACGTTTGAAACCTCTTAGTGAGCAAGAAAAGATTCATCGTCGTTAGGAAGGATAGTGCTTATATTGTGGAGAATCTAAGCACACTACTCAACATTATTCAAAGAAGTGACGTAACCATAAAATGAGGAATA
The DNA here is from genome assembly GCF_059467195.1 of Physcomitrium patens. Classification (NCBI taxonomy): domain Eukaryota; kingdom Viridiplantae; phylum Streptophyta; class Bryopsida; order Funariales; family Funariaceae; genus Physcomitrium; species Physcomitrium patens. Next base: position 14,353,680 of record NC_143421.1, read on the forward strand.
TGGCGATCAAAGAAGATAGTATGTCGGAAAACGTATTTGTCTAGCTATAATAGGGACCGTGTCATTGGAACCTTGTACAATACCTAGTGAAGGTCCTATCTTCTCCTCAAAATCGTCTCCATATTTTACGATAAAATTATTCTACGACCTAAACATCATAAAGCCTCTACCTTACTAGATTTGGGAGCCTTAGCATGTTTCTTAGATGAAGAATTTGCTAAAAGATATAGCATATTTTTAGTGAAAAAAACTAAACTTGTTCATGTAGAAGTCATAAATGGTCCTCTGTTGTCTTAAGGAGATGTTACTCATGAAACCTTTCCTATAGAAATAGCAACTAATGGTCATAGTAGCTTTGTAATATTTAATATCATTAGATCTCTTTTTAATCTAGTTATTTTAGGTTTATTATGGCTAAAAAAATATTATCTTAAAATAAATTGGACTTTTCTCAAAGTATAACTAAGAGCTTAGTTAATCAAATAGAAAGTCATAAGTCTAGTATAATTAAACCTATATTTGTAGGTACAAGAGCTTTCTTGCATGGTGCAAAAGAAGAATCACCTTGTGTCATTTATGCCATACATGTTTCTACTAGTGAAAAGACTTTAAGTAGCATTCCAAGCCAATATCAAGTTTTTCAAGATGTATTTGAGAAAAAGAATGCAGATACTCTTCCAGAATATCGTTTCTATGACTACTCAATTAACCTTCAAGAAAGAGCACAACTGCCATTTGGACCAATCTATAATTTATCTCAAAATGAATTGACTGAACTCAAGGAATATATTGAAGAAAATTTTGCCAAGAACTTCATACGCCATTCCAAATCTCTAGCATGAGTTCTAATGCTATTTGTGAAGAAAAAAGATGGATCATTGTAGATGTGTATCAATTATCGAGGACTTAATAAAATCACTATCAAAAATAGGTATCCACTATCTTTGATATCTAGACTCCTTAATCAGTTGAATCAAGCTAAGATCTATACAAAAATAGATCTACGAGGAGCATACAATCTAGTACGCATCAAAAAAAGAGATCAATGAAAGACTGCGTTTCGAACAAAGTATGGACATTTCAAATACAACGTCATGTCTTTTGGACTTACAAATGCACCAACAACATTCCAACATCTAATGAATGATGTCTCTCTAGAGTTTTTAGATGATTTGGTTGTTTGTTACCTAGACGACATCTTAATCTATTCTAAGAACATAGAAGAATATGAACTTCATGTTTGTCATGTATTACAAAAATTAAGAGATGTAGGACTCTATGCCAGGATAGAAAAGTATATATTTCACACTACTCAAGTCGACTTTTTAGGATACATCATTTCAAATGATGGACTTATGATGGATTTTAAGAAAATTCAAACTATTATGGATTGGAAGATCCCAAAAACCGTAAGAGATATCCAATGTTTTTTTGAATTTACCAACTACTATCAAATCTTCATCAAAGACTTCTCTCAAGTTGCAACTCCACTTATATGTTTGACTTATAAAGACAAACTTCAATGGAATCAAGAAGCAGAAGTTGCATTTGAAGCTTTGAAGATAGCCTCTATTTTTGTACCAATCTTGTATTGCATTGATTTTTCTAAGCCATTTTTTATAGAAACAGACGCATCAAAATTTTCTTTGGATGATGTATAGTCACAAATGGGAATAGATGATAAACTTCATTCAATAAATTTTCATTTTAGAAAATTTTTAGTAGTCGAGATCAACTACGAGATCCACGATAAAGAACTTCTTACAATTGTGGATTCGTTTCAAGAATGGTGTGATTATCTAAAAGATGCTTCTAGTCCAGTCATCATATATACAGATCACAAGGATCTTGAATATTTTATGTCAGTATGTGTTTTGAATCATCGCCAAGCCTGTTGGAATATGTCTTTATCAAGATTCAAATTTAAGATCATTTATCAACCAAAAAAATAAGGTTTGTCAGATGCACTTTCTAAACAAACTTATCTTGTAACAAAGGAAGGAGATGCTACTTTTGATCAATAACGGATAATTCTCTTGAAGCCAAAGTATCTTCATCTTTAAATAATGAAATCAATACTAACTATTGATTCAACTTTCATTAAGCAAGTTCAGTCAAGTATGTCTTCTGATCTTCTTATTCGTGATATTAAGAAAAATCTTTCAAAGTCTCATAATACTTCGAAGTTTGAATTCAAGAGGAATCTACTATATTTTGAGGGACGCCTATATGTTCCAGAAGGTGAAGCTTGATTAAGTGTCCTTCAAGCTCCTCATGACTTTCCAGCAGCATCACATTTTGGGTACAATAAAATTTTGGAACTAATATCTAAGGACTTTTGGTGGCCTCAAATTTGGAAAGCAATCAAAGATTTTGTACAATCTCATGATGTTTGCTCGAGATCAAAAACTCTTCATCATTGATCTTATGGACTTCTTCAGCCATTACCTATTCCAAAACAACCATGGTCTTCTGTTTCTATAGATTTCATCTCGGATCTTCCAATCTCAGGTTCTTATGACTCTATATTTATGATAGTAGATCGTTTTACCAAGATGGTACTTTTTGTACCATGTACAAAATCTATCACAGGTGAAGAAATAGCTAAGCTCTTTCTTGACAATATCTATCACTATCATGGATTATCCAAGGATATTATATCAAATAGGAGAACTCAATTTATATCAAGATTTTGGCGAACTCTTTTCAAGATTCTAAAAGTGGATATAAAATTATCTTTGGCATTCCATCCACAAACTGATGGACAAACAGAGCGTGTTAATCAAGTTTTGAAGCAGTATTTAAGATGTACCAATAACTACCAACAAGATGATTGGACAACTCTTTTGCCATTAGCAGAGTTTGCTTACAATAACAAGGTACATTCTTCTATAAAACAAATACCTTTTTTTATCAATTATAGTTATCATCCATGACTTGATACTTTTGACTTTTAAAAAGTTGATAATCTTATTGCAAAAGATTTGGTAATTCATTTATCAAAGCTACATGCAACGATGAAGGTGCAGTTAAAAGAAGCTCAAGAATAATAAAGGATCAATGCGGATGTCTATTGAAAGGAACAACCACCATTCTACATGGGTGATAAGGTATGTTTACTTCATCGCAATATCAAGACCACTCGTCCTTGTGATAAGTTGGACTATTAAAGGCTTAGACCATTTTCTATTTTTATATAAATCAATCCAATTGCACATCGTTTATATCTACTAGAGTCAATAAAAATCCATCTATTATTCCACATATCTCTTCTTAAATCATAGAAGACAGTGGACATACCAAGAAGAAGACAAGTTCCACCTCCTCTTATAGAAGTGGACAATAATGAAGAATTTAAAGTAGAAGAAGTCTTAGATTCAAGGCCGCGCCAAAATAAATTAGAATATCTTATCCATTGGCACAGATATGATATTAGTGAATGCACATGGGAGCCAGTAAAGAATCTTACAAATGCAGTAAAGGCGGTGGAGGCTTTTCATCGATGACATCCATCAAAATCAAAATCAAAACTTTTCTTATAAAAGAAATAAGATCTAAGCAAGATAACATTCTACTTTCAATTTTTGTTTGTAGCTTCTTTGTAGTTATGATGTTGAAGAGATGAAGAATCAACAACCAGTGAATTCGACTCAAGAGCCTTCATTTGCTGACTTGTCGGATGAAACATTATGATTGTCGCAACCTTTAAGATGATACAATCAAGATGAAGATCTTCAAGAACGACATGTTCTTTCTTCAATAGATGGCAAGATATAACGCGTTTGATATCACGACCTTGGAAGGGACTTTCGATGTTTGGTGATTTTACTAGAAGTAGGAACAACTATTGACGGTGTTCCAAATATTTTATTTGAAAGAAGTTATGAAGGCCTCAACAATGGTCAAATAATTGGATGGTGTTCCTACCTTGGTATGGGGCACTATCAATAGTTAAGAGGTCCAATCAATCATCTTCAAACAGAACAAAGATCAAAGTATGTGATAAATATAATTTGTTGCATCATAGATTTCATCAACATATGATGACCGCTTTTCATGGAACTCATTCCTAGAAAGAGGAGTAATGTCATGGACATGCACTTGTAAGCCAGTAATTACATGTATAAATAGGTAGAAGTAAGTAAAAGTAAATAAAAATAAGTTAATTCTATAATATTTACTATGGAAGCTTTTTAGAAGCCTCATAGATGCTACTTTGATTTTATAGGTATCTTTAATTGAATTTTTGGATTAAAAATGTAGTCAACAAGTTGGCCATGTGCCACACATGTTGTTAGCTTGAAGATCAAGCTAACAATGTGGCCCACACATAGAAAAACTTGCCTTGTAAGTCAAGGCATGTGTCCTACAAAGTCAACACATACTAGAGGTCCTATATAACATCGCCAGGTAGCCTTAGTTAGATAGTATATATAGAGACAAGAGTGAAACCTTCTTCACTCTTGTCAACTTCTTTCTTGCTTCTAGTCTAGTTTCAGAGGTCTCTAGTTTTCTTGACTTTTGGTAATAGCTATTCCAATTTCTTTCTTAATATACATATCAAGTTATTTCTATTTTTTTATCTTTCTTTGAGAGAATTCTTACTTATTTATTTGATTTTATCATGTTCTTGTCCTTGAAATTATTATAGCTAAAAAAGTATAATCTTTTGATAGATTGGATTTCTCATAAACTTGAATTTTCTTCAAACATCATTAAGAATTTTTTTAATCTACTAGAAAGCCATGAATCTAGTATAGCCAAACTTGTACTTGTATGTGCAAAAACGTTTTTGCATGTTGCAAAAGAAAGAGTGTCTTTTGTTGTTTATGCCACAACCATTTTAAATGATGGAAAGATTTCAAGTAAAATTCTAAGTTAATATCAAGATTTTTAAGATATTTTTGAAGAAAAGAATGTAGATATTTTCCTAAAGCATTGTCCATATGATTGTTCAATTGATCTTAAAGAAAAAATTCAACTACCATTTTGTCCAATCTATTATTTTTCACTAAATGAGTTGGCTGAATTCAAGAAATACAATGATGAGAACTTGGCCAAGAATTTCATATGCCATTTAAAATCTCCTACTAGAGCTCCTATCTTATTTTTGAAGAAAAAAGATAGATCATTGCAAATGCGTGTGGATTATCGAGGACTCAATAAGATTACCATCAAAAATAGATATCTTCTACTTTTGATATTTAGACTTCTTGATCAATTAAATCAAACTAAGATCTATAAAAAAATAGATCTACGAGGAGCATACAATCTGGTTTGCATTAAACAAAGAGATGAATGAAAGGCTATATTTTGAATAAGATATGGATACTTTGAATATAATGTGATGCCTTTGAATTCACAAATGTACCAACTACTTTTTAACATTTTATGAATGATGTTTTTCTTGAGTTTCTAGATGATTTTGTTGTTTGTTATTTAAAAGATATTTTAATCTACTCTAAGAATATAGAAGAATATGAAGTTTATATTTGTTAAATGTTACAAAAACCTAGAGATACAGGATTGTATACCAAGATGAAAAAGTATATATTCTATACCTCTCAAGTTGATTTCTTAGAATACATTATTTTATACAATGATCTAATGATGGATCCTAAAAAAATTTATACAATCATTGATTGAAAGATTCCTAAAATTATAAAAGATATACAATGCTCTTTGGGATTTGCCAAATACTATTGGATCTTTATCAAGAATGTTTTTCAAGTTGCAGCGCCACTTACATGCTTAATTTGTAAAGACAAGCTCAAGTAGAGTAAAGAAGCAGAAACATCATTTGAAGCTTTAAAGAAAGCTTTTACTTCTGTACCAATCCTATATTGTCTCGACTTTTTCAAAGCAATTTTTATGGAAAGAGATGCATTTGAATTTGTCTTAGATGGAATCTTATCACAAATAGGAACACATGACAGACTTCATCCAATAGCTTTTCATTCAAGAAAATTTTCAACAACTAAGATTAATTATGAGATCTTGTCAAGGACAAGAACTCGATGAAAGCTAAAGAGTAAGTAAGACTTTTCTCAAAAAGAAATAGGACAAAATAGAAATATGTATATTAAGAAAGAAACTGGAATGGCTATTGCCAAAATACAAGAAAACTAGAGACCCTTGAAACTAGACTAGAAGCAAGAAAGGAGTTGACAAGAGTGAAGAGGGCTTCACTCTTGCCTCTATATATACTATCTAACTAGAAGCCACATGGCGATGTTCTATAAGACCTCCAATATATGTTGACTTTCTAGGCCACATGCCTTTGCTTGCAAGGCAAGTTTTCTATGGATGGACCACGTAGTTAGCTTGTTCTTTAAGCTTCCAACATGTGTGGCACATGGCTAACTTATTGACCAAGTTTCTAACCTAAAAGTCAACTATAGACTCCTATAAAGTCAAAGCAGCGTCTATGAAGCTTCTAAGAAGCTTCTCTAGAAGATATTACACAATTAACCTACTTTTATCTACTTTTACATACTTTTATCTATTCATATAGGTAATTATATGTATGTCCGTGACATTACCCCCCCTTCTAGAGACGAGTTCCACGAGGAGCGGTGATTATATATTGAGAAAATCTAATATGCGGCGAATTGTATTTGCTACATACTCTGATCTTTGTTCTCTTCGAAGATAGTTGATGGGTCCTCTTAGCCATCGATAGTGTCCCATTCCAGGACGAGAAGACCACCCTGTTATTTGATCACTGTTGAGGCCTTCATAACTTCCTTCAAATAATACATTTGAAACACCATCAGGAGTCGTTCCTATCTCCAATAATATCACCAAACATCGAGAATCTCTTCCAAGGTCGTGATACCAAACGCGTTGTATCTCACCATCTATTCGAGGAAGAACATGTCGTTCTTGAGGGTCTTCATCTCGGTTGCGTCGTCTTGAAGGTTGTGACAATCGCAATGTCTCATCTCAATCTTGTCTCTTTTATAAGAGAGGTTTTCATCTTGGTTTTGATAGATGTCGTTGATGAAAAACTTTGACTTTAGCTGATGCATTTGCTAGATTCCTGGATGGCTCCCATGTGCACTCACTAATATCATATCCGCACCAATGAACAAGATATTCCAGCTTATTTCGGTGCCGCCTTGAGTCTAATATCTCTTCCACCTCAAATTCTTCATTATTATCTACTTCTATAGGAGGCGGTGGCATTTGTCTTCTTCCTTGTATATCCACTGTCTTATATGGTTCAAGAAGAGACACGTGGAATACAGGATGGATCTTCATTGACTCCGGTAGATGTAACCGATATGCAACTGGGTTGATCTGTTCAGAAACAGAAAAGGGGCCAAGCCTACGATAGTCCAATTTGTCACAAGGTCGAGTGGTCTTGATATTGCGACGAAGTAGCCATACCTTATCACCCACGTTGAGTTGTGGTTGCTCTTTACGATATACATCTGCATTATCTTTTGTCGTTCTTGAGCTTTCTTCAACTGCGCCTTCATTATTGCATGTAACTCTGACAACCGATTTGCCATATCTTCTGCTGCAGGATTATCAACTTTTGAAAAATCAAAAGTATCAAGTCGTGGATGATAGCCATAATTGGCAAAGAAAGGTGTTTGTTGCGTGGAGGAATGTACCGTATTATTATAAGCAAACTCTGCCAATGGCAGAAGGTTTGTCCAATCATCTTGTTGGTAGTTGATGGTACACCTTAAATACTGTTCCAAGACTTGGTTTACGCGCTCTGTTTGTCCATCAGTTTGAGGATGGAAAGCTGAAGATAGCTTTATGTCCACTTTTAAAATCTTGAAAAGAGTCCTCCAGAATCTCGACACAAATTGAGTTCCCCTATCCGATATGATATCTTTAGGTAATCCATGATAGCGATAGATATTATCAATGAAAAGCTTAGCTGTTTCTTCACCTGTGATAGATTTTGTACATGGCATAAAATGTGCCATCTTGGTGAAACGATCTACTATCACAAATATAGAATCATAAGATCTTGAGTTTGGAAGATCTGTGATGAAATCCATAGAAACAGAAGACTATGGTTGTTCTGGTATAGGTAATGGCTGAAGAAGTCCGTAAGGTCGATGTCGAGGAATTTTTGATCTTGAACAAATATCACATGATTGTACAAAGTCTTTGACTGACTTCCGCATTTGTGGCCACCAAAAATCTCTTGATATGAGTTCCAGAGTCTTATTATATCCAAAGTGCCCTGCTGCTGGAAAGTCATGACGTGCTTGAAGAACACGCAAACGTGCTTTTCCTTCTGGAACATATAGGCGTCCTTCAAAATATAATAGATTATTCTTGAACTCGAACTTAGAAGAATCATGAGACTTGGAAGAATTATTCTCGATATCATAAACAAGAAGGTCTGAGGACATACTGGACTGGATTTGCTTGAGAAAAGTTGAATCAACAGTCAATGTTGATTTCACTGCTCGGAGATGAAATTGCTCTGGTTTCAAGAGGACCGTTCTTTGTTGCTCAAAAGCTGCATCTCTTTCTTTTGGTGCAAAATAAGAACGTCTAGACAGGGCATCGGACAAACCTTGTTGTTTTCCTGGCCGATAAGTGATAATGAAGTCGAATCTTGACAAAGACATACTCCAACGAGCTTGACGACGATTCAACATGCGTGCTGACATGAAATACTCGAGGTTCTTGTGATCTGTATACACAGTGACTGGACTAGAAGCACCTTCTAGATAATGATGCCATTCTTGAAAGGAGTCCACGATTGCAAGAAGTTCTTTATCGTGGATCTCATAATTGATCTCGGCTGCTGAGAATTTTCTTGAATGAAAAGCTATCGGATGAAGTTTGTCATCTGTTCCCATTTGTGATAAAACTGCACCCAAGGCAAAATCCGATGCATCTGTTTCCATAAAAAATGCCTTGGAAAAGTCAACACGATATAAGACTGGTGCAGAGACAAACGATGTCTTCAAGGCTTCAAATGCTGCTTCCGCTTCTTGATTCCATTGGAATTTATCTTTACTAGTCAAGCGTGTAAGTGGAGCTGCAACTCGTGAGAAGTCTTTGATGAAGATCCGATAGTAATTGGCAAATCCCAAGAAACATTGGACATCTCTTACAGTCTTTGGAATCTTCCAATCCATGATTGTTTGGACTTTCTTAGAATCCATCATAAGACCATCATTTGAAATGATGTATCCTAAAAAGTCAACTTGAGTAGTGTGAAATACACACTTTTCCATCTTGGCGTACAATCCTGCATCTCTGAGTTTTTGTAATACTTGACGAACATGTATTTCATGTTCTTCAACATTCTTAGAATAAATCAGGATATCGTCTAGGTAGCAGACGACAAAATTGTCTAAGAATTCACGAAATACATCATTCATGAGATGTTGAAAAGCAGCTGGTGCATTCGTGAGTCCAAAAGGCATGACATTATATTCAAAATGCCCGTACCTGGTTCGAAACGCAGTCTTCCATTCATCTCCTTCTTTGATCCGTACTAGATTATATGCTCCTCTTAGATCTATTTTTGTATAGATCTTAGCTTGATTTAACTGGTCAAGGAGTCCTGATATCAAAGGTAATGGATACCTGTTCTTGATTGTGATCTTGTTGAGTCCTCGATAGTCAACACACATTCGTAAAGATCCATCTTTTTTCTTTACAAATAAAATTGGAGCTCCTGCTGGAGATTTTGAATGGCGTATGAAATTCTTCGCTAAATTCTCGTCAATATATGTCTTGAGTTCAGCCAACTCATCTTGCGATAAACTGTAAATTGGTCCAAATGGTGGCTGAGTTCCTTCCTTGAGATCGATTGAACAATCGTATGGGCGATGCTCAGGAAGAATATCTGCATTCTTTTTCTCAAAAACGTCTTGATAATCCTGATATTGACTTGGAATGCCACTTGAAGTCTTTACGTTTTCAGAAATAGGTGCAGCATAAATAGCAAAAGTTGATCCTTCTTTTGCTGCATGTATAAATGCTTTTGCACCTATAGGTGCGAGTTTTACTATACTAGACTCATGGTTTTTTACTTAGTTAATAGAACTGTTACTAATGCTCTGAGAAAAATCAAGTTTACGAGAAATCCAATCTATTCGAGGATTATACTTTTCTAACCATGATAAGCCTAAAATTACTGGATTAGAGGGAGATCTAATTATATTAAAAATTACGCAACTACTATGACCATTTATTACTACATCTACAGGAAGTGTTTCGTGAGTTACATCTCCAGAAGACAACGGACGACCATCTATGACTTCTACGTGTACAGGTTTAGTTTTTTGTATTAATGATATTCTATGACATCTAGCAAATTCTTCATCTAAAAAACAAGATGAGGCTCCTGAATCTACCAAGGCAAAGGCTTTGTAATTATTAGGTCCTAAACGCACATCTATTATAAAACAAGGAGATGGTTCTGAGGAGAGGATAGGACCTTTATTAGAAGTTGTACAAGATTCCAGCCGCACGGTCCCTATTGTAGCTGGACGTACTCGTTTTCCGACATACTGTCTTCTTTGACAGCCGTACTCCTCATTTTGTAGTTACGTCGCTTCTTTGGACAATGTTGAGCAGTGTGCTTAGGTTCTCCACAATATAAGCACAATCCTTCTTGTCGACGACGAGACTTTTCTTGCTCAGTAAGAGGTTTGAAACGTACCACATCAATTTGCATATCCTCTACTTCTGAAGGTATGTGTTGAGGAGACATCGGTGTTGCCATTGAATTGTAGTAACGTTGAGGCCCACTTGTGCGACTCTCGGATCAAAATTCAAAAAGTCGATTGTCGCACTTCACAGCAAAGTCAATTGCTTGACTCAATGTTTGAGGATCAGGTAAATTAAGCATCAATTTCTTTACCTCATATTGTAATCCGTAGAGAAATTGACTCACAAGTGCGGCATCATCCCACTTGATATCAGTTGCAAGTTGTCGAAATTGCGAAGCATATAATGTTACTGATCGATTGCTTTGTCACAAAATACGGATCTTATTGGTTGCAACACGAATTGCATCATGTTCTCCAAACATGGATCGAAACTCCGCCAAAAAAGCCTCCAGATTATCCAATATTGGATCTCGTCGTTCAAGAAAAGATGAAAACCATGACAATGCTGAACCTGAAAGAAGTGTACCAATGAATCTTACTTGTGACCCTGGAGTTGGATAGCTCTGGGGTTGAAGTTCAATCACTAGTTGGACCTGATTGATGAATCCTCGAAACTTGGATCTGGTACCATCAAACTTCTCGGGCAAGGCAACTCTCGGTTCTCTAACACTCGAAGGGTGTTCCATTCTGGGAGAAGGGACATGGTTTGGTGCAGATGTTGAAGCAGCCCCAATCATCTCTATATCTTCACTTCCTACCATTCTTGTTGCTTCTTGTGGTGGTAAATTGAGTTGATGCATCGCAAGCATTAACTCCCTCAATTGTTCTTGCATCTGTGCCATTGCACTCTTCATTTCAACAAGCTCTGCCATAGTAGCACTTAGAAAAGAGAAGATGTCTAACAACGCTCAAAACAAATAGAAGAGAGGAATTGATAACAAAGAAAATACTAAGAACAATATCAGTTTAAAAGAGGGTAATCCGCAACTTCTAATGCGCTTATGTCTTATCAAGAAAAAGGGGTAATCCACTCTTAATCAAGAAAAGACAAAGCTCTGATATTGTAAGTGTACTCTTGTCAATCTGTCAAGGACAAGAACTCGATGAAAGCTAAAGAGTAAGTAAGACTTTTCTCAAAAAGAAATAGGACAAAATAGAAATATGTATATTAAGAAAGAAACTGGAATGGCTATTGCCAAAATACAAGAAAACTAGAGACCCTTGAAACTAGACTAGAAGCAAGAAAGGAGTTGACAAGAGTGAAGAGGGCTTCACTCTTGCCTCTATATATACTATCTAACTAGAAGCCACGTGGCGATGTTCTATAAGACCTCCAATATATGTTGACTTTCTAGGCCACATGCCTTTGCTTGCAAGGCAAGTTTTCTATGGATGGACCACGTAGTTAGCTTGTTCTTTAAGCTTCCAACATGTGTGGCACATGGCTAACTTATTGACCAAGTTTCTAACCTAAAAGTCAACTATAGACTCCTATAAAGTCAAAGCAGCGTCTATGAAGCTTCTAAGAAGCTTCCCTAGAAGATATTACACAATTAACCTACTTTTATCTACTTTTATATACTTTTATCTATTCATATAGGTAATTATATGTATGTCCGTGACAGATCTACGACAAGAAATTTCTTGCAATCATGGATTCTTTTGAAGAATGGCATCATTATTTAGAAGGCGCTTCAAGTCCAATCATCATATATATATGGATCACTAGAATCTCAAGTATTTCATATTAGCATGTATTTTGAATCATTACCAAGCTTGTTGGAGCATGTCTTTGTCAAGATTTGAGTTTAATATCACTTATCAGCCAAAAAATAATAAAATTTGTTTGATGCTCTTTTTAAACATTCTTATTTTATACCAAAAGAAAAAAAAAAGTAACTTTTGACCAACAAAAGATAATTTTACTAAAGCTAAAATAATTTCATCTCCGAGCAATGAAATCAACATTGATTGTTGATTTGACTATTCTCAAGCAGATCCAAGCTAGTATATCCCTAGACCTTCTTGTTTATGATATTAAAAATAATTCTTCTAAGTCTCAAGATACTTCTAAGTTTGAGTTTAAAGAGAATCTACTCTATTTTGAAAGATGCTTATATGTTCCAAAAGGAGAAGTACAATTACGTACTCTTGAAGCTCGTCATAATTTTCCTACAACATGATATTTTGGATATAATAAGAATTTAGAGCTTATATTCAGAGATTTTTGGTAGCCTCAAATATAAAAGGCTGTTAAAAAATTTGTGTAGATATGTGATATTTGTTTAAGATCAAAAACTCCTTGTCATCGACCTTATGTACTCTTCCAACCATTATCTATACCAAAACAACCATGGTCTTTTGTCTCTATGGATTACATATTAGATCTTTTAATTTCAAGTTCATATGATTCTATATTTGAGATTGTAGATCATTTCACCAAGATGGCACATTTTGTACTATGTGCAAAATCCATCACATGTGAAGGAACAGCTAAACTCTTCTTTAACAATATCTATCACTATCATGGATTACTAAGTAATATTATATCAAACAAAAGAATATAGTTTTTATTGAGATTTTGGAGAACTCTTTTGAAGATATTGAAGGTGGATGTAAAACTATCTTTGACTTTTCACCTTCAAACTGATAGACAAATAGAATAGGTAAAATAAGTTTTAGAATAGTATTTGAAGTATACCATCAACTATCAACAAGATGATTGAACAACTCTTTTGCTATTGGCAGAGTTTGCTTATAATAATTTTATACATTCTTCTACTCAACAAACACCTTTCTTTGCCAATTATGATTATCATCGATAATTTGATACTTTTGATTTTTTAAAAGTTAATAATCTTACAGTAGAAGATATGGCAAATCGATTATCAAAGCTACATGCAACAATAAAGGTATAATTAAAAGAAGCTCAAGAATGACAAAAAACCAATGCAGATGTCTATTGTAAGGAACAACCTCAATTCTATGTGGAAGATAAGATATGGTTACTTTGTCATAATATAAAAACTATTTGTCCTTAAAAAAAAGTTAGATTATTGTAGGCTTGAACTATTTTTTATTTGTAAATAGATCAATCCAGTTGCTTATCAATTACACCTACCAAAGTCTATGAAAATCCGTCATGTGTTCCATGTGTCTTTACTTGAGCCATACAAGACAATGGATATACAAGGAAGAAGACAAATGCCACCACCTCATATAAAAGTAGAGAATAATAAAGAATTTGAAGTGGAAGAAGTCTTAGATTCAAGGCAATGCCAAAATAGGTTAGAGTATCTAGTACATTGGTATGGATATAATATAAATGAACACACATGGAAGCCATCTAGGAATCTAGCAAATATATTAGCCAAAATTAAAGCTTTTCATCAATGACATCTATCAAAATCAAGATGAAGAATTAAGAAATTCTTTGCTATAAAGCAAAGCAAGTCCAATGGAGATTTCATTCTATCTTGTATCATTATTTCTTTGGATTTTTAGTACTTATGAGATGGAGAATCACCAATTAGCAAATTCAACTCAAGGGCTATCATTTCTTGAGCTATCAAACAAGACGTTGCAATTATCACAACCTTCGAGATAGCAAAATTGAGATGAAGATCTTGAAAAATGACATATTTTTCTTCGAATTGATGGCGAGATACAACATGTTTGGTACTATGATTTGGGAAGGGATTCTCGATATTTAGTGATACTTTTAGAAGTAAGAAGTACTCTTCATGGTATTACTAATGTTTTGTTTGAAAAAAGTTATGAAGGCCTTAATAATGATCAAATATTAGGGTGGTCTTTTCTCTTTGATATGGGACATTATTGATGGCTGAGGGAACCTATCAACTATCTTTGAAGGAAACAAAGATCAGAGTATGTGGCAAATATAATTTGGTACATCTTGGACTTTATCAACATGTAATTACCACTCCTTGTGGAATTCGTCCCAAGAAGGGGGAGATAATGTCATGGACATATATATTTATTTTAATAATTATCTAGATAATAAGAATAGGTAGAAGTAAGTCAAAGTAAATAAATATAATAATATCTTAGAAAGCTTCTTAGAAGCTTCATAGATGCTACTTTACTTTCATACATGTCTATAGGTGATTGATAGGTTGAAAACTTGGCTAATAAGAGGCTACATATTGACATGTTGACCACTTGTAGTACAAATTGAACATATGGAGTATACCTAAGAAACTTGCCTTGCAAATTAGACATGTATCCTGTAAGTTGGACGCATATTAGAGGTCTTATAGCATGTCATTATATAGTTTTTAATTAAGTAGTATATATAGAGGTAAGAGTGAGGCCTTAGTCACTCTTGTCAACTCCTTTCTTGCTTTTAGTCTAGTTTCAAGAATCTTGTGTTTTCTAGTCTTTAACAATAACCATTCTAGTTCTTCTTAGAATATACATACTTTCTTCTATTTTGTCACTTTTTTTTTGATACAGATTCGACCAGTTTATGTATCTTCTTTCAGTTTGTATCCTTGACAATATTATAGATAGAATGAAATATTATCTAATTTATTGGAGTATACTAGTCACAAGAAATGATATATCACATAATATGGTTTTATTTCATTGACTATAGACAAAATTTATGACTTAACACTCAAATAAAAATACAATTCATGCCTCTAAAGGCACAAGAGTATGTCAAGTAATTCCAACAACAATAGTGTACAAATGGGATAATGACAATATCGCTAATAAATAAGTTGGTATAAAAATTAGTTAGATCTAAAAATAATTTTTTTTACTAATTTTTGATATATAATATATCTTAATTAAAATTGATTTGAGCTTATTTAAATTAATCCTTTTATTTCAATAGAAAATAATTTCTATTTGTATTAAAAAAAATAAAACAAAAAATAATAATAAATAAAATAAAATAAAATAAAATAATCTGGCTATAAGTTGGCAATGGCTAATTATATGCCTCAACTTGATTGTACAACCTTGTTACTTATGCTTGCCTACCAAGTCCATTGAAAGGTCACATATTAACTTGACACATGCTTTATCTTATTTACTATCTTGTAGGATTATTCTTAATATTGCACATAAAATATTATGTAATATTTTGGCTATTTTTTAGATATCTTTAAAATAAGGGTTTCTTTAAAATATACAATTTTATAAAATTGGCTCATAAGAGATTGCTACTGCAATGATAGAAATTGGTTGAAATTTGACATCACTCGAGGCAACTTGAAAGAAATATTTTTCAAGCTTCTGTGCAAGTTGGAGTAGCACATGTAGGTATTATATAGCCTCTTGGACAAAACAAAGAATGTCTCCAACAAGAGAGAAAGATGCAGAAAGATTTCAGAGACAAGATTGTTGCTTGTTGGAAATATTATATGTAATAATATGATCAATGTTACACAATATATTGTATGTACAATAGTGATACCAAGAGTGATAACTCTTGGTGTAAGGTCAATACTTAGTAGATTGTATTCTATATAAGAGACTAATATATGATATGGAATAATTCTTCCAATACTCCTGTTAGGACACTAATACTCATCTTCAAATTCATCTATTTTTAAAATGAATATGTAAGAAAAATATAAGAGTTTAATCTCCTATTTGGTATTGCAATATTGGAGAGCTTTCTTATAGTTCTTCCATTGCTTCTTCAATTTTGAGAAGATGTATGATTTCTTTTATTGATTTAAGTTTGTTTCTTGCTTCTTATTCATTATTTATAATTTTTTTTATTTTATTTCTTGTTTTGTTGTTGAAAGAAGCATTGCAAATACAAGCACAATAATAGGCTTCAAAGTAGATATCTATATGGGATTGGTTATAGATGCAATCACTTCAACAGCAAGCTTTGTAGGAAGCTTTGCTGTGAGCTTTACAACAAGCATTATTGTAGCGACTACGATATGCCTTACTTTTTTTTTCTCCTATCAGTTTGGATAGATAGGTTTTTTTGTATGATGATATTTCATGGATTTGAAGTAAGTTATCTTACTAGATTGTCTTTCAGTCTATAATGTATTAAAATATGGATGTTGTGTAAGGTCTTATTATTTTGAGTAGACTAATAAGGCTTGAATGATTGTAAAATAATTTATTTATTCTATATTTAGAAAATTTTGATATATGCCTAATTAAAATAGATATGTATTTAAAAAGAAATTTTATAAATACATCTATTGTTATATATATCGTTTGTACATATTGTAATTTGATTTTCTTTGCAAGGATCTTTTCTCTAGTGAAATGATATTTTATATGCACATAATTGCTTTTGAAATGATATTTGAGATTTTTACTAAGAGCAATGGTACTTTGACTATTTGAATATATAGTGGTTGGTTCATGTTGACGAAATCCAAGTTTACGTAATAACTTTCTTAACTATATGGCTTTAACTATTATTTTTATTAAAGCCATATATTTTGATTTTGTGGATAATAAAGTAACAAATTTTTATTCCTTGTTGCTTCAAAAGATAATTCTTTTATCTAGTAAGATATAAAATTCAAAGGTGGAGTAATGGATGTTGTTATCACCTATCTAATCAATATCAAAATAACCATGTAGAATATCACCCGTAGATAAATATTGATATTTTAATTCAAAATTTAATATACTTTTTATATATTTCATAGTTCTTTTTAAAGTTAAATTATATATATATATATATATATATATATATATATATATATATACAAATATTAATTTAGAGAGATATTATGTTAAACTGTTGATAGCATAAATACAATCTAGTCTAAAATTAATAATGGCATGTACTAAACTACCAACAACTTGAAAATATAGATAAACTTGTGAAGTAATATGGTCTTTATTATTTAAAAAAATTATTACTTGAATTGGGGTATATAATAAATTAAAATTTAATATATTGAATTTATTAAGTTTATTTTTTAAATATTTTGCTTGATGGAAGATTATCCATCTTTCATCTCTATTTCTTAATATAGCATTGCTAAGAGTGTAATGGATTTTCTTTCATCTAACATGTCAAATTTTTGTCATAGAATGTCTTTTACTTGCTAAATTAAAAAAATCTTATTGCTGATAATGACATAGTCATCAACATATAATATGATTATAATAAAATCCTTATCATTTTTTTCTTTTGATGTATATATTTGCATCTGATTTTAAATGTTGATATTTGTGAAGAATTAAGTATTGATCTACTTTTGATATCATGCTTTAGATGATTGTTTAAGTTTATATAAGTATTTATTTAACTTACATAACTTCTTAATATGTATATGAGGTAATTCTTTAAGAATAGTCATATAGATGTTTTCTTCTATAAAACCATTTAAAAATATTGTTTTAACATTTAGTTAATGTATTTCTATATTATATTAATTAGCTAAACAAAGAAGAACTTTGATGGAATTAAGTTTGAGTACAAGAGAGTATGTCTCCATGTAATCGATACCTTGAACTTGGGTGAAACATCTAGCAACTAGCCTTGTATTACATTTGTCAATATTTCTATCAATTTTAGTTTTTATTTTGAAAATCTACTTTGAATTGTTTGATTTTTTTATTAAGAGTTAAATTTGTCATTTTCTATATATTTTTCTTATATAAGGATGTAATTATAACATTAATTTCTTTTTGTTATTCTTGAGCATCACCCCTTTCTATTGTTTCTTGAATAGAGTTTAAAACTATATTGGTAAAAACAAGGTGGTCTTTGTGATGTCAATTATAATCGCATGTATATTCTTTTTTTCTTGGTATAGACTCAAAAACTCTTGTAGTTGGTTTAATAATTCTTATTAGTTGAAAACTAGAAGGAAGACTTAAATCTTGCAATGTAGAATGGACTTCATCATGTTCAAGAGGTAATATTTCTTCATCATTTGGTAATGATAGTTGAAAGAAGGCTTCAATGACATCAATGTGAGAAGGAGGTTGTTCTCTTATATTTTGAAAAATACTCTATATTTGTTGTTGATCAAATACATATGTTTCTTATAGTAGTGGCATTGATGGTGAAGATATTCCTTGAACATGAGGTATTTTTTGATCATTGGACCTTATATTTGTTGAAAGGTGCTTCAATAATTCTAAGTCTATTAAGAGCTCTTCATTTTTCTTTTTGTAAGTATGTTGTTTTTTTTTTGTTATGTAGATGTTTATTACAGAAAACATCTCTTGAAAAGAGAATTTTTTGATTTTGTGTATTTCTTAGTCTATCAGCTTTAGATTCTTTATTATAGCCTAGAATGATAACCTCTTGTGAATGAGAGTCTAATTCCTTTCTTATTTCTTTAAAAATGAATACATGAAATTTGCAACCAAATATTTTAAGATAGGATAAATTTAGTTATTTTTTATACTATAATTCAAATGGTATTTTAGTACCTTATATAGATTTTATAGGGCTTCTATTTTCGAGGTAATTAGCTATTTGAGATACTTTACTTTAAAAAAATTTAAGATAACATTGCAAGAACTATTCAAAGTTTAAATAGGATAGCATTACAAAAATTGTTTCTATTAATATTTTATTTTTTTCTCAAAAACATCATTTCATTGTGGTATATAAGTTTTAATACATTCTTATTTGATTTTTTCTTTGTTATATAAACCTTTAAATTTATTTTATTTATATTTATTTTAATAATTAAATCTTAAGATTTTAATTTTGTTTTTTTACATATTTTTTGTATAAGGTGAATTTTTCAAATGCTTAAAATTTGTATTTCATCCAATACTTATGGAAATATCTTATTAGATCATCAATAAATGTAATGAAGTAAGAACATCTTCAATGTGTGCCTACTTACATAGAACTACAAATATTATAATGTACAAGTTCTAACAATTGGATAGCTTATTGTGCACCTTATATAGAAAACCTCTCTTTATGTTATTTATCTTCTATACAAGGTTGACATAAGATTTTTTTTTTTCATTAAAATGGTCAATTTCTTTTTTCATTATTTATATTTCTTTGAGTCTTTGTAGATTTATGTATCTTAGTCTAAGATGCCACAAATCAATTTTGTTTAATTATATTATTGCTGGAATAGCAATTTGAAGCTTATTTAAAAAGATTGTTATACCTAATTTATATAAATCAGGCTTTAATTTGTATACTGCAAGGATTTGATCAAATTTATTTATAAATATAGTTATTTGAGCTCTTATACAAATTTTTAGTCTTGTTTTATCTAATTGTTTAGCAAAGAACAAATTCTTTACAAATCCTAGTATATATAATACATCAAGTATGATCTTCTCATCGCCATTTGTAAGTTTGATATGTACATCACCAAGTCTTTCTATTATATATGATGTAGTATTGTCTCCTAAGTAGACAACTTATTTGTCTTTATTTTTTATGTATTTGACAAATCCTTCTAATTCATGACACATATGTTAAGTTGCTCCCGAGTCCACATACCACATTGAATTTGAGATTTCTTTAATTATGAATGCTGCCACATATAATTTATTTAATTTTGTAACAACATTTGTTTTTTTTTATTATTATAAATTTTAGTTTTTATTATTGTTTTGCAATCTTTGAATAAATGATCTATTTTCTAGCAAAAAAAGTACTTCTTATCAATAGCAAAATTGCTCTTTTTATATGGCTTAGAAGTATTACTCTTTACTTATGAATTCTTTTTGAAATCCTTATTTATATAAGATTTCTTGTTGTTATTTTCAAATTTTAAATAGTTAAAAAAATCTTAAATAGTTAAAAAAATCTCTAAACTTAATATTTTATAATTAAATGATTTAAAATTATATTTTTAGTCAATCTACTAATTAAGATTCATTGATAGAATTCATAATAAAGCACATAATTGATCATGGCCTAATAAGTAGAATTTCTAAAATAAAAATCAATATTTAAGAAAAAAATAAAAATAATTTTTAAAAAATCTATTTTTCTTTTCAAAAATATCTTAATAATCTTCATATTAGCTTAGAATTCCATTTAAAGTCTTTTTACTATTAAAAATATATATTGTATGAATAAAAAAAATTAATAATTTTTAATAATATGCATGAAAGTTCTTGTATCTATAAATAAAGATTTGATTACATTAAACTTATGACTTTCTACTTGATTAACAAAAATCTTAGTTATGCTTTGAAAAAAATTAAGACTATAAGAAATCCAATTTATTTAAAGATTATACCTTTTCAACTAGAATAAACTTAAAAAGACTAAAAAAAATAGATTTACAATTATATAAAATATTATAAAGCTATTATGACTATTTATTATTATATTTATAAGAAAGATTTCATGGATAATATTTTTAAAAGACAATGGATAATCATCTTAATTTCTATATGTACATTTTTAGTTTTTTTTATTTAAAATATTCTATATCTTTTAATAAATCCTTTAACTGAGATATAAATTGATGCTTTTGAATCTAGCAAAGTAAAAACTTGTATTTTTTAGGTTATAAACAAACATTTATTGTAAAACAAAGAGAGGATTTTGAGAAGAAAATAAGACCTTCACTGTGTATAGTATAAGTTTTTAACCTCATGATTTCTATTTTAATTAGACAAACATATTTTTTTAACATATTATCTTTTTTAATAGCCATATTCGTCATTTTATAGTTACATTATTTTTTTAGATAATGTTGAACATTGTGCTTAGGTTTTCCATAATATAAGCATAATCATTCTTAATAATAATAAGTTTTTTCTTGCTTAATAAGATTTTTAAAATATATTGCATCAATTTTTATAATATCGTAATTCATAAAAAAATTGGTTGATGAATATAATACTATTTTATTTGATATCAATTATAAGTTGTTAAAATTATGAAGCATATACTATTACTGATCAATTTTTTGTTGCAAAATACAAATCTTGTTAATTACAATATAAGTTATATCATATTTTCCATATATGGCTTGAAACTTTATTAAAAAAAAATTCTAAAATATCCAATATTAGAATACGTTATTCAAAAAAAGATAGAAATCATAAAAAAACATAATTTAAAGTAAGTGTTTTACTAAACCTTACTTGTAATCTTGAAGTTAAATAGCTTTGAGGTTGAAGTTCAATCACTAATTGTACATGCTTGATGAATCTTCAAAATTTAGATTTTGTACCATCAAACTTCTCAAGCAAGGCAATTTTTTTTCTCTAATGCTTGAAAAATATTCTATTATAGAAAATATAATAAAATTTAGTATAGATATTGAAGAAATAATAATCATCTTTATGTCTTTACTTCTTACCAATTTTGATACTCTTTTTGGTGATAAATTGAATTAATACATTGCAAGCATTAATTCCTCATTTGCTCTTGTATTTGTGCCATTATACATTTCATTTTAACATGCTTTATAATAATACAACAAAAAAAAGATATATAATGTTACCTATGACAAATAGAAAAAAAGATTGAAGAATAAAGAAACTTTTAAAAATAATATTAATATAGAAGTAGATAATCTAAAATTTTTATTTTCCTTATGTCTTATCGAAAAAAAGAATAATCTATTTTTAATGAAGAATAGATAAAGCTCTAATATTATATGTATATTATTGTCAATTTGTCAATAACAATAATTTTAAGAATGTAAATAACCAAGTGAAATGTTTTTTAAATAAAAATAATAAAATAATAATAATAATAATAATAATAATAATAATAATAATAATAATATTCAAGAAGAAAGTAAAATGGCTATTGATAAAGATTGAGAATTTAAAAACCCTTGAAACTAGATTAGAAGTAAAAAAAATGAATTGATAAAAGTGAAAAGGCCTTCATTTTTTTCAATATATACTATTTAACTAAGAGCTATATAGAGATATTCTAAAGGACTTCTAACACATGTCCAACTTGTAGAACACATATCTAATTTGCAAGACAAGTTTTTTATATATGTGTCACATATTCAACTTGTATTACAAATATCAAGGACATGAATTATAAAGAATCAAATGATCAATATACTCATGTGTTACTAAAAAAGAATAGATAATCATTCAAAGATGGTATAGTATTAAACTAAAATAGCTATTACCTAAGACAAAAAAACTAAATATTTATTGAAATAACACTAAGGACAGAATGATATTGATAAGAATAAAAAAGGCTTTATTCTTGCCTCTATATATACTATATAATTAGGAGCCATGTTGTAACATTTTATGGAATTTCTAACATACATCCAATTTGCAAGATATATATTTAGCTTTTAAGATAAGTTTCCTACATATATGCTATATGACCAACTTATATCACAAATTACCAACATGTACAATACATAGCCAACTTTTTGACTAAGTTTTCAACCTATCAATTAAGTACGAATACATATATAGGTAAATTTTCATTTACAAAGCTTCTAAGAAGCTATTCTATAAGTTATTATTAAATCTTTCTACATTTAATTTTTATCTAATACTTTTTTATCTAAATAATTATATATATTTGTAACAACAAGTGACAAATATGTGGAATAAATGGCTAACTTGTTGGATAATTTTTTAACCTATGAATTACTTACAAATACATATAAAGATAAATCTATATGTAATAAGTTTTTTTATATAATTTTATTAAAATTACTTATTTTTATTTACTTCTATTTAGTCATATAATTTAAATAATTACTAAAATAAATATGTATGTTTTTTATTGTGTACTAATATGGCCATTAGATAAAAGAATAAAAGAAATATTTTACTATAAAAGAGCTTAAATGAAAATATTTTAATAAATTATCTCTAAAATATAGATAATATAAAAGAATATAGTAAAAATTAGTAAGTGATAATATTATTTTTTTATAGAAGAGACTTATATTCACTTTTTAGGAGCATAAATGAATCAAATCAAATTAAATAAGATATATAATTAATATAAGTATCTTTAGGAAGAAATTGAGAATATATTTTTAAAAAAATTATCTCAAAATACCAAGAATTGATATCCAAAGAGGACCAATTGTGAATCAAGCTTGAAATCAGACCTTGAGGTACAAAACCACATACCTGTAGTGATTCTAGAGTTCTTTTGTCAATTGGAGAATGGAGTTTGAAAACAAACTTGTGGAAGAATTTTTGAGAGTTGATTTCATATGGTTTGAGGGTATATTGAGGTTTTGAGAGCTTTTCAAGTAAGAAATTTATTTTGTGGATTTGGATTTTAAAAAATTAAAGGAAGTTCACAAGTTTAATGATTTTGTGAATGTCATAGCATATTTATAAGTAAAAACTTGTCAGTTGGTCCATATGCTTCTTATAAATGTGTAAAAAAATTTACTTTAACTAAGCAATTAGATTGAAGGTTATGAGAATTTTTATGGATTAAGGTCTCAGATATTTAAAATTTAGGATTAGTGAGGATTTTTGAAATCTTACAACATCCATTAGTTTTATTGAAGCAAAAATTGGTGAAAGCAATTTAGACTTCAATATCTATATACTAGCCAAATTGTGGAGCAATTAAATAGTTCAACAAGGAAAAAACTTTATAGAGAGATCAACATTCAAATTGAAGAAAGAGGGCGGCCAACATCTTAAAGGTTTTGAGAGCTTTCTTTCAATTGATAAGTTCGATTCTTCTCAAATTTTGTATACTTATAAATTTCTTGTAGATTAAATTTTCGATGAAATTTTAGTCAAGATCAATAGTTCAATTAATATTTATTGAAGTTTCAAAATAACTATAATAATTAATTAAAATTTATTTAAGTTTTGATCAAGATTTAGAATTTCATTAAGATTTGGTTAGGATTTGATAATAATATGGTCTAAGATTTGGTAAAAATTTAATATTTAATTAAAATTTGACTAAGATTTAATTAGGATTTAGTTAAGATTTAAGATTTAATTAGAATTTTATGAGGATTTTTTAAGATTTGATTAGGATTTTTTAGGAATTATTGAGAATTATATTAGGATTTAATTAGGATTTCTATTTTTAATATTTTTTTAAGATTTCTTTGATAATTTTTTAGGATTTTTTTATTATATATATTCTTTTAAGATTATTTTATGATTTTTTTATGGCATTTTTGTAAGTTCTTTGAAACTTCTTTTGAAATTTTATTAATGATTAATTAGCATAATTATAATTTAATTAATTTTTTTTAGGATTCTATTAGAGTTGTTAGAATCTTCTTGCTACAAGTTCCATTTTACCTTCTACAGCCAAGTGTTCAATGCATTCTCAAGCAAACTTCACAAAATACGACATTGTGATAATATGAGAGATTTTCAATGAATTCTTTGTCTCTTTTTCTTTTCTTTAAACCAAAAAATGAATGCATTTTGAATTTATTTCTAAGTAATAAATTATCTAATTGAATATTAAGGATAATACTTGATTTTTTTATTTATTTTATAATGTAATTAGAAAGAGCCAACTATTCATTTTTTGTTCATTTTTTTGGCTTAATAGATATTATTAATTTCTTATATATAGATGTTTGGATCACCTTTGTCTTTAAACTAAGATAAAAACAACTTTTGTATATTTAATTGTAAGTATTTTGTTTATTGACGTATATTGTTGTAAAAATATAAGAGTACTTGCATGTAAAGTTGTGAAAGATCTTGGTCAAATAAAATATTTAGTTCTTGATTTATCTCTTTAAAATCTTTTGATTCTAAAGAGTCTTATTCCTAATCCTATATTTTAGGCGTTTCTTTTTTTATTACAAGTTTTTCTTGCTTATTGTTGTTATCTAATTGGCTATAGCTTTTGGTTGGTTATATGTTAATTGTTGTTGGTGTAAATTCACCTAATGGTTGTTTAGTTGCTTATTGATTGTTTGTACATATTATTTCTACTTTATTTGTGCTTGTAGTAATCAACAATCAAAATATACAGCATGAAATTATGAAGTTATGAAGTTAGAAGAAATTTTAAAGATTATCAAATGAACATGTGCTGTGCATTAATTTAATTAATTTTGTAATTAAAAATCATCGATAAATGTAGTATTCAGAAGATTATGTAAGCAATAAAAAAAATATATATCATAAAATTTAAATAAAGATATAAATATTTGAAAAGATATCTTAATGGATTTCTTTATCAAAGATTGTTGAGTAACTTTCTACTAAAAAACATACAATAGATTTGTTTTTGTATTGTATTAAATAATGAATTACATAATAATAATTACATAATCACTTAATATTTTTTGTGATTATAGTCACAATAATCATGGTTTGTACATTATAAATTTACCATTCATCTAATGGTTTTTTTGTATGCATACAAGTTTGTACTAAAGTATGTATATACATTTATTGATATTTTGGTTGAAAATCTTGATTTCAACATAAGCAGCAGTAAAACCAATAAAAATAAAAAAGAGGAGTAAATTGAATAGGTTTGTGACAAGTATTGCAAATTGTCTATGCTCATGTACTATTGAAAAATAATTTTAGTATATTTCTATACGATGTCTTGTACCCACAACTAAACCCAACTAAACCAGATAACGATGGACACAGGATGAACAACGAGGATGAAAATATATTCTGTTCGCAGGTCACAGAGACCCAGAAAAAGTTTCAGGGAGCTTTAAAGGTCGCTGGCAGAGACACTGCACCCGCAACATGCAGACGCCAAATCCAGCCACACACACCGACTGACAGTTGCCGTCTTCTGGTTTTCACGCCACGTCCCACGGTCGGGAGTGAACTCCCCTTTCTCTCCCATTCTAGCTGCGCCTGCACCAGAGAGAGAGAGAGAGAGAGAGAGATATAGAGTGAGCACCGTCGTCCTCGTTCAACGCCTGCTGTTTTTGTCGCGCTGTTGCAAGGGTGGGGTCGACTCTGGCAGCAGGTACATCACCCTTCATGCCTTTTCGTGCCGCTCCTCGCTTGAAAACACTACTGACTTTACCCACGTCACTTGCTTTTTGTTCAATGATTTTCCATTTGGTTAAGTGGGTCGTGTTGGAGTGGTGTTGTTTGTTTGATTGTTTCCGAAGTGCACTAGTCGATGCTGCTAATGGTCCATGAGAGCTTCCTTACAGTTTTTACCACCTTGGAGTATGTTTTCTTCAGGATCTCCTTGAAGTAGCCCTCGTAACCCTCCAGTTTTCCAGGTGATGGACTCGGTTTGCCATGTTTTGAGGCTCGGTGGGAGTTGTACGCGGCTAGCCATGGCAACATAGACTCTTTTGCCTGGTTAGTACTGTTCTGCAAATCTTAATTCCAGACTGAAGAGATTAAGGCTTTTGTGGTAGAGTGTTTTTTTTTTTTTTTTTTTTTTTTTTTTTCACTTGCGAATAGTTAAACCGGCACGTAATGTGGGTTGTGATTGGAGTCTGATTTGAGCTTGGAGAGGTTGGTTGTCTCCGTTTCTTGTGCATGCTCAATCTCGCTTCAGAGTTCGTTATGAAAACTTTCTGTGAAAGGGATCCGTGCCAACTCTCCTTACAGTTCATTTACTCGTACAACTATGGCGATGGACAGGCTTATGACGTGTTCGTGGTATGGTAAGTCGTGGGTGGTCTCGCAAGCTACCTCGTTAGCTAAAGAGTTTCACCAGAATAGCCAAGGGTGATCGGGCTTTTCATTTCTGGATGAATGCTTTGTGTAGTAAGTCACAAAGCCTTTAGGAACAAGAGTGGTTTGTAGTGCACATATTCACCATTGCCCAATGTAAGCTGGGTCGAATATGACAATGCAGCGGAGGTTAATGCAACAGAATTGTGGAGAAGCTGTTTGCCAATCTTCTTCTGGAGTGTGAGCGTGTAAGACAGTTTTACCGGAAGAAAGTATCGTGAGGTCGAGAAGGGATGGCGATGGCTACTGTGATGGGGTGGATACCACGACTGGCAATTGGCGACGTAGCGAATGTGGGTCAATTGGCAGGCATCAATGCAGTGCAGCTAATAGCCATAATAGTCCAGGCAGCAAACAATGCTCGTATGCACAAAAAGAACTGCAGGCAATTCGCTCACCACCTGAAGCTGATCAGCAACCTTTTGGAGCAGCTCAACATGTCGGACCTCAAGGATCGACCTGAGACGCGAGAGCCACTGGAGCTTTTCGAAGAATCGCTCCGGAAAGCTGTTGTTCTTGTGGAAAATTGTCGTAACAAGAGCTACTTGTATCTCGTGGCCATGGGTTGGATGTATGTCAACAAGTTTCGCGATTACCAGGACGAAATCGACAAGTACCTTCGGCTCATTCCTCTCATCTCCCTCGTCGAAGACAGCCGGGTATGTATCGTTCTTCCATCGAACAACGCGAAAGTTTAGGTGTCGGCGTTTTCTTGTTACTCTGATTCGTTGGGCGCACATGGCAAACGAAACCAGCACAAGTATTGCAGGAAATTCTTAAGGTGGACTGTGTTTTTTAATTAGACTTCTCAGTCCGACATGCGAAACAATGTCGACAATTCTTACAGTTAGGTCTTGGACTATGAGGACGATAGTACATCTTCACCACATTGCTCGCCACATCTGCAAATTTAGTGAGTGAATTGACGACACTCCTTTTGGAGGAACGCGAATAATTGCTTTTAATATCGAAACAATCATGACGAAGTGCCACCCCGAACACACAGTTATTGGAGCGTGGGTTTTGCAGAAGCATTTGAAAGCCATAGAAAAGGACAGAAAGCCATACACACTCGAAGTGGACGAAGTGAAGGTGCAGGAGTCACTTTTGAAACGGGACCGTTCCAAGAGTGATTCAAACCGGCTGTCTCGCCAGCTTTCGAAGCGCTATCCAGGTGTGCCCCTCACTGAAGCGCTGAGGAATGAGAACGAGATGTTGCGGCAAGAGCTCCAGCGCATACAGGTTAGGACTTGTCCTAATCTCATCTTCCTCCACTAATAGTTCATTAAATTTACATACGTATACCGAGTCTGACGCATCTCGCATTGGTAATAAGTCAGCGCTCCTGAACATCTGTTGTGGCTGAATGGATTAGGCATGTATGGAACACGAGCACGCGCTTGTGATCGAGCAGCTCATTGAGTTCACCGAGAACGAACCTGCAAAATTGGAGAAGGCAGCCTCCAAAAGATTTTTTTAAGGAGACAGCAGCGAAGAGAAAATTCCACTGCAACCTGTTGATACAATATGATTATTTGCGGGGCAGCAAAAGCTACTTTTGGTTTTAATCACCGGAAGCACTCTAATCGGAACTACATATCATTTTTTAAGATAAAATTTTCTGGAGGCAATCAAGTAGAGATGACTCATTTTCTTCATTAGAAGTCATTATTTGTTGCCAGAATTTTTTGCAAGTTTGAAGACTCGGCGTAGCTGTTTGTGGAGCAGCCATGTGTGGAGGCTCAGCGGTGTAGATTATCATGTCACAAAGCTTCCGTGGCACACATTTATGTTGGCGCTATGCCTTGCTAACATGGAAGACTATGTATTGTATCAAGAATCAATTCGAGGAAAGTAAAAAAAGTAAGTACTTCCAATCAACGGGCCCATTTGAACTTTATTGCATTTATAGATAACATTACAATAATACCATTGACTTCAAACAGAGACCTACACTATGATGCACTCCTTAGAACGACCAAAATAATAAGACATTGAAAATTTTATTACGTAATCAAGATTAGTGAACGTAGCAACCATGATATGAAGGAGCATAACTATGTGAACAAAACAATTTGCTTGGCGTCTCTAACTTGCTTCACACTTGATTGCAATCACAGTGAACATCAAATTTTAAATGAACACAGTAATTGTGCATGGGATTGGTTTGAGGTCCTTCAAAGTTGTCCAATTAAGAATTAACCATCAATGAATGACTAGTAAATACTAGTAGCCTGTACTTACCAGTTATCCTTGGTGGAATGATCTAAAATCAAAACCCACCCATATTATACATGTGATAAGTGGAATTCTAGCACAATGAAAACTCAGAGGCGCATGACAGTACTCGTGTCCTATTTAGGGAGTAGATAGGGTCCATCTCCTCAGCAGAAGAGTGTTTGGCTACTAACCTTTAACGGGTACTAAATTCCTTTCGGTTGCAGTTATCTCCTTCATCACTCTCTTTTAGAAAACCTTAATATTCTTGACGAAGGTGAAGGCAGACCACACTTAAGAAAATGACCACAACAAGAATGGATTAGTAGAAACCTGGGCGAACAGAGGAAAATGATGTGCCTCGTCAATATATAATAGTACAAAAATAAGATTCGAAGTGATTCCCATTGATTGACTCGTGCGACTGTACATCCAGCTGCAAGTTGCGATATCTACTTAGAAACTCACAAGTTGGAAATCTGCACATAACTAGGTGAATCATATCTTGTGATTTCATTCTACAGTAGTAGCTCTTGTAAGGAAATAAATGCCTTCTGCAGCTGTCCAGAGATTATCTGCGTTCTTCTTCCCCATGCCGCACACCTGCACATTATTGCCACCCGTGTAGAGTGAGCACAACTTGAAAGAAAAACACTATATCATGCTTGGGTACGTGATAAACACATCAAATATTATTATGCTACCATAAACCACAACCAATCACACATACAAGCTTGCATGATGATCCCTATTTAAACACAAACTTATACTGCTCAGAAAATTACAAAAGCTCCAAAGACGTAAGTGTTACAGAAAGTTCCTCCTCGATAAACAAAATTGTGAACAGTACCTCTTGTTGACCTGAAACAATCCGGCTATATTTTTTGTCATGACTGTGAAGGTAACCATTGGTGTCAACATGTCGAAGCCGCACTTTCTGATCTTGCATCCACACCTTGCCCTTGCCCTCTATCTCCAGCCTGGCGTACCAATTGTGACAGGATTCTAGTCAAACACCGTTTCACGAAGGTATAAACAGAACTAATCCCTGAATGGAATATTTATATATGTGCACACATACACACACACACACACACACATATATATATATATATATATATATATATATATATGACCAATAGGAAGATCGAGCGAGCGAAGACGCACCTCCAATAATCGCCAGTATCAGATTGATCATCTCCTCCGAAAGCGCTAACCTGAATGCCAAATAATGAATTGTAATCCATCAGCAAAACCTTGCAAAATAATTGCACAAACCTGCATCAGAATGCAACAAGAAACACAAACCCAAGAATGATAATTCTGTCACATGCGTCACATTCGCAAAGCTACTCTCTTCACCAATCTGCACATACTACTGTCAAAATACTTAACAAATGAGCTTCCCATCAGCATGATCCGTCAATGGAACCACTCTGACAACAAATATCCATCAAAACTGATAGTTCCGACGAGGCATTCATACCTCAAGGTTGCCAGAAATGGGAGAGGGATGGAGATGACTGTGAAGCCATTTGCGGGTTCGCATATGCTGAAGACGAACTATAGAGCCATTTGGAATGACATCGCCCTGTTCAATACTCTCGTCGTCTGAAGAGGGTTTTACAGCCTGTTACATTCTCGAAAATACGTGCTGGCTTAGAACCAAAACTGTAATTATGTCAATTAAGAGACTGATATGTCGAGTGCGGTCAAGTCCAGACACCTTACAATTGGATGGAAATCAGTTATAAGCAATTCTAAACATGGTTAATACACTCTCCTAGCACGTAAATATTACATATGCATATGCGGTCACCAGTAGATACCTCCACTACTTAGAAACACCCATTATCCATGCCACAAGTGCACGTCTCCGAACTGTTCTAGACTTAGGATGACCACAAAAGAAATTGAACTGCCACTATAGTACAACTTTCAAAGAGTTGATCAGACAGCGAAAGAAAATCGATGCATTACGCAATTGAGAAAGTTTTGACGAGCTAAAATTTTAGCATGGCAGCAAACGTGAACATCTAGCAACAACTACAACATTAGCCAATGCTCAATTGAATTACGGGTCATTTTCTTGTCTTGTAGTCTCCAAAATACATACTGCGCTCTCAAAACGTTGTTGTGGAAGAAAGAAGCAACATGTGAGCAAGAGGATGCATTGTCACTCACCCAATAGCTGTTACCGTCTTCAACGCCGGGGAAGGCAGTCACAGATTGCTGTCCACTGCCAGAACCGTAGGGTACTTCATGCGAATGTAACCGAAACTTGGTACGATCATGCTGTAGCTTTATCATACTTCCATACGTCACCTGAAAAATGACACACACATCCCACCATAGCCATCGCACTCGTCAAAGAAGCTAAGGCATATCGAATAAAAACATCCACTTCTACATGTAAAATTGTACTCACACACGCCTTTATCCACTTCGTCACTGAAAACTTACGTAGGTAATGAATCAACAACAGATTTACCACACCCCCTGTAGCACGCTAAGCGCCCACCTACTTTCGGCGTTAACAAGTATCTACCAAAGTCGCAAAATGGAACAGTCAGCAACTGCAGTTTTCATATTTCGCAAACATATTAACAGGCGATTTATGTTCGTCACAAGTTGGCGTGCACAAAAGAAAGTTATAAGGACTGCAATCAGGTCATGCAAATGGATAGGTTATACTCTAGTTTTTATAAGACCGCCAAATAACAACGCCCCCTGGAATTTGACATCCCCGTGTGTGTTAATGAACCAGAATCGGGAATGCTGATCGAGTACTGAAAAGTAATAACTAAATGCTGCAAGTCATTCCCTCAGCTGCAGTGATCATAAAGCAGCACGTAGTGAAATGACCAGATTGGAATAGAGCAAGACAGTTTCCATTTCAATTCCTCGCACCTCTTTACCGTTAGAAGCACCTTCGACGGATGGAGAAAACGAGGGATGAAGAAGAGCCAGCAATACAACTAATGCAAGGGATATCAGCGCCATAGCCACGCACAGTTGAAGAAACCCCGCACTCTGGAAGCACCCACTCTCCGATTTCGATGACCTTGGCCCAGTGTTGTTCCCGTACCGCCGAGATGCCCTTGCTTCCGCCAACTTCTTCAGCAAAATTTCATTCTCAACATCAGAATTACGTGCTCCTATAGTGCCGCCAGTGGTTCGAAAATGAAGGCCGGCTGGATTTTTTGATGACACTTCCGGAGGCAATGCACTCCGGGGCGATGAAGGGGCCAGTTCTGTAGCCCTTTTAGCGGCTGTAGAAGACAGTTCACCGTCAGAAGTCTGCAACGCAATCCCGGCAAGGTTATTAGACTGTTCGAACGCACAAAATTAGGTCTAGAGCCATAAGTAAGCATTTCGGGTAAGAAAGTGGGCAGTTGTTGGGTTTGCCGTGAACGACGAACAGAGAGACATTACAGATGTTGATTGATGTTGAGCACAACGTCCGTAGAAGAGTAAGTTCTCATTACGTTCCTGAAGCTTGGGGACATGCAAAACAGAATCACTTCAACGACATCAAAAAGCACCGTATCCGAAAAACCTAGAAAGTTACACAGTAATCATCTCACCATCGCCACTTCATGCCCAAAACCGACCAACGCAACTCAAACCCTACAGATCGCGAGCTGCAGGATGGACCCGCACCTTCACCAAATTCTCCAACCCTAGACCCGAATAGGCTACCGACCCACTTCCCTGCACTACAACCTAACGCCCCAAATCTTCCACAACCCAATTTATTGACAGACAACACCAACCCACTCACCAAGATAGTTCAATGAATCCTCCCTTGAAGCCCCTCGAAACTACTACTTCGGTTTTCAAGCCTGATATTACCAACTCAGTCTGTCGGCAATCTACGATATACAATTGTTTCATGGTCAACGGCAGCTCAGTCAAACCCTTCAACATTTACAATTCAAAAGCTCTTTCTAGAAGCTGCCATGGCAATGGCCCAGCCTCGTTTATCACGCAGCCCCCTACCAACTCGTAATATGACTGCTCCTATTGAGAATTTTACGAACGATTCGCTTTATAGACACGCATGGAAGAAAGCTGGTCATGTGAACTACTCGCAATTCCAAAGGGCTTTGGTTATCTCCAGTGTTCAGGGGTAGGCTTCATATGGATGACGAAGCAGACACTGAAGGTTGATTGGGGGCCTGCTTAATGAACAATTTGGTATGAAATTTGCGCGCAATCAGGTTAAAATCCAGAGCATGCCAATTGGAGGAGATTTTGATGAGGCTGTTAGTTGAGGCGACATTGATTTTTACGTTCAAGTGTGGGAAAGGATTGATGGAGAGATTCTTGGAGAAGGAAGAAATGGTAGTAGAAGGACTTGAGTCGAACAGGAGACCACGGTAGCCTATCACAGGCGTCAGGATTACGTGCAAATTTCAAAACAAATTGTGGTTTATGCAACAACCAGCCAAACGAAGGATTGCTCACATTCAAGGAATCGAATCAATACCTCAAACTTTGGTTACAGGCCTTACATGGGATTGCAGAAGGGCAAGATTGTTCTATTTTCGCTCATTAAAATGCTCCATTACGAGGTGGATGTAATGAACATGCACAGAACACTGCCAGTTCTTACCCTTTCAAGACCGCCTGTGAGTGATGTTCGTCAAGATGAGAATCATCTTCAATACTATTTAATCGATAGATGCTTTTAAATTCGCAATGACATGTTTCGCCGGGGAGTTGATGTTTTTTCCACTGACATCCTCGTCAGATGAGAAAGCTTCAGAAGTAATAGAAGACTACCATTCCCTTAAACAGGTCACAGCATTGAGCCTCTTGACTGGAATCTTGTTAACCTTCAAGCCCAACTGCACTTCCATCTTCCTCGAAGTTCACACTATCACTGGGCAGTATCAAGTATGCCCATGAAGCAAGCGACTATGCCATCGAAAATTTCAAAGCATCAATGAGACTGACTTGAACTCACAGCACATCTTAAGAGCAAGATCAGAATGGCTTTCAAACGCCTTGGAGACATTGTTTATATTTTGATTTAGCCTTTGTCCTGTCTCTCCGAGTAGAAGTTACGTTTGCCTCAACAGGTCTATACAAATGGTAGAGAGGCATCCGCAAGTATCGAAGTCTTCTGAGGTCTTTGCATTGCCTCAGGAATTCATGGTAGCTTTCATTAGGCTGCTGCACCATTTACTTTTATTTAGGAGTCGGGGGTGTTTTTCAGGTTACACAACAAAAGATCATACTGCTAAACGAGTTCCATTGTAATCTGCCATGATGTTGTATTAGAAAGAGACACTAGGAGCACACATTGAGCGCAAGAAT
Organism: Physcomitrium patens; assembly: GCF_059467195.1. NCBI lineage: Eukaryota > Viridiplantae > Streptophyta > Bryopsida > Funariales > Funariaceae > Physcomitrium > Physcomitrium patens. The sequence goes on from NC_143421.1 coordinate 14,388,401, forward strand.
ATGTGTATGTGCAGATATATATATTCGTACACAGAACGACCGAATATCTCGAGTAGGAGACTTTCCAAGGAGAAACAACCTCGGCTAACTTCGAAGGCTCGCAATTCTTAACAATGACACAGCTGTTTAGTATCAGTGTTACATCTTTCTGGCAGTATCAATGAATTGCTCGTGTAGCAAAATATCAAAAGCCCAATTTAGCTTCAGACAAGAGTATCAATCCAATCAAGACATACAAAAAAAACACCAAAGAATGTACGTGCACCGCACTTACGGATCATAAAACTATTTCAGGAAAAGAATCGTCCATTAGGTGAGGAGGCTCACCAGGAAGTCACCGTGTCCACGCAACGGTACCGAGAAGGGGACGCACAAGCACAGGATAAACGCCTCTGCATCCACCACAGAAAGTAGGGAATGGGTCCTGCAGTACTGAGCAAGTCACAGTTAGGAAGACAACAAACACAACCAATCTCAGGACGTCTGCACAGGAAGAATTGGCGGGGCATGGCAAAAGGGGAAACCAATATACAATCTGCTGAGGAGCATCTCCTGTAATTCAGGCTGGATCTCAATTAGACTCTCAGAACAGACCCAAAGCAAAGCAACCTACTCTACATGTGCTGCACTCACGAACACCATGCGTGCGTCGTTGCTATCATCCAAATCCATCGGACACTCATGAATAACACCACAATTGTCGACTGCGATAAGCTTCATCTCCGTATCAATAACAGGCTTCGCACGTAGTACAGCAGTTCAGCCATATAGAAAGCGAAGAGCAGACCATTTCAAAGCACATGTATCAGACATCGAGTAATCACCATAGATATGAGCAGTTGCTGTTTCCCATCGACCAAGTTTCATAAATGATCTCACATCACCCCCCCCCTCCTCAATAAATAGCCATCTGCACCACTCCAACTCCACCACTGCAGCTCTCCATTAATCATCCCCATGTCATAAACCACCACGCTACACCTGCAATTTCCAGCTCGTGTAACCTTGCCTAAAACAACCCCTCCACACATGCCATCTTGAAAAGCGCAATCCTCGCAAGCAACCAACCACGTTCACGGTTTGTGATGTCACGCCTCGCCACCCCTTGCAAGCTGACGATGAAAGCTAGTGTGCGCTGCGCGCGTGAAGGAGAGTAACACCATGTGACACTGAGACGCACGATTAGACGCGGCATTAACTCGGCTCCATATGAGAGACAAGGCGCATTGAATCCACCAGTACACAACTGATCCGTCGGCAGGGTCGCAGGGGCTGCACAATGGACGGCAGCAAATGGAAGCCCTTACCACGACACCCTCCATCCTGTCCCCCCATGAAGCTTCAATGCCGCGCACCGAGACCCTCGCACACAGCTATTGGCTTCGGTATGCCACCACCCCTTGCACCGATCTCACCGACACCGCATCATCTTCATCCAACGACACCGCAAAGGTCACACCTTTAGGGGAAACAACCCCTGTAACTTTCTATGGGGATGCATCCTAATTGGATGTCTCGCCCATAAATAAGAAGATCCTGCAATAAAACGAGACATGTGTGTGTACAAGCTGCTCTTTCAGATCTCGAGGTTGCCGAGGAGAATCGACGCAAACCATCACTCAAGTTTGAGCTCTTCATTCCTGCACTGATGGTCCAAACTTCAAATAGAACACAATCACGAGATTAATTCTGTGTTCTTAAGAGAATGTTCTTTGAAACTTGCATGGCGCTGACTAGATCATGTGTGGAAATCCAACAGCAATGCAGGTTTTTAGGGCTGGGTTTTGGAGTTCAGGTGTAGCATTGGCATTTATTTTGATGAAAAGATATGTGAGGAAAGGGATTTTTGCGAAAGTGAAAAAAATATAAACAAAATGGTAACGTGGATTTTGAAATATATTGTTGGAGGGTCGCACAGTTGTAGGCAATTGTTTTTTATTAGTATTTATTTTTTACGTATCTTGGAATTGGAAGTTGTGAATGGATAGAGCTCTAGTATGACATTTTTATTGGCTTTAGAATCATTGGAAACGTTCGAATGTTTACTTTTATTACATTATACTCTACTGTATGAAAAAAAATGTGTACTATGCATAATTTGATTCTCACTTTTTATATTTTCTTTTCATGTAGTGCTTTGGGACATGGAAATCACCTTCAATGTTCTTGCTTTGATACAGAAAAACAGAACAGAAGTTAAAGCAATTGTTTGTTGTACACTAGAATCAACTATACTCTTAAAAGTAAACACCACCGTACCATCTTCAAATACATAACATTCTTATTTTATGAAACAAGACAAACAAATATCTAAAAGCTGACGAAAGCCCGAAACATTCAAGTATACAGAATTTAGAAGAGGGTCGATAGCATAATAATCAACTACTTGACTCCCGCAGAAGATAAAGGGTATTGAATGGTGTGAACAGTTAGGACATACTGACACAAAACCCTAATTCTTAAAGAGACAGGACTAACGAAAACAAAAAAAGGTGGGTCATCTTGCAGCAGAGAAGGAGAGTAGAGGATACCAGTTCGCTCTCATTAAAAATATAATAAAAATCCCATTTATTGATACATTCCTTGTTGACCACTTCTTTCCAAAGACTTCGCAATGTCCATGAAGAAATTAGGTCATACACTGTTTGCAAGGGACAAGTAAAACTCTACCATAAACTGGGTATGTGAGTTTACCACAAACTGGATGTGACAGAATCCTCCTCCCGCTGCAAAGGGGGCACCAAGTGTCATATCAAAGCGCCACAAACCACAAGCTGGGATTGCTTTACCTTTTTTGAAAAGAAAAAACTATCCTTTAAGGGTTTGTGTGGATTGGGGTTGTCTTCGTCCCCACCATCACAGAGCCAGGCAAAAGGTTATTTTGAATTGTCCTTCGAGCAGAAGCTTTTTTATCAGGATATGGGGTGGTTGCAAAATGGGCAAAAAAAAGAGAGCAACAGAAGAGAGAGCTTTCATCAGTAACCATTTGTACTCACTACCGACAAGCGGCTTGGGGACTACCACGTTCATCCAACAAGTTCCCCACGTTCGCTCCAACTTTCATCCACATATCATCCAAAGGATGAGTCCCATATTCTTGAACAAACATCCCTCTAACCCCGAATAATGGAATTGACTTTATGTGCAAACCCTAATTTTGACAATGGGGAACGGATATCATCCAAATTGGGTATCTTAATATGTCAGTTCATCTAGATGATAAATCTAGGACTTTCGCTTCCGTTCATCCTCCCCCTCTTTGTGGTTGGTGCTGTCCGTCCTCCCTTTTACCTTCTGGAATCCGATCTCCTAAAAAAATGGATGTGGACATGTAATGGGCCAAAATGGAATGGAACCCCTAGAAAAAGATAAAAATAAAAATAAAATAAATAAAGGTGGGACCCAGGTTCATAAAGTAATGTACTTCTTCTCACTATTACACCTCCACAAGGGCATGACGGGGATCACGGAACCTTCCGAGCTTTTCTCAGACGGATGAATGAATGATAACACGATATGAATGATATTAGTGGATGAACAAACGTATATTTGAATATATAGATGAACTAATGAATGAATGATTCCTCCGTCCCCCCCTTCCAGAACGCTGTTCCGTGTAACGAGGAAGAGAATCAGAACGACACGTGCACTAAGGAAGGGTGACGGGTCCCTCCGCGGTGACAAGTTCCATCCTTAATACCAAAACGAGGTCCTAAAACCGAGCCTAAGCTTCTTCTTCTTCTACCATGCGCCGTTGGGCAGAGAGAGAGAGAGAGAGCGAAAGAAAGCAATCGTCGTCGACATCGACGAAAGCCCACAGATGATGATGATACAAGCAAGCAAGCGCCCGCCAATCGAATCTTACAGCAGCAATCTCTTACCATTAAGTTCCATCCGTATTTATGCGGTGAAGAGTGGCGTATTTAGTATGAGTAATCAATGAGGTGGAGCGAGGTCCGATTGGAGGGGGAGGGATGAAGTCGAACGAAGGAGGAGGAGACGAAGAAGAAAGTAGAAAGACGAAGTAAACTAGGGGGCGGAGGTGCCACCACAAGCACGCAGCAAGCACACAGGCCCAGATCCAGAAGAAGCTGAGCACCACCATCGGGCAACGCGTCAGATACTTACCAGGAATAGGATATCGCAGAATGGATGAAGAAGAAGCACCAAATGGGGGGCTTGTGGTGGGTCGCACCCGAAGCTTCCAATCCTAAACAACCGAACTGGGACCCTGTCCCATGCGAGGCAGCAGCTGCAACGAAAATTATCGCCGATAATGTCAATATGCACCATGAAGTGATATATTTGGCTTGCCTCATCCCAATCACTGGCTACTTTGGTTTGCGCTGTGCAAAAAGTGGCACCACTTTTTATATTTCAAATCTCCGTATGCTCATGGCATTTCCTGTATGAGCGGCGCTATCCGGGGATTACTGGAGAGTGCAGTGGACCTCTTCTTCTTCATCATCTTCTGCTTGAGCCTGAATGGATCTCCCTCGTCATTCGACTGGGGAGAATCGTGCTAATAGTGAGCGGCAGACATGGGAAACGCGGGGTGGTGAAAACCCGAGCTGTGACTGCAGGTGGCGCTAGAGTAATTGAAGTGAATTGCGACTCAAGTGATGGTTGAGGTGAATGTTCTGGGTGAGTGGACACCGCGCAGCTGCAGTCGGGGCAGTGTTGACCTTGGTTACTACTGTGTTCGCAGACAGCACCAGAAGTGATGGATCCTGGTGTGGACCAGCATTCAGTGGGAGGGAGTTTTGGCTTCCCATTCACCATCGTCGATCCCACAAGACCGCAGTGAAAAAGTACTAGACAGATGATCGATCGATCTACCCCGTCACTGTGTGGAATCGATTTCCCCAACAGTGAAAGATTTCTTATTCAATTCCTGCTTTTTCGAGTTCCCTGCAGTTTTCCCCACTCCAACTTCGTCATCGGCCGCCCCCTTAATAGAGCGTGGGACCTCTTGCTTTTCTCGAAAGACGCGTTTCATCCACCTGTCGTGAGAGGAGGCATGATGGCTGAGAGTCTAGGTAGAATCTTTCGAGGATGAAGAGAGGCGGGCCACACCACCTGGCGATTCCAGCACCAGTGACCTGCGGCACTGCGGCGCAGCCATGGGAGATGAAATCGATGCATTTCCCCGTTTTGTTTTTTCCCTCTTGTCGCGGCGGAACCCATTTTCCCAGGACATGGAGCTTCGAAGCTACTTCAAATTTAGTGTGGATCAAGCACGGAACAACATTTTCGCTTTCTCGCTCTCACAACTTCTTCTTCTCCATCTTCTTCCTCCGCGATGGCTCGACCGATCCATGGCTTGCGAAAACGTGCACTGACATCGAATTCGTCTTGGGCGTTGCGAAAACCCTAAAACTGGTGTCTTGCAAACCCATGTAATCGATTGGATCCATAACAAAATTGGGCTTGATGAGGATTGTCGTAGACACTAACACGGATATATTTATACTTAAAAGCAGTGGTTTTTTACGACACTGATATTACCATGAAAAGTTCAGCTCATTTTAAAATGATTTCTGCAATTACTAGATGTTGATGGATTTTTTAGCAACAGCTTTTCATTGCTTTGTAAAAAAACAATGTTTATTTATTTATTTATTAAGATGCATTTCTGTGGTTGAGCATGCTTGAAATCATGAAAGTCTAAAAGAGAAGTGCAAATAAATAAACAAACAAACAAAGATAAATATGGCACAATTATTGTATGTACAAGTTTCAATACCATTCATTTTGTTTTGTTTTCTTTTTCTTTCTACATAAATGGTTGTACAGGTTGTACACTTGTTGTTGAATAATTTCAAAATGGTTCATTTTCTTATTATTTTTTTAAAAAATAAAACAAAATGTTTAGATCCTACAAAAGACAGCATGAACAATAATGCAAGAATGCAATAATTTGACTCATTAAATCATGACATTCAATTGCAATCTAATACAGCAAAAAGTATTATATTTAGTACATTCAAAGGTAAATCACACAAAATGATTGTAACAAATTAAAAACACATATATGGACATATATCTTGAAAACAATTTAAATTATGATAACCATTATATATGGTACAATTTTTTGATTAGTTGAAAGCAACTACTTAAAAATCATTTTGTAAGGAAGGTATGCAACCATTCATATTTATTTCGAATTATAAATAAATTTAAAAACAAATAAATAAATAACATCCAACATGTTTTTATTTTTGTTGTAACAAACTTATTAAATATATGAACACTGAATGAATGTTTAAGAACATGTAATTTATTGGGTTGGACATGAATAACGCAGAATAATAATGATATTTCAAATTCTACTTCATGATATCTATTTGATGGATAGCATAAAAAAATAATAAACTAAACGATATACATACCCATATCTTTTCCATTTCAAGAGATTGGGTATCATATACACATTTGCCAGACATAGCTTAATGTAATTTCAAATACAGGAAATGGACACACAAATACTCTATTGAACTTTTGAAACATTTTAAGGCCACACATGTACAGATCACTTGCAGATAAAAATTAACAAATTTTTATAATCGTAAATTAAAATACAGAATTACACTAATGGATTTTAATTGTAAATAAATTGTCTTATTAACATCAAAATCATTTTTTATAAAATAAAACATTTACAAAATCACAACATAACATTTCATTCTTTTGAATATTATGTAACATGTTAATTAAATCATTATAACACAAACTCATTGATGAGTTAACTTGAATGAAAAAACAAACTAATCTCACATGTTTTCATATTATTCAAATAAGGTTACTTTTGAATAAAGTTATTTTCATTTGTAACTTTATAAACTACATAACATAAACATTCTCACAACGGTAAAGTAGTATTAAATGTATTTTTTGTTACTAAAATACATATACATATATATGCATGATTCAAATGAAAATTGCAAATATATATATATATATATATATATATATATACTGTACTTTAATTGGAACTGGCAGTAAATTCCAATGTAGCTCAATTCATTGAATCAAAAAAGTGCTTCAAAAGGTGTAAATAAAAATATAAACAGTCTAATTATAATTAATTGTATGTTACTTCTATTAGTCATAATAAGTTCACTTCAAGCCTTTGACGAATTAAAAACAAAATTGTTTACATTTTATAAATTTATTAAGAGTAGAGCTAAATATTTATGTATGTTCCATACCCTAAACTTATGTTTCTATTTGATTGTTTTTGTACGTACTCACACATTAAATTACTAATTATAAATGAAGAGATACTTTATGTTGATCAATGAAAGTAAAAAAAAAAAAAAAAAAAAAAATTAAATCACCTTTTATTGTTTTCACATAAAAACTAGAATTGCATTTTGTAAATATTAAGAATTCATAAAAGAAACAAGAAAAATATTAATTCAAATTTTGAGAATTATGAGTCCGTAAAGATTTTTTTCATAATTATAAAATTGGTTTGGGGCTATTTTACAATTACTTGATTATTTTTGTGATTATAACTGTTTTATGATTATGAACTTTTGTTATTGTGCAAAAAATAACAAAAAAACATTCTAATTGAAAGCATGTGTTATATTACATATTATATGGAATAATACACAAAAAATAAAAAATCAAATATAGATTACTTGTCAATTTACTTGTAATTATAAAGATCCAATATAAGTTTTACTTCACAAATATTAGTTGTATACGACTAGATATTTTGATATATATAAAAAAATACACATTATTTTTATATTATAGAAGAAAAATGAATACAAATAAATATGTGAATATATAACATTGATACTATTATGCATTGTTTTTTAAGATTTTGGAATAAATCTTTATGGATTTATTAATAGTTTTATGAAATTGAAAAAAGAGTTTATGATACATTCTCAAAATTCAATACTAAATATTTGATTAAATAATTTTTGTGAATGATTTTTATTTACATATAAACCAAGATTTGTATATTTAATACAATGTACTTTATCAATATAAAAAACTCGATTTTGCACAAAATAAAATAAAATACTTTTGCATTGAATTATGATATTAATTTCTTAATAGCTTTTCTAATAACCTCCTAAACTATAAATATTATGGATATATACATTTACATATATGTAGACATAAATTATTATAAATTTAAAAGAATAAAGAAAAGAAAGTATGGCAAATATATTATAACTTTTGACATACTTTACTGTTTATTGAAACGCGTTTCTCATTTTAAACATGTATTAAGCATGTCAATTATTTGGTTAGAAAATGCTTTGCTTGGGAGTCTAGAATAATTTAGATAAATTTTATTTTTAATGATATTTAGGTAATTTTATGAAAATAAACATTACAAAATATGGTTCTATGAAAGTCTGATGAGATCATATTTTCTTTAAAAGCTTCATCATATTACACTTTAAAGCAAATGATTTAGTTTGATTTCATAAACAACATAGAAAATATCTATTGGTTATTTTTATTTAATTATCTAAAATCTTCAACACATTATAAAAAAATGAATAAGAATAAAATTATCTAAATATTAAATGGTGTAGTTAATTGGTCTGTTCAAATATCTTTTAACTGCTTATTACTTTAACTTTCTATTGAGCATACTATTTGTTTTTCAATAAATTTACTTGAAAGTTGAGGAGATTATGCAGATTTTCAACCATTGGTGTCTTGGCATAGCAACTTGGCTACATTGTTACATTTAAATATTTTGATCCTTTCATATTACTATACAGTACAAATTCTATCAAATTTGAGACTTCAAAATATTCCAAAAGATTTAAGTAGAAACATGCCTGAATCCGAGAATTTTATCCTTTTAAAGATTTTAAAAAAGTCTTAAAAATTCTAAATTCAATTGTACCTTTGTTTAAGTATTTCTTTGGCTATAAATATTTAAGAAAAAAAAAAAAAAAAAAACTAATTGAGAAAAAACCACGAGTCAAGTTGCATTATTTGTACAATAATATATGACAAACAGATACTTTAAGTATTTGGATTTTCTTGTATGCAATTCAAATGTGAATTTTTATTTTTAACCATAATACTCTCTGTGATAATTCTTGTTGGTAATAATAAAATTTAAAATTGAAATGGAAAACAAATCAGATATGAAAAAATTATCATTAACCAGGTGTTCGTTTCATGAACTGTTCCTAATCGTGCATACAGTAAAGTGCAATATTAGCAGATTTAAAATCTTGTAGCCAAGTATTACTCTCAGATTGTAATTAAGCCTAAATTAAGGAAAATACTTATTAATTTTGTATTATGCAGATACAGTGATTATTACATTTTTACAATGAAAATTTCAAAGTACTGCATAGTGATTGATTTCCTGATTTATAATTTTGATGATATTGAGAATGAACAAAATGAAGTACATTCTCATCCTCTTAAACTTTCTTCTCTCTCTATACATGTAAGAAATCTGAATTAATTCATGATTCAATAATTAAACTTCGCAGTTTCTGAGCTAATTTATAAAAAAAAATTACTATACCACTTTTGATTTTATTCAGTATAAAACAAGTTGAGTTACTTATAATTTGATTGGTCAAACCACGAAATTTGATAGTTATTTTGTTCAAAATCTTTTATTTTTTAGTAAAGAATACTTAATATTAAATGATAATGTTATTACGTTCCAAGTTATTACAAGATTTTATGTCTTAATTTTGAAAAATCAATCTTATCAAAATAATTCATATACTGTAAAAAGTTGTAAATAAAATAATTGAGTACTTTTCTTCAATTTAAATATTTTCTTGTTAGCTCTAGTTATTGACATGTATTAACATGTTTATATATAGATAGACAAGTTGTAGTGTATACTTCTATTCATTTTAAAAAATACACTATAAATGTTAATCTTTTAATAATCTATTTTTAAATTTAATTTAGTAGGCAATTTTATTAAAAAAATATAATCTATTTTTCATATTTTATATTCCATATAAAATATTAATAGTATTATAAATAAATAAATGATGAAAATACTTTAATTAACATATATATATATATATATATATATACATATTGTATATGTATCAATTTATTATTATTTTTAATCTTGTTAGGCAAAATATTGTGAATTAGAGTCTACAGTGTAAAATGTTATCACGATGAAACTATTCTAAAGATTATCAATCATTAAACATTCAATATCTTGTCTAAAAAAAAAAGATCCTTGTGTTGTTAAGTAATATACTTTTATACTTTCACAAATCTCAAATATAAACTTAATTTATCTTAGATTATAATAAAGATCTGAAATTGGAATGGAATTCATGTTATACAATTACATCCACACGTGTCTATTATTGTATTGCAATTTAATATGCAATTTGTGTAGGATTTGACAGTTATTAAATATATCTATATATTGATTTAATTATATTATAGGATAATCAATCTCTAGGTCACAATTTCCCCATCACTTTCTCATTGAGTAACATTTGATTATCTTGATTCAAATAAATAGTAAAAAAAAAACAAAAAACAAAATAGAAACCTGGATAGCAAAACCTACTCTGATTTTAAGGTCGTTATTCACGCATAGGAATCTCTAAACATTAAATCAAAATTCCAATTTCCTCCTTTAACTCCCCTATAAGAAAAGTGCGAATATTAAGAGATCGGACAAGATCCAGAAGCGGAAAACTTTCTTATTTAAAAGAAAAAAAAGAAAAAAGAAAATCAAACAAAAACCAAGAATTTGAATAAGAAGTCATGTATTGTATTATCCCAGAAGTTATATACTTTCAAAAGGAAGAAAAATGGGCCTTTCACACCCAATGAATGAATGAATGAATGAATGAATGAACGAACGGGGCCAAGGGGAGGAAAAATAATTCCAACAACTCCCCTCCTTATCTTTTTACTTTCTTGTAGGCGAAAAAGGAAAAAGGAAGGCTAGGGAAGGAAGGAAGGTGCAGGGAAGGAGGGCGGGAGCCGAGAATAATGGACCAGTGAAGACTTTTAGGAACACACAGCGAGACGGTCATGGGTGCACTCCCCCACTCATTGCACTTCGTATGGCAGGACATTGCCACCTGTAACCGTGCCTCGCCCCTGGTCCATACGAAACCGCGTCGATTACGAACGAACGAACGAACGAACGAACGAGGAGGGACGAACGAGGGAGGCAATCACCTCCAGCGAATTCACCTCCAGCGAATTCTTAGAACATATCCCCGCCTCTTGCCTGCCTGTCCGCTTCTGCTCCTGAACCATGCGGTTTCAACCCCGTATCCTTCGCCACGTCGTGCTCGCCCAACGCTGGACCGCGCGGTTGGCGAAACCGACTGCGCGGCCCACGGTAAGGTGATTCCACGCCACCCCGAGCGCGCCTGGTCGAGATCACGCGCGGGGTTCGCATCCCCCTCCACCGCCCCCGCCCGCTTTTCAGATTAGCCTTGCGCTGCCCCGTTCTTTCTTTCTTGCCCTCGTTTACCCCCCCCCCCCCCCCCGCGACCCTTTACGGAGTGAGTGAGTGCCTATGTCAGAGTGCGCCTTCCTTCCTGCTCTTCGTCTTTGCTTTTTCGTCCCGTTTTCAACGTTTGGGTACCCGAATTGCGACTCCCTTGCCCCCTCGGTCTTGTCATTCCTGACCACAGTTTCCAGTGAATCGTGGAGGGGGGGGGGAGGGGGTGATTTTTGTGGAGCGATGACCCTGGTGCCATGACTTGGACTTGGATGAGCCCAACGAATGCATTGATTGTGGATTAGTGGCAGAAGAACTGGGTTGATATTGCTGCTTTCCTTGCTCGATGTCTTGCTAGGAAGAGTTTTGGTCGCTGGTGCGTGGTGAGGAGCTCTGTAGGACGTTTCAACTTCGGTTTTGAATGTGCGCTGGAGCGCGGGTTAAGAGACGCTTGAAGAGCAAACCCTGTCTTGGGGTGAGAGGAGAGATGGTTAGATCGACGCCAGGGTTTGATTGGAGGTGCAGGGAACGAGAGTAGGGAGGCGGGTGGAGTGACCGGGGAAGAACAAGCCCGTTGGAGCGGAGATGGTGCGAGTGTGGGAGATAGATCATGTGGATGCAGAGTGCACTACGATGCAGGGCAGGATATGGGCATGGACAAAAGTAGGTGCCACTGAGTTGTAGAGGTGCTGGCTGAGTGAGGAGGTTAGAAAATACTGGTGTTTGGAGAGGGAAGACTGTATGCAGCTTGGTGAGTTGGCGTCCCAACTTGATGGTTGACAAACGGAGAAACGGAGGATTCTTCTTGTTTTCACAGGTGAGCACTTCTGTCTTCCGGACTTTTCCACCTTTCTAGAGCATTGAGCCACAGCTTTCTGGCAAAGGTTGTTCGCAGACGCTACATTCGAAAGAGTGGCTGTATAACAGTATTTACCCGAAGAGGTGACACCCATACCCTATTTGAATCGGACGTCGACGACCTCCCAGCACTCGTGCAGGCGGGGACTGCCTTTCAATGCCTTCCACAGCCTGGGTTGTCACTTCTAGGTGTAGTCCCCAATCTGTTGAAGTTTGCTTTCGTGGCTTAATAGTTACCTTGCCAGCATCCTCTCGCAAGGTCTTGTTGACAGCAACTTGACAGGTTCTTCTGTCCCCACCCTGCACGTGAAAGATGCCGCCCGCCGATTCGCCCAAAATTTGTTGGACTTCCTCTCCTTGTGATGCGCTGGCACTGTCAGTGCATCCTGGTTTGGAAATAGTGCCTCGGGTGAAAGACAAAAAATGTTGAAATTGTTCCGCCGTTATTCTCCAGCATGGCCCTCGGTGAGTAACCTATTGATATGCATGCAGGGAAGGAGGGTGCGTCGCTTCAAAAGAATAACTCGGGAAGGTCACTGTTGGTCGATGTTTGGTTGGGTAGTTTGGAAACCCCAGTGTACGTGTGAAGAAGAAAACATTCCAGATTGGCCGCGCCTTGTGCAGCATGTAGAAAGCGGGTCCAATGTCTGTGCGGGGGCGCTTTGTTGCGTAGGATTAACGTGGTTGGAGAGGGCAGATGTATAGTCCTGGTAGGGGTGATGCCCGTGCAACTGCGCTGCCCAATGCTCGCGACTCATCGACTTCCATGCCTATCGATCACGCATCAGCGTGGCACAGAGAGCCTTACAACCGGGACGCGAGGTTAGATAGAGGTGACAGGGAGAGGATTATCGGAGGGAAGAGGGAGTGGAATTCGGACAGAGCTTCGTTTGGAGCGCCTTATCCCAGAGCCTTCGGTGGGCTGCACCCTGTGAACGGGAGCCTTGGACCTCCGAACAAGCGTCGGCTGAACGGTGAGTGGAAGCGATTAGGCACATGAAAACTTTGGTCGTACGGGAATGGGTGTGTCCCTTTGACCTGTTGGCTCGCGCAGGTAGCAGTGTTGGACTAGATCGGGTGTGCGAAGAAAGGGGTGTTGATTTGTATTCGGATGGTTGGGTTGTCCTTTGTTGCAGGGCGACACACCGGGTTTCACAACGAGGGCGGGCGGTATGTGTCACCAGGACATCGAGGGGAGCCGCCGTTCGGGTCCGTGGGCCCTGTGGAGAACGGGTTAGGACGGAAGTTTGACAGAGAGTCGTTCTATCCAGGATCAGGATGTCCTGTCGGGGGTTCGGGGTTCGGCAACGGTGTGGGCGTGGACCAGCGTGCGAAGGAATTGGAGGAGAGGCACAAGAAGGAACCTTTTCTGCTGTTGAGAGACGGCAGGGACGGCGGGAGCTGTGGCGGAATCGAGCATGGCGTGCGTTCGTTTCCTTCTCAAGCGGTGTGTGAGGCAGAGAAGAGTTGTTGGGAGAGGGAGAGATCGAAAGGAGCGGTGGGTAATGGTTGGGAGTCGTCGCAGAAATTGCAGCGAGATCTTCGTGAGAGGGTGGGCGGAAAGGCGGAGGGTTACAGCAGAAGGGAGGGGAAGTTGTCCCAGCACGACGGAGGAAGGGAGTGGTCGCAGGCGGACAAGGAGTTGGAGGGGCGTAGAGTGGACGGGTACGGGAGTAGCAGTCGGGACGGTTTGACGGGTGACGGCGTGGGTGGAATCAAGGAGGCAGTGGGTGGGTGTGAGTGGAGGCGGAAGGAGAGGTCGAGTTCCGTGAGTGCATCCCGAAGCGGTAGTTATGTTGCAAGTAGCGGGACCGCGAAGGGGCCCGTGGGGAGACCCCAGGCGCTGGACGTGTCCGGGAGCGCGTCGTCGCCACAGGTTTCACCCCATTCGACAGCTTCGCCAGGGGTGCAGGAAGCGAGTCGCGATGATGGGAGCCAACCGTCTCCGCCGAAACGGCCTCGGCTGGGGTGGGGTCAAGGACTTGCAAAGTACGAGAAGAAGAAGGTTGTGGAGACGGATGAGGTTGGGGTGTCCGCATCGGGAGGCAGCGTGTCGGGAAGGGAAAGATCGAGTGTAAGTGGCGCAACGACGGAAGTGGTGCAGACGCAGGAGTCGCAGGCAGCAGAGGAAAGCCCCGTGTCTGTTGTGTCGAATCTGAGCACATTGCCTCCGCTGACGCCGTCAGCATCACCTTCGCAGCAGGCAGCGGAAGGTACGTCGGAATGGATGGGATATGATGGATTGTGTTGAGCAGCTGGTGTTTATGGTGCAGGAGTGGGTGCGTGAATGGGTGATGGATGTGTGGATGGGATGGCAGCTTTTGCGGATGTGAGTTTTGGGGAAGGGGAGTCGAGCGGTGAGAGTGAGAAGCGAGGTGTGAGAGGGTGCAGAGGTGTTGACTTGTGAGTCGTGGCGAGTGGGTACGTGCAGTTGTGTCGAAGGCGATGGTGGAGTGTGACGGAGTGGAGCAAGAGGTAGTAGGCAAGGTATGCGAGAGAGTGGCAGCAGAAGCGGAGGCGGGCGGTTGGATTTCGAAGCCTGAGGGTGTGGTGGCGGATGATGTTGAGAAAAGAGGTAACATGCGTGCGGTGACAGAATGCGGGTTGGAAGAGAGCGTGAGACAAGGTGAATGCTGTGAGGCGTTGGGTTTGAAGGAGTCGATGGAGTGCCAAGCGTCACCGAAAGTGCGTGGGTCAGTTGAGCACTGCGGCGGTGTGGAGGTGGGTGGTGAGGTCGGTGTGAGTGACGCTGGTTCGAGATGGGCGAAGGAGGATATACTGCTGAGAGTGGAGAAAGTTGAGTATGAGATCGAGGAGGTCGAAAGGGAACTAGCGAAGGCGGAGAAGGTTGGGAGTGACAGGAGGGCAGCGGGTGAATGGGTTGCGGGAGTGGTTGGTGATGAGGGGAGTGCTGGCGTGGACGGTGTTGTGAAAGTGGAGGATGGAATTGATGACGGTGAAGCTATGGACGTGGATGCAGCAGAGGTCCATCCGGGAAGGGTTGACAGTCGAGAAAGTGGCGAGGCGATGCAGGTTGCGTGTTCTGGTCGGAATTGGTCAGGAGGAGAGGAATGCGGAAATGGGAGATGGGGAAGCGACGGAGCTGGAGCAGCCGGGAATGTTGGGGAGCGAGTCGGGGGCGGCGTGAGTGAGGGTGGACACGGAGGATCGGTGGACGATGGAGGAGTTCTGGAGGAAGGTGAGTTGGGTGAAGAGAAGCAAGAAGAGTGGACGTCGAAGCAGATGAGTGTGGGATTGGAGAGTGAGGGGAATCCGGCATACAGCCCTAGGGCAGAAACAGAGCCGGCACAGAGAGAGGAGATGGATGTGACAGCGGGTGTGTCAAAATGTGGGGTTGCAGAGAAGGAGGAGGCAGAGAGAAAGGTGATATCGTGGGATGTGGAGGTGGTTGCGAGAAGTTTGATGGAGGAGAATAAGAAGCGAGCCGAGCAGGCAAGGGAGACGTTTGTGCACCTTCTCAGGGAGGGTGTTGGCGTGGAAGGAACGTTGTACAGGTGTCCTGCGGAAGCAGGCGTATGGAAGGAGAACGTGGAGAGGCACTATCGGAACCAGGAGAGGATGTTGGAGAAGATGGGAGAGAGACGGCAGTCGTTGAGGTTTGCGGAGCAGGTATTAGCGATGAGGTTTCGAGCACTGAAAGAGGCGTGGAAGCAGGAGCAGGTGGGGATGAGGCAACAGCAGAGAGGAACAAAGCCCGTGCGCAGATGGGAGGTGGAGAAACGGAACGGGACTGCACTTCATTGCCATCGGTCATCTCTGCGGTTGAGGCCCGTACAAGCAGGTAGTTTGGTGATGTTGGAAGCAAGAGGAATGGTCGAGGCTTGTGGTTGAGCAATAGTTGAAACGAGGGGTGTGATGGGATGATGTGACGGGCAGTGTGGAGCGTGGGTGGCATGGAGGTGTGAGTGAGTGTTGGAATGTGTTGCAGAGGCGGTATGGATGATGGAAGGGTGAAGAGGTGACGGTAACATGGGAGGGAGGGAAAGGAATGAGAGGGTGGGTGTGTTGTGGGGAGGGAAGTGGGAGATGGTGAGAATTGACGGTGCGGTGGTTGTGGTGTCAGGTATGGAGAAAGTGGAAGCTGTGTCGGAGGAATGCATGAAGAAGGTGATGGCGAAGGCAGTGGTGGGGCCGGTGAGGGGCGTGTTGAAAATGCCGAGCATGATTGTGGGGCAGGAGAACAGACTGGCGCGGAGGTTTGAGAGCAAGAACGCGCTGGTGGAGGATCCTGTTGGGATGGAGAGGGAGCGAAAGAGCATGAATCCATGGTCTTGGGAAGAGAAGAGGGTATTTCTGGAGAAGTTCGCGGTGTACAACAAGAACTTCAGCAAGATCGCGTCGCATTTGGAGTTGAAAACGACGGCGGACTGTGTGGAGTTCTACTATCGGAACCAGAAGTCGGAGGATTTCGAGAGGATAAGGCGGAGGCAGCAGCTGAAGAAGAGACGGGATTATTCTCGAGTGGGTGGATCGTTTCTTTCGACGGGGCTGCAGACGAGCAGCCAGCGAAGAGAGGCAAATGGGCATGGGCGGACCGAAGGTGCGAACGTGCAGACAGTGGGAGCGGTGGTGGGAGTTTCTCACATCAGCGTAGGTACGAAGGCCGCGAGGAGCAGCATGCAGCAGAAGCCGGTGGAGCGTCAGCGGGTGAGCTCAGCGTTGGAACCCGGGAGCCTACCTGGAGCTGTTGAGATAGGGAAGGGTGTGAGCGGAAAGGAAAACAAGTGGTGTGGGACAGGTGGAGTTTCAGGCAGTGCAGCGGGGCGTGGTGGGATTTTTGGGATGGTATTATCGGGGGCGACGGTGTCTTGTGGTTTGAGCTCCGCCGTGGCAGGTGCTGTAAAGATCGGTCGGGAAAGAAGCTCGGTGAAGACGATGGTTGACGCAGGATTAGTAGTCGCTCGGTGCGGTCAGTACGAGCCGAACTGTTTTGGGGCAAAAGGGACCCGGAGTATACATCCTCCACTGGGTTTGGAGAATTTTGCCAAAGAGGAGGTTGGATTAAATTGCGGGCATTTTGATGCGCTTTTCCTATAGACTTGGGTAGCGATGTTGATGAATGAAGTTGGGAGCTATGGTTGTGGTGCAGGCATGCATGTTTGATTGGATTAAATGGGATGCTGATCGTCTGTTTTACTTGCCTCTTACTGTGTCGTATCGGTTTTCTGGGCACCTTGTTGGTGCGCACACACGTGTACTGGTGGTAGAAGCTGAAGGGTAGTTGTGGTTTGGTTGGATGTGTGCAGGGTGATGCGCAGTGGACAGACAGAGAAAGAGAGCTGTTTACGGAGGGCGTTAGGCTATTTGGGAAGGACTTCGAGAGGATTGCTGTGCATGTTGGATCGACAAAGAGTGTGGGTCAGTGCAAGGCATTTTTCTGCAAGACCCGTAAGCGTTTGGGGCTGGACAAGCTGGTGGAGAAGTATGAGGATTCATTGAAGGTAAGGTATGGAGGTGTTATGGCAGAGAGTCTCGAATGTGCAGATGTAGGGCGTGGAGAAGCTGCGGGCATGGTGGCGGAAGATTTGCGGACGTCAAGCTTGTTTGAGTGTTCGTGTCCCGGTATGGAAGTGGAAAGTCACGGAGACAAGGGAGATGAGAATGAGAAGTCAGTGGAAGCTGTGGTTCCTGTTGATGTACAGGAGATGGAAGCGGTGGAAGTTGAGGCAGTTGAGGGTGTGAGAGTAGAGGGGGTAGTAGTTGAGGTACAATCGGTGGAGTCTGAAGTCGTGCAGGATGTTGCAATTGCTGATGATGCCTTGGTGAATGGAGATGTGGAGCCTAGAGGTATTGAGGGTTTTGTAGCAGAGGACGATGCTTCCCAAGAGTTGATGTCTAAAGATGAAGCAATTGAAAAATCAGTGGAAGATACAGGATTCGAAATTGCCGTGGTGGTTGCAAGTGCGGCAGATGCTGATGTTGATAAAGCATCGTCGAATGCGTCGGTTGAGGTTACAGCCTTTAACGAAGCATTGAGGGATGAAACAGTGGAGGATGCTGCTGTTGAGCAAGTGGTGGTGAGTGAATGCTTGGATGCAGCAGCCGGGATACTTGAGAACGAGAATTTAGCAGTGGAGGGTTCGATTGTTCTGGAACAAGTAGGGACAGATGGTCATCCTGACGAGGGTAGAGGCGTCGGAGGTGTAGCCGTTGAGACCTCAAACGGTGTTTGTGAAGAAGGCAATGGTGATGCTGTTGGGGCTACATCTGTAGTGGTCATTTCGAAGGATGTGTTATTAGGGTCGTTTGTTTGTTTGAAAGAAGACACAGCCATTGTGGATAGCGCCTGTCCGGCAGATCGTGAACCAGTTGCAAGTACTCCTGCCGTGGATGCTAGTGGCGCAGAAGATCCTGTATGTGTGAGGACGGATGCAGTGAATGTACCTAATGATGCTTCTGTGGAAGCTGTGAAAGTGGATGCAGCTGAGGACGTTTTTACAGGCAATAAATCAACAGACTTGGCTGCAGGATGTACTATTCGGGAGGGGGACCCTGCTGATGTGGTTAAGGTTGCTGAAAGTGGTTTGGAGTCTTCGAAGTGTGTGGCTGCCGTTGGTGTTGATAAGGCTGTTTTTCCAGTAACCAAAATGAGTACCCAAGTAGCAGATGAGCCGGAAGCGAAGGCAAGTCCAAAGGTCGACGTTAAGTCTGAGCCTGGGTCACCTCAAGTGGCAACATCTGTTAGCACAGATTCGGCATCTTTTACATCTGCGGCAGCTGCTGTGAGCCATTCTGGTGAGCCTGTGTTTTCAACAACTTCGTCGATGCAAGGTCGGGAGAAGGTGGGAAGGGTTGGAGGCGGTGAAACCAAGTCGAGAAGGGAGCCGACTTCTTGGACTCAAGAGGAGAAAGAGAAGTTCGCGGACATTATACGGAACCATGGGAAGGATTGGACTAGGCTGCACGAATGTTTGCCCTCGAAGTCTTTAACGCAGATCAAAACATACTTTCAGAACTCGAAGGCAAAACTGGGTCTTCTGAATGCAGAGGGTGTGAATGTTCCGGGAGGCAGGGTAGCCGGAAGTCGGAAGAGGAAAGTTGATGAAGCAGAAAACGGCAGCAACAACGTGTCTTGTTTGAGCTCAGGGAATGAGTTGAAGGGAGGCGGTGTTTCTGCTAGCGACATGGATGGCGTTTGTCAGAATGTGAAAGCAGCGGTGGGCGGGGTTCCAAGCATGAACCCAAGCATGGGGATGGGTAGTGGTCCATCGGGGTTGGAGAGCATGCTGTACCCGTTTCTCGGTCAGCGAGTGGAAGATCAAATAGCGTTGCAGAATTTTGTGCGGATGTATAGTGCGAACGGGTTAGCACAGAATATTGCGGGTGGGGTAAACCCGTTTGTGCAGCAATATGGGTTTCCAATGTTTCCGAACGCAGGGCATCAAAGGGCAAGTCAGCTGAGTTTGCAGCAACAGCTTGCAGCATCTCTGGCTCAGAAGTCGGGTCAAGCGAAGGGGCTGCAGCAGCAGGAGTTGCAAGGTTTTGGAAGCGTTCAACAAAGCGGTCAAGCAAGTGTTCAGCAGAAAGTTGCACATCAATTGCAGAGCGCACAGGTGGGGAGAGGTGGTTGGTTGAGAAGCTGAGTAGTGATGGTCTTGGTGCTTAGTGACAGTGTACGGTTTTATAAACCGGGTAGTTGTGGACGGAGAGTTTGTGGTGTGCATGATTGTGACGATTGGTACGTGAGAGTGGAATGAGCAATGTGGCGATGCAGCAAATAGTCGTGATTTTGTGTGGGATAGCGAGGCTGTAGATTGGTGTTGATGGATTAGCCGTGATTTGCAGATGGTGCGAAATCAGCAGCTTCTGGCAAGTGTGATGCAGCATCAAGCGGCAGCACATCATCAGCAAAATCAGACGAGCAAGAGCGTTCCTCACCCTCTTCAGCCGCAGGTACAGCTAGTTTTCCAGCTTCAATGGTTGAGGGATTGTTTGTTTTGGAAGAGGAAATATAGTAGCTAAAAGGTTGTTCTGGCAGGTTGTGGTACCTCAACCTGGGGTTGCTGGTCAGCGGCAACAGCACCCGCAAGCTCAACAAGGTGGGAGTCAGCAGGAGCAAGGTAGTCCTGGTCACCCGATAGGTAATCCAAGTTTGGGGGTGGGCAATCCTACTCAAGCTTCGACCCAAACGAAGCAGTTGCAGCAGCCTCAAGTTTCATTGCACCAACAGCAGGTATGTTTAGTGTTGCTTGTGTTGGGTTTATTTGTTTGCTTTTTGGGAAACTTACAGTTGAGGATGTTGTTTTTTGTTTGACCTGGCTCTTTGATTTAAGCTGACGTCTTCTTTGTGGATTGTTTTCTTCCGTATCAGCAGACTCTCCAACAATTGCAACACCAACAGCATCAATTCCTGCTTCAGCAACATGATCATGATCATGTCCGAGCTCAATCACATCCTCAATCTCACTTTCACATTCAGCAGCCTCAAAATTCTCATGCTTCCATAGTTCAGCCGCTTATTGTCCAAAAGCCTAAAGGAGTCGTGCCCCTTCAGCCACAGGTGACAAAACCTCCGTTGGGAACTGTTGCACATCAGAGATGTATGCCTTATCGACACGATCAGCAGCAGCTTGGACCAGCTCTTTCATTGCTAAGTGGGAATGGAGATAGTGGCCTCTCAAATATCCGGGGAGAAATTTCGAACCAGCATGGAGAAATAGGAGATCACCGGAGTTGTATCAGCAATGGTACAGTCTCTAACTCCTAGTCTTTGGTATGAATGTGATACTAAGCGAAAACACTTATTCTTAGATATTGGTACTGTAAGATTTGCAAGGAAGATGATTGGTTATTCGATTGTCGTTTGATTGTCACTTGTCTTATGACTGAGTTGTGAGATGTGGATGTTCTCAGGAGGTGCATCTAAAGGATGTGATTTTTCAAGAGCTGATTTTCATCAACTCAGTGCCTCCGTGCAGAGGGTGAAACCTTCACATGCAGCAATCCCTCACAGACCAAGTCCGACTCCAGCAGCAGTGTCCGCGCAAGGTCGACCTGGTGATGTTAAATTATTTGGGCAGTCTCTTTTGTCTCAGCCGACTTCGTGTGCGGTATCCCAGAGTGCTGCACGTGAGTTAGTTTCTGCCGCTGACAGAGGTTCATTGCAGCAGTCTCCTGCTAGTACGGCGGCTTCATCTTCCTTGACGAGCATGCCTGTTTCAGCTGCATCAGCAACGAAATCGCATGGGAAAGAGTCTGCTTTTAGGGGTGTTTCTTTTATGCCTGATGGACTGCAAGGTGGGCGGTCGTCACGGGGTAATCAAGGAAGCTTGGAATTATGGAACAACATGAGTGATGTGCGTTCTCAGGCGGGTCCGGTGTCGAAGTCAATTGATGGAGACTCGGATATTCGTAGTATGCAGGAATGCCGCATGTCTCGAGAAGCTCAAGATGTAGAATCAGATCCGAGCACACTAAAATTGACACACAAGCTGCAGCATCTTGATCAGGCTCGTGGTGTTCAGGAGCATTCAGGAAGCGAGGGGTTTTCTCCAGTGGTTCATGGTGTGGGGAAGGCCCGAGCCTGTGCGAATGAGCATGGTGTGGGTGTGGGGTTTGCTGTTTCGTGTGGAGAGGTATCCAGGACCGACCCGGAGAGAAGAGGCGAGAGCATTGGAATCGATTTAGGCTGTAGTGAGCGAAGCTCCATTATGGCTAGTAGAAGTAATAGGGGTCAGGTGGAGTCGTTTGCAATGCAGGCAGCCGGGTTATTGGCCAATGGGCCACAAGTGCATCGGAACCTGATCGATTATCTGATGGCCATTACGGAATTGCACCAAACTCGCAGTTTATCATCTCACTCAAGCGTCGGTCAGCCACGGCTGGAGGACCATCAATGGGAAAGTCTAACACGGCATCCTACTAATGGTACGGCTGTCGATGCTTTGAAAGTCAATCCTACTTTGGGCCTAGGTAGCCCTATTGCTGCTCCGCAAACCCACTTGAGTGGGAACGATCTGTTCCAGCAGTGTGTGCGGGATAGCAGCATGTACTTTAGTCAACACTATCCAAGCCTTGCTGGCCATGGTGTTAGCTCCAGCGCATGGAATGGCGGAGCTGGGCTTGTTCATCCATCTGAAATGCAGCGCGTGCTTGTAAATCCTCCTCTTAGTTCCTTTCTTCCAGGTGTATTTTCCAGGGCTCCAGTTACAGAGGATCACTTGGGTTCCACCGAAACAAGGGATCCTGAAAGAGGCGGAGGTGGGATTTGTTAGTCGCCAACGTAGAGCTCTAGCACCCGAGAAAGTAGAGTTTATACTTTTTACCCCTCCCCTTTTTATTTGAACCTTGTTAAGCAGGACAGGGCACATGCCCTTTGTAATATTATCCGATGATTCCTTGATCGCATTATGCCCTTTGTTGCAATAGGTCTTCAGCAATGAGTTTACACTTCCGACATGCATTTTTGCAGTCTGCAATTGTGATGCCCATCTTAAATTTTTTTTTTGCACCTCGTTTCAAATTTAGTTTGGTCACGTGGAATGTCTGTTTTCAGGAATTCCCGTTTTTAATGGGTTAGTCCATTAGTCAAGAGCGGAGGCATTTATTCTTCACAGTCCCTGTTGTAATGCCCAAGAGGATGGGTAGTGGGAGTGTGAGCAATATTGTTTTGTTTTTTTTGTTTTTTTTGGTTCACTATTCTCTCTGACCACAAATTTGGTTGGGTATTGAATCAAATTTTCTGGTTGTTGCTTCCTTTGTATGGACTGTGTGTGGCTTTAAATTGTTATGCTTCAGGGTTGCAGCTATGCTTGGATCTTCCACACTTCGTAGTTTCATCATGGTCAATTATGGCGGTGTCCAATTGGGCTGTAGAACCAAAAACAGTAGATAGCCTTCGAAGAAGTAACAAATCTTGAAGTTACAGTTACATTAGATACATTTTTTCTAATGCTTATACCTTCTTTTGAACACAACAAAGGCTTTTTATTTTTAAATAAGCCAATCTTGTTGCTTATTGATTACATCTACTAGAGTCTATGAACATCCATCCCATATTCAATGTGTTTCTTTTTAAGCCATATAATATAGTAAATATCTTGGAAAAAAGACAAATGCCACCTTCTCTTATAGAAGTCAATAATAATGAAGAATTCAAGATAGAAGAAGTCTTAGATTCAAGACAATGCCAAAATAGATTAGAATATCTTATTCATTGGTGCAAATATGATATTAATGAACGCATATGAAAGCCAACAAAGAATTTTACAAATGCAACAAAGAAGGTTGAGGTTTTTCATTGACAACATCCATCAAAATTAAGATGAAGAACAGCAAATCTTTGCTATAAAAGAAACAAGATACATGGAAGATAGCATTTTACCTTCTATCATTGTTTGTAGCTTTTGTATATTTGTGAACCTAAGGAGATGGAAAATCAACAACCAATAGATTCAACTCCAGAGCTATTATTTGTTGAGTTATCAAACAAAACATTACAATTGTCACAACCTTCAAGCTAGCGTAATCAAGATGAAGATCTTCAAGAATAACATGTCTTTCCTCAAATAGGTGGCGAGATACAATATGTTTGGTATCATGACCTTGGAAGGGGATTCATGATGTTTGGTGATTTTATTAGAAGTAAGAACAACTCTCGGCCATATTTCAAATGTTTCATTTGAAGGAAGTTATGAAGGCTTCAACAACGATTAAATAATAGGGTGGTCTTTTTGCCATGATATATCAAGATATGTGGCAAATATAATTTGGTGCATCTAGGATTTTCTTAACGTATGATTACTCTTTATCAAACTTGTTTCTAGAAGGAGGGATAATATCATGGATATATGTATTTATTCTAATAATTATCTTTATGATTAAATAAAAATAGATAAAAGTAGATTAATTTTATAATATTTTTTGGAAGAGCTTCCTAGAAGCTTCATAGACATTGCTTTGGCTTTATATATGTTTGTAGTTAATTGGTAGGATAGAAATTTGGTCAATAAGTTTGCTACATGACACATGTATTAATAGCTTGTAGAACAAGCTAACTATATGATGCGCATATAGATAATTTGCTTTGTAATTTGAATCACATTTCTAGCAAAGTCAATACATATTGGAAGTCCTATAGAATATCACCATGTAGCTTCTAATTAAAGAGTCTATATGGATGCAAAAGTAAAGCCTTCTTCACTCTTGTCAATGCTTTTTTAGCCATTATTTTTGTTTCAAGACTTTCTAGTCTACTTGTCTTTGGCAATAGCTATTCTAGTCCAATATATTATCATCTTTGAATGATTTTCTAGTCTTTTTAAGTGGCACAAGAATATATTGAGTTTTATTTTTTAAAGATTCATGTCCTTGACAATACATTTTTTTTATAAGTGCTATAATGGCTCTTGATTGTCAAAGATAAGAATTTAAACAAGTGAAAAATAAATCAAAGAGAGATGAAAATTTAAAAATAAGAAAATAAGTATATTTAATAAGAAACTAGAATGGCTATTGCCAAAATTTAAAAAGTTAGAGTCTCTTGAAACTAGACTATAAGCAAGAAAGGACTTAACAAGATTGAAGAACACTTTACTCTTACCTCTATATATACTACCCATGTAAGGCTATTTAACAATGTTCTATAAGACCTCCAACATGTGTCCAATTTACAAGATACATGCCTTGACTTACAAGCTAAGTTTCCTATAAGTGCACCATATAATTAGCTTGTACCACAAACTACCAATACATGTGACATGTGGCTAATTTGTTGGCTATGTTTCTAACCTACTAATTATCTTTAGACATGTATTAAAGTGAAATCACATCTATTAAGCTTCTAAGAAGCTTTTTCAGAAGATATTGTCAAATTAATCTACATTTACTTACTTCTACATATTCATAATATCTAAATAACTATAGATATATCCATGATACTAGTTCTCTTATATTCTATTAACAATTTTAAAAATTTGTTTTTTAAAAATTACACTGTAGAATTCAAAAATATCCAATCAACCTAGGAACCTTATAAGGCATTCAAATCTTCCTCAATTCTTTTGTAACTCACTAATTAGTAAAAATAATTTTTATTAAAGACTTGAAAAATTGCTCTAAAAATTTCTAAAAAACTTGAAATAAGTTCTTAATAAATTCTAAAAATATTTGTAATTTTTCATAATTATAATATTAATTTAATTATTTTTTTCTTCTTATATTAGTAATATTTTTAGTAATAGAAGAAATTTAAATCAACTAAAAATCTTATTTTATAAATAAAATATTAAAAAATTATGATTTTTTTTTATACTTTTTTTACCTATTAAATAAAATTTATGGATTTTTTAATAGAAAGTAAATGTAGATAGAAGGCCAATTTAGAGATTGGTTTTAATAAATATAGAATAATTCTTACAATTAAAAAAAGTTATTGAACTAACTAAGATAATTGCTTCTAAGATTTTTTCATATTTTATTTTTATGATTTTATTTTATTTTATTTATTTTTTTTAATAAGATTCTTAAAATTTATTAACCCTTCCAACTAGAATCTCTAATCTTTAATATATTATTAGCTAAATAAATTAAAACTATATTTTAAACAATTCCACCAACTACAATCTATTAGTAGGACTAACAATTGCTAAGGAGTCCAAATTCAAATCCATGGCTCTCATTGATTCAAAGTTCAAAATCCAAGATGAAGGCTGATGGCCACTAAATGAGCCCTAGAAATTCTTTTTTGGCCAAAATACCTACACCATTGTGTTTAAAATATATTTTCCAACAAAAATTGACTATTCACATGCCTTAATCTATAGGAATTTGTAATACTTATGAAGTTTAAAAGTATGGCAATTTGGATTAAAATAAATTTATTCCTAAATTAATTCTAACTTACGTCTAACTTACATATGACATCCTAGTTAGAATAATTAGATTAAAAAATTTTAATAATAAAAGATAATATAAAAAATAAAATTTACTATAAAATCAATAAATGATCTATTAATTATCATTAAAAAATCTAATTAGGCTATTTGTATATCAAACATTAATAGTCACAAAACTCAATTATATATAACCATTGAAATTATGTATAATTTTTAGTGACAAATATACTGCGAAAAAAACTTATAAAGAAGTTAAACATCAAAGCCTTAGAATACAATATTATAGTCTGTAACATTGTACTTGAAGTGTATAGCATAGATAGTTGTTATTCTAAGATTTAGATTGGATTATTGAAGATGCAATAGATAATATATCAAAATGAACTTTTACATCTTCTTTAGATAGCACATTAAATATATCATCCACAAAGAAATTTTAAGAAGAAAAAAAGAATGACTTATTAGAAGAAAGTTGTCGCCATCTTTTTCAAATTAATTGCCAAATACTTTTGTTTTATAATGCACTCTCAAACCTTTAAATACAATTCAAAGATTACTGTGCAATTCTTCAAAATATTTATTTACAACATTGATAATATTACCCTTAG
Source organism: Physcomitrium patens (assembly GCF_059467195.1). Lineage (NCBI taxonomy): Eukaryota > Viridiplantae > Streptophyta > Bryopsida > Funariales > Funariaceae > Physcomitrium > Physcomitrium patens. The sequence goes on from NC_143421.1 coordinate 14,415,172, forward strand.
TATGGACAATATTTCAAAAGATAAAAGAGATCAATTCACCATTACATTTTTTCTTTTATAACTTTTATTTTAGCAATATTTAAAAAATTATTGACATATACTTAAAGAAAATTTCTTTAAAATGAAAAAAATCGATTATATTATCCTCTTTGTTTTGCATATTGGTTTTTGGTATTGTACATAAAACAACAAATAAAGAAGAATAGTGAATATAGAGGCAACACAATATATATATATATATATATATATATATATATATGAATTATAATATGAAGGAAAATATGAGATAAGTTTAAAGATGAAAAAAATATAATTATTTTTATTTTTTTCATCCATTAAAGATGGACAATGAATAAAAAATCAAAGAAGAAAAGAAGATAAAATAAAAATATTATATATACAAGATGAATGATTAAACTTGAAAAGATAATATGGTGAATTAAAAGAAATGATCTACATCAATGAATGCTATAAAAAGATTGGTTTTGAAAAATAGAAAAGTTGTTTGGTATAAGAGCCTGAAAGCCATTTTGATTTGTATAGTATATAATTTAGATAAGATGTTTTAAAAGTAAAAGCTAAATATAAAGATTAAATTTACCTTCCAGTCTATGTCATTATATAGTCTTAATTAAGAATTTTTTATAATTTGTGGTATAATATAAAAAATATAATAATAAAAAATAAATAAAGAAGAAAAAAAAGCTAAATAATAAAGACTATCAAATATATATTCAATTAAAAAATAGTCATTGTCTATTTTTAAGATTTTTATTTGATAGAATATAAATTATAAAAGTAAAAAATATATTTTTATGTAGTTTTTTTATTTACTTAAAAATATATAAAATCAAAAAAATTTATAAAATTATTATAGTTTAAAAATAAAAAATTAGGTGATTAGATTCTACCTTTAAAATAATTAAATTAAGTAATCAAAGATTTCAATCTCACTAAAATCCATAAGTAAGGTGTAGGTGTCAAAGACTCTACAAAAATATTATTGTCATCTAAAAACTCTCAAAAAACATCATTTATTAGATATTAAAAATATACTAATATTAAATCTATTTTTATATAGATCTTAGTTTGATTCAAGTGATCAAGAAGTTTAGATATCATAAGTAGTCGATACCTATTCTTGATGGTGATTTTATTAAACTTTCAATAATCAACAGACATCTACAACAATCTAGCTTTTTTCTTCACAAATAAAATTGGAGCTTTTATGGGAGATTTGAAATGGTGTATGAAGTTTTTGGCCAGATTTTCTACAATATACTCCTTGACTTTAGCCAATTCATTTTGTGATAAACTATAAATTAGTCCAAATGATAGTTGAGCTCTTTCTTAAAGGTCAATTGAGTAGTCATAGAGATGATGTTTTGGTAGAGTATCCATATTCTTCTTCTCAAATACATCTTAAAAATCTTATTATTGGCTTGAAATGACACTTGAAGTCTTTCCACCATTAAAAATAGGTGCAACATAAATGATAAAAGATAATCCTTCCTTTGCAACATGCAAGAAAGGTCTTGTAGCTGTAAATATAAGTTTAATTGCATTAGACTTATGACTTTTTATTTGATTAACTATACTCTTAAATATATTTTCAAAAAATTTAAGACAACAAGAAATCCAATCTATCTTTGAATTATATTTTTTTAGCCATAATAAATCTAAAATTATTGGATTAGAAGAAGATCTAATGATATTAAATATTATAAAGCTATTATGACTATTAGTTGTTACTTCTATAGGAAGGATTTTATGAATAATATTTCTTGAAGATAGTGGACAATCTATGACTTCTACATCAACAAGTCTAGTTTTCTTCACTAAAAGTATGCTATGTCTTTTAGCAAATTTTTCATCTAAAAAATGCTAAGGCTCCTGAATCTAACAAGATAAAAGCTTTGTGATGTTTGGGTTCTAAAATAACATTTATTATAAAACAAGGAGATGATTTTGAAGAGAGAATACGACCTTTACTAAGTCTTGTATAGGGTTCCAATCATAGAATGCTTATTGTAGTTGGACAAACTTATTTTTTAACATACTATCTTTTTTGATGGCCATACTATTCATTTTATAGTTGCATTGCTTCTTTAAATAATGTTGAGCAATGTACTTAGATTCTCTATAATATAAGCAGAATTTTTCTTGATGACAACGAGTCTTTTCTTGCTCAATAAGAAGATTGAAACGTACCACATCAATTTACATATTCTCTACTTTTAAATATGTGTATTAAAAATACATTGGCATTGTCATTGAATTATAATAATATTGAGGTACACTTGTGCAACTTTTAGATTGAAATTCAAAAAGTCAATTGTCACACTTCACAGCAAAGTCAATTGTTTGATTCAATGTGTGAGGATCAAGTAAGTTGAGCATCAATTTTTTTATCTCATATTATAATTGATAGAAGAATTGGCTAACAAGTACAACATCATCCCACTTGATATTAATTGCAAGTTGTCAAAATTATCAAGCATATAATGTCATCAATTAATTACTTTATCACAAAATACAGATCTTATTGGTTGCAATATAAATTACATCATATTCTCCATATATGGATCAAAATTCTATTAAAAAAAGTCTCAAAGTTATCCAATATTAGATCTTGTTGTTTAAGAAAAGATGAAAACCATACTAATGTTGAATCTGAAAGGAGTATATCAATGAATCTAACTTACAATCTTGGAGTTAGATAGCTTTGAGGTTGAAGTTCAATCACAAGTTGTACTTAATTTATGAATCCTCAAAACTTGAATCTTGTGCCATCAAACTTCTCGGGTAGTGCAATCCTTAGTTCTTTAATACTAGAAGAATATTCTACTATAGAAGAAAAAACATGATTTGGTACAAATGTTGAAGTAGCTTCAATCACTTCTATATCTTTGCCCCCTGGTATTCTTATTGCTTCATGTAGTGGTAAATTGAATTGCTATATTACAAGCATTAACTCCCTCAATTGTTCTTGTATTTGTGCCATTGCAGTCTTCATTTCAAGAAGCTCTGCCATAATAACACTTAAAAAAAAAAGATGTTTAATAATGCTCAAGACAAATAGAAGAGAAGACTTAATATATATATATATATATATATATATATATATATATATTAAGGAAAATATCAATTTAGAAGAGGGTAATTTATAACTCCTAAAACGCTTAAGTCTTATGAAAATAAAAAGGTAATCCACTCTTAATTAAGAAAAGACAAAGCTTTGACATTGTAAATATACTCTAGTCAATATGTCAAGGACAAGAACTTGATGAAAGCAAATAAATAAGTAAGACTCTTTCAAAGAAATAAAAATAGAAAAGTTTATATATTAAAAAAAAAAAAAAAAAAAAAAAAAAAAACTGAAATGGCTATTGCCAAAAGACAAGAAAATTAGAGATTCTTGAAACTACACTAGAAATAAGAAAGGAACTGACAAAAGTGAAGAAGGCTTCAGTCTTACCTCTATATATACTATCTACCGAGGATCTATGTGGTGACATTTTATAGGACCTCCAAAAATGTGTTGACTTTGCATGACATGTATCTTAATTTACAAGGCAAGTTTTTTATATAGGCGCCACATAGTTATCTTATTTTGTAAGCTATTGACACATGTGGCATGTGATTAGCTTATTGACCAAGTTTCTAATGTACAAATCAACTACAAATGTATGTAAAGTCAAAACAACATTTAAGAAGCTTCTAGGAAGGTTTTCTAAAAGATATTATGAAATTAATTTATTTTTATTTACTTCTACTTATTCAGATTATCTAGATAATAATTACAATAGATATATATCTATGGCAGTAGGATGTTCTAAAAGAACCACAAGACCTTGGTCTTATCCTACTATCTATATCCAAGGTGCTACAATCTATTTAAAACATATGCACCTTCCTTCCTACTACTACTACTATAATTGCTTATCACTCTATTTTCTATTAATAATACATCTTTTTTTTTATAAATTTGAATATACCATAGTAATCAAAAATATTAAATTGAAGTAAGAATCTTCTAAGGCCTTCAAATCTTCTTTTAATTCTTTGCATTGCCCTCATAAAGTGATAAAATTATTCTTTCAAATGTTTTGAATATAATTTTAAGAAATTCCTAAAATTTTATAAATAAAAATTATAAATTATTTTTATATTTTTAATGTACTAATTTTAAATTAAATATACTTTATTTTATTTTGGTAATAAAATTATATTCATTTAATTAAAATTCTTATTTTCTACATAAATTATAAAAAAAACCATAATATTCTTTATTAAGCTTTTTTATCTATTAATTAATACTATTAAGTTTCTAATTTAAAATGATTATTTTTAGAAGCTAAATTTTATATTTTGGTCTCAAGAAATTATTAAAAATAATCAAAATTAAGAAAAAAATTCTTAAATTAATTAAGATAATTGCCTTCAAGAGTTGCTAAGATTCTATATTATGATTTTTTATTTTATAAGATAAAATATCTTTTAAGAGTTTTTTGGATTTTTAAAGAATTATTTTAGAGATAAAATTTAATTTTCAAATAAACACTTGATTTTTAGTATGATTTTTGATTACACATCTATAAAACAATTGGTGACATAATTCATCACAAAGACTTGCTTTGAATTTTCTTTAAAGTCTTGCAAGATGGATTGGTGTGAAATATGACAAAAATTTAGTAAATAATGCTCATAGTTTCATATTAACTTATATTTCTTGATGATTTTCAAAAAAATATATATATTTTTTATTTTTTATTTTCTAAGTGTCATGTATGTGTATATATATTTATTTTTTAACTTTAATTTTTCTATAAACCATTAAATTTACTATCTATAAATCTTTAAAAAATTAGAGATTTTAAAAAGATATAAGTAAAAATAAAAGATAAAATATTTTGCATATTATAAAACAAATAACATTAAAAATTAAACATTATTTAATTAAAAATATATTTAATATATTTTTTTCTTTTTTATATAAATTTTATTTTAGTATGTATATTAATAATATTTTTTTTTTATATTTTTATAATTGGTATACTATAATAATTTTTAAAAATAATTATTTGAATTAAGTATTATATGATGCAATCTTAGAAGATGCAACACTAATCAAAAATTATTTTGTACTTTCTTATGCATATACATTCTATAAAAATATTATGCCACTTTAAGATAAGTAATATATCTTACATTTATCTTTTTTAACTTTTTTTTGCTAATGCTTTGTATTTTTGTAATTTTTTTTTATTTTTTCTTGTTTTTTCTTATTTTTATATATATAAATATTTTTTTAATATAACTCATTGTACATATTTAAGTAATTTTTTTAAATATCAATATAATAGTTTTATTTTTTTTGGTGTTTAGGACGAAAGAAATATAATTAATGAATAAACAATATTAAGTGTCTTTTCACTTTTTTTTTCAAAATAAATTAAATAAAACTATTCATCAATTTCTATTGATATATAGATTTGTTTTTGGATATTTTATTATTTTGAGATTTTTTAATATTCTTTGTTTATTTTTATGTTTTCTTTTTATTTATTACACATAGTTCTTGTATGTTTTTAATTCTAAATCAAAAACATACCATATAATATAATATAATTTTAGATAAAATTTAATTTTTTTTATTCATAAGAAAATTAAGAAAATAAATATTGTTAGTTTTTTTATTTCTTTAAATTATTTTTTAAAATTTTATATAAAAATCTTATTTATTTATAATTTTTAAATAATTATTTTTTATTTTAGTATAATATTAATTAATATAAAATAATTAATCTCAAATTCTCTTATTATTACATTTATAAAATCTTATACTTTTTATTTAAATGCCAAAATTTAATTTTCTTTAGAAATTTTAGTTTTTAGTTTTTATTTTTTAGTTTTTATTTTCTTTTTTTCTTTTTTTTTCTTTTAATGTCCAAAGATGAGAATTTTTTTATATTTTACATTTAGTATTAGTATGTTTTAAAAATATTATGTGAATTTCCAACATGAAATAAAATAATTCATTAATCTAAGTTATAGTTTTAAATTTATTGATTATGCATATTTTTAATTATAAACACTATTCATTAATATATTACTTAAAATAATTGGTTTTTATTTATTTTCCCATACTTTAAATAATGATATTCTATTATTTCCTATACATATACTACAAATTTTTGTAACAACTTCCTACCTTGTAAAATAGTTAAATATTCAACAAAAGAAAATAAAAAGCTAGAATAATTTAAAAGACAACTATAAACTTAGAATCTTAGTTTTATTACAAATTTTATTTAATGATAAGTTTTTAGTTCTTTTTGGCTTAAACTATCAAAGAATATAATACAATTTTATATTTGTAAGTGTATTCTGATGCAATTTGCTATTTCTGATAAATAATAGTATTAATAATTTTAAGGCCAACTTTGTATCTAATAAAAAAAATTAAAATAGAGATGCTATTTTGGATAACTACAACTATTACTATAATCCATTTGTTTTCACATGCCTATTTTGTATGAAGAACTAATTACAAGAAACTATGTGTGCAGTATATTGTTTAGTAACTTGAAACACATCTATCAAAAGAATTATTTTACTAATTTGAATTTCTTTCAATTAGGCTTGTAGGAAATGCATGTGATGTCTACATAAATATATAATTTGATGCAATTATATTGTATAAATATTTATAAATGCATCAAATGATTAAAAAAAAAGTAAAATCCAATGTTAGAACATTTATGTGAAATACCACAAGATAGTAGAAAGGTGTTAACATCTTTTATAATAATTTTAGAGGCATTGTGTGTGATTTGTTAACTTGGCTTTTATCATTCTATTTAAGGTCAATCAAAGTATCTTCTCCAAATTTAATTATACATATAAATTTCTTTCAACCACCTTCATTTTAGATTTTAATAGCTATGTCAACCTCCACAATCTAATCTTCTTTCATGCACATATAAAAACAATCATTTACAATCATATTTTTAACATGGAAATAAAGTTTTTACATGAGAAAATATCATATAAACCCCTCAAATATGTTAAAATATCAAAAATATTCTTCTATTCTTGATAATAGCAAATCTACCCCACTTTTGCAATAATAACAAATCTACCCTTGAATATGATAAGGTATCACCACTCTTTCTTTTTTAGGTACATCTGTGCCTAAATTGCATGCTTCACAAATTTTGGGGCAACCCTTTTTGGCACTTTTTGGCATAATTCCTCTCCTCCTGGTTTGTTGATGTCTGCATGCCACACAAATTTCTATAAAAATGGTGATAATTTCTTCACAACTGCACCATTTGCTGTATGGGTGGTTTGAAGGGATGGTTTGAAGCTTGATTACAAGTTTAGAAGGGCACCTCCTTGAAGATTTGTTGTTTTGATTGAAAGTGATGGAGTCAATTCCATGACTTGGGCACTGTGAGAGCGAAGGTGGCGTGAGGTTGTGAAGGTCCAAGGAACCGGGGAGTTTGAAGGGCACTCTCTTTGTCTGCGGGTGTCACTCCCTGGCTTCGGTTCTTGCCGAGAGGACTGCAACGACAAGAAGGGCAGAGCTGGCAGAGAGGACAAAGAATAAGAAAATACAAAAAAAAAGGGCAATGTAGTCCAATTTTTCACTCAGGAGCTTCCGTCGCTGGGACTTAGACCCGGGTCGCTTTGGTGGGAACCGAGTATCCTAACCATCTAGAGTATAATGGATGCGGACAGCAGTCTGATTTGCCGCCGCGAATTCATATTACGAACGAGTCGCACAACTACTCCGGTCCACCAATTGTGCCCTCCGCACGACTCGCTACGCCCTTCCAAGCTTCATGTTTGCAAGAGACTACCTGCCGAATCACAAAAACGCGCGCGCGCGCTCTGTCTCCCGTGTAACCCCGATGTTCAAACGCTGCCCGATGTCCTCTGGTCCACCAACCGGTGCCCTCCGTACGGCTTTGACGGGGTTTCGTACAACACCCTCCCCGAACTGACCGTAGTCTACCACCGTTTTAAACCGAAGGTGTGACCCACCCACCTCGCCTTTCAACCTCACCCCCCATGCATGTGCGCTCAACGTCGGCTTGCTACTACCGTAGCAAACCCATGGTTGCCCAGCATCCGCTCCTCTCCCCCCCGAGTCACTTTCCAACAACTCGCTGCTCCGCCTGCCCTCCCAGAAATGTTGTTTTTCTGTGTTGTTTGTTCGATTTGTTCTGTTTTTTGTTTTTTAGGCAAATGCAGTCTTTCGTGAGCTTCCGCTTGCGAGTAACATCCTGCATTCAACACTATCTTTCGGAGGCATTCTTGTCCTAATGTTGATTTTGACAAAACCTACTCTTCACTGGGTGTCAATGAGGCGAATGGAGATGTTCATCTCCGTTGAAAATTCAAGCAGTGAAATTCAATTTTTTTAGCAGCCAAATCTGTGTAGCACGCATACATCGACAGACATTGCATATAAAAATGCATTAGTCTATTGGTCAATGAGATGGCTTGTTTATATTTTTTATATTTTATCTTTGTTTTTATTTTCTTTTGTATATAAGCATATTATTAATGGTCTTGGACCCAATACCTCAACATGACACAAAAAAATTATATTGTACATAATGGTGATAAAAGAAGACAAATTAACAATTTTGGCTATAAATTAAATGTGATTTATTTGAACTAAATTTTACAATTAACATATAGAATTGTGTGTGCATATATATATATATATATATATATATGAAATTTATTTGGTTTAAGTTTCAATAATTATTTTGCATAAAATTAGCTAAATGTTATTCTATATGATAAACATAATAAAAGATTACACGATATTTGAGCTCTTCTTGCAAATCACTTAAGATAAAACAAAAATAATATACATTTTGAGTGCATAAAAAATAGATGAAAAATACATTAATTTTAATTTTATCAATTGTAGAATTTGACGTAAAAAAAAATAAAAGGCAATATTTATTAGAAAACTTGAATGAAATATTTTGATTGCAACAACAATGTTTCTGATTTCTTATGATATATGTACAATCTATCAAATTTTAAAGCTACAGCTTCTACAATGAGCTTTGAGCCAAGAATGTGCTATTTTGAATAAAAGTAGGGTCATAATATTTAATAAGGTTCTAACGACCAGCAATTGATCCACAATCCACGTTAACTATAGTAAAATGAATAAAAAATTACAATCAAACCTAAAACAAAGTATGGTTCATCGTTTTGATCACCTTCTTACAAAGTTGGCATGTACTATCTTACAGGTTGAAACTTTTGGTGGTTGTTGAAACAGAGTCATAAACAACATGAACATCACTGAGTAGCTCTTGACACAGGTTAACATGGCTGGACTTCTGACAGGTATCAGATAGCGTTCAAGTGCCTTCAGACTTGAAATCCTCCCCCACATGTTTCTCGTCGTAATATATTCCAACGAAGATTTTTCCCCCATCCTTCCACACTCTCAATGCACCAGTGAACTGAAAAAGGTATGCAGAGATCCGCAGTAGAATTCGAAATACAGAGACAAGGTGACCACAAACTAGCTCTAACTATGGTCGTATATCATGGTAAGCTGTAATCTGGCATCGAAGGCTAAACTCCGCAAGATCGCGGAGTGCTCATGGAGAGAGCAACTTAACAAAGCGAGTCACCAGCGTTAATCACAGTTGAGAGCATCCAAGAGGCAAGAGTGTCTTTTCTAATGGAATTAGTGGTCATGTCTGGTTTAGCAAGCAGGTTCTATCTCTGGGTTATCGGAGTCGATACAGAATACACATTAGTTCGTATAGTCTCAGATTTATCGCCAGCACAAAGGAATGATGAAAACTCCGCGATCTTGCGAACTCCATCTCATTCCTTCCATCATTGAATTTGCGATAGTCATGTGGTGAATTTGAGATGAACGGAGCAACCAACCGGACTGTGGTGAACGGTTTTCATAGTTTACCCCAAATAGTTGCTCCTCTGCCAACTAGTCATGAAAGCAAATTCGTACTTGTTTCCTTTCATATCAATGGTAAGAAGCAAATTTTAGAGAAACTGTTGAGCACCGCAAGATTGGATCTTAGGTTCTCCCTGGACGATAATGGGACCCTAGTCGAAGAAACATGAATATTGTTGTGGGATGGCTTCACCTCTCGATTTTACAATTGACATTGTTCTTGGTGCAATGAGAAGTCGTAGCTTGAAGAATATTCCCTAATGGGCAGCAGTTCTAACGAGCAGCACGAAAGTTATCTATAACCCTCCATCTCCTGTTCTGAGGGTGGTTCTTTCATGGTCCTTTCTGCAGAAAAAATACACACGAAATAATGTCGTCAGGAATTTCCTCAGAAGGACTCAATGATCTCAACACATTTTATTTCTGTTTCACATATCATGGAATGAAAGTTCAACCTGCAGCTATACATTTTGCATTCCGCTAAGAGAGTACAAGAAGAACTGGGTGGTATACTTACCTTGCTTCTCCCGGAAACGAAGCTCATGGAGCTCTTGTAAAACAGCACAACAGCAGCAGCAGACATGCGCCCAATAATCGCTAAAACAATCACCCTGCATAAATTCACTTCATAAGTATTTGTACGATAGGAATTTAGCAATAGGGATTTACACAACCATACCCTGGTATATAACTTCATGAAAGCATTCCCTGTAGCACTTTCTCTAATCCAGTTCAAATTCGTTGACATTCAGACGTACATGGATCCTATCAGTTTCTCCAGGTTTTTCAAGAGGCTTACTGGGATATCGAATCGGCGACGGACCTTTCTTCGTATGCAAGAAGTGTAACAACAGCACCCACCGTAGAGTGAGTGAAACGCCAGTTGACTGCATGCAGAGTCTTCAGCTGTATACAATCCCAAGTTAATGAGCAGTAACTTCTGCTCTGGTTTTTCAGAAACAGCAGCACAGTATTTACCTCAACAGTGGACATAAATAAATAGTGATATTCAGATGCTACTGACTTCCTGCGTTATAGTCACATCAATTCTTTTTCCTGAGCAAAAGGACGAGAGGTTCGAAAGAGCAACGTACAAGTGCCGCCATCTGTAACTGAACTTGCAACAAGAGTAAACGTCCCGCAAGGATAGCAGAAAGTTTCGATACCTGTTCCAAACCATACAAACCACAGTCTACCTCAACAAGGTGGAAGAAATCGGAGTGTGTATATTAGTAAAAGTCACTATTAGATTTGATGCGCTCCACGTTATCTCTACAGCCAAACGAAATTCTATCTGATACTGTGATATACACTTTACGTACACGTATCCATGTTGAATGTTCTAACTAAAATTCGAGGCATAGTAGATAATTTCACATGATAACTCACACAAGCAGGGGTCAACGCAGCAGTCGAAAAGGTCATAGCGCCAGTCTTTGACATAATAGTTGCTATAAACGCTGTTGCAGGGCAAATCTTTCCTAGCCACTTCATCGCACACAATCATCTGCTGGTAATCAGAAGGGAAGCCTTGCCTGCAGTAAAGCATCCCTCAATCCATGAGACTACAGTATATTTCCAAAAGATCCATGTCTACCTCACTGTCCTCATGTCTGCATTGCACAACTTTTTGTGAGGATAATGAAAGTGTAGAGCTAAGTTACATGAAGGTGCAGGATGCGAATTCAATTTAGAATTCAAGCTCGGCACTTACAACGACGGTTTTAGATGTTTCATATGGCGCTTAGATGACTCCACCACTTCGGTCCTGGTGTGAGGTTTCCGATGTCTCTCTTCCTCCTCGTTATCCTCTTCAGGTATTTCGGCCATGGCCTCTGCAAGGATTACCGGGTCAGCTGCAGCAGCTTCTGTGAAGTCTATCAAGTGCTCAATCACGCCGCATTTTTCTAGCTCCATGCATGCCTGCACAAAGAATACACCAACGCATCATCATATTGCACAGCAATATGCATGCAGGGGCCGGTCCCGAAGTACTCCCTTCCATCATCTTACGCTGAAAATGACATGGCCCTGAACTTAAAGTAGTTCCCAGATTCTTAGGATCAAGTTTCGGACCCAAGTTCAGAGCCTGTCATTTTGATAAAAGCTCTTTTTCGTTTTTAGCTCTATTCAACCAGAAAAGCACGGCTAGAAGGATACGAAATAATCGGCCATCACATCAGAAAGGTGGAGTCAAAATTGCAGAGTACAAAAAGTTACTCACCCTCATGTGTTCCAGCTCCTTCTGCAACTTAGCATTTTCTTCCCGCAAAGCGATGTCTAAGGGCATACCAGGGTAGCGGCGTGACAGTTGTCGTGATAATCGCATGGAATCTCTCCGAGTGTGCTCGGGCTTCAAAAGTGTCTCTTGCACCTTAACATCTGAACGTTCCATCGTGTACGACCGTTTATCTTTAACAATTGCCCGGATACGTTCCTGCACCATTAGACATTGTCTATTGAGGACAACAAAACAACTAGAGGAACTCATAAACATCTATTGGCATAAAAGATTGAGACAAACCGTTCGAGACAACTACACCACAATGTACTCTAAGAAACTGGTTCTTGATCAATGAGCACTGACGTCAGTGAAACCAGATAATGAGCTGAATGTTTAATTGCCACGCAAGCTTGTGTTTGGCAAAATTTCACAAGTAGAATTCTAAACGGCGGCACAAACCGGTAACGTGGTCTGAGACGATTCTGTGTCCTCTTCTCTCTTTCGCCGTAGCAGGTGCCAATTTTACATAAAACATTGTGTAGATTACTCACTGAAACTAGCTACAAAAAATCAATGTGAAGCAAAGGACCTGATTCTAAGAATCTGCCACGATTCCATGCATGAAAATTTAGCTGAAACCTCGGCACTGAAGATTTTGGAGATGATTCTGTGTTCATGTTTAACATTTCGCTTGCTAGCGCAGTCGATCATTTCACCGACGAATTTCTACGTCAATCTCTACGATGAAATGGTAGATAGACATACCCGACTATTTTCAACGAGGGAGATGAGAGGAATGAGCTTGAGATATTTGTCGATTTCGTCCTGGTAGTCGCGAAACTTGGTGACGTACATCCACCCCATGGCCACAAGATACAAGTAGCTTTTGTCACGGCAGCTTTCCACAAGCACGACCGCCTTGCGCAGCGCTTGCTCTAGGTGCTCCAGCGGCTCCCGGCACTCGGGACGCTCTTTAAGATCCGTGAGGTTGAGCTGCTCCAGCAAGTTGGCAATCAATTTGAGGTGTTGTGCGAATTGTCGGCAGTTCTTCTTGTGCATACGTGCGTTGTTGGCGGCTTTCACAATCATTGCAATTAGCTGCACTGCATTTATGCCAGCAAGCTGACCGAAGCTGGCAACGTCACCCAACGCGAGCCACGGCATCCAATTGAACAAGGCCGCCATTGTGACCGCAAACTTGAAGAGTCCTCTCCGCCTATTCAAGAGCCTTCTCAGCTTTCACTAGAAAATTTCATGTTCATTGAAGCATACTGAATGCGCAGCTCTCAACTTCCTCTCCACAAACAAGATCTAGGAGTGAATCGGACGAGGTTTAGACTTGTGATCCAAGGCTAAACCGACTGCAGTCATGACTTCTTCCTGATCTGCAGTAAAATGAAGCATCTCCTAAACTGCTCTTAAAATAGCACAATCGGAACTGTCATCCACGCCAAAAAATACATAATATTGAAGAATCTCAGAACTCCGAGAGCGACTCTCTCAAAATTACACTCCAGATAGGGAATGGAACTGACAATAATTCCACTACGTTTCTTTTGATTCACGAAACGAAAAATAAAAACAAAAATATAAGAGAGAGATGCGGGGTTCTATCTCGCATAACATCCACACATTCTCTACAAGACGAAGTTGCTTCCTCTGTCAAGTAAATGTTGTTTTCAGACTCTTACACACCGCCCCTACACCTACTCCCTTTGAGTACCTTCAAACGAAAGCCTGGCCAGAAATGGCACTTACACTTCAAGCCATTTCTGCAGGGACCTACACTCCGTGACAAACTTTCTGAGCAGACCTTCAGCTGCCATGCGTGCAAAACACATCCCTCATACACCTTGCCTGGTTTGCAGATTTCAAAGATTCAAGAAGACGCCATAGCCAGGTCCTATCGCGTCACGAGCATTAGCGACAAAGGTCGCAATTATGAGTTGCGTGGGTTCTCTTGTACAAGAAGCCAGACTATCAAAACCAAAGCAACAAAATCCGAAAGCCATGAGTACATCGTTGTCGCCAAAATCCCTCACTACGTCTACAACTGTAGGGAGGTCCCACCACATCCATCAACGCAACGACAGTACTGTCTTCTCTCCGCACTATAACACCGTCTCGTCGCAATGCCACAATGATCTCGTTCACTGTATGTACAGGCGTTAAGATTCACAAGTTCACCTCACAATTGCGCAGCATCGGTGCGTAGCGTCAAGGTTGTTGATTGAAGCGGGATGATAGATCGCCGCCGTGGTGCCGGTAATAATTTGATCTGCAAAGTGCAGGGAAAGAGAGTGGGAGAATGATTGATGAACTACGGGCTTCGCCATATCCCATCCGCACATCAACAAAATCCTCCGCTGGCAATGCCTCACGCCATAGCTCATCCCATCGATAAGCTCGTACTTATTGGAGCAACGGAGCTTCACGACATGTCCCGTATTAACATGTGCCTCATGCTCATCACTTATATACCACTATTTGAAACTCGTGCAGTTGGCTACTAAAAAAAACAATGTAAATATTGATTTTTTGTTTGAAGCTTCTCATGAGGTGAAACTCCATGTTGCATGATGTTCCACAATGTGGTGCTTTCAAGCTTCACTCTTAGTGATCTAGTGCTGCTACTCTAGGCAATCTCTATCAATGGCATGCAGCTTTTGATGTCTTATTGATCAAAAGTTGAATAGTTGCTTCACATTTAATGAAAATGATGAAATATGTTGCCATTTAGAATGGTTTTTGTTTCCTTTGGTTTATCCAGATGGTTTATCTCCTTGTACTGTTTTATATAAGAGATTCCTTAAAATAGAAGCCTAAATTAAGAATATTGCATTAAGGATTAAGAATGTTGTAAAATACCATAATATGTTTATTGTTTTGATATTGTTTAAAATATTCTTTCAAAGTGCTGTGTAGAGAGTTTTTTCTTCTTCTTTTTTTTTTTTTTTTTTTTTTCTTTTCTTTCTTTCTTTCTGTTGTAGAAGGTCATATTTTGTAAATTTTTTTTTCTTAGTATTCTTTTTTAGGTGGATGATGTACATGGAAGTGAGAGTAAATCCACCTTTAATTTTGTCAGTGTTTGTTTAGAATGGTATAGCTCTTGTGACTTTGTGCTTTTATGTGTACCTGATTCTGTATTATTGTACTATTGTGTCTATTCTTGATTTTTTATTTTTTTTATGTCATTAATATCAAATCATTTTTTAAAAAACTAAAATTCAAACACAAAAAATAAACAGTGAGGGTAATAATTTCGTGTGGATTTTTAAAATACTATAAAATGTCATCCATATCAAAAGCATATCAATAAAATAATTTGTATTTTTTATGTTTTTAAATGGTAATTTATAAATTAGGTATGCTTACAACATGTTTATTTTAAGATTAAAAAACAAACTAATGATATATTTTTCAACGATGTACCCTCAATAATTAATGAGATTATGAGTAAAATTTGAAAAGTCATTGGTAACATTTTACAAAATCAAAGTATGATTTAATATTAAGAAACTGTTACCATAGAAGTATGATTTCTTTTGTGGGTTCCAACATTTAACTACCAGAAATAAATTATTTAAAAATAATTTATTGTTGGTTTAATATATATACATATATCACCATATTATGCAATTAGATGCAGACCACTTTTGTCTTTACTATCTTTAACATTATTTGGTATGTGTTTTGATATTTGTGAAGCATAAAATGTAAAGTCTTATAAACTATTACAATCCATATACCACAAAAATCTAGGATCAGTGGGTTAGGTTTGGTAGTATGCAATAAAACACACACAAAAAGTTCATGACCCAGATATGTTCAATTTTTGAGGTAAAAAACAAATTGTATAATAAGATGAAATTTTTTGTATGTGAAAAAATGCTTTTGTGTGCACATATGTCTATGATACTAATATTCATTATAACTGTATCGACGTGAAACCTTTTTCTTGCATGAAAAACTTCTTAAGTTTCTGTTCCAACTAATAAATGTTATTTATCTAATTATTCTTGCCATGTAGTTTCCCAAATTAAAATTTCAATGGCCACTGTGTGCACATCAATTCATTTAAAAAACAAGGAACTGTCAACTTTTGACCAACTAAAAGAGTCATGAGAAAAAAACAAACAAACTAATAAACAAACAAATATGTGGTCATGCTCTCTTGCAAAAAGTAGAAACAAATCATTTTCAAAGAATTGTTTGTTGAATGTATTATCAAGTGAAAAAACACCACTTTGACTACGTAAAACAAAAGTTGAAATTTAATTTGATTATAATACTAATGGTAAGGTCAGGATTCGAGGGGACTGTCACGTCATGGACAGGACCTGACGACGTGGCAGAGCCCACCAGAGGCTTCCGGAGGGGGAGCAGTCTTTCTCTCCTTCTGTACGGCATTGCCAACTAGGATTGTAATTGACGGGTCTGGTACCCCTCTGGCGTCCTAGTTGGACCCCCCCCCACACACACACAACTCTGCATCCAATCAGAGGGATCCAATCCCTCAAAAGATCCAAAACCAAACAGTTGCGTGTATCAATTGATTTGTGCTCTACCATATTTGAGAACTCAAATTGTTTTATATATCTATATATATATATATATATATCTATATCTATATATATATTATGAAATGTGTTTTACAATAAGGAAGGAAGGAGTAGACATACTGATCTGTTTATTTATTCATTTGTTTTTGTTGTTGTTGTTGTTTTTTTCTTTTCTTTTCTTTTCTTTTTTTTTTTTTTTTTTTTTTTTTTGTTTTTTTTGATGCAGGGTCTTGTTGGACATTTATGTTCGCCAAGATGAAATGAATTCCCACAAATACTGTGACACCAACCTTGTTAGTTTAAAAGGTTTTTGTTGCATATGCACAGTAGCCAGAATTATGGGGTGCATCCACTTCATCTCTCAAATTGTCTATAAATTTTAAGAATGCATCGGGGTTTCAAGTGTAACAACATACACATACAGGGTCGGCACAAAGTCCTGACCCCACATGTAGGTAACACAAGAGAATGTTGAAGAGAAGCACATTTTTGTTCAATGGAGGGGGCATTACAACAACAACAACAACAACAAATACCACGAGATTGTGGAGGCTTTTTGATGTTCACAAGAAGGTGGAAGGTTCTCATCTTATCAAAGGTGCACTTAGCAAGGTTCTTCTAAAGGATTTCTTGGTTAGATTAATAATGAAATTTCTAGCAAGCTATGTGGTTATTGCTTGTTTTGTTGTAGGATCGCATCCCTTTGTTATCTTATTTTCCTATTTATTATTGGCTCTTCTAACTGGATCACAAAGTATAATGAATATTTTGAAGACTTTGCAAAGCGTACTACATATATTTTATTGTCTTTTCTATTTTTTATTGGATTTATATTAGTTTATTAAAGACACAATAATAAAACCAAACAAATAAGGACTTAGTTATAAAAATTGAAACATAAGATTTTCACAAACTGGTTCTATATTTTTTTCAAAACCATTATTTTCAATATATATATATTTTCTGTGAGTAGGAGAATTTGTATTGTGTCAATATCAAAATGTAAAAATTAACATTTTGTATCATAACATCACAATATAAACATTTTTAGAAATAAAATTTTAAAAAATTGTCATATTTTGTACAAGCTAAAGGATCTTCTTTAGAATCTCTAATGGTTATGTATATTAACCAAGTTAAATGTCAATATAATAAATTTATTACGTTTTTTTAAATGAGCCTCAATCAAAAACTAAACATAATATTGCAATATAATGCATCTTCCATATGATATTAAATTATAAACACCACCAACATACCAACAACATAGTAATCATAATTAAACAAATAAAAATATTATCAAAAATATGGATAAAACAATATTTATTTATGTAAGTTATATTTATATATATATATATATATATATATAATAAAAAATACATTGCTATATAGTTAATGTTTTTACAATTGTTAGTTTTTTTTTAAAACAAGCTCAATATTAGACTCCTACAAGTAGTAGTGTAAAATATAAATTATTAGTGCATGCAATAAATTACATCTTGAGCCTCCAAAACATTATAATTAATTTTAAATATTATTTATATTTAAAGTATCAAAAATGTCTTATATCCTAACTAGAAAGTAGAAGTAATAGCAAAGCAAAAATAAGACCATTGAGAATTGTTGTAGTACACATAGTATACATAAAACCATGCAAAAGGACAAAATAATAATAAAATTACATTAGAAACGCCAATTAAGTATTATTGCACAGAAATAATGGTAAAAAATACATGCATAATATTGCAAGTATATAAGGTTGTCAATCTCTTTCAGACTTAAAAAAATAAGTAAAAATATTATAATATGCCATGGCAATATATATTTTATATAAAAATATTGTTAAATTAGTTAGAGTTGTTACACATCCATTTTATCAAAACAAGCTTAAAATAGAAATTCTTAAAAAATCATACTATAATAATAGAATATTTTTATTTAATAATTTTAAAATAAAAAATAAAAAATAAAAAAATGAAATTTATAAAAACAAACAAATAAATTTTTATAGATACATTTTTTAACTGAGTATGCCGTAATATTTGTGGAAAAAAATTTAGGCTATTATCCCAAAATTATACAATCAAAATTGAAAATCAATTATCTGCTATGGTTGTAAAGAAGCCTATTTTTTAAAAAAATGGGGACCATTATCTTATCTCTTATTTTGTGGTATGCCATATCTCTTGTTATACCACATAATTGATTACTAAAATATGCAATTTTTGAAGAAATAGGAATTTATAGAAATTATCAAAAAAAAAAAAAAAAGTTATGCCTTTTTAGATTCAAAAATGAGTGAGGATTAATATAATTTTAACTTTTAACATTTTAAAGTCTATCTTCAATGCAAAGTATCTTCTTGAAGATAAAACTCAACCTGAATTTTTCTAAAATATCAAAATTGAAGTAATTAGTCAGCTCACAAAACGTACTAGAATAGACTAAATTTATAAAAAAATTACAAAATTATTGTGAAGTTTTTAAGAGCATTCTTTCAAGTTGAAGTTGAAGGTGAAAATGTAGAGGAGTTTTTTTTAACAACCATTTGACATAAAGAGTTTAAATAAGTCCTTACCTATAATAGAAGAAAGAAGAGAGTTGACAATTCTAATTGATACTCTGAAAGTTTTTAATTCCTTTGTGAAAATAAATAATAATAAATACATATATAATATTATTAAAAAATCTAAAGTAAGGATATTATTCTATTTGTATAAGATTTATATATTACACATTGGTAGAAGAAGAAAAACTTATGATTTATAAAATCTCAAGTCATATCTATCACATTAGCTACTATGTAATTTAAATAATATACAGATAAAAAGGTGACACAATGTCAATTAAAATATACAAATTATAATATATGAAAAATAGTCAAATTCTTCAAGATGCTATGGGAAAATATACCACCAAAGAATTTTTGATTAAAAAAAGAAGCATTTATATTATGCTATAATTGTAAATTAATTTCTACATATAATTTTTACCTTAAAAATATAATAACTATTTTTAAAAACTTATATTAGTTTCCTGATAAAATAATAATAATAATAATAATAATATAAAAATTAGATTTGTTTTTAAAGCTCAAGTATCAATACTTGCCAATGCACTTCAAGAATTCTAATTGACCAAGGTAGAAAATATATATATATATATATATATAACTAATTTCATCAAAAAAAAAATTGAAAAAAAAAATTTAAAAGAGTTCTCCAAAGCATAAAAGTCCAAATCAATTATGATGAATATGATACAACTAGCTAACAAAGGGAAGTAATTTTATTCCAATTAATTTTCTGTTAAACCCGTTTATAGCTCCTGATACCAAGAACTTTAAAATAACATTTTTTTTTTTTTTTTTTTTTTTTTTATAATAAAGACAAGTTTAGTATAATAAAAACTATTAAGTTATATTTTTAATAGCTTTAAAAATGACTTAATACTATTCATATTATTTGATAATAATAGAATAAAATAAATTAATTTAAAATATTTTAAGTGTGACCTTACAATGCACCCAAAATTATTAGAATAATTCGAAAAAATTACAAGATCTTATAAGATCTCTATAAAATCAAAATTTTCAATGAAAATTATGATATTGGTAAAATAAAAATTAAGCTCTCGGAAGGAATAATAAAAATAATAAATTGGTTTTATTTCACATGAACGTTCTTAGTGTATTATTGCCAATTACAGGCTGCTATTGCTCTTTATCATTTTTTTTTAATTTTTTAATTTTGAAAAAACATCATAAATTTAATAATTACAAGTTCTAATAAAAATAATCAATATAGACCAATCTAAATTTTTTCTCTGGTTATTTACATTTAATAATCTCATACTAATTCAAACAAATCTTATGCAAGAAAATTAATTAAAACAATCTTTTATCTTCTTGAAGCTTTACTTCACAAAAGCCTAGGTCATTATAGAACATAAACTTGTATTCATTTCAACGTACACAATGAATTTTATTTTAAAAATTATCTTTATTTTTATTTTTATTTTTATTTTAATGTATTGATAATATAAATGTACCATTTGTTTTGTTTCCAATTAAAAGGGAGGTATAGCAAAATTATTTTCTTGTCTTATACATCCTTTTTATTATTGTTAAATTTTGTAATGCAGTTGTTATAAATGAGGTAGAATTTAAAATTTATAAATAAGTTATCCTATCAATATAAAGAATAAAAAAAATTATTATAAAATATACTAACAACAAATTACTTGTGTTATTACTATAAATGAATTGGTATATTATATTCTCTATATTTTAGAAAATTCAAGTTATGTCTTTTACATGGTTATTAAATGCACAAAATCTAATAGCTATTAAATAACACACTAGAAATTACACAAAATTAGATAAAAGAATACATAACATAAAATAAAGGATTTTTTTAACATTTCGAAAAGTTTTTGAAAGATCTTTTACTATTTATTTACTATTAAAGACGTGATTTTTTTTAATTATTATTAAAAAAATTTATAAAAATTATCTTATTGATGCAACAAAAAGATCATTACTATTGAAAGACAAGAAATAGTTTATTTCTTCTTACTTTAAGCTTTGTATTATATTTTTTAAAATTTAAAGAAACAATCAAAAAAGATGTCAACAAAATCAAAACAATTACTATCAACTATTTAGCATCATCTAAAGACATATAGGACAATTGTGTAATAGTAGAATAACTTTAGTGGTGTTAGCATCAAAGAAAATATGACATTAATTATATTGATATACAAGTTGTAGTAGTGGTATGAATAAAAAGTAATATATTTAAAGATTATAAAAATTTGTCTTGTCCAACTTCTATCTCTTGTATAAAATTGATGAGGATAATTTTGGCTTTACAACAGTAGCTAAAAGAATCCACGCTAATTCTTTATTTTTCTTTACAAGATATTAAAATTTAAAAAATATGCTTTAATATAAAATTGCATGACAATGGCATAGAGAACTATATTATTTTTGCATGGTAGAAAAGAATAGTCTGATATTTTTCTTGTGATTGCTTCTAAAATTTGAAGTTGTAAGAGAAAGTATAAAATAAATAAATAAATCTATGGCATACTTGGCATAAGTTTCTAGTGGTCAATATGTAGATAGATGTGATACTACATGATGCATCTATTAATGAAAAAAATTAGTTTAAATTGTATACAACTTGTAATGTAGATGAGAAAGACATCATTATTTATCAATTTTGGAATTACTCATCCACACAAAAATCAAAGACTTAGCACACCAACATATAAAACTAGTCATTTTGGTACAAAGTAAACTACTATTTTGCAACTTCCTTTGTCCCACATAAAAGCACCACATAATATTTCTTTTGTCAACAAGTTGTGACTATTATTTTGTAAAGCAATCATGCAAAACCTCTAAATCAAATACAACAACAAGCATTTTGAAAGATTAATTTGATTTTCAACCAAATTATGTAGAATACATTTATAAAATATAAATAAATAAATAAAATCACCTAAATAAAAGCTACAAAATACACCAAGCTATGCAAAAACTTTCAAAACACATGATATAAAAATGATCTCTTTACCAAATAGATAAAATACTAGCTTCACAAGCATCTCTCCTATCCCAAAAACATTTCTACCACACAAGAAAAGAAGTAGCTAATTATTTCAACAGATTAGGTAGACATCTCTAGAATATCTTCATTTATCAATGAAAGTTCACTCTATCAGCGTTAATTAAAAAACAGAAAACAACAATAACAAAACAAGAATTCACAAACACACGAAGTGCGTGGGAGCTTGGAATGGCCATGAAAACCACACCGAATTGTGGAGATCTGGAGCTCAGGGTGAAGAAAAGCACAAAGAACAACAGCAACAACGAGATCGCGGCGTTATCAGCATGGGAAGGTCGCACTGGGATGTGATTTGAGAACCTACATTGCACGGGAACCAGAGGGGCGCAATGAAATCCGGTAACCTGCCGATGCTGGATAAGGCATCATCCCCAACAATTGATTGTGTGTTGGCATTCCAAATCTCACCTCACGAAAACTTTGCGCTTCTTTGCTGTTGTTGTTGCTCTCAATTTGCCCAACTGGGTGGGTCTCTCTGATAGGGTTTAGCAATTTCATCCCCTAAAACTGTCTGTTTTGGCAGATGCTTTCTGATAGCTAGATCAGCACTTGTGTGGGTTTTGTGTGTAGTGGGCTTCGGCAACTCCTCCCCAGTTTAGGAGTTTCCATGCCGTGGAAAAGTGGGTGGCTGGTTCTTTGACAGCCACATCGTTGGTTACATCTCTAGGGGATGTTGACGAGGTGTTTAGTTTCTGGGAATTGGCGTCGCGTATCCCAAAGCTGAAATGGACGCTGTCTTGTGAGGGGTTGAGTGTGTTTGTGGCGCTTGTGCAACGTGAGGAGTTCCATGCTGTGTTTTGGATTCAAGGTGAGGGTTGTTGGATTCAGGCGTCATTCTCGTTTCTGCGTTCTGTATGGGTTGCATTACAACCGCGTCGTGAATGGTTTTTTTTTTTTTTTTTTTTTTTTTTTTGTCTCTGGGAGTACATTGTAAGGAACGGTCCCTTCCCATTCACGACGCGGTTGTAATACCTTGGCGGTGTTTGTTCGTCGACTTTGTGCTGTAGTGAAATCGAGGAAGAATCCTGTGAATTGGGCGGTAATGCCAGCAGTCCTCATTCTGGATGTCAGGGGTGATCATGAGAGTTTGTCTGTTGCATTGCTGTTGAGATTTTATGTTCTCATCCTCGTGGTGGGTAGTGATCCTGGTCGTGTTTGACGAGCTCTCGCACTCTGGATTCTCTAGTGAGTAGCGCTGTCTTTGCTAGGTTTAGAGTTTTTAGTGACTAATTCGTAAACTGTATGTTATGGAGCCGCAGAAAGTTGGAGCGATGGCACATTCACGCGCTGCGATGAGGCTCGCTGCTTGTGAACCCCTCCAGGTGGAATTCCACTCCGCTCTATCGTGCTTAAGATTGTGTCCGGTCCTTAAAACAATTTCCGTTAATTTTCAGCTAAGCCAGTTACAGTTAGATAGAAATTGGAATGGTTCGCATCCTTGGGGGCAATATGAGAGCGTCTATGCACGTGCTGCGGTGCCTGCAGGTTTTAAAAATCCGATCGAACGCATCAAATTTGATATCTCATGGGGGTAATGGCGGATTTGACCCGATCAAGTTCATATCGTCAATTACTGTTAGAAGAACTGGAAACATTTCAAGTAGTAAGCAAACTATTGGTGTATCTCAATTATCTGGTGTGAGGAGATTGGGGGAGGGAGGTCTGCGAGCACCTCAATTGCCGAAAGCAGAGACAGTCCCTCGGCCGATTCTCAGAGAGAAACATTCCAACCTGTTGACTTGTTCACGTAAGTAATATGTAGATTCCCTCTTTCAGGCCAATTAGTATTTTAGAATAAGCATGTTAAATTGCTCAGAAATCTGGAATGCATCTAGACCAACTTTTAAAACATCTCTACATATACTCACCAGGCAAGGTTGTGGCACATTGGCGTCAAGAAAATCAGTCCTGGATGCCAATTCGGAATTCGAGGTTCCGTTATTCGTCTCTTCAATTTGCTTGTTCCACCTGTGATTGCATCCGATGCTTCAAGTGTGAAGAACATATTATCCGCAAAATTGGATCATGGTTTTAGTAATTTGACACTTGTCTGTGATGATATCAAGTGTCTCCCAGCAGTACTGTGCAAGTGGCGACCTCGATGTTCACTCTTGGCACGGCGTTCGTTGTACCATTCTACACAGCTATGGTTTTTGCCCCGAAGTGGAAATGGGTACTTTCTCTAACTTCGAGCTTTCCTCTTTTGAGAGATGATTTCCTGTAGTATTATATGTAGGTGGGTGCGGCCTACAATTCCCTTACCTGATCATTTGTACGGTTTTCGAAACAGACTAAGAAGCTCGTGGAAAACGATATACCATTTATCGTGTTGGGCGCGATGTACGTCTACCTTCTTTTCCTTTCATGGACACCAGAAACTTTGGGCCTTATGTTTGCAAGCAAATATTGGCTCCCAGAGGTAAATCACCTGTTCTGCTAGTGAATTTGACTTGTTATTACAGTATTAGCACATGTTTTATAACCTTGATTCTTTTCTTTTTGTCAGGGTTTTCGTATTTTTGTTGTAGCCTGGTTACTAACTCCATGAATTGACACGTGAAAGTAGCTTCCGGGCATTACTCGCATGTTTTCAAGCACTATCACGGTCGCTTCAGCATGGATCCATTTGCTTGTAGCTGACCTCTTTTGCGGCCGGTAAGTGACGTATATTTATTTACTTGTTCCTTTGATTATTATTCCCATGAGGTCCTTGTCGGATTCGCAAGCAAGGTCAGTCCCGCTTAGTGCTGGTAGTGAAGATTATATATTGATTTTGTGTAGGTACGTGTATCTGGATGGACTTCAGCACAAAGTAGAGACTCGTCATTCACTTGTATTTTGCCTCATGATGTGCCCTATTGGCATCATCTCTCATTTGGTCACCAAGGTGCATCTCCTAACTCACTCCTTTATTGTTCTGTAATGTTAAGAATTCCTTATGCCCAGAGGTTCAAGTCAGACGTAACATTGTATGCAAGTTAATTAAATTAGAACGGTGGAAGTAGCTCCCCTCAAATCACAATTAATGCATGAGGTTACGAGTAGATTCAGAGGCTCCAAATTAGACTTAAGCCTTATTTCAGTTTCACAACTAGACGTCAGACTTTTAGTTTTGTCAAGGCATTCGTAACATCTCATTCGTGTGTAACGTAAGTCGCGAACACAAGTATTTTGCGTCTCTATGATTTAGTAAGTAGAAAGGGTGTAACTAATCAAACAGGTATATGAAGCAAGTTTTTTAGCTCGAAGCGAATAGAGTGGTCAAGGTAAAGTTCACAGCTTTAAGATTTCTAAGCTCTTCGCTCCGTGTGGTACAAATCCCTAGTTAAAGTACACATTTTTCGAAACCGCAATTGCTTAACTTGGCAAGTTTTTACTCGCATGACAGAGAGAGAGGCTTTGTGTTACATGCTAAAATGGCGTTTTCTTCAGGTTCTTACATCCTTCGCACGGCGCATTGATGGCGAGAGCACAACAGACATAGGAAAAGTACTGGCGTAGGAGTGCTATTCTAGTGCCCCCCCCCCCCCTCCTCCTCTTCGGTTGTACTGGAACGACTGTGTGGTATTCTACCAAGACACGAAAACCGGTGTTCAACTCCTTGTACCACACGAGTGAGAGTCTATAGGGTTTTTATATGATTTAGAAGGTGCTTCTTGAGTTTGTACACTTCTTGTTTTCGTACCTTGTGTGTAGACCAGGAGAAAAAAAGTTAACCTGCCATTAGCATTATCGTGGCCGTCCAGACGCCGAATTTTCCTTTGTACATCAGTGGAAATGACTTGCAAGCAGAGTGATTCTTTGAATGAGTTCCACACTCAGCGGGATATGTCGCTCAGAAACCTCGCATCTACTAAAAGACTACCTACAAATTTCTAAATCATTGAAAATCAGTAAGAGTTGCGGAAAGTGTTGTCCACCTATATAGCCTAGTGTAGACCGTAAAATTGTGATCCTAGGCACATCAAGCACATCCCGGAGCAGATGTTGTAAATGAAGCTCCGGAGCTTGATCACATGTGCTCCATCGCTCCTCTTAAAAATTATTATTGTTATTATTCATCTGCTTACTCCTGTGTGGAGTTCCCCTTTCCCATCCTCAAAACTTCGCTTTTGTCATTACTAATTTTTGCTATTATTCGAATTTGCCTCACTACAGATAATAGTTACAAAGAGAGTGTGATACGAAAGCAAGTTGGTCACAGGTGTCACCCATCTCAATATCCACATTCCTGAACAGCCATGCTGATAATGTACAATACCACAAAAGAAGACGGCCAACTCAGACGAGTTGAGCTGTGACGTGGTATACGTTTTTTTAACTAACTTTAAAAGGAGAGTACTCTACACTGTGTAAATCAACACCCAATTAACAAGTGTGTTGGAGAGCATCAAGGTAACCACTACACTCTACAATTCAATTCACCATAATTATATTGTACATGCCACCTATCACACTAATAAACCATAATAATCAATAAATTTGCTTGACATTGATTACTAGAATATATGCTTGCAAACTATTATTGTATGAAAGCATACATATATTATTATTTATTGTTATTATTGTTATGATAACATATTCTTGTTTGCAAATAATTTATTGTAATATATATATATATACAGATTTATTTGCATATACATGTATAGGATTTAAATGTTTTTATTAATGTATCAACCAAATCCATACAAAATTATAACCGATTAGAATTTTAATAATATATTTTTGATATCACTATAATTTGATCATTATATATTACTGTATGATCTTTAATTACATATGATGTGTTATAAATAGGCCAAATTGTCTTTTATGTATTTTTTTTAACTACACATCTACAACAGATAGAATAAATAAAGATTTTGGTATTCAACACACAAGTATTATATAGGAAAAGACAAGTAGTACAAACGAATTAAATCTATGTTAAGTAAATGATTGACATTGTCATTCAAATTACTATTTTTACTATCTTGAGCGTTGTTATTTTCAGAATGTGTCGTTGGAATGAACTACTAAATGATATGTTGATGATTATGTTCATTTGTTCGAGTTTTATCACAAAGTCCAGCAGAGTTTTTTCGCAGTTCCGTGTGGAACCTGGGAAAACTGCACCCTTACTTGGAATAATTTGTTCCCTTGTGGAGCCTTCGGAGTGGGACAAGCGGCAGCAATGCGCAACCTCAAGCTGAATTCACGTGTAGCAAAGGGGAATTTGTTGTCCGATGTGGAAGCTTGACTTGCAGGGGGTAACAAATTTTGTGCGGCCTGTGCTGTGCAAGCAGGTGGGTCTGTTACTAAACTGGATTGCGGTCTCCCAGGTCTGCTTTTTGCGTTCATGTGAGCCGCCGCCACTGCCACGACACTCCCTCACGTAAAAGGATCTGTGGATACTGAAGATCCACAACGACTACAAGGTTCCAAGATGTGGCAGTCTCGGGATCCACCTCGCTTCCTATTCTCGCAGTTGACTCCAGGAAGTTTCCAATTCCTCGCAAAGTGCGGTATCTGGTAGACCACGGTGACCACGAAGAATCACTAGTAAAGACACCGTTTTGCTTCTCGTGGTAGCTGTGAAAGTTATCTATAGGTTGTGTAAACGCCACTTCGATGAGAATGATCAGACAAGGGTCAAGCCGCTGCATGAGGTTCATGGTGGGAAGGACATGAACTCTGAGTGCAGAAGATGTGTTGGAAAAGATCGCAACTACACAGCATTTCATCGATTGAAGTCTAGATTCTAGTGGAAGAGGTTGAGGGGTACTCTGGGAGGAAGAGGCGCAGTGAAATTTGTGGGGATTTGTGGGGGGCGTGTAACTGGATTGTGTTCGTTTTTTTTAATGCGTGAAGGCATGTGGATCCCAGCCTGAAGAGCTGAGAATTGGTGACAACCTTATAACAGGGCGAAGACACAGAAGGGGATTCCTCGCTGGGTAACAGTGGTGCGAACCATAAGGCGAAGTGAGAAATTGAAGCTGATGAATCTATGTTGAAGTTAGTGAGAGTAGACGTAAAACTGGTTAGAAGTGCGGTTGGGAGAAAGGTTATAATATCCAAGTGGGGGATAATAGAGTCTAGAGGGTTTGTTTTTGCAGGTACAGTTGAGATTCTTGCAAGACGAGCCAGCACATCCCTGACGATATCGCCCTGCTGTCACTCGCACTGCTTTGCGTAACCAGCGCTGCACAAGGTCTGCTCCCACTCCTTGCAGGTTTCAAGGCCTTCCTCTCCAAGTCGGTAAGGTGCGTGCATGAGCTGGCTCTGGCTTCCAAAGTTACACTAAAGCCTCCACAACACTCTACGGCCACCGCTCAGTATAGCACTCCGCGTACACCTCTCCTCTGGTGCTTTTGTGTGGATTTCACTTCTGTCTCCATTCTTTAGCTTTCGATGGCTTGTACCTGATCGACCGGCACGCCTGAAGAGTCGCTTCTCATGTCACTCCATTTCTGACACCCGCGCGGTACATTCCATGTTGAATTGCTTGCAAATAGTCCCTTTCGAGCTCAGACACCTTTTTGTATTCATTCGAAAGTATTAACTTTTGCAGAATCCTGAAGTTATACTCTAATTTGCAAACAAGGTTAAGGATCGAAATTTGTTTAAAGAAGAAAAAGAATAAGGTGGACTGTGGCCTAAAGCTCCTGTCTGAAACCGTGAATCTATTGTTTTCGGCTATGGGGGTTGTTCAATTATTATATGAGAGATTAGTGAGCCCCTGCACATGTCGCGATTGGTTCTGTAGGTTCCGAGCTCCGTCCTTGCGAGACATGGTGACTGTGTGAATCTTGGGTGGCGAGCCTGTCGACTGGTACATAGCTACTTTTCTTAGGTGCTGTACCATGTGGATTGGGCGCGAGTTGCTGGGGAGGTAACTAATTACCGCTCGGATGCGCATTTCAGCTTCTGACAAAAAAACAATCTGTATTCTAGACAAACAAACTATGGGTGTATTCATCCTCGAATCAAAGGAGCGAGCCCGGACTTCAACGAGGTCAGGACAGCCTTGTCATTGAAGATTTTAATTACAGTACACTTGTACAAGCCACTCTTGCAGCAGCTTGCTTTTTATACGGGAATTGAGAATGTAGTCTCGAAGCAACCAGGAGGAGTGATTCTTTTTACCTGTCGGCTGCGGCGGTGACTACCTAAAGGGTTGCTTTGCGAGGAAAGAGAGACATTATGTTTTGTAAAACAGGTACATGGGATGTTGCGCAGGTGGATCAGCTCAGTTCATGCCATGAATGAGAGATAAAAAGAGGGTTTGGGACAGGGCGAACTGGGGTGTGCGTGAATGCTCCACAGTTTCAATTCGAGGGATTGATTAAAATTTGCAGAGTGAAGGAGTGTTGCTTTAACGGAGCTCGACACGATGAAGTTCATGAGGTTGGGATCGAAGCCTGACTGCTTCACTACTCGTGGCAATCACACGTAAGCCTCTCCCCCTTGAATTATTGGTGCACTTTGTTCAATCCCATTTCTGTCGGATCCAAATTTGACGACACTGTCTGCGCATTTTTTTATTTGTGCGTATGAAGAAAGGAAACATGTTGAAAACTGAAGTGCTTTGGATAGTCAAACCGCAGCATTTGGATGACAGGAAATCTCTCGTAGTTGCATTTTTATATCACGATATAATCACAATTTCGATTATCTTGTCATCCTGGAAAATGGATGTGTCATACCTCCCCAAATTTTAAACCATCTGCTGCTCGAGTTAGACGTTCTTCTGAGGTGAATGAAGTGGCCGTGAAGAGGACAATAAGAAGTGTCGCTTTAGGATTGCCATCCATATCGTGTTGAATCGGTTCTCACTGAGGAAGTTGGTGGTTATTGTCGAAATCCAGGACGGTGAAATCCGACCTTGTAAGCGATATTATCATGGATGTAGATGGACACAAATTCCACCTTCACTTGGTAAGCAGAAATCTGGAAGTTAATAATCACTTGAGTTCTGCTGGAGGAAGATATTAGTGTGTGCGCATGAGAATGCACCTTTGCAAGCGAAGATCATGTTAATAAGATACACGTTAATCCTATACCCCATTTCATGCTTTCAGTTGTTTAGAGGTTTCAAATCCTATTAAAGGGATGCAGTGAGCAATCGACCCAATGAACTGACGACGGATTTTGGCTCGACAGTTTCCGCTTTTGGCGAAGTGTGGAGCTCTGCACAAAATTATCAGTGAGGCACTTGAAGCCGGCGAAGACGACGTCGAGATCAACGACTTTCCTGGAGGAGCTGAGTGCTTCGAAATTTGTGCAAAATTCTGCTATGGCGTTGCTGTGACTATAAACGCACACAATGTAAGCGCGGTCCGATGTGGAGCAGAGTTTCTGAAGATGACGGAAAGCGTTGAGCAGAGCAACCTCATTCACAAGCTGGAAGTTTTCTTAAACACATCTATCTACCGGGGGTGGAAAGACTCGATCATCTGCATTCAGAATTGTAAAGACCATCAGCCTTGGGCTGAAGATTTGAAAGTAAGTCGCAGTTTCCATTTCCGACCGTGTTCGTGAATAGCAGTGGCCCTTTTATTCTCGTTCTGGTCATCAGCGAGTGTTCCGAGACTCGCTCCTGGTTTTTTTCTGTACACTTTGTTGCCTCTTGGTTTGGTCTCATGCTTTGCCAGTGGGTGTCTCCAGATAATCAGTCGATGCATAGAATCAATCAGCTCAAAGGTGATGGTCGATCCTGCTAAAGTGGATTGGTCATTCTCGTATACAAGAGACTCTTCGGCAGTTGACCATGTGTCAATTAGCCAACATAAAAGTCCAGCCATTTGGAACGGGGCTAGTTCATCCCCATGGCAGTCCCCAGTGCCGAAGGATTGGTGGGTGGAGGACTTATGCGATCTGGACATAGACGTGTTCTGTAGAGTCATGGTGGCAGTGAAAGCGAAGGGAGTGGCGAGGGAGCTGGTGGGAGAGGCTCTCAGAGTGTATGCGCTGCGTTGGCTACCAGGGATATCTGACGATCAAGCTCTGTTCGACAACACGCGGATGATCAGTACATACTTCACAGACGATGTAGAAGAAGCATCGAAGCATAAGCAAGTGCTGGAAACCATTGTCGGCCTGCTTCCAACTGAGAAAGGCTCCTGCTCTTGCAGTTTCCTGCTAAAGTTGCTCAAAGCGAGCACGATTCTAAACGCTTCGACAGGTTTGAGGATGGAATTGGCAAGGCGGATTGGGTCGCAACTGGAGGAAGCTACGCTGCGTGATTTGTTGATACCATCTCTGTCGTATGCAAATGGGTCGATGTATGATATCGACGTAGTGATGCGCATTGTCGAGTACTGCCTCTTGGAAAGCCAAAATCCTACGTCCTCCCCGGAGAGTGGGAAGGCGTATGAGATCCGAAGGACACGGTCTGCGGAGAACTTTGACCTCATAGAAAGACGGGACTATACAGCTTCGGCCCACAACTCCATGTTTAAAGTAGCTAAGCTGATAGACGGTTATTTGGCCGAAATCTCGAGAGACCCAAGCCTGTCTCTTGAGAAATTCATGCGAGCTGCAGAGTTTGTTCCTGATTGTGCACGCCCTTTTCACGATGGGTTGTATCGAGCCATCGACATGTATCTGAAGGTTGGTTGAATTCTGACCTGAATGCCGTAGTTTGATTTGGATACGTTCACATTTCTTTCTCTTGCTTACCTGCTAGAGCCAAGCTTGAGAGTTTTAACATTGAAAATGGGCGGAGGTGCGAAGTTAGACCCTACCTGGAGACTCAAGTTTGATTTTGTTCTTCCTTTTAACATATTCTCCTTGTCCTCATGCAAACTCATTGCCTGAGTGAACTTTTTGTCAGGAACATCCGGAGCTGACGAAGCGTGAAAAGAAAAGGATCTGCACACTGATGGATTGCAGAAAGTTGTCGATAGATGCATCAATGCATGCCATACAAAATGAGCGATTGCCTCTTCGAACTGTTGTACAGGTACATACACAGTCAATCTCTTCATGTTGACGTTAGACTGTACTGGCTTGTTTGCCATGATATGCGACAGGATGTAAACTGAAATGATTCGCTATTCCTTTCATTCGAAATCCTTCGGTATTTATGTTCAATTACGGTAAAATAAGTGGCTCCAAATTGATGAGATCTTTGGTGATCCCTGCAGGTGTTAATGCATGAGCAAGTCCGGACAGCAGCAGCATCTGGAAGACTACTCGTCGGGGACATAACAAGCAACATCCGTGCACTGTTGGCTGAAGAATCTAGCGACGACCAGAGCCTCTTTGATATGCGCACTGATATGATTCCGTCCGCCCCGTCTGCTGGCGGTCAAGGCTGGGGAGCTCTGCACCATGAATTCTCCACCTTGAAGTGTGACTTGGCCGTTCTGGAGACTCGGATCGCCGAGGCAGAGAAGGATCGCACTTCATTAACTACCGATACTTCTTCGAAATCCCTTAAATCTGGAAAGAGTATTCTATCCAGACCTAAGAGGTTTTTTCAGAAACTCTTCAGCAAAAAGGTGTCAAACTCTGCCTCTTCCATAGAATCCGCAAGGCAGAGCCCCATGCCCACCCTTGGTTCCTGCGCTCTTGTGCCGCAGCGGCGGCGGGGGCGGCGTCATTCCATGTCTTGATCAATGCAGCTACCACTGCATGTTGCGCTTCTCAATCAGGCAATCTATAGAGATTTCACGTCTGCAGATGCAAAGCTTGCATCGGCACGACGCAATGTCGACAGTCGATCATGGCTCAAAAATTGTGATTTATCGTTGGGCAGTTGGAGAGGTTCTGTTCGAAGATTCCCACTTGAGCAGGTGGAGCAGGCCATTGCCGTAGTCTAAAATCCGGGATTGCTAGCAGATATCCAGTTCAAGGTCGAAGATTGACGATCAAAGAGGTGGGTCTCTCACTTATCAAGCAATAACTCACCAAGACTAATAAAGGAGGCGTTTCCTCATGCCTTTCTCAAGCATGCCATTATGAAGAACTCAATCACGGCACTGCAGCATTGCTCAAGGTTAGAAAGGATTGATCGACCTGAGTAGGCTTTGTTATCATATCAGTCTATCATGACTGATTCTGCTGCAGCAGTACCATTGTACCATACTATTCTGAGTAATCAGTTCACCCACCAAACCAGGAGCACAGCACGGCCTTCACGCAGGCATCTGCGAGCGCAATGTACCGAAACGAAATCTCCACAAATTTCTCTGCAACCAAGTCCTCTGACGGCAATACGTGGATTATTTTAATTTTGATGCAGTTTATTTAATTTGTTGGAGTTTCTGTCTCCCCTGTCGATCGGACCTGGGGATGAATTGGCAGCGTCACGTGATCATAGGTGGGTTTGGTACACTGCAACAGTCTCGGAGCAGTGGTCCCATCATTCAAAATCGGGTGTAGCAGGGGGGAAATCTTGGGGACTTTAGCTGGAGCTGCAGGCGCGAGTTCCTGCTACGAGCTCAATCTTGTCTGCCCAGTGCATAGTTGCCAGGACTTTCACACACATTGTGCTCTGACGCTTCGCTTGCTTCGCAAACCGGCGGTAGATCTGATTGGCGGCCTTCCATCATGCGCTCACATGTTTACGCGCCCTGCGCGCTGCGTTTCTGCCATACCCCTCCTGCAACCTTCAATTACACATCATCACACATTACAAGCGACGTTAACAAACTCAGAAGACACAAAACTGCAGAAAGTTGGATGCAAAACGACAACAGCAGCAGAATCAGAAGCCAGGCGACCCTACAAGTTAATTAACCCCCAAAAACACAACACTAATCACCTACGAACATGGCCCAATACGGTTCCAACCCCACAAACTTGAAATTCACCAACCATTCGAGCCGCGACACAGTAACACGCAAAGGTTGAGAAACAAGAAGCCAAACTCCTATCCCACTCTCTCTCGTAAGCAACGCTTCCTGTAGCACATATCGAGAGCATCGTAAATGGGAAGACAAGCAGCCCAGAGAGAGAGAGAGAGAGAGAGCGAGAAAAAACACAAAACAAAACAAGCTCCTGCCAAGCATCACCATGTTTTGTTGTACGCGCGAGTATGATGCACGCATGAGGACAAACAAGGAATGTGGTGCCAGAGAATGGAAGTGAGATCGCAATAGAGCCAGACAAGATTCGTCGCCTTTTCCTTTCCCTGTACTAACATTCCTGCTGTGCCCACTCACTTCCTTCCCACCCTCGCTGCCCCAAGTAGTAAACCCTAAAAGGTACTCCATAGCCTCACTTCACAGATTCACAGTGAACATGAATAGAATTCTATATATATATATATATACATACATATATGCATAAATAAGTGAGACAAACATGAATCATGTCACTGGATTTTTAGTGAAGAAACTGATCATGAGCTTATGGTTACTACCCACCTTGAGAAGCAGCTTTGGTTTTACCAAACAATGCTTCTGGCTGCACTCTCACATCATCTTGTGTGTGGTGTTTGTATGGTCTTGTGGTCTTAGGTTTTGTTTGTGAGAGTCTCTTGTTGCCTTTGTGGGTTCATGACATATGTTGCTATTGCCACCACCACCCACTCAACATATTTCTGTAGTTTTTTTTTTTTTTTTTTTCAATCAAAAAATAATAATAATAGTGTAACTTGTATATATATATATATATATATATTTATATATATTTATTGAATCATAAAGAAAAAAGTTGTGATAGTAAAAAGAAAAATTTGAATAAATTTTCTATCAAATTTTCATGTATTTGTGGTAGCAATAGTAAAAACAATGGTGGCATTAGCAAAATATATATATATATATATATATACACACACATACATATACACACATTATGGTTTTGTATGAAATTGTAACAAATAATATGGAATAATGACATCCAAAGCATGCACTCCCATTTCTCAATGATTGTGACTCTTGATGTATTTGCAAAATGAACAAGTTTAATCTCAAATCTAACCTCAACAATGAATCAATTTTGCTTTTGTGTTTGAAAACTCCATGTTATTTCAATGGTGGAGTTTCTTCTTCTCTTATTTCCTTCAACTCCTTTTTCTTCCATTTTGAAAATAGATGAGGTGAAAGTGATGAGTTGGAAATTCTAATCTCACACCAAGTGCATGAAGGGTGTCCCTTCCAACCCAATAACAAAAACAATTCTACAATTCCCTCAAAAAGAGCCCTTTATGTCCCTTTCCTCATCCACCATTGAAATGGCAAGTGGTTGGTGCAAAACAAACAACCACAAAACCTCTCAATTGTACCCCATCATTCCATAGAAAAAGTCTTGACACACTATGAATCTCTCTAATTGCACTCACCCACACTTCAAAAGTGCTCATAACTAATACCACCCCACATTCATTCACTAACACATTATTTATATATCTATAGCACATTTTCTTTTACCAACATGCTAAAATTTGTCTTTTCATGAATCACACTTTGATGCTTTAAATAAAGACTATCACCAAAATTGAAAAAAACAAAAACAAAAACAAACTACCTAACTAACTAACAAGTATCAATGATTTGTTTGTGACCAAAAATATATATATATATATATATGTGTGTGTGTGTGTGTGTGTGTGCATGTGGATATATATTTGGGGGGTATTAAAGAGGGACAAGACCATGTCATTGTTGTTGTTGCCCATTCTTTAGGGACCCAACAAGGCACAAAAAGGGAACACTCCAAGGTTGGTCTCTGATGGGACATGTTGAATCACACCCCATGGACACCATCAGTCGTGCACCCATTGGTGCCCAAAGTGTCTGCAGAACTGCCATCCATACATTCATCCACACATTCATCCACCCCTTGGGATGGGTCTGAGGTTATATGTTTCTCGTTCTCTCTGAGTGAGTATGTATGTATGTATGTATGTATGGAGTGAAGAGTATGTGACAAGACATAAAGAGAGTATATTTTAAAAGAAATGTATAAGAGTAGAGCATGACAGAATATAAAAAACAAAACAAAGACAGAGAAGACAACAAAGGCAAAGAATGATTGAAAGCATTATTTTATGTTTGGAATGCATTCAGTTTGGTGTAATGTTGTGAGTTACTTGAGAGGACTGGATCTGAGTTTGGTTGTTTCCAAATGCATAAAGTAAAAATGGGCTTGGCACTCTTTCACATGTCTTCAAAGTAGTTTCATTTGATAATGAGTTTGAGTTTTATTTATTTATTTATATATATATAAAGTTCCTTCAAGAGGGATTTCACAATGAAGGAGTTGCAAAATATGGCCTTATTGTGATTTGACTTTTTACACACAATGAACTTGGATGTTATCATACAGCAAATAACACATCATGGTAATGAAATGATATACAAGTAAAAAAATAATAAATAACAAATAATAAAATGCTAAGAAAGAAGATTATGCTGATTTTGTAGTGGATGATAAGCAAATGTATAAGCTAGGCTTACCTGGCAACATCAAGATTGAATTAAAATATACATGTGATTTAAATTGATACGTGTTCATTAAAAATAAAATATACATATTATGTGCAAATTTCAAGTGGATTATATATATATATATATATATATATTTATAGTTTTCAAATGAATTGAAAGCATATTGACATTCATATAATGATATTCATAAAAAATCAATAACTCTTAATAACTAAATCAAGATTTTAGAATTTGACTTTGTTCTATGGTTATTTGTGATTGAGTAAAGCATGGCCAAATGGCTGTTTGTGATTTGATAAGAGATGATTTCCATCTTGCCTTCAACACACCACCTCTAATAATTGATGACCTTTGATAACTAATATCTTTTTTTGCAATATATCAATTAAGAAAAAAATATTAATTAAGAAAAAAAGGGCCCTATATATATATATATATATATATATATAATTAAAATTAAAATTATTTTGAATAATTTTCTTTTTTAATATTTGATGCTAATATTATCTACTTATTTTGAGATTAAGTGATAGATTTTTTGTTATCTCTTTTGTCCATATTG